>NC_063255.1:25695819-26320819 GCF_020740725.1 Corvus hawaiiensis
ATTCCTGAGTTCTGGCAGTGATGTGTGTATTCCAGTGGGGTGCTGGGGAACACTACAGGAGTTTTTCTTCTTTTTTTTCTTTGAGGTAATACCTGTATTGGGTTTGCATGACCTGGTTTTGGTAGAAGGGCTATAGGGGTGGTTTCTGTGAGAAGCTGCAGGAAGCCTCCTCCGTGTTCAGCAGAGCCAGTGCCTGGCAGCTCCAAGATGGACATGCCACTGACCAGTGCTGGTTCAATTAGAAATGGTGGTAACACCTCAGCAACAACAGATTTAAGAAGAAAGGGGGAAAAAAGTTATTGTGTGTGGCAGTACAAGTGGCTCCAGCCACTCTGCCTCCTGAGAAGAAGTCAAACAACCAGCCGTGGTGGTCAGCAACCCAAGTTTAGTGCACTTAAGCTATGGTGAGAACCCATGAGTCCTTTGTTCTGATATTTGCATGTTTTCCCTTGATAGGTTAATATTTTCCCCTCCCAGTTTTATGTATGAGTGTATGTTATAACAGATCCACTGGATCCACTGGATCCTCACCCAAGTCCCTCCTATGTTTTGTTCTCATTGGTTCCCTTCCTGTCAACCCCGCCTACTTGCCCCTATCCCATTGGCAATGATCCCTTTCCCCACCTATCTCATACCGAGTATAAAATCCCTGGACCCTCCTACCAATTTGGCTCTTCATCCCTGTCATTTCACCCGAATAAACTTCTGCGTGGAACACAAACAGAGAGTCGCCTCTCTTTCACTTCTTCTCCTCTGCCATTGTATGAGCTCACATCAGGTCAAGGGGAAGCTCTTTCGGCTGAGGAGCATACCCTGTCTGCCTGCGTATATTTGTGAGTGTGCGCCTACCGTAGTGCAGACGGGTCCGTGGCTCGACCTCCGGGCTCTCTTTTGGACTAGCACGCAGCACACCATCAATTGTGCAGATGTAGTTGCAGCCAGAGGAGAGCAGGGTGACAACATGTGAGAAGAACAACTCTGCAGACACCCAGCGCAGTGCAGGAGGAGGGGCAGGATGTGCTCCAGTTACTGGAGCTGGGAATCCTCTGCAGCCCTTGGTGAAGGCTATGGTGAGGCAGCTGTGGCCCTGTAGCCCATGGAGGGCATGGGGGAGCAGAGATCCACCTGCAGCTCGTGAAGGAGCCCATGCTGGAGCAGGGGGATGCCTGAGAGAGGCTGTGACACCATAGGAGGCCTGTGCTGGATCAGCGTCCTGGCAGGGACCTGTGACCCTGTGGAGAAACGAGCCCATGCTGGAGCAGGTTTGCTGGCACGGCTTGTGACCCATTGTGCCTGAAGGACTGACCCCATGGGAGCACATGGTATCCACATGGCAGCAGTTCATGGAGAGCCCTTGCCCATGGCATGGACTCACGCTGGAGAAGTTCATGGAGGGATCCCACAGTGCAGCAGGGGAATGACTCCTCTTCCTGAGCAGCTGGAGAAACCATGGGTGATAAACTGTCCGTAATCCCCATTCCCTGCCTCCCTGTGCTGCTGGGGCAGGAGGTAGATCTGGAAAGAAGAAAGTGATGGGGGAAGGTGTTTTCAAGGGCTTATTTTACTTCTCATTATCCTGCTCTGATTTTGTTAGTAATACATTCAATTCATATCCCCGAATTCAGTCTGTTTTTCCTATGATGGTATTAGCTGAGTGATCTCTCCTGGTCCTTATCTCAACCTATGAAACTTTTGGTACATTTTCTCTGTCCCCAGCAACTGCATCAGGGAGGGCTCTGGCTTCTGTCATTGTCCCTTCTCAAAGGCTGCAACACACAGAAGCAGAGCATCTGGGCTCCAGAGAGCTTTCATCACACATTTGAAAATATATGTCAGAGGAAACATGAGATGAAAACTACTTCTCGCTTTACTGGTAGAAAATAATGCAATCTCAGCAATCTTCTTTTCCACTCCAAGTAGCTTAAAATATAAAACTAGATTAATTTTATTTTAAATTCTACATTGTACAACAGAGAACAAGCCCCATAACATTGTATTACTTGTTGTTACAATATACAACTTAATTTTTGCTAATTTAGAATTGAGGCTTTCTTGGCCCCTCTAAATTTGTTCTCAGGTGAAGATGTGGGAACAGCAGAGGTTTAGGGAGGATTAAAACTGGTCTAAATGTCTCTGAGAAGCTCCAATGGCAGAAAAGAGCTGTTCTTTCCATCCCAACCAGAAACACCCATAAGGCTCAATAAGCTCAGTGCTCTACTGCCAGATTTATGAAAGCCAGCCTTGTCTTCCTGGAGGGCATCAAACTCCCCCTTGCTGCTTGCTGCCACCACAGGGGCTCCGTCCACTGCTGGTTTGTGTCTGATCCTTGCTGGGCTCCCTCTGCCATTTCAGCCGATACCGCCCTGGAAAGGGCTCCACGCTCTGGTGTTCCCAACTTTGGGCTAAATTCTTATCAGCACTGAAAGAAGTGGCAAAACAAAGAGCCATTTTCAGTCCTGCCTGGAAAATCTTCTCCAGTGCCGCTGCCAGAGATCATCTCTCTGTCAGCTTGGCACTGTGCCTGCTGCATCCTCATCCCTGCCCCTTCCATCAGCAAGAACTCCTGCACATCAGCACTCGGGCTGTCCTACGTCATGAAGAGAGCTGTGTCAGAAGAGCAGAGATCGCACTTCCTTGGCATTCCTAACAGACACAGGAAACATGAGTCACAACAACTGCTTCTTGGACATGATAGAAAATATTACAGTCACGCAAAATTCAGTGGAAAAGACACTGCTGAGATCGAAGCTTCTGATGAAATGCATTGACATCTGTGAGTTTTAATTTGGGGTCCAGAAATTTCTTGAGTTTAAAAAGAACCAAACTTTGTGTCAGAAAAGCTTTTTGTGCAAGGGATAAAATTGCCTGAGGCATTGGAACACAGAATTTCTGATTCCATCTCAGGTTATATACGTGACCCTGACAAGTAATTCTGTTGTCATGTACAACAATAGCAGAGGTTTTAATATTCCAAAGAAATAAACAGTTCAAACCATAGAGCTCAGTAAAATCTTTTGAGATTCTGAAAGAGGAACTTACTTGCTTTCTCTCTTGATGAACTGGTGTCCTCAGGGGTGAAACACCCCCAATACGAGGAAATGCTCAGTGTGCCTGAAATCATGGATTCCTAGAGTGGGTTTTGGATGGAAGGGACCTTGAAGACCAGCCCAGGACAGGGTTGGTTTTCTGAGCTGCAACTGCAGCACTGTAGAACCTGGTGAGATTGCCATGGCTCCCCTTGTCGAGCTTGTCCAGGCCCCTCTGGATGGCATCTGATCCCTCAGGTGTGTCAACCACAGCAGCCAGCCTGGTGTCATCTGCGTATTTTTTCCTGGGTTTGGGGATTTTTTGCCCCCGGAGCCCTTTCCAGAGGTGCAGGAAAAGCTCCTGCAGCCACGACCATGGAAGAGCTTTGGGAAAAGTGTGTATCCCGTTGCTCTCCGTTAGTCAGAATTGTTGTGAAGTAACATAACATATGGAGCTGTTGTATAGGAAGAGTTTTCAGGCATTATTCCTCCTCAAATTATTTTTGTTCCAAACCCGAAGGAAAAGAAAGGGGAGGTTCACTGCTAATGCAGTGTTATGTTTGCTAGTAGTGTAATATTAGTTAGTATCAGTATTGGTTAAAAATACTGCAGCAGGTATTTCTGAGGAAGGCTAGGGAGTAGATCAATTTCATTTTCAGTTTTTGTGAAGAAGTGTATCCATTGTGCAAACAACTCTCGCTCTGCACACACACCTTCCCAGTGAAGTGTTCATAGCCAGCAGAGGTGTCAGCAGTCCGTGCAACAGCTCTGCCTGGCAGAAGCCAGAAATACAGCACTGGGCTGTTGGGCATTCTTAGAAAGGAGCAGGGAACGCAACACAAAACACGATTAGGCCGCTCCATGAATCTGTGGTGCTGTTTTGGATATCATTTGCCATTCTTTCCCAACGCACAGGCAAGGTTCCAGTAGAATTACAAAGGCAACACCAGAGCACTGCAAACATTTGGGAGGAGGAAACCATGGTGGAAAAAAAGCTCAGCCCTCCCTGAACATGCCTGACTGGAACTTTGGACTGTTGAGTTAAGCCGCCTAGGTAAGATAAAGGGAACACTACTGTTCAATCATTTCAGGTCTAGGGAGAAGGAAATAAGGCTGAGGGAAAAGAATGCATCTGAAGAAAGCCAGAGGCAGCAGAAAATCATCCTGGCTGGCTTTGGGGTGGGGGCAGCCACAGCACACAGAGGCCAGGTTTGCACAGACGAAGGAGGTAGGAGGAGAGTTTTGGGGATGTGGTGTAACCTCTGGTGAGAGGCAGAGAACAGCTGTCCTCCCTTACACCAACCGGCCCAGCTGTGGAACCCCCAAGCGCAGGAAGGCCACATCCACAGGACATTCCCGTGAGGGGCAGCTGAGGGGGTGTGAGAATCCATCAAACACCCCCCGAAGCGCTGCCCAGAGGCCTCGCACCACAGGACTGCAGGGGATGCAAAGTGATGCCGCAGATCCAGAGCCTGGTGCAAGAGACTCTGTCAAACTGCCCCTCCCCTTTCCTGGGGAGGTACCTGGGCATTCCCAGCTGGCCTGAAATCTATTAATCCATTGCATTCTGTGTTTGTTAGGGGACTCTGACCACCAGCTGGAGAGGATCCTCCGGACGCTGGTGGGATCTACAGAGTGCTGATATCTTCTACGTAATCTGTCAGTCACTACCTTTCTGTCTTGCCACCTCTTTTCTATTTCTTTCTCTTCCTTTCTTTCATATATTTAGTATTAAATAAAATCCATACTATTGAATTTGGCAAATGGTCTCATTTGCACCTTAATTTGGGCAGACACATTTCTAATACTTTTTATCCCCATCCTCGGCCAAGGGCGTCCAGAGCCCCAGGGCTGCAGGAAAAGCTCCTGCAGCCATGGCCATGGAAGAGCTTCTGGAATAGTTTATAGCCCATTGCTCTCTGGTTTTGTAAGTCAGAATTGTTACGTCTCACCATGGAGCTGTAGAGGAACAAATTTTCATGGATTATTCCTCTTCAAATTAATTTTGTTCTAAAGAATAATGAAAAGAAAGAGGAGGTACACTGCTGGTGCCAAGTTCTGTCTGCAACTACTGTAATATTAGTTAGTAAATTGGGGGAAGCAACAAGAGCAGTGCAGCAAGCACTTCATTAAATAAAAGGTAGAACGCCACCTAAAAGATCCCACATTGATATAGTTACACAGCTTGGGTTTGCCCAGGAAGTTTATGGTGTTTTCTTTCCTGGGAACGCCAGCACCTCTCTACTGAAGGTCAGAACGAGTCTGGGAGCAGGGGAGCTGCTGGCAGATTTAAATTGAGATGTGATGACAATTCTTCACTTAGCCTCTGTCACCTTTGTGATAGAGACAAGAGGCTTTTCCTTCCTTTTAATTATAGGCCTGTAGTGGGCCCAATTTTGTCCTTTTATAGGAACCCCCCAAGAGATGAGATGGAGCTGGGTGAGAATCAATGAAATTTTTAATTGCCACCGTAATTGACAGTATTGACAATTTACTAATATTTGTGACTTGTCTGTATTCTCATCACAAGTGACTTGTTGGGAGACCAAGTATTAGGCAAAGTATTTAATTTTATTTTGATTATGGAAAAAAGAGGTATAGGAAAAGCTCCTATGGCTATATATTTTTCTCAACAAAAACAAATACATATTTGAAATCATGGCAACCTTCCCAGCTCTGCCTTGGGAGGTTTCAGAATTACTATTGTGGAGATACAGCTAGAAAGCAGAAGTGAGAGCACTGCTAAACTCATGTCAGAAGTAGCCGCGCTAACGCTGCTAGGCCGCAAACCGTGGCAGGCAGTAAGGCTTATACTGAAATAGTCAGCATAAAAGGCATGCTTGGTATGTACCTGTGATAGTTAGTGCTAGCTTCTAGTTTTGCAATGTTATTAAGAAACATAGATATGGTTGTTATAGTGATTGCTGCTTATATAACTGCTAAAAAGGTATAAATACTCAGTTCTGTATCAATAAAATCGGCTTATTGCATCCAAGCAATCTGCCCCGTCTCTTTCATCGCCGACCGTCTTGCGACATACTTTGATCTAGCTAAACTTTTCAGATTTACGAAAAAAGAAGCTAAAGAATCTCAACAGAAGACAAAAAAATGTTCCATGAGGAATGGTTGACTTCACCTTCCTCAACTCATTTTTCTTCACAGTCCTCAGCAGCAATGGCATGTTGGCTGTGGGTGTGAGAGGCGGCAGCTCCCTGGCACACACGGTGCTGCTGGCAGAGCTGGCTGCTGTCTACTCAAGGCTCAGGTAGGCACCTGAGCTGCCTTGCTGCACTGCCAGAGCCATCTCAAGGCTGATCTGCAGGCCAGAGGTGCTGGTCAGCTGGAAGCTGCAGGACTTGCCGCAGGGCAGCGCCGTGAGCTGGCAGTGCAGCGAGTGGGGCAAAAGCAGCCAGGCTGATGGCACCAACGTTTGGACCCAGCAGGAGACTTTCTCCACATCCAAGTAGGAGCCTGTGCAGAGGGTGTCCAGCAGGTACCAGCACTGATGCCTCTGCAGCTGGCCACCAGAGGCGTGGAGAAAGCACCTCTGCCCCAGCAGCTGCTCGCCAGAGCACAGGCACTCCAGAGCCACACGGACGTGCCCGGCTGGCGGCTGCTTTGTGCTGTCCGCATTGAAGGAGTGGCCGGGGGGTGGCCGCAGGATGACCAGCGGGCGGTAGACGGTGCTGTTCTCCTGGACGCTCCAGGCTTCAGAGCTGGTGTCCATCCCGGTGGCTGGGTGCAACTCTGGCATGAAGTTCCTCCTGGAGAGCACTCGGCAGACACCGAGGAGGTCCTCCAGCAGCTCCTTCAGCACCTCCAAGCTGGGCGGGTCCTGCTGTAGAATCACAGAATCACACAACAGTTGGGCTTAGGAGTGACCTTCGAAGGCCATCCAGTCTGACCCCGCAGCCATGAGCAGGGACATTCTCAGCTAGACCAGGTTGCTGACAGCCCGCTCCAGCCTTATCCTGGATGTGCCCATTGGTGGTGGGGTGGGCACAGCCAAAGTGCTGCCACCACTGTCTGCACCCTTGACCTTCTTGTCCTGCTCACTGACCTTCTCCTGGCTGCCGACCTTCTCCAGGCTGTTGGATCTCTCCTGCTCACTGCAGCTGGCAGAGCCACGCTTTCTTCTTCTCACCAGCCAGCAGCCCACAGCAAGCAGAACCAGAACCAGGGCTGCTGCAATGATCCAAAACAGCCACTGCTGCTGCAGTGTTGAAGGGAGCAGGGTTTCCATGGTGCCACTGCTCCCCTCAATCTCCTGCAGGAGCTGAGTCATCTCTTGATGCAGGTATTCCTCGCGCTCCCGCATCTGCCTGACTGCATCTTCATCGACCTGAACCTGCACCTTCAGCCCAGTGTGGGTGGCTAACAGGGCCAGGATGAAGGCAAGCGTGGGAGACATGGCCTGCTGGGAGAAAGGGGGCTCAGCAGGTGTGGCTGGGAGGGAGCAGGGGGCTGGGGGCACCTGGAATGTCCCCAGAGCCTCTCTGGTCCCCTGCCACGCTGAGAGCCCCAAGCCCCTCTTGCCCCAGCTCTGGGGACAGAGCTCTGCCCTGAGGGTTCCAGCTCTCACTCTGGGTTTAAACCCCCCTGGGCATCTCTGCCAGCCCCCATCCAGCCCAGCTTTGCCACCCCCCATCCAGCCCAGCATTCCCTCTGCATCTGCCCTCACTGGCTTCCCAAATCCAACTGCTCGCTGATGGCCCTGGACACAGGTGCCAATGTGACCTGTCAGCCAGCAGGACCATGTCACTTGGCTGCCAGGCTGGCCATGCCCCTGCTCACAGCTCCTACTGTTTCTTCATAACAATTCTGACTAATGGACAGCAACGGGATAGACAGTTTTCCCAAAGCTCTTCCATGGTCGTGGCTGCAGAAGCTTTTCCTGCACCTCTGGAAAGGGCTCTGGGGGCCCCTGGCCAAGGATGGGGATCAGGAGTCAGGGAGAAGAAGCAAAGGGCTCAAGGACAAGGGAGGGCAGGCAGAGCTTGCTCCCACAGCATGGCAGAGCAAGAGCCTCATGTCCTTCTCCTGAACCTGCGGTGCCGGCAGGTCCTCTTCCTGTGGGGCTCCAGGGCACAGCTCCCGGGGGCTGCAGGCCCTCTTCTTTTTGGAGTGCTCGGGAAAAGCTCCTGCAGCCATGACCATGAAAGAGCTTCTGGAAAAGTGTATAGCCTGTTGTTCTCTGTTATCAGAATTATGTCAAAACATGGATCTGAAACAGGAAAAAATTTTCAGGGATTATTTCGCTTCAAATGACTTTGTTCCATACCAGAAAGAAAACAAAGAGGAGGCTCACTGCTGGTGCCATGTTACGTGTGCAATTAGTCTAATATTAGTTATTAAGTTAAAATTCTTTATTAGTCACAAATGTTGCAGAAATTGTTTCTTAGAGTCTGGAAAGTGGATAAATTTCATTTTTTGAACATGAGAAGGAATGTATACATTGTAAAAACAGTTCTAGGTCTGCACACAGAACTTTCCAGTGAGGTTTTCATAGCCAGCAGAGGTGTCAGCAGTCTGTGCAACAGCTCTACCTGGCAGCAGTCAGAAATACAGCACGGGGCTGTTGGGCATTCTTAGAAATTGGGCAGCCCAACATTATGGGAATGTTATAGTGGAACTATAAAGGTAACACAACAGGTGTGCAAGAATGTGATACCTTTCCTGTATTTCTCATGTTTTTTCTTGGCATTTCCCTATTTTTCTGTTTATTTTTCTTTCCTCTTTCATGAAAAAGAAAAAAAAGTTGTATTATTGCTTTGGATTCCCCACATGTAACCTCGTTTGTGTTTTAATCTCACTTTCAAGTATATTTAGAACCTAATTTCTTTCTGCAATTGTAGGTCAAGGCAAAACTTGCCTCTCCCTACCTTAAGCCTATTGGAGCATCCTGCTTAGCTACTTCTCAAGTTAAAGTCATTAGTCAATAAATTCTAGAAAATTCAGCATAAAGATCATTCTTGCCTAAGAGTCACATGTCTGTTAACGTAAAGTTTATGACACAGGTTCATGTTTATGTCTACGGGGCTATGTTGTAATGGTTCCGCATCCTGTCCCAAGTTAATTCCTTAATGGGGGTTTGAATTTTGGGTTGCCTTACATCTGTGCATGTGCTTGTGCACCTGCAGGAGGGGACATGGTAGGAGGTGTCAGAATAACAGCAAGATGTTACAAAGAAAAGAGGCTTTATTAGGAATGTGTTCGACAAAAACCCAAACCAACAAACCATAATAACTAATGTTCTTGCAGTCTCAAGACAAAATTACCTCTTTTAGAGTAAAATACTGGGACCTAAAAGCTGTGAAATATCAGTATTTCTTAGTTACAATACTAGGTTAAAAACTAAAGAAACAGCACTGAAATTTCAGAAATATACTTTACCTAAATTAGAAACATGACAATTTTTATTTTCCCCTGAAGCATGACGCTAAATGGATATTTAAAAGAAATACATTAGAAACCCAGGACTTAAACATCTTTTGATGATACGGTGATGATTAACCAAGAAATTCTTCTTTTGATCTCCTTTTGATCCATGTGAAATGCTTAGTCATGAACTTACGGAATTTGCCAGTTCATTTTATAACAATTTCACACTTTTACCTTTTACTTACGTTTCTAACTTTGTGGTTTAGGTGTGAAAATTATCGTGTTTTAACTGAACTGTACAGTAACTTGCTTTGAGTCTAACGGAACTTTCCTTGCATGAGACTTGTTTTGTGTACAATTTTGTTTGAACAAACGAAACACTGGGGCAGATGTTGAGCCGTTCATGTGTCCCACAGTAAATAAAAAAGCCATCTGTTTCATGAAGCCAGGTTGTATGAGAAGGCAGATGAGGCGAATTATGAGGTGGTTAAAACTTAAATATTCTTGAAGCCATGAGGCTGAAGTCTGTCTCCTCTTGCATGGGAAGAAATTAAAGAGAAAGCAAACCAACTACTGCTAAGAAAGTTTGCCTTATTTCTGGCTGCACAAAGCAGCTCAGCTGCCTGGTGCATGTAGCCCCATGCATCAGCTGCTGAAGCATGAATTTGTTTCACTCCTCAAATGAAGCTGAAATCACTTTGGGAAAGTGGTGAACCTGCAGACATTTATGGTGTCAAACATGTTTTATATTCATGTCTGTTGGTGGAACTTGTGCTGCCTGGTTAGGCAGCATGTCCTTGGGTAAGGTTGATTCTGTTTCTAGTTTGACAAAGTTATTTCTAGGGGAATTTCTTTTTTCTTCCTCCTCTTACATGTTGTGGAATTTTTGCTTTTTTGGGAGATGCTGCCATTTTTACTTCACTTTTGCTGTTCTTTGGCCACTTATGAAAAGGAAAGGCTAGCAGTCAGCCTAGGCATAAACTGTGGCAAAGCCTCGTTCAGCTGCAGTAATACCAAAATTTCACGTGAGTTCCTAGTACTACAGCATGGATAAACACAAATGCCTCCTGGTGACTGATCAGGGCTCCAGCTGTGTGCACAGCTTCCTACATGGTCTTCATAATTCAAAAAATCTCTTCAGTTCAGGCTTCTGGAGAGTCTGTTCTTTTCCCTCTTGAAGACAAAATTTCTAGATGCTTGAACAAAAGCGTATTTCCCCAAATTTTTCTGGAGTTGAGCAGTGTATGAGATTCTGACATGCTGTTTTTTTTAAGGTCTGGTAGCAGGGCAATTTATTATCCACTTGCATCGTCTACCCACAAAGCTCCCACCTAATGTAGGTAAGCAGTTCCGTGATTTATCTTCTTTTCAGGCTAAATTATGCATAGTAATTGATGTCCAGGAATCTACAGCTGAGCTAGAATTAGATTGAGGAGAACACATGCTGTCTTCAGGACAGCACTTCAGCACTTTCCCAGAGTGTGGGCCTTTGGTTACTTAGCTTTTGGGATGCTCTTGGCTGATAAAACAAGAGAGATAAACTTTCAGAATATTAACCCTGCCATAAGGAATGTCACAACAGCGTCATAAATAAGGAAGGTAGCAGACTGTTGAGATTGGGTTCAAACCATCAAGGGTGTTTTAAAAATCACATTCCCCTGATATGTCTGTGTATGGCCTACAGCCTAAATAAGTTTTATTCTCCCCACTTGCTAAGCTGAATCCAGTGGTGACACTATTTAGCATTGTCTGGCTGTGGGCTCTGACTCCCTCCATCCCTGCCAACCTTCCTTCCTTTTTATTTCTTTGAAACTACTAAGCTTCAGTCACAAACAGGAATAAGACTGTGTCTCGGTTTTGAAAGACAGGTGTCTGCTAAGGAAGGCAGAAGCCCCCCCTTGAAGTGGCAGATATAACCCCTTTTCCCTCTAAGCTTTATATTTTGAAATCAAGGGCCTTTAGGTGAAGATGTGGGAAATAGGAATAACAGTTCTTTACTATATATATATATGTATATAACCAGTCCAACAAAACAACAACAACTCTGGCAGTGACAGCAATCACAAACCCAGTCCCAGCCTTCTCGGCTGTCGGGCCCTTTCCCCTCGGGTGCAGTTCCGCTCGCAGCCGGCAGGGGCGCTGGCGGCTCCCGGTGAGCAGGGCAGGTGCGATGGTTCCCCCGCGGCTGCAGGGGGCGCTCCGGAGCGAGCTCGGGAAACACGCGGCTCTGGTGCCCTGGGATCCCGGGAAGGGATGGAACAAAGGCTTCACAAACCGCTGGGCAGCCGATCCCGGACTCTCAGGAACAGCAGGCTGGAACGGCAGGCTGGGACGGCAGGCTAGAACGGCAGGCTGGAGCGGCAGGGACGAACGCAAATCCCGGGTGGCAGGCGAGATGTATCCAGATGGGAGAACCCCATGGAGGCCCAGGCAGGCAGGGCAAGCAGGGCTACAGCGTAGCGAAAGCTCGAAGCAGCAGCGGGGCAGGGCAGCCACAGCTCGACCTCCAGCAGGGCAGGGAAAGCGGCTTTTGGGGTCCCGGCGTTGTTTCCAGCAGGAAGAAAAACGGCCAAAAAGAAAGAAGCAGCAGCTCCTTTCTCTGCAGCTTCTCTCTCTGGACGCTCAGAGCGAACTGACCCCACATCCAGGTGTAGACAAAGGAGTAGCCAGGCCCGCCCCACCCCCCTTTTTGTCTTTCTTAAGTACAGCTATTTGTCCCCTAGCAACATGCATATGGGAGAAAATTCCTTTAACAGGGAAACCTAAGACTAAACT
Organism: Corvus hawaiiensis; assembly: GCF_020740725.1. Lineage (NCBI taxonomy): Eukaryota > Metazoa > Chordata > Aves > Passeriformes > Corvidae > Corvus > Corvus hawaiiensis. Next base: position 25,708,002 of record NC_063255.1, read on the forward strand.
GAAACCCCAACATTATCCACCCTGAATTTTTTCCCATACTAACATGTTACATGAAACTTAACTTTTTTTAACCATATAAATCTATGCATCACCCAGATTATATACAAATATACATGCTGATACTGATACAAGTACAGAGCCATGGGTCGTTCACCCTAAAACAAGGTCCCCTTGAGGTAAGCATTGGGTCTCTCCATCCTTTTGCATCACCCACCAGGTGCAACCTGGTCCCTGAGCAAAAACGACCCCACGGATGGGTTTGTCTTTGCTCAAGGCAGACTTTACCCAAACAGTTTTTCCAAGCATACCTCTCATGTGCACCACTGGAACCTTATCTCCATCTGTTTTTTGTAGGGGTTCGGATTGGGCAGGGCCTGCTCGGCTGGTGGAGCCTCGGGTGTTAACTAACCAGGTGGCTCTTGCTAAATGCATCTCCCAGTTTTTGAAAGTCCCCCCACCCAGTGCCTTCAAGGTGGTTTTAAGCAGTCCATTACACCGCTCAACCTTCCCAGCTGCTGGTGCATGGTAAGGGATGTGGTACACCCACTCTATGCCATGTTCTCTAGCCCAGGTGTTTATAAGGCTGTTCTTGAAATGAGTCCCATTGTCAGACTCGATTCTCTCAGGGGTGCCATGCCTCCAAAGGACTTGCTTTTCCAGGCCCAGGATGGTGTTCCGGGCAGTAGCGTGAGGCACAGGGTAGGTCTCCAGCCATCCAGTGGTGGCTTCTACCATTGTGAGCACATAGCGCTTGCCTTGGCGGGTTTGAGGCAGTGTGATGTAATCAATCTGCCAGGCCTCCCCATACTTGTATTTGGACCATCGCCCACCATACCACAGAGGCTTCACCCGCTTGGCCTGCTTGATCGCAGCGCATGTCTCACAATCATGGATAACCTGGGAGATACTGTCCATGGTTAGATCCACCCCTCGGTCTCGTGCCCACTTATAGGTGGCATCTCTGCCCTGATGACCTGAGGCATCATGGGCCCATCGAGCTAGGAACAGTTCTCCTTTATGTTGCCAATCCAAGTCTATCTGGGACACCTCTATTTTCGCAGCCTGATCTACCTGTTTGTTGTTACGATGTTCTTCATTAGCCCGGCTCTTGGGGATGTGAGCATCTACATGACGGACCTTCACGGATAGCTTCTCTACCCGAGTGGCAATGTCTTTCCACTCTTCAGCAGCCCAGATTGGTTTTCCTCTGCGCTGCCAGTTTGCCTTCTTCCACCTTTCCAGCCAACCCCACAGAGCATTGGCTACCATCCATGAATCGGTGTAGAGGTAGAGCTTTGGCCACTTCTCTCTTTCAGCTATGTCCAGAGCTAATTGGACAGCTTTGAGCTCAGCAAATTGGCTCGATCCACCTTCTCCTTCAGTGGCCTGTGCAACTTGTCGTGTGGGGCTCCATACAGCGGCTTTCCATTTCCAGCTAGCGCCTACAATTCGGCAGGAACCATTAGTGAAGAGGGCGTATTGTCTTTCACTCTCTGGTAGCTCGTTATATGGTGGGGCTCCTTCAGCATGTGTCACCTGCTCCTCTTCTTCTTCAGAAGATAACCCAAAAGTCTCACCTTCCGGCCAGTTCGTAATTATTTCCAAGATCCCAGGGCGACTTGGGTTTCCAATTCGGGCGCGCTGCGTGATGAGGGCGATCCATTTGCTCCAAGTAGCGTCGGTGGCGTGATGCGTGGAGGGAACCTTTCCTTTGAACATCCACCCCAGCACCAGTAGTCGGGGTGCCAGGAGGAGTTGTGCCTCTGTGCCGATTACTTCTGAGGCAGCCTGGACTCCTTCATAGGCTGCCAGGATTTCCTTCTCTGTGGGAGTGTAGTTGGCTTCAGATCCTCTGTAGCTTCGGCTCCAGAATCCCAGTGGTCGGCCACGAGTCTCACCAGGCACCTTCTGCCAGAGGCTCCAGGACAGACCATTGTTCCCGGCTGCAGAGTAGAGCACGTTCTTCACCTCTGGTCCTGTCCTGACTGGGCCAAGGGCTACGGCGTGAGCAATTTCCTGTTTGATCTGGGCGAAGGCTTGCTGCTGTTCAGGGCCCCAGTGGAAATCCTTCTTCTTGCGGGTAACCAGGTAGAGAGGACTCACGATCTGGCTGTACTCGGGAATGTGCATCCTCCAGAAACCTATGGCACCTAGGAAAGCTTGTGTTTCCTTCTTGTTGGTCGGCGGAGACATTGCAGTGATCTTATTGATGACCTCGGTGGGAATCTGACGTCGTCCATCTTGCCACTTTACTCCCAGGAACTGGATCTCTCGGGCAGGTCCCTTGACCTTGCTCTTCTTGATGGCAAAACCAGCTTGCAGGAGAATTTGAATTATTCTCTCTCCTTTCTCAAACATTTCGGTTGCGGTGTTCCCCCACACAATGATGTCATCAATGTACTGCAGATGTTCTGGAGCCTCACCCTTTTCTAGTGCAGTCTGGATCAGTCCATGACAGATGGTGGGACTGTGCTTCCACCCCTGGGGCAGTCGGTTCCAGGTGTACTGCACGCCCCTCCAGGTGAAGGCAAACTGAGGCCTGCACTCTGCTGCCAGAGGAATGGAGAAGAATGCATTGGCAATGTCAATAGTGGCGTACCACTTTGCTGCTTTGGACTCCAGCTCGTACTGGAGCTCCAACATGTCTGGCACGGCAGCGCTCAATGGTGGAGTCACTTCATTCAGGGCACGATAGTCCACAGTCAATCTCCATTCCCCGTCAGACTTGCGCACAGGCCAGATGGGGCTGTTGAAGGGTGAGTGGGTCTTGTTGACCACCCCTTGGCTCTCCAGCTCGCGGATCATCTTGTGGATGGGGATCACAGCATCTCGATTTGTCCGATACTGCCGGCGGTGCACTGTCGAGGTGGCAATTGGCACTCGTTGCTCTTCCACTTTCAGGAGCCCAACTGCAGAAGGATTCTCAGATAGTCCAGGCAGGGTGTTCAATTGCCTAATGCCCTCTGCCTCCACAGCAGCAATCCCAAATGCCCACCTGAGTCCTTTTGGGTCTTTGTAATAGCCATTCCGGAGGAAGTCTATGCCCAGAATACACGGGGCCTCTGGGCCGGTCACAATCGGATGCTTTTGCCACTCCTTCCCAGTCAGGCTCATCTCAGCTTCCAAAAGGGTCAACTGCTGTGATCCCCCGGTCACCCCAGCGATGGATACAGGTTCTGCCCCCACATGTCCCGATGGCATTAAAGTACATAGTGCCCCAGTATCAACCAATGCATCATATTTTTGTGGCTCTGATGTGCCAGGCCATCGGATCCACACCGTCCAGAAAACTCGGTTCTCCCGTGCCTCTTCCTGGCTAGAGGCAGGGCCCCTCTAGCCCTGGTTATCATTCTTTCCCTGGGCGTACATGCTCGAGGTACCTTCAAGGGGATCTGACATATCATCCTCCCTTCTGTAATACCTGGCAGCTCGGTCACAGGAGGCTGAGGCTACCTTCACCTTAGCCAAACCCCTTTGGTTAGTGCCTCCCTCCTTGAGTTCACGCACCCGCACTGCCAGGGCAGAGGTGGGTTTCCCATCCCACCTTCTCATGTCTTCCCCATGCTCACACAGGAAAAACCACAGCTCAGCTCGTGGGGTGTACCCTCTCTCTCTAGCAGGGGGACGACGGGCTCTGACTTGGGGGCCTGTGACTCGCACTGGTGCCACACTGACCCTCCTCATCTCCTCCCTCATCTCCTCCCTCATCTCCTCCCTCATTTCCTTCCTCATCTCCTTCATCTCCTCTTTGAGGTCCTGGACCACAGCAGAGACATGAGCTTTCAGCGGGCCATTGATCATGCTGTCATAATGCCTGAGCTTGTTGGCAACAGAGCCCACTGTTTCTCGGGTATTGTCAGCATCAATCGTTGCAATGAAGGTGGTGTATTGTGATGGCCCTAGCCTTGCCAGGTTCCACATCATCTGTCCTGTGCACCTGACCTTATCGGGGTCATTATCATGCTGTCCATCCTTCCCAAAGAGTACCTCTAATATTGCCACCTCTCTTAGCTGTTGGATCCCTTGCTCGAGTGTCTTCCACTGCATTCTATGATGATACTCCTGCATTCTTTCTTTGTGAATGAACCTTTCTCTCACACTCATTAAGAGCCGCTCCCAAAGAGAGAGAGGCCCTGGCTCCCTCACAAATATCTGGTCCACACCTGGGTCCTGGGTCAACGATCCCAGATACCTTGCCTCACCACTATCCAGTTGCACACTTGTGCCCATAAGGTCCCAAACCCGAAGCAGCCAGGTGGTATAAGGCTCACGCCCCCTTCGCACAATGTCGTTTCGCATAGCACGGAGACTGTCGTGCGACAGGGACTCAGTGATGATTTCTGGCTCTGGCTCTCCTGCTGGTTGTGAGGGCCCTGGTTGCCCATCATCATTAACTGGTCGTACTGATTTGGTCTTACACTTCCTCCTTTGCACAGGGGCAACTGCTGCTGGCTGTGGTTGTCCTTGTGGTTCAGCTGAAGCCTGGATGGTTGTAACATCCGTGGGTTCCACTGCTGCACCATCGGACTCACCCTCTTTGGGGCAGGGAGAGGGTTTTTCACTAGCTGAGGAGGTGTATTCCCTTAGCAATTGGCATATCTCCTGGCGCACCTGGCCCATCTCCTGGCACATCTCCTTGCGCACCTGGCCCATCTCCTGACACATCTCCTGGCATATCTCCTGCATCCCTTTTGCCAGTACTCCCACCCAGTTTGGGTAGTCCATTTCTGAAGTGGACTGTTGGGCGGTATCAGGCTGTGGGGCAGGGTCTCTAGTGTCTGGGGCCGTGTCAGGTTCTGGGGCAGGATCAGGCTCTGGAGTAGGATCTCTAGTCTCTGGGGCTGGTGTCTGGGTAGTTATCCAAGCCAATCTCAACTTATCCTTGAGTACTAAATAGAGTAGGCCTATCAGCAGCAGATGGTTAGTATTCAGAGGGAATTTAAACCCTTCGAAAATTGATGGGGTGGGCCCAAAGAACTGGTTGAGGGGTTGGGGGAAAACTTCCCCTGGTGTCATTTCCTCACAGAAGGTACCATTGTTAACATAACCCCAAAAACATGTGCTCAGTGTGTGATAGCTGTTTATCCATGTGCCCACATTCCGGAGGAAGTTAAAAACCAATGAATTCCTCACCTTCTCGACCCATAGTGCAAGCTGGATAACAGCAATGGTAGCCTTAGTCAGAGGACCCATATTCAAGTAAGGAGCTGCAAAGGGGAAGAATATAGCCACGGCTACATGCCACCCAAACCAGGGTAAACTAGACCACATAGTGCTGCCTAACAAGGTTCCAATATCCAGCTCACAAAATTAAGTTATCCGGGAACTGTTATTCCTTTTTCACCTCTATCTCTTAATGCCCTCGTGCCCCACATTGGGCGCCAAGATCTGTCTCAGTTTTGAAAGACAGGTGTCTGCTAAGGAAGGCAGAAGCCCCCCCTTGAAATGGCAGATATAACCCCTTTTCCCTCTAAGCTTTATATTTTGAAATCAAGGGCCTTTAGGTGAAGATGTGGGAAATAGGAATAACAGTTCTTTACTCTATATATATATATATATATATATATATATATATATATATATATACAACCAGTCAAACAAAACAACAACAACTATGGCAGTAACAGCAATCACAAACCCAGTGCCAGCCTTCTCGGCTGTCGGGCCCTTTCCCCTCGGGTGCAGTTCCGCTCGCAGCCGGCAGGGGCGCTGGCGGCTCCCGGTGAGCAGGGCAGGTGCGATGGTTCCCCCGCGGCTGCAGGGGGCGCTCCGGAGCGAGCTCGGGAAACACGCGGCTCTGGTGCCCTGGGATCCCGGGAAGGATGGAACAAAGGCTTCACAAACCGCTGGGCAGCCGATCCCGGACTCTCAGGAACAGCAGGCTGGAACGGCAGGCTGGGACGGCAGGCTAGAACGGCAGGCTGGAGCGGCAGGGACGAACGCAAATCCCGGGTGGCAGGCGAGATGTATCCAGATGGGAGAACCCCATGGAGGCCCAGGCAGGCAGGGCAAGCAGGGCTACAGTGTAGCGAAAGCTCGAAGCAGCAGCAGGGCAGGGCAGCCACAGCTCGGTCTCCAGCAGGGCAGGGAAAGCGGCTTTTGGGGTCCCGGCGTTGTTTCCAGCAGGAAGAAAAACGGCCAAAAAGAAAGAAGCAGCAGCTCCTTTCTCTGCAGCTTCTCTCTCTGGACGCTCAGAGCGAACTGACCCCACACCCAGGTGTAGACAAAGGAGTAGCTAGGCCCGCCCCACCCCCCTTTTTGTCTTTCTTAAGTACAGCTATTTGTCCCCTAGCAACATGCATATGGGAGAAAATTCCTTTAACAGAAAAAAACTAAGACTAAACTGAAACCCCAACAGACTGTAATAAAATGAGTCTTTTTTTTACATAATCCAGGAAGTGGGGAGGAAAGAAAATCCATTAGACTACAGTAATTAAAATTTTTGAGTGTATCTTTCACTTCTATCAGAATATTATCTACCAAATTTACTGTGTATAATAAAAGAGAATTAATATAATCAAATAAACATAACAACACTTAAAAAAAAATTGAAAAGAAAATGAGGTAATGCCATGAACTGGAAATAATAATTCTGGTTTATTTCGCACTTTATAGAATTCTCCACTGCCAGCAACTGTTTATTGATTTGCTTTAGGAAATTAACAGCAGAAGCACAGTCCAGCAACGAGGGCACTTGCCTGAAGGCATATGTCTATTAGTCCTCATTTTCTGCATGTACAATGGGAAAGAGGAAGAGAATGTAACTCGTGAGGAACTTCATGACAATGAGCGCCACAATGACCTGCCCAGCTGTTGTGGTGGTGGTAGCAAATCGAGAACCACTTCGTGAGGAAAGCCAAAGCTAGTCAAGGCATCTTCAGCTAAATGCAGTTTACACAAAAGAGTGACAAATAAAAACAAAAATCATGGTCCTTCTGCTTACTTTTTTTTTTTTTTTCTCCTAGCATTCCTTGGGAAAATTCTTGGAGCTATTTCAGGGTAATGAATTCAGGCTAATTCAGGACAGTTCCTGTGATTGGGGGACTCTGCTGAAATCTTTGGCAAGAAAAATTTTTATGTTCTCCTGGTGGGTAGAATATAAGGAAATACTAAAAGCCACCTGGTAAGACAGGATCTTCCTTTCTGGCAGTTTGTGAAGCAGAGACAAACTGGCTCATCCCAAGTGGGGTTTTCACGCAGTTAATCACAAGTCCCTGCAATGACGTGCCCGTGTGAGCTGCTCCTCTGAGTCCCATGGGCTTGGTGGGCATCCATCAGGACAGTCAGTGGAGAATGTGAGATGACTCATGGGAGCAGATGAAGGTGCTCATTTTGGGATGAAATTAAATGTTCTTGCAGCTTCCTTGCATGTGTTGTCCAGGTTACGGGTGGCTCAAAGATCCACCAGTCTTTGTCTCTCTAGGGAGACTCCCAGGCTGTGACAAGCTGCCCTAAATTGCTTTGTAGAGGGGGCAACCAAAAGCTTTGCTGAGCAAAGGCTCCTGAGCAAGCACAGTCTGAATGCAGGATCAAGCAGAAGCAACCTGTATCTGCACAAGCTGATTGACCAGCAGCACTTTCTGGCACTTACTGCCTCAATCCCTTGATTCAGGGATTCAGGATTCAGCCTGTGTCAGAGAAGAAACTCCCTAATCAGCCCTGTCTTGGCACTGGGAAAGGCAAGAGAGGCTTCTCACAGCCTTAGTGGGACCTTGCCAGGAGTGAAGGCTGGACCTTCACAGACTAGAAAGAACCTTTCCCCTGCGAAATTTAAAAATATATTCAGATAAAGAAGGAAGTCAATAGGAATCACCTCTACCAAGCCCCCCGAGATTTTTGCTGAAGCTGTATTCATGTTTATAGCTAAATGGCATAGGGCTAATAGCTCCTCACAATTTAACATTCTGTTTGAGACTTTGTGTTTATCTAACTGCTTTTTGTTGCCTGCACTGATGTAGAAATAAATCAATTCCAGTGCATTGTAAAGACATAATTTTTTTCTTTTCCTCATGTCATAGTTGAGGAACTAAGACACAAAAGCTGACAAGGCAGAACAACTTTGATGGGGAAAAAAGATGTGAAAAGACTTCTCTCATGTCTCTTCTGTCCATTTGCATGAAGAAAACCCTACAGTTTTTTAGGTTTCCTGCAAATATTCTTCTATTCTTCCCTAATTATAGAAGACTAAGCATATTTAAGGAGTTTTTTAGAAATGCGAAGATAATAGGTTTTAAATTAATTAATGCGGTATACCATTAATCAAATCTTTTTGAAAAGCTTTAATTTAACTAGAAAGGTCTACTGGATTTTGTTATAGTTTTTAAATTAAGCAATTTATTTCAAATGCCTTTAGTAGATGAGAATATTGCCCACAAAAGAATTAGATCCTGAGTCATCGTTAACGCTGGAGGTTTGCCTCACCTCACAGGACATGAATATTAATTTACTTTACAGAATATCCACAAGGTTGGTGTTTCAAGTAAAAGTCAGAGATATTTTAATGAGAACTTAAAAATACCTTGCGCTAAATTACTTTAAATTCCTAAATCATTATGAAATGTTCGTAAGCACAGTCCTTATGTTTCCACTGCATCTTATTCTCTGAAAAAAAACCCAGGAAAGCAGAGAAGCACAGCCCAGCCTGCAGCTCCTGAAAATCAACTCTGTTCTACATATGCAGAAGGATAGAACTGGGATACTGATAAATATTAAAAAGTTAAATAATGAAGAATGTTTTTAACCCTTAACATCAGATGCCTATTGTAAAAGAAAAAAAAATAGTCTCATAGTGTGATGAGTTTTGTTATCCTGGAGAACACAGTAAATGAATTTCAGTGTGTGTGTGTGTGTGTGAGAGCGAGCCTGTAAATTGTCATTTTGATTCCTAACTACAAATTCCTTTCTTGTTTTATGTTTGTTTGGAGTTTTTTTAGTACTTCACTGGTCAATGCCATGCCTGTTGTGTCTTCTTTGTCTGCAAGAAGATGAAGGAGCAGATTGAGTGGTTTGTCTGTGATAAACCCATCACTGCAGAGCCTCTGATCTAACTCAGAGCAATATGCAAACCACCAGATGTAAGGAAAGACAGCCTGATACACAGACTCATGGAGCTGTAAATCAGCCTCTTCCAAGATCTCAGCAGAAATATTAGGGAAAAAAAAACAGCTGAAGCCATGAATATAATAAATGTTGTGCTGCAGAGCACAGTAACAGGAGCAGCACTCCACAGTAGCCTCTCTCTCCACCTCTGCAGAGGGTGATTTGCTCTGTGCTTGACTCTCACCATCTGGGAAAGGCAGCACTTTGAGGCACAGTTCTCCGTCCCACGTATTAGAGAGACCTTTGGTTCAGGGGCTTCAATTTGCAGGTGGCTCTGCAATAAAAAATATTAAAATAACATTTAATGGAGAAGGATAATACTTCCTATAGAAACCATTAGTGATGGCCCACTGAGATTCAAGTAGAAAAAAAAAACAGAATCGCTGCTTTCATGTCATTGATGTCTGCAGTTTCATGTTAAATACACTCCTCTGTAATAAACCTGACACTGATTTCCCAAGGTGAGCACTCAGTGCTTCCTTCTCCCAGTTATCTCACTTACTGATGAGTGAGTTTCTCTTAAAAGGGCTCTCACGTGCTTGCAGCTTACCCCTGCTGCCATGTCCCTGACAAACCAGGTTACAGCTCCTCTTCCGTTAACTTCTAGAAAAAAAAATACATACAGAAAGGACAATTTTTCTTTAATTAGGACCTCAGGAATATTTTTTCATATTTTCTACCGGTGTTTATTGTAGCCATACTTCACTGTTACTGACAAAAAGCAAAATTTCTAAGAAAATTTGACATGCTGAAGTTCCCTGTAATGGCTAGAAGCTCATCCTCACCTCTTTTCCACATGTATTTCTGGCAATATCTGATTTATTTTTAATTTGGAAAAAAAAAGCGCATCTTTTTTTTGCAATGCAAATGCAGAGATGTCCCACATCCTTGCAGCAAATTATCAGCAGCTAAACATTGTGGTTATGAATAGTTCCAGCTTGTCCTTGCCCTGGTATTTCTCACTTCTAGGCAGAGCAGCCGTGAATGTTTAGCAATGGGTTCATAAATGCCAATATCATTAACAAAATTCAGGCTTTACAGGATCAGTGTTGCAGCTCAGCCCTAGAAGAGTGCTAATTCCTTTTGACCTGTGTTCTAATCTCAATAGTCAAGGAGTTTGTTGCTGTTTCCTGTGTCATCACAAATCAGTTGGGATAATTTTGAAGCAGATTTCAGTGGGGGAAAGGGCAGAGCGGGAGCCTCCAGGCTGGGATTCCCAGACTGCCTGCCTGCTCCTCTGCTCTGTGAAGGATCACATTTTTTGGCTCTTTGACTGAGAGTGGACATAGACCAGCCCACAGCACTGTTGCACCAGTGTCAAGAATAATTTCACCATGTCTAACTTCTACCACAACCAACCTTATAAAAATCCTGCAGTGAAAGATGACAGGTGTGTGGTACTTCCTCCATATGGAACAAAATTTCCATTTTAAGTTCACTCATATTTATTGGTAAACCTCTGTCCCCTGTGAAACTGGCCTCTTAAGCATTTCATTCTCTCAGAGAATGATGGATAACCTTTTTTTCTTTTTTTAAGCACAAGTACCCTGTTTCACTGAATCAATACACATAACAGCTGTTTCTGATCCTGTGTTTTGATGGAGGTTTATGTCCCATATTTAATGACCGTCTGTCGTTGTTGAGAACTGCAAATACAAGTTGCAGAAAGTTGCTGTCCAGAAATGAAAGATAAAGGGAAAATAATATTTTTCTTGGACGTGCTGTGCATCTTTGGAATCTGGTACTGGACAGAACAGGGAAAAAGAGGAGAGGAAAAAAGAAGAAAAACGATTATCACTTGTATCATACATTTCCACTACTTTACTTAGCTTATGGCTAGGCAGCAGAAGAACACAGCCTAAAGCTCTGTTCATTTTCCCATCCTGGAAGAGTTTTTTGTTCTTTCATCTGGAAATAGAGGATACATTGGGTAGCCATGTTTCATTTCTTATCGGATACTTTACTTTTATTTGTGAAAAGCACACGGGACTGTTGCAGCTAACTTGTCAGCTGAGAGTAGGGACAGGGAAACCATACAGCTGACAGCAGTGGAAATGCACTGGCTGTGGCTATGTGGGTTTTTTGTATCAGGTGCACTTGTTTGCAGTGTGGAAGTTACCCAATAAAAGCACTGAATCGTCCTTAAAACAGGAAAGATTTTGTTCCCCCTCTGTATCATTCTCCTAGTAAACAGTATGGAGTGTTGCTGTATTCCAGTGGGATGGTCACAGCCATTTAAATGTAGTCTAAAGGCTTCCTGTGAAGTCAATGTTAAGGGGAAAGCTTTAGGATAAGATTGCATTATTAGTTGTCTTTTAAAGAATTCTGCTTTTTTTATGGTTACTAGAGAACAGTAGCCCACCAGACTGCTAAAATTTGTGAAGTCAAACAGCACGAACATGCCATCTTCCATATCCTTGTGTCCCTGCACATGCACATTTTCTGTCTGTGATAGTACATGACATGAAAAGATGATTTCTGTTTTATTTATATCAAATTGAGCTTGTGGGGTACCAGTGCCTGAACAGGACTCATAACTATTGCAATTTTATATGAAGTTAATAATTAAATTTTTTTAAAAATCACATGTAAGAGGATCTCCAAACCCACATTGTGGAAAAAAATAGGATGGAGTTTATCTTGAGCCATTTTGGTAACTGTTTGACAGCACCTGCTTGGAGATTTAAAACTGGAATTATGACTTAGGTAACAGTAAATCCTGTTAGTGGAATTATTGCTGGAGATTCAGTTCTGACAAATCATGTCAGGTCTTTATGGTGTGTGGTGAAGCAGCAGTGACCCAGCAGAAGGTCATCAAACTTGAGTTGATTGTCAGTCTAGATACTTCATACCAGGGTTTTTGAAGATCATTTTGTTCCCAGAGGTTTTCTGCTATTACTGGTGGCTATCAATTGGTACCAGATGATATTGGAGATAACACTTTATTACATTTATTAACTACATAGTGGGATTGAGTGTACCTTCAGTGCAAATGGTGGAAGATGTTTGTACTGCGGAGGACCAGGCAAAAGCACATTTTGTCTCAAACATTCTGATTGTTATGACAGGAAAAATGTGATCAGAAGAGAGAGGCCTGGAGGTGGGGCAGCGCTGTCCTGAGCCATTTCCTGCTCTGCCTGGAGACTTGAGCTCAGTCCCCACCCTCAGCTCACTCCTGGGACAAGAGCTGAAAGGGCTGGCTCTGCATGCATGACAAAACCGCATGAAAAATCTATGGTACATAAGAGGCTGCGCCATGCTAGCTGTAAAAGAGAGCAGATTGGGCCCTCTATTTTTTTCCTCCCTTTATCTTTTGTTTTCTTTGTCTGACAATCCCAGCTCCAGACCATCCAAGAGGACCAAAACAGGATCAAGATGGGCTCTATGAACTGGTGATATTCTCTGTTCTCTCACTTTCTTTTCTGCCTTTATTTCTCTGGCCCCTCACTCTGCTGGGCACAGCGCTGCTGTCCTGTTCTCCTCCATACTCAGTCCTGAAGTTTGCTGTGAGAGTGGGGAGCTTGTGGCCGTGTGTTGTGGCTTGTGAGGCAATGTCACGTGAAAAGGGGAGATTTCCTCGACCCTTGGTGTCAGATTTGTCTGTCAGCGCCTCAGAGACCCTTGTGCCCCTCCAGTCTGTCAGTGCCACGTTACAGGGGCCCTTCACTGAACAGCCCTGCTGGGTTGGAGAGTTTTTCAGTGACTTTTTCAGGGACACACCCCAACAGCACCAGGGAGACCCCTGAGGAAGGCTCTCCCCACTTTATCCGAGTCTGTTCCCCACTGCTGGTGACTGCCAGCGTGTGGGGGAAGGACTCCCACGGACAGTTCATGGAATAACACTCTCCTTTAATATAGAATTGTGACAGGCTGAGGTCCGAGGAGTGTCACTGACAGTACCTGACTGCAAAAACCTGTTCAAAGCGATGCACAGACAAGCTCTACACCCCAGTAAAAGTACTCAGCACACACAGAGTTCTCACCCACAGGTGTCCCTCCAGGGGAGAAGGCAGATTCAGCCTGCTGACTGATCCCAGCAGTTACCGTGGGATCTTCCCTAACTTTCCCCCATTCTTGACCTATTTTTATACTATATATTCACATTTAGGTGGGGTTTGAGTGACTCAGGTCATGCATACCCTTGTTGCTGATGGTATAAATTTCTCTCCCCTGGCTCTCAGACAGAGCCAATGAACCACAGAGCAGGTGCCCAGTGAGGGGTGGTCGGACCCTGGGGCGGTAACGCTGGGATGGAGGGGCATGTTAATGTCACAGGCTACAATGAGCCCAGTTCATCCAGAGAGAGCGATTCCACCGCGGCTGCTGGCTCACAGCAGGACATCTCCTCCTCTCTCTCGTGGCTGACAGGTGCTGTGGGGTTTATCAGCTGCAAAGAACCATCGAATTCCCCTCCCTGCGAGGATTCCAACAGAGCCTGGCCACCCACCCTCCGTTCCATCCCCCTCAGCAGGCGCTGTGGGTGCAGATTTTGGGTGTGGCAATCCCTGTGGGATAGGTCTCGAGCATTCCACCCACATTCCATCCAGCGACAGCAGTTGCACTTTATCCTATAATTTCTGTACTGTTACAACTTCTGTTAGGATATAACTTTTCAGTTTCCTCTGATTTTACCCTCAGCCATCTTTCCACAGCCAGCACTTCTGAAAATTTCCTTGTGAAGAGTTGAGAGCTGGTTGAACTGCTCTGTACAAAACTAAGGGCTTGTTAGCCAACAAGTCTAAAGAGTGGTCTGGCTGCTGGAGTTAAGGTGACTGTAAAATAAAAGCACAAGAGTTCCCCGACAAGTGTAAGGTGTCTTTGTGCAGTCAGATGAGAATTCATAATGAACATCATGCCCCATTCCAGTGGGTTGTGACACCTTCCCAGTGTTGGACTGGATGATCCCTAAAGGTCCCTTCCAGCCCAAAGTTTTATGTGGTTCTGTGATTTTATGAACTGGAAATGTGCACAGAAAATGGAGAGAATGAGTTATAACTCAGCAAGTCAAAAGTGTTCATACTTCTAAGACTTTCTTCCCATCTTTCCCACCTTTATTTCTGCTACCACTCTTCCCCATGCTCTCCACATAGAGAAAAGTCAAACTGTAATTGTGTCTTTGAGGAAATGCAATGAAGATTTAAAGCCTGCACATTGTGAATATTTTTTCAGTTTAACCATGAAAGGATCTATGTACAGTAACAGAAATACGCATTTTAAGATGATGCAGTGCACATACTGTCATGTATTAAGCTATAGAAATGCATGTCATACATGTTAAATGTATACCAGTGTATGGAAGGATGGAAACCTTGCCTGCTCTTTGTCCTGGAGTTCCTTAAGGACGAGTGGGTTCTTCCGCAAGGCATATTCTAGTTGTGCCCTTGGCATTGCTGTGCTAGCCTGCCAGTGCCACAGATTTAGCAAATATTTCACTCCTAATGAAAGCATTTGTCTTCACAGGAGCTGTCAGACATAAACCACACAAAATAAGTGTGTGAGGCAGACCAAAAAATCAAAATAAAACTTAAAAAAGCAGTTCAGAAGTGCAGTGAAAATTAGAAAAGGCAATCTGCTTGGAAGAGCTGCACCTTGGCTTTTTCATGTTCTATTTTAACATTTTGACATGCCACCCCAGGCATCCTGATTTATCTGAAACAATTCAGTAAATCTTTGCTTGTTCCCTATTTCCCTGCCAAAACGTAGGAAACAACAAAGATTAAGTACGTGCATTGAGCTCAGCTATTGTCTGCCTCAACAGTCTTCTTTTTGTTTCTCTTATTCTTGCAGAAAGCATTCTTAATTAAGGAAAAAAATATTGTATCCTGAAACAATAGTTCACTCATTGTTTTCTGTTTTCCAGATGTCTTTTCAGGTTTATTGTGTGGAGACTGCCAACTCTGTGTGTTCATGGAAGGTGGTATCAAAAAGCTTTATAAGATTATTTTTGTTAATCATTCTATTTGAAAGGAATGAAAATTTGTGTATACAAGTGTGTGTTTTCTTTCGCCATCCCTCCTACTCATTTGACATTTTGTAAAACTGTTTTTGCAGTTACCCAGGATTGCAGATTTTATGCAACACAGCTGCTAAATATCAAGGGGCACATGAAGTCATGTTGATCTAATGAGGATGGTGCCGCAAAGGCTACAACACAAAAGCTTGAGAAGTAATAAAGCCCCTAATTATCAGTCTCCCCAAAATGCATTGTTAGAAGTTTTCTTCCAATATTTTGTATTTGTACAAAACTAAGCCCAAAGAAAATGTTTCTCCTGCTTATCCCTCCTGGTGGCTAATTCTGAAATGCATAACTTAGCAGACTCTGCCTCAAATGGCAAACTAAATTAAGACTCTGACTCAGGAAAACAAATTTGCATATGTTTAATACTATGGAAAAGAGGAAACTGTTTAGTCTTGTGGGTTCAATTGAGTGGATGGAGTCAGGAGAAGAAATTACTTCTTAGCTGGAGTTCTTTAATTTGCAATAACTGGAAATTCTGGTTTAGAAGCTCCTGAGGGTGAACAAGTTCAGGACTTTTTTTTTTTTTTTTTTTCAAAACAAAGCAGTCTGTCCAGCTGTTAATAGGGAGGAAAAAACCCCAAACAAATTCAGTGTGTTTTCCCTTGCCAATTATTTTGCAATTTTTAGAAGAGTTTACATTTACACTCAATTTTAATAGCATCCTTTGTGTCTCTGTTATTAAAGACCATGAAGTTCTCAGAATCCCATGACTGACGTTGGTTCTACACTCTATGCCATCAGGATAACAGATGCTTTAATTCCATACATGTGTTAAATAGAAAACAGAGAGAAGAATTGACATAATCTAGTTATGCTCTTCTTATATCACTCCTTTTTATTTTTTTTTCCTCCCTAAATGACTTGGATCATTTTTCTCTCCACTATCATGGGTCTCTTAGGCAATAAAGCATTAAGATGAAGTTTGATGGACTGAACAGAGAAGATGAAGTGTCGTCCTGGTAACAGACAAGAGACAGAAAAACAACTCAGAAAAAAAAATCTTATTTTTATTGTGTGGCAGTGAAATTTATATTGAAGTCTTTTAATAAAACCTCATCTGAGTCAAAGCAGTCACCAAGGGCATATAGCAAAGCGAGTCAGAGGGGAAATGAGTTGCAGAAATGCTGAGGGAGTGAAAGAAAAGAATGTGGGAGTTAAAAATGTGGAAATCCCATTCATCAGCAGCTAAGCAAACTTACAGTATTTAGAGATTTGACTTCCATGATAAATACATGGAAGAGGATTTCAATCCCTTCTGTCCCCACCTCACCAGCTTTCATGTTGCTGCCTAAATTTGCTTCCCATTCTTTTCTCAAGTGCTCCAAAGAAGCGCAAACCCTCTTGCAGAGATGATTTTCCATGAAAAATAGATTCTCAAGGCAGGAACAGGTGGCTGTTGGTAATTATTGATGTGAAGTAAATAAGAGGGACAACGCACCAGGATTGCATTAAAGAATGCAGTGTCTTGGCAACTGAGCATAAGAAGCAGTTTGTGGAGTACAATGGCACAACAACAGAAGTGCAAAGGACTGGGAAGCAGTGAGAGAATAACATAAGGTAGAAGCAACAATAACAAGAAGATGAGGACAAGCTGGGGACAGTTAGGAGGAGTAAGAGTGGTTCAGAGCTGCATGTGTGTGGCAGCTGCTGTGTGCTTTTGACTTCTTTCTCAGCAACATCAGCCGTACCACTGCTTTGTTCTGTGGGTTCCCAAAAAGACATCAAGTCATAATTCTCACTGCCATTCTGGAGTAAAAATTAGCGAAGTCCTTAAAGCAACTAGAAGCTGCCATTAGAAGTGAAATTCTAAAATTAATTTGCTGCCCTTGTCTTCATACCTCCTAAAAGCTTTTTCATGGCAGTGAGAGGGCAAAGGCACTGATTGGTCTTCCCGGGAAGAAAGGATTAAAACATATGGGAAAAATTTAACAACATTAAATGTCATGCTAAAACAGATCTGTGGTGCAGACAAAGAGAGACAGCTGTTTGCCCAGTCAAGGTTGGCCACCAAGGGTGTAGGAATCGGGAATTCTCAGACACCTTCCTGGCTCTGCAATAACAGTGACGTGCAGCAGTCACTCAGTGGATGCTGCTATTGCCAACATATGCATAAAAAGTCCATAAATTTGTTGTAGATCATTTCCTGGGAGAGGCAAAATAATTTCATGGAGTTAGTTATTATGTGCAGATCTATTTTTTGGGGGGGGTTGGTATGAGTTAGTGACTGAGTAGCAAAACAAACTTGCAATTCCTTTATGAATCCCACAAGCCAGACTTTTCATTTTCTCTTAAAGGCAGGGCAGCCAAATGAAACTCTGAAATGTACTCTGTGTAAGCAAGTAGCAGAGAATAACAGGAAATACATTTCTCCCTAAGGTTGTCTTTAAGGTCTCAACTACTATTTTACAGAATATCATCAGTATTAGTCTGTCTTACTCTCTTTGGTCTTACACAACTACTGAAAGGGTTGGGCTGTCACAAAGAAAACCCTTCATCTTCTACATGAACATTAAATCTACCCAGAACTATACACATCCAGATTTTTTTTTTTTGGGTTATGTCAGTCACTACCAGCATTAATCATAATTTATTGAAGGGTGTCATGTGGCCAAGGGAAACAGGAAATCAGTGAATTACAGCCCGATAACCAGATCTTTCAGGGTGATACAGTTTCTCTGCAAATGGCAAATTCAGTATAGTATGTGCCTACAAAATCTTATCTATAAGAAGCCTAGGAGCCTTCCTTTCCAGGATGGGTTTTTGGAGGTATAAATGAGGAGGCCACAGTTTGTAATTTTGCCCTATTACTATCTGATATTAATAGCAGTGGGGATCTCTTAGCTCTGCCTTCTCGTATTCAGTCCCTTTGATAGCAGCAGGTGAGAGACAATTTCTGATATAGAAATAGATTGTCCCAGGAGCTTGGTCTGATTTGTAAGTCACTGATATTTTGGCTTTCCCTCAGTAGAGATGGTGATTTGTTCCTAAACCCACTGTGGCTCTGTGTTTACTTATTTTACTGTCATGAAACTGCTGGTGTTGTGCCTGCACTGGAGGTGTGCTGCAAATTCAGTGTAGGTGGGCCAAAGAATCTGCTATAGTGACACAGAACTCTTCTCCTTGGGATAAAAAAATTGGCATTGGAAATCCTACTGCAGGTATCAGCAGGGGTCAGGGAGTCTCTGTGAGAGATGGAGGTAATGGAGAAAGATCCAGGAACCAGACAACCTGGGAAGAGGAGCCAATCCTGGAAAAGCCTGACTTCAACTGTCATTTAAAAAACACTGTTGTATTGTGAGAAAAGTTTTAATACTAGTTCTCAGCACTTTTTCATCAAGTTAATTTCATCATCTGTTGGACAAAAATTATAAAATTAGTGGAAAATTTAGGTCTCTTTTCTGTTATTTTGGCTCCTTATCAGTTTTAAATCTGATGTATTTTCCCACTAATTTCATTGCGTGTCTTCTACTGTTAGTATTAGTCTTAGTCTGCTGCTTCAATATATTTTATTGCCCATTATGTCTTTTCACTAATCATTAATCACTTTACAAAACTAACCACAACTAATTACCTCAAAGAGCCTTCTATCTATATTTGAAGGCTGTTTGTTATTCCACAGCTCACTTGGATCACCTGGGATCAACTCGTTTTTTGCCTTTCCTTTAGAGAGAATCTTACAAAAGCGGCAATTCCATTAGAGCAAAGTAAAATTAATATACTTAAAACCAGGCTGCCATGCAGGTTTTCCTGTATAAATGACATGAGCAATGCTATCCTGGAGTATTTTCAGGATTTTCTTCTGAAGTGATGCTTTTGACACTTAAGTCTTTCAGATTCTGCCCTCTAAAAGGGAACTCTCTTCACAAAGCCGGAGTTTTCTAAGGCTGTCCCTTGAATGCCCAGGTTAATGACTGTGATGTATTTAATAGCCACAAGAAATACGGGAGTGGACTATCCATATCTGATCAGGCTGCCACTGTTAAGAGGTTTTCCTTGCCTATTACCTTGTCTGTTTCACCCCTTTTGTCTCACTTTCCACCAATTCTACCTTTCTTATTTCATGAAAGATGTAAATGTTGGAGCTTCCAGAGGCCCTGTGTGGCCCATCCCCCACCTGGTCTAGAGCCCATGGTGTTTAACCTGTCAGTCTGTGGCTGCAAAGCCTCCTTTGCCTCCAGAGAAGCCCTTCTGTGCATCCAGGTATGAAGATCCTGGTGCCTCTCTGAGAAGAAAAAAAGCCACGTCGTTCTTTTCTCCAGTGCCTCCTTAGAACTCATTGCTTGTGATGCCAAAAAAAACCACTTAGGGCTTCTGAAGACTTATCTTTTGTAATTCTAGACAAATTACAGTTGTAATTTTGTAATGTAAGACCACATTTGAGCAAGCCAGGACACTTTTTTCTCTGTCACTTTGTAGGTATGTGCTCTCCACTTCTACCCATCAGCTCATCAATTCCTTCTGATCCCAGCTGTACCTACTGTCCTTTAAGTGATGATGAAAGTGCTTCTACCTTTTTTCTGCCCACAACATCTGATGCATTGGAGCCTTTTGCATAGCACCAACTCCTATAACAAATCTGTCACATGCATACGCAGCTTTTTCAGAGGCTTGTAAGTAACATTTTCCTAGGTAAACCGAAAGTCAGGTCTCTAATCTGGCCACTAGCAGCTGTGTTTTAATTTCTGGGTGCAGAAATCATTCTGAATTTTATTTGTTTGTCTAAAGTTATTTCGTGGGTTTTGGGTTGGTTTTTTTTACTATGTTGGAAACCTTTTGTTTCAGTTTTAGTCCATAACTATTTCTGTGTAATATCACACCAATGTATGTGAGTTCACAATGAAGGAAATAAAAATGAGAGAGAAAAACAACATCCTGTTCAAGTTTTCAAAGCTTATATGCAAAGGTGACAATCCCTCTCTCTTTCCATATTTCTTTTAAGCCCTTTCTAATATGAAAGGTTGCAATATAATTAGTGTAATGGTAGCTGTAAAACGTCAGGAATCTTTGTCATATCCTTAAGATTAGCACAACTCACTGTACAGTTTTTCTAGCCATGATACTTGGAGAGCAGCACAACAGAGATTTATGAGGTTGTCTACATAAGGGTTAGAGCTGTATTTGCAGTTTGTCATATCAGAGATGAGGGGTGTTAACAAAGTATTTTTATTACAACTGTTGATTCTTTTAAAATTTCTTAACAAAAAAAATCCCAACAAACCTTTAAAAAATTATTTTTATTTTTATTTTTATTTTTATTTTTCTTGTGAATAGCTTTGGTATTTCTCTCTCTCTCTGTAGACTTTATTTTCTAGTCGAATATTGTTCTGCTAGGGTTTTTGGTTTGTTTGGGTTTTTTCCCCTTTGATTTCAGCAACTATTGGAACAATATGTTTTTTTCCAGGATGCGGTACGAACGTGCAGCAGATGATATAAAGTACACAAGTCTTGTGATTCATTTTTAAGAGGAAAGTACATTATTCTTGCGTGAAATGAAACTTTTAACTCCCCATTTCCTGAGCTATATAAGACATTCTCCCTTCTCTCCCTCTGCCTTTATTCCTGTCACATACTTCCAGGGAGAGTAGGAAGAATTGGGACGGAGTTTTATTACACTGCAATACTCTCACAACCTCATTCTTATGTGCATCATGGCAGAGAGCACATCCAGGGAGTCTTTGAGTGTTTTTTTGAGTGCATCATGTCTCTGTAACCCATCCTTTAGCCCTCAGGGTTAAGAGGAACCTTAATGTATCCTGTCTGTACTTATCCATAGGCAGCCTCTGAAAATCAAAGGTCCACCAAGGAGTACTTTCTTTCTGAGTCTTCCAGCTGGTGCTCTGTCCTCAGTCTCTGCAGTATGAAAAAAACAGCTAAAGTTCTTGTTGGGAAGTGTTGCTGTTCAAAAAAACACAAAGCATTTTGTAAATGAAACCAGTAAGGATTTTGGGGTAGAGACATATAGATATACTGACGTTCCTTTCAACACTGCAGTCTTTACCATGGAGCTGGAAATCAAGGGCTGTGTCTAGATTAGGAAATTCAGTATATTTGGAAACATCTTTGCCCAATGACATGAACAGGCACAGCAGAGACCACAGCTGATCATCATGAACTCTCGTTGTTTCCAGAACAAGATTTTTTAAGAAAATTTCCAGTTAGTAAAGATTCTTGGAGTTTTGTTGCTGCTGTATCATGCCCAGGAATTACAGAGGGACCTGGTGGTCAGCAGAGGCCAAAGCTGTGCCAGGGACTGACCTCGTGAAATGCTGGCATAGCCGACTGGTCCTCTGTGTCCAGGAATGGTCCCAGCCAGCAATAACTGTACTAATGAGGATGTAAACCTAGTTTATGAAAAGATGGTCACCACATTAAACACCTTAGATGTCCTTTATGATAAGTGCTCTGACTTGTAGTCATAGATGACATGCTCATTTATATCTGGGTTTTTTTACTGAAAACATTAAAGATCTTATACAAATGTCATTCGTTCAGGTTTACCTGAAACTTTTCTGTGTCCCATCAATGGAAAAAGTTAGAAAGGCAGATGAAGGTGTCTGTCTGCTGTCCTAGATATGACAGGTTGGATTCCTGCTTTAGACTAATCTGAGATCGCTGAGAAAATATGTTTCTTGCTACTTCTCATTTGAGAAGGCAATTCATTGAATTGCTTTAAGACTCACTTTGCACACACAGTAATTGACCTACTCGAGATCTCAAGACAATGAATTTGAATTTCTTGAGGACCTGGGTTTCGAGTTCTTCGAAAATATTTGTGGCAGACAGGGTCTGTGCTGTGGGAGAGAGATTTTGGTTCACCTTGCAGACCCTGGATGCTCATGGGGCTGCTCATTTTCCTGAGTCCCAGGATTCTCCTCCACAGACCCTGAGCTGGTTTTACACAAGGAAGTCTATTGCCAGGAGTAACTGGGAGATCTTCTGTAACAGAGGAGAAGATGACCAAATTAATGGGCTGGCTTTGGAGTGCACCAGCTCTGCAGTTTACCTCTGCTGCAAAGGTTTCTTAGAAGAGTCACTGTAACATAGCAACATCCACCCATGGTTCCTCTGTTTCAGTCCCGTGTTGTTCTTACTAAATATCTCAATTCCCTAACGAAAGAAGTGTGTGGCATTTAGCAGCTGTGGGACCACTAGTCTTCCCCAAAGAATGTAGCTGGGTTTTGTAGATACTAGTCTAACATCCTGAAATGTTTAGCACTGTTGCTGTCCCTTCTGGTTTCTCTTGGGCAGCTTTTTCAGAAACCCCTGAGTGGTTCAGGGTGATTCCTTCTGTTGGGTGGTTCAGGAAATCTGCAGTAAAGTGTGGGGAGGTGTTCCATATTAAATTTACCATAGTAATCCACAGCAATATCTGAGGGTGTTGACATACTCTGCATGTTCAAGGGGCTGCCTGAGGAGTTGTCAGCTGTACCAGCTCCTGTCCTCATCTCTTCTAACACCTAAATTATTATGGATGTACCAATATCAGTATGTGGGATGGCTGTATAGGTGAATATGTATGTGCACACATAAATATAAATGCATATCCACAATATTATTTAAAGCAGCTTTCTGTGTATCCTCTCTTTCCAATAGAAAGCAAAAATATAAAGCCCCCGAGGTTGTCTCTGCTGCTGACTCTGTGCATGTTAATGGGGGGGGAGATTCACAAACTCGGTTATTTCCTGCAATATGGAGATGAACTATCCTGTACTGATTTATCTCCCATCTGTTAAAGAGCCCCAAACCAGCTGACTTCCTAAAGATTGGCAGCATTCTCAGGGAATATACAGGAACTTCACAGTTGACAGCAAAAATAAAATAAATTATGTTTTCCTGGAGATGATGACAGACACAATGTCTCAGTTTAGTTCGTAGCATAAGTTACAACTCCTCGTGTTTGAATAGAATAATTTTGAGAAAATTTAGTCTCTCTTGCAAATTTTTAACCTCATCTCTACTGATTTTTTTTTAAGTTGCTCAGTTATCTAACAGAAAAGATGAGCACACACAGGTAGCCACAGCTACTTTTAGAACCAGCTCAAGCATGTCCTTCCTGCTGGTGCCCCAGAAATAACAGGGCTAATCTTGCTGTGAGTGGTGTTTTATCACCTTTGCCATTTCAGCCTTGGAATAACCTGCTGCTTTTTATTTTAGATTAAATCCCATGGATATCATGGGCCTTGTGCTGGGAAGCAGAAGGTCTGGTCAAGTGTCAAATAATGTAAATCAGCCCGGGTCTATTGTCTGGTTGGAAAAGTCTTTTGAACCAAATCAGGCATTTGCAGAAAATAGCATAAAAGGAGAGAGAAAAAATAACTCAGGAAGAAAGATGTAAAAGAAAAAATATTATTAGGGTTTTCCCAGATATACATAACCTTAACTTTTTAAGTATATTTTCAATTAGTTTCTATTAAAACTATTTCTGGCTTTCGGAGAAACTTGGGTTTGAGTGCTTTATAAAGAGGAATATTTTTCAGCTGTAGCTGAAAGTTTAAATAGGCTTTTCTCAATGCTCTGACAAATTGACTTTCTAAATGGTGGTGAAAAAGGCATTTACATGACACTGACATTCATATTGTGAGGAGAAAGGAATGAATGAATCAACAGGAAGAACGTGATGAAGTGAGACTAAAATGGAACTATTTGCCTGTGCACTTTCTCCCACAGTTATATTTGACACAAACTTCTTAAATCTTGCATCTTTTCTGGATTTTACCCAGAATTTCTTGGTCTGTAGTGATCCAGCAGAACACTGTTCATTTATTTATTTTGCTTATCTGGGATGTATGGGGCCATTAGTAAAGTTAAACTGCTGTGGGGAATTTGGAATCCTGGCCTGGATTTTAACCTAAATAAGGAAAAGAAAGGTTAGAGATTGGTGGGAGGAGGGAGAGTCTCTGTGCTTGCCTCTGCCATCACTGTGTTAATACAAAGAGCATTTCCTTTATTCATTAACACCTATGAATGAATGAAACACCCTTTGGGGAGGTGCTGTAGATAATGAAAACCTCACAAAATGCAGGTGGGGAGTGCGTGTGTGAGATGTTTGTTCATCCTCCTCACTGCTGATGCCTGTGAGCAGAGTCTCTCTCCAAAGGAGGGCAGTGGAATCTCCTCTGTAAATTAAATTTCTCTGAGTGCGGGAGCAGCTGCACACAGGCAGCTTTTGGGAGGTGCTTGGGGCTGGAGCAGGTGACAATAAACAGTGGGGTGGAGGGGAAACTCATTGCCCTTCTTCAGCACCCTGAGACGTGATGGATTATCCCATCTTCCTCTTATCAAAATATAACACTTTTTGCAAGATCTTATTACTAAAATGAGACAACACTTATTCTGCCTTCTGACAGGTCTTAACAGCAGACTCTTTCTGAATGCCAGGTTCATTTTGACTCATGTCATATCTATATAATTTTAATCTTATCTGCCTGTGCAGAATAGCTGAGGAGACAGCTGCAAATTCAATGAGAGGTTCATCAGGAAAACAGACATAATATACTTGAGGTTTTTTCCAAGGCATATTGTAAAAAATAAACAACCCAACCCAAAAGCTAGCATTTAATAGTAATACCAGTCACAGTTGAATAAAATAAATTTATTTTTATTTTATAGACAAAATTTAACTATATTTGTCATCTTCTCCAATTCTATATTTTGAAAGAAAAAGAATGTTGGTGAAATAAAAGTTCTAGACCTAATATTCTGTTCAAGTGACAGAAATTTCAACATGGAAAACAATGCAAGTTGTAATTTCTTCCCTACACAATGTTTAATACATTTAAATAGACACAATTATAGCTACATTCTTGTGAAAGTCAACTAAAAGAGGTTAAAATTTAATAAAATACAAGGAAATGCCACACATTGTAGCTGTGATAAATGAGGACAGTGTTTCAACTGGTCTGTTTAGGTATTATTTGTCACAGTTGTGTTCATCTGCACACAAATGAACACACACCCTGTTAGAAACTAAGTTGATTTTAAGATCCACCAGCTTGTGAAAGACTTCCAGTGGCTCCAGCCTGGATTTTCCCTTACCCATTACTCAAAAGCTTTTTTTGCCACACTCTTGCCCAATACTTAATGGGTTTGTAGCTGCCTGTGTCTCTGTGATTTGTCCCTGGCAGAAGAGCTACCTGTGGTTATACCAAGGACACAGCTTCCTCATCACTGACAGCTTTGCCAGAGGAAATGTCCTTGTCCACATCGCTTTTTCCCACCAGCCTGGTTCTTCTCAGACCTCTGTCAAATCCAGCAGCTGAAAAATTGCCCCGTTTACAGGACATTGCAGATCACTCTGAGTAGCAGACCACCTCTGTCAGACAGGAACTTTTCTTACAGTACAATGTGTTTTTTTCCAGGGAAAACATTCCTGGGCCTTTACCTGTCTTGCAGACCAGATTTCATAAACTATGCAGTGAACTGGTGGGCAATGTGGGAAGTTCAACTGTACCAGTGAAATTTTGTTTACTTTTTTGTGCTTTCTGTGTATGTGTTATCTTTTGCCAAGGATTTCAATGTTTGTCTCCACATCCTCACAATTTGCTACGGTAATGGGTACTACAGTAACCCACCACAGCTGCCTTAAATAGCTTTTTAAACCTTAAATGTTTTCTAAAGATTGTCCTCAGTACAAATATTTTAATAGAAGTAATTTTGATCCTCTGTCCCCTCTCCCCGCCTGAAAAAGGCAAAGGCAGTGGAGCATCTGGAAATGTCTGCAAAGATCACCTGTGTGAATGAGGGTAGGATCCCTGCCTGGTGTACTTCAAAACCTCCACACAAACCCTAAATTGTGGCAGCAGTGCCCCCAGCAGGCTTGGGATGGCCTGGGGAGAGGGAAAGGGAAAAGGAAAAGGAAAGGAAGAGGAAGAGGAAGAAGGGGAAGAGAAGAGGAAGAGGTGAAGAAAAGGAACTGGAAAATGAAAAGGAGGAAGAAAAGGAAAAGGGAAGAGGAAAAGGAAAAGAACAGTGAGAATGAGAAGGAGAAGGAGATGGGGAAGGGAAAAGGGAAGGGGAGGGAAGGGGAAAGGGGAAAGAAGTGGGAAGTGGGAAATGGGAAATGGGGAGGGGATATCCTGAATTGAAAATAACATCCAGGATCTCAGGGAAATGAGAACAATTTATGATTGCAAAGGATGCTAAATTTGTCAGCAAATCAGAGTTTTGAAGCCACAGTTTCCTCCACTGCTGGGACATCCCTCCCTTCGCTGTGTCCCCTGTGTGCCACGGGAAGGTTCAGGTGTCACAGATCCTCACCCACAAAGTGTGGCTGAGAAGCCACCTCACAAAGAAAGATGTTCAGAAATACTGTTCAGAAACCC
The DNA here is from genome assembly GCF_020740725.1 of Corvus hawaiiensis. Taxonomy (NCBI): domain Eukaryota; kingdom Metazoa; phylum Chordata; class Aves; order Passeriformes; family Corvidae; genus Corvus; species Corvus hawaiiensis. Next base: position 25,734,441 of record NC_063255.1, read on the forward strand.
TAACAAAGCATGCACATGATGACATTTCCATTTAAATGAGCAGAGGGAACAAGGAGCACTTAAATATGAAGTCATAAACAGTTCCAATGCAGTGAAACAGGTTTTCATTGTAATCTCACTACTTTTGGCACAGTAATTGCATATTAAAGCAAGATAAAAATTGTGAATTTAAACCAAGTGTATTTTATAAAATTGACTTCATTGTCAATGTTCTTGTGGAATGATGCTGAAGGTGGAAGATGTTCTTATAATTTGTTAACTTTCTCTTTATTTTAGAGGCTGAAATTCTTTTAAAATAAGATCCTTCTAATAACTATAATTTTATTTGCAATGTCCTGTCTCAAACTGTGGTTGTTTTATCTGCATTTTGATTAGCTAAAAGGAGAACAGGCAAGTAGTGGGTGAGTCAAGGTCAGAGAGAATCTGGGGGGGGCTTCAAGAGCTGTGTTTTTCAGACTGAATTTGCCTGTGGGAACAGCCTTTCCCCCCATGAATGAGAGAGGAGAAGATGCAAGCACATCAAGAAAAAGTTTGAATCTCCATTTCTTCTTCTTTTTTTCCTTATTAAAATGGAAATTAAAGATTAGCTGAACACTGCCAATTTGCACTTTTTTAGGAGTTTTGATGTTTGAAAGATGCTGCTCTCTGCTCAGAAGAGGCAAAGAGCTCCATCCTGAACTGACTCAGGTGCTTCCCTCGACACTGCTGGTAAATGATGCAGCCCAGCAGGACTTTGCTCATGTAGCATGATGTGCTCAAGGCTTTTCATCTGTTGGACTTCAGTAATTATACAGCCTGGGTGAGCTCATCTTTCCTACAGTTCTTGAGATCATCACATTTACAGAGAAATTCACCAGGATTTTTCAAACTCTCAGACCCAAGGACAAAAATGATCCCTTTTCTGTAGCTTATTACAAGCTGTAATTTTTTTTAATTACCTGATGTCCAGTGCAGACAAGTCCCAGCCATACTCTTAAGACACACCTGGCCCACACTTAGTGGTCCACACCACAAGGAGACAGTGAAGCTCCAGCGATTGACACTGATGGGCTGGTCTGACTCAACCATGCTTCCCCTTTGTCAAAAATTCAGATGAAGAAATCAGGTCTGAAAGATTAACACTGAAGTGCAGTAGGTCATGGATTCAGAGAGTTCTGGGGTTATGCATTTTTGAGCTTAAGAGTCAGAAAGGTAAAGGGTGAAAGTTTGCTGAGACAAAACTAGAAGAGTCAGAGTTCTGCAGGCTAATTTTGCAGGCTACATTTTGTAAGTCAAACCATTTATCTTCTTTTTCTACTTTAAAATCTACATAAATGACTGGATTATTGGATGCAAAATCAATTTTTAAAACAAAGATTCATGGATTCTGCTAAGTTAATTAAAAAACATTTGTCCCTTACAATAACTGCAGCATGTTATATTTTTTCAGCACCATCCATATTTGTTTTGCCTTAGCTCTAGAAATATGAGTTAATTAAAATGCCTGGGGTGTTTAATTTACTGCAGTGTGCTGGATCCAGACCTATGAGTTTAATCAAAGGTCTCTCTCCATCAGAAAAGATAAAGGGCTTTATTGGATACATGAGGTCTTATGGTTGTTTGGGTTTTTTCAAAGCCCTCTTGTGGGATGTGACAATAGGGAATAAATGAGACTCTGCACACTGAAAGATCTGAGGAAGCACCACACAGGTGCTTGTCACTGACCCTTAGAGGTTAACATCACTTTGTTGGTCAGTGCAACGACCTTGGGCATGGCCTCCCCCCAGTGAGACAATTTTCCTGTCCCTGCTGTTTCAATCACATGGCTGTGATGTGCTAAGGGCACACAGAAGTGTGATAAACTCTTATTCTTAATAATTTACAGCTGAAATGAGCAAGAAGGACAAGAGTGACAGGGAAAGAGAGGTTGAAAGACCTCCCAGTGCAACTCCATGCCCGAGCTGGAAATGCAGTTCATCTTCAGTCTAAGTACCTTGATCCAGTCAAAAAGAAACCTGACTGTTTCTCAAGATTGCTGGAAAGCTAAAAATTAAGGTGTTTTGACAGATTGATGGCTGGAAAATCCAGTGAGGGTTATTCATTACAAAGATACCACCTTTGGCTCCATGTCCTTGCATCAATTTGTGTAAAGTGGGTGGTTAGGAGAGATAAAACAATGTCCCACCTTGTGCTTGTACCCTTCCCTGGGCATGTGCCATTGACTGTTGTTGGAGGCTGTCCCTGGACTCCACAGCTGAGAGTGCCTGGAGGTCATCTGTACCCTGCAGGGCACAGACTCAGAGAACAATTCAGGTCAGAAGGGAGATCTGGCTTTTGGTGCTTCAGGGTCATCTTCCAAGTTAGATTCAACTTTTAAATCAGATCTGGGTGCTCAGGGTCACACCATTCACACTTTGAACTCCTCCAAGGATGGGGATATCACAGTGTTGCTTGTCCCTGGTCCAGGAGGTTGGACACTCTCATTGTGAAAATCTCTTCTATTCTCTGCTCAGAGATTCTCCTGCTGTTGCATCTTCTGTGTAGAGCTTTGGAGTTTGGGGCTTTTGTTTTCATAATTTTTTATTCAGGGTTTTGTTTGGTGAGTTGAGGTTTTTTGTGGTTGGTGTTTTTGGGGTTGTTTTTTTGTTGTTGTTTTTTTTAAATTTTTTTTTCCCGGTGTGAAACTTCAAATCAAAAGAAACAAGTAAGCAAAAGATAAAAAAGAAGCAGGTGTAAACACCTACTTTGAGTAGGCTGCACTTTCTCAGTAGGAAATAGGTCCTAAAAAACCCTTCAGCAGACACAAAATCATTGTATCAAGCTTAGATCATTAATTCCACTTTATAGGGGATGAAATTGTTTTATTCCACTTCAATACCCCTTTTACAGCCTCTGAAATGCTTTATAAAAGAAGCATAAAGCTGAATCTCACTTATTAGTTATCTTTTCCTATATGAAGGAATCCTTCCTCTCTTTCTGCATACATTAAAAGGCTTATTTCTTCGGAGTGCCTTCAGCACTGGGCACCCCTTAAGAACGAAGAGAAATTTTTACCAAGGTTCCTCTTGTTAAAAAGAAGGCAGCACTTGGTACATTTTCTGGGCAACAAACCCCTTCCAAAGCAGGATGGATTTTTATCTTTCCCCCTGGGACACGCTCCTGTAGGAGTTGACACCACTGAGAGGGAGTTGCTGGTTTCCTGAGGAGAAAATACACAATCCTTGTATGAACACATCTAACTTGGTGTTCTTTCTTTGGCAGTACACCTGTGTGTGCCACTGGCAAGGGGAGAGGATGCTCCAGGAGAGGGGGGAGCTTCTGTTCATCCACCCCATCTTTGTTGTTGTTTTTGTGCCTCATAATGAGCAAATCTCACACCGGACAAGTCTCACAACATTTCCTGTACATGAGTGCCCAGGGAATGCCAAGATCACTGGTCAGATCTGTTTTCACCTCAGTGTTCATGTTTTCTTGTCTGCTTTTTGCACATACAAATGAGATTGAAGAGCAAGAACGGAGGGGAAATACGAATTAGAACAGCAGAGCGTGTCCTACAGATAGAAAACACCTGGGAGGTAAGGCAAATAAACTTGTTCCTTACTCCTAGCTATAGATAAAGAATAAACCTTGGAGTATCCAGCTGCCACTGGTTTCACTTCTACCATGTTCTGTGTGAATTTTACACCAAAAACTAATTTCACAAAATTTTTATCTTGAAGAAATATGAAGACAGAAAAAGAAGGCGAAGACCAGGGGTGGTGCTGAATCCCAGACATTCAGTAACAGTCTGCAGTGCAAAGTCGCTAAAGAAGCTACAACTTTCTGCTCTTACTCTTCATTTTTTCCATCTCTAAAGCAGAGCCTTCAACACATGCATTTGAAAAGCTCTGACACATGGCACAAGCAGTATTTTCCTCTAGGAGTGAAAACGAACCTCACAGGATACACATGAGCTACAACTTTTGATCAGCTGCTGCTGGAAAACATTTATACACTAGAGAGCTGAATTTGCAAGGCACAGACCGAGTTTTTGTCACAGGCTGGTGATACACTCAGCCAAAGGAGAGTCAGAGAAGCACAGAGCTATTCACAGGCATACCCACATTTAAAAATATTCCCTGCTGGCTTGAATTGCTTCTTTCCTGAAGTCTCCATGCTATTATACCAAACTATCTTGAATGACATCCACAGAGGAGCATCCTAAAGCAGCTAAATTTCGTCTCACTGCACTGACCATCTGTTTTAAATATTTAGTTGATTAACAGCCAACATAATTTGATGAGGTTGTATTTTGAACCATCTCCTTAAAGACAATGGAATAAATGTATTTGAAGAACTAATTGTTTCAGTCAGCCATAGGAAATGAAGAGCAGCTTTGAGAATTAAATAATTTTCCTTCGCTTCTTTTTTTAATTCTCTGAGAAATGTTAGACATGATACCTTCATAGAATTTCTTTACTCCTCCTCAAATGAAGCCATAGATTTTTTTAAATTTTTTTTTTAATGAAACATGGGAATTTGTTTTCTGCCTTCATTCAGCACGTGTTGGGGAAAGTTTCTCAGACTTGCAAACATCTGTCATTTATTTACCCTGAAAGATGGTTTGTGTTCCCAGTAAAAGAAAACTTTGGGCCTTGACGTTTCAACAAGAAATTACAATTGTTTTCTGTAGCACCTTTCACTTTCTTTTGAATGAAGATTGAATTCCCTGGGCCAATTCAATGGCAAACACACTCCTCCAAAGCTTTAATTCTGTGTTTTCCTTATTAAAATTGCTTCAACAATCCCCACATCATCTCTGTGGAGGGATCAGGCAGCTGCAAGGCAAGGGGAGGTGACAGACCTGGAGGGGAATTCTCCCTCCTACTCCAGTGATGCTCCTTCCAGAAATCATCAGGCCCCCTGTTCAAAAGGTTGTTCAAAAGAATACCACCTTCCACTCTGAAAATGTCTCTTTCATCACATTTCTACTGGAATAAAAGGACACTTTAATAGAAATGGCAACAGCAGTGTTGGTTTAGTAATGGTAACATGGGTGAACTACACCACAGAATAATTGCTTAGTCAGGTCCTAATACTTAGGGCATGTATTGGGACACTGAAGTAATCTCTGGGGATCTCTTCTCAGGCACTAGAAAATCATTTTTATGACCAAAATCACACCTTACAAGTGTAAATGAGATGTAGCTAATGCTGCCAGTTTCTGTTTTCCTATTCTATTGAGAATTCAGCACATAAAATCACGTTGCCAAATGGTTTATGGTACTCCAGGCGCAGTTGTAGTGGTCAGGAAGAAAACCCTGGCATGCAAGAAAGGTAGAGAGTGAATTATTGGGCCTTCTGTTTTATTGGTTAAAAGCATTTGTTTCAGGAATTAAAATATGCAAATATATTGATTGTAGTCCATATATTGCCCTTTTTTTTTCTTTTAGATGGAAAAGAGAAAACAGGGGCTGTTGAGAAGGGCTGAGTGACCAAAAGCCTTTCTCATGTTTAGAATTGTTACCCTTAAGAAAAATTGGATTTCTACCCACCAAAAAAAAGTATCTCTCAAAAAGAAGTGAGATGAAAGGCTGTATAACCTAGCTCAAATTATTAGCAATTATCATGGCACTGGAAAATCATAGCTTTATTTTATAAATTTGTTTATGATTGTTATCACAAAATAAAAACCAAGAGACAAAGAGATAAGAAATGCAGGAGGATGAGGTTGCAATTGGGTTGTCCTAACTTACAGTTACTCAAGTGAGTCATTTGGCTGTAGCTAAATAAAGAATGCACTGTTTTTAAAGCAAGGAAGGCCCTTTGTCTTTCTTACAGCTCAGGAACATTACACAATAAACGCTTTCAGATGGACAAAATAATCCATACGAGCTATAAGGACACAACTTCGACAGTAAAATGAGATATGGGTCCAGAAGAATGCAGGTTTCCACGGCATGATTTTTGTGTTCCCATCCCTGAGAATGCTCAAGCTTGTTTCTCAAGTTCATGAATATAAGTTTAAGGTCCATTAAATATCTAAAGATTTTTCTGGATTGCACCATGAAACTAGCAGGCATCTTGAGGCACATTCTCCTTTCTGGCTGCCCAGCCAGGTGATTTTTTCTCTCCTAGCCAAGGGCATTGCAGCACTTCCAGCCTTGGCATTTTACTCTTTCCAGAGCTGTTCACCTTAGTAAACACAGAAATGCAGGAAATGCTTCCAAAAGTTTGCATTTTGTTGGGGTTTTTTTTGTGGTTTATGCTTTACTTATTAAAGCAAACACTACATCCAGATGAGAAAAAATACAACATCCAGGCTAAGAATGTGAAATTTACTTATTGGTTATGGGAGGCCTTTATGGGAAATTGATTTGAGAATCCCAAAAATCACCACTGAGATGTAAAGATTTCATTGTAATTGTTATTGCTCATTTAAAGTGGTCTTGAATTCAAGTATTTATACTCAAAGAAAGCCAGAGATCAGATGATAAGAAAGTAGTCTGAAGGAAAGGTGTGAAAGCAATGCAATGGAAGAAACATAGATGGAATGCCTTAGGCAGGAAATGCAAGAATCAGGGTGGCAGTGAGAGATGAGTGCAGTGGAAGATAATCTGGGTTTGTGCAATTTTGGAAATATAACAACTTAGTTGCATTTTTTTGCTGTCATATTTATTTATTGACACTGCAGTAATCGGTTCACAGTGGTAAGAGCTGAGGACACTCAGGACTGGCAGGAGACATTCATCAAGTGGTGGAGGACGCTGCCTGGAGAGGGTTTTCTCTGACAAAGAGTTTTTCTACAGTTCCCAGCCATAAATCTTCACCCTGGGAAAAGAGGCTGGATCTCACTACATCTGGCAGATGATTTGACACGACTTTTTCACAGCTGCTCTGATTTTGAGCTGTCCTGCCTCAAACTGGAGCTTTTGAAGTCTCACTGGGGGGCTGTGCTTTTGCTGCCATGACGCACCAGGTTGGTTCATGCCACTTGTCCCCCAGTCTGTCACAAGTCAGGGCGTAGCAGGGGTGACTGACTCAGTGGAGGATCAGAGGGAATGCTATTCCATCACCAGGATCAGAACTGGCTCTGTGACAGGAGGGGCTTCAATTCCTGTAACAGAGATTCAGACACAGCAGGCGCAGCTAAAAGGATGCAACTGATTAAAGTCTTGGGAATTCCTCACCTGAATCTTAAGACTCAGCCTTGGACATCAGTGGCCAAGCCTTGCAAAGATGGGGAATGTCTTTTACTATAGAGAAGCAATTACTTCTGCTGTTTATTTTCGTAGGATTTCATTTCCATTTTAAAAGCTCTTCATCAATAGGTATTTTCATTGTGCATTGCCAGGATTTAGAGGGCAAAAGAGGGATACTAGAATTAAGAAACTTTTTGTTGTTGTTGTTGTTGACATTGAAGACAATTTACTTTGACAGTAAGTATTCTTACAATTGTAGATTAAGATCCCTTCACTTAGAGGTGTGACTATTTAAGCAGTTTTTCATTCTATGAAATCTGTCATCTGAACTGTAAATCCTTTTACTTAACTAACTCTGCTTTTATTAACATTCAGGTTATGAATGTATAAAGGGAAAAAACTGCCTGAGATGAATTTTCTCCCTCCTTTGCCCTGACTTCTTAGTTTTCAGTCTGGGAAGAAAATTAAAATATACAAAAATACTGTTGCCTGTATTCTCCTTTAAAAAAGTGTGCTGGTTATTTCACATCAGAATACAAACACCTTGTCTTTTTCAGTGAGTGTACTCTAATAGAATCTTCTCTGCATGCAATACATGGTCAGAGCCACAGAAATCACTGAAAATGTTTGTTTCAAGCTCACTTTATAAAATGAGCTATCTGGAGCAGTATTTCAGTTCAAATTAGGTTGTGTCAGATAGGACAGACTTTTTTAACTTCAAGGGGTTTTTTCCAGAGTATTTCTTTTGTATTAATAAAGACTCGGAATATTTCTCACAATTCAGAAATGCCTAAAAATTGGTGGATACCTGCGGGTAGAAGTGTTTGAGGCCTGTAAGGTTTGAGTTGCTGCCAGGGAAGGAGGGAGCTGTTAGCAAGATCTCTTTCTAAGTGAATTTCCTGTGGCTCCTGTTGGCAGCTGTCCACTGCTGATCACTTGCTCATTGGAATTAATGCAGATGGTCCTTCCCCTGCACAGTGCTTGGAGTAGGGCTCTGCTCTGTGCCAGAGGAACTGAAAGAAGGCTTTGTTCTGCCAAATCCCCTTCGTGAGCTTTCCCTGGAATTTCTGTCACACATATGTGTGTGTGAAAGAAACAAGAAAAACATGTTTTTCTCATGTGTGAGAGCTGTGGTTGAGTCAGGACTGGACCAAAGTGGTTTGACCCCTCAGTTTTCTTGGGTTAGAGATAATTAAAGAAGCTGGAGAAGGTCTGGTGAGCTAATTGTAAGAGACAGCGTATAAATTTGAGCTGGCAAAGTCATGCCTTTTAACTCTTGTCCTTCTGTTCATTCAGTTTATGACTTCTTCTGGTTGCTTTTTAAGCATTTGTAGATTCATATTCAGTGGTTTCAATAAAATAAAGTGACTCTGGGATAGCTCATGTTGTGATTGATGAGTAAATGAAGTTATGACCTCACTAAATTCAGAGATGTGGCAAAACACTTTTACACAGTAAATGATGCGACTCCAGGCAGTGTTAATTGCTATTTTATGTAAGAATGCAATTAAAGGGGGTTGAGAACAATGGGAAATAGGGTGATGACTTGTTTACAAGGTTGGATATAAGGACTGTAGCATAAAGAACCAGAGTGAAAATGGCTGAACTGTATTATAAGAATAGATTTTACATTGTTACACAGAATAAATCAGACTCTAACTGTGATACCAGTGCAAGCCAGTGTGGTCTTGCCATAACAAATGGTGGCAGATGGGAACATACATTATGTAAGATTTACAAATGAACACTTTCTGGCTTGTCTCCATCCTCACAAGATTTTTAATGCTCTGATAAAAACACTCAGCCAACAGACACAAATTCTTCTTACCAGTATGCCTTGCCAGTGGGGAAAAACAGGACATTATCATATTCAGACTTGAAAACTTAAGTCTTGTTTCAATGCTTTTAAGGCTCTCTGTAGACTAATAGTAATCAAGCTCATCAAACTCCACACTGATGTGTTGGATGCTCAGAAATTTCTTTTCCAAATAGCCATTTACTCCATGCACGAAGCTGTGTAGGTTGTGTATCTTTCAGGTTCATCAGTCTTTGAAGGAATGGGAATTACTAAGGCCGCTAAATCGATCATTCCTGGTTATTTGTATCATTAGAAGATTCTGCTGTCTCATGCTGGCACAATTCCATTCTTTTCAAGGGTGATCTGGAAGCTGAAAGTAGTGCCCCATGTCTGAAAAAAAGAGCTAGGAATGGGACTGGAACAGTCTGTCTAGTGATAAAGGCAATCTGGCTGAAATGCCCCCAATAATCAAATGTTTCTGGTTGTCTATTGTGAGTGCAAGAACAATGAAAAAGTTATTTATCTTTATCCCGTGCCAGTTCCTCAATTTTTACATTTTTGAGGGAGCCATCACAAAGGTGCTGCCGGTAAATGTGGTGACAATGAAGGATCTGTCTGGGAACCCTGACAGTTAAGGGCATTGGAAACTTCATGATGGGGCACAATTGGCAGGACAAAGAACCCTGGATGTGTGCAGAGCAAAAAACTGGATAACAAACTGGCCTTCCAGGAAGTCAGGAGTCAGCAACAACTATTCCAGGAGCTGCAGTGTCTGCACAAAAGTATAAAAGTAACTCACTAAGTAACCCACAGTCTCCTCAAAATGAACTTTGTTGATTGTACTACATGAATTAGCCACTTTACTCTTGCAAAATGTATGTACATCTTTTCCTGGTGGTAATTTTGTGGTGACCAGCAGTGTGTGTTTATGTGTGTACGCACATGCGTTTGTTTTTAGCAAGCTTTACTACTTTTTTGTAGTAATTTTGCAGTAAGTTGTAGTAAAGAAATTCTCAAACCCCAGACCTCGATGTCCTCCTGCACTGCAGAATCCTGAGAGTCATGGTCATGATTGTTACACACCTCTGCTCCGGATTCTTGTTGCTTCTGTAGTGTTCCCCTGGATGTCACGGAAATCTCTCTGTTGTCTAAAATAAGGGTCATCTGTGAGGGAGGAGCCCCTCAGTCTTGCTTCCAGGTGCATCACAGCTCTTGATGAAGGCAGCAGCCTGCCAAACTGAAGAATCATCAGAATTCAGAAGATCAAACAGCTGAACAGGATGTAAGGTCTGGGAGCCATCAGCTGTCTGCAGCCAGGTGGGTTTCTCAGTTATTCTCTTCCTCAGGGGGAATAGACTTAATATTCTGCCCTTTTTGAGGTCTGGTGGTGGAACTGAGATCAGAAACAAAAATGCTATGTGAGTAGATTTTTCTACATTTGGTTATTCCCCAGTGTAGTACAAAAATTTGAATGATCAAGATCTCTTTTTTTTTGTCATTTATCTTTTCTGCTCTATTATAATATCCACTAACATCAGCCTTTCTGTGATGCCATATTTTTGAGGTTTTGGGTGAAACAGGCTTTGGGTAAAACAAACCTTTCCAGGATCTAAATGTCACAGGAATTCAATCAAAATTAAAGTACATTTAATTTTATAAATAGCATTTTACACCCTTGCTTAACAAGCATGTTAGTGAACTGCAGCTACAAACATCTATTCTTATGAGTATTTAGTCTTCTAATCAGTAAGAGTAAATCAGGCTGCCCTGAGACTGTCAGAGATTCACTGCTGCCCTTAAAACAAAAACTGAATTGTATCCATAGAACAAAATTTTCTTTTTTTTTTCCTTAAACACTTTTCTCTGAGAAAAAAAAAAACAAAACAAACCCCTCAATAATATATCTACTGCTACTGAATAGCGTAAAAAACCAATTTTTACTGTAAATTAAAATAGCAAATTTGGAGTGCAAGAACATGAAATTGACTACTTTGGACCAGCCCAAGTTCAGCATCCCTGAGGGTGAGTGAAAGTGCCCAAGTGAATGTAGAAGTGAATGTAATACTTCTTCCAGTTCTGCTCCATGGCTCTACTTGCAAGTCCTGGCTTCCAGAGTGAAGATTCATCTGCATGCACTCAGTAGCTCTCCACAGTTTTCACTTTGTGTAAAATTGTCCTGTTTCCAACTGAGGGCACAGTAACTTTCAGCATCAACAAGATACGGAGTTTTGCTGCTTGCCCATTCCTGTGCTGTTTGATGTACATGTCCCGTCTTTCAACTTCATATCTTTTTGTGTAATTACTTGTAAAAGACAGAAATAAAGGACCCATGTTTTTCTGGGGATTATAGGATCAAGACAAGAATGAAATAAAAGCAGTAGTGTTAGGGCCTGTTATGACGAAGCAAGGTAAAAACACAGAACACTTTAGGTAGTACCAACTATTTGTACTTAGGGGTATCTGTCATAATTCCATTTCTTTCTCAGCTTAATTAAAGTTTCCTCATCAGACTCAAGAATGGCATTATTGATAGATTTATGAACTTACCTATAATGCACAGGGAAAAGCTACCCAAAGTCACAAGTGTACATAACTGTGATGTAGTCAGTCTTGTCAAATGAGGCTAAAATCCTCTGTTAAATATATGTTTTTCAGATAAGGCAATTGGCGTGTGGGGTGTTCTGCTGTTCACTTCATTTGTACATAAAACTAAAGGAATAACATCGTGAAGTGTCACAGCCTCTTCTCATGCCACTGGGAAGTTTCTGTTGAAGAGATATTTGAAAGATTTTGTTTCACCTGGAAGAAATTAAAATAGGTGTGCTTTGATAAACAGCTCTGTAGAACCTCTGGCTTATTGAAAATGGGGCAGATACTTTTGTTTAGAAGAGTTTTCTCTCATCATTATCATAAGAAATACCTCTAGGAAACTTTTTCTATTCTACTGACAGTGATCAGAAGGAGGGAGGTTGTGCTGAATATCACAAAGGTATTTTGAAGATTTTGCTAGTTTAGGTTTGTCCTCACTTCACACAAATATTGTGATTCTGGGGGTTTGGATGAGTTTTTAAATTATTTTAATTTTTTTCTTTTTTAGAAAGAGGAAGGATAAATAATTTATTACTCAGAAATCTGATAACCTAGCTCAGTGAGCAAGATGGTGTTTTCCTGAGGAAAAGCAAAACAAAATATAAGGGTGACATACCCCTGCCCCATATGCCATGTTTTGGAAAGTTGTGTACCTGTACCTCTTTAGTAGGCAATTACATTGTCAAGCAAGACTTTTTATCTTAAATCTTTATTTCCATATAGTTAAATTTTCTTCTGATGTGCCTGCATAGTAGCAAAATTATCAGTTAAATAATTATAATATGTGTTAGAAATATAATTATATAAATAAATATTACGGCACACAAACTGTCGGATAGACTTGGAGAGTTTTCATATCTTATGTATGTTTTTGTTTTTTCACACCTCTAATGAGACTGTGCCTGTATCTACAGCTGTTCAAGTTTAAACCTAAAGGAATTAGATGCTGAAATTTTGTCTTTTAATTTTGTTTCATTTTTATTTTAAAAATTATTTGGTTTTAAAATTATTTTTATTATTATTTTATTTAAAATCTTATTGCTAAACCTTTTCTTCTGCCTTTAAGACTACAAAGGACATGCTTGCCTTGAAGATCACGAAAAATCAGTCATTTTTCCTCTAATAACTTTTTCCAACTGGACAGAATTGCTGTTCACTACATCGGGAGAAAAGCTTGAGCAAGCTTTAGCTTTTGTGCTTGAAATGTAATTTCAGTGTGTTGTAAATACTTTAATACCCCACCAACACTGAGAGCACTTGAAATGTTATGAAAACATTTGCAGTTATTTCCAGTGATGAACCACCTGCATTTACTTACAAGTTTCTTCTTCATTGTGAACAACCCCCAAACCTCTTCCAGTAGGGTATCTAAAGTTTCAGCCTGACATCTTGGCAGCTGAACTTTTATTTTTTTTTTTTTTTTCCCTGGTGGTCCTCCTCTATCTTATGATATTTAGGTATTTGTAGAAGTAGATATTAATGCATTTTAGTATTTTAACCTGTATTTCCCGGTTCACAGCCCACAAATTTGCATGTCCTGAAGAAGAACCAGGCTGAAAATGTGGTAAAGTCTCAGTTTCAGGATTGTATTTCAGATAGTTGGCCTGCCACCCTTGGCAGGGAGGTGCTTGATGCGCTGTATAAATGATTACTACTTAAACTCAGTGTTGAAAAATCAAAAGGCAAGTATGATAAATCAGTGATTTTTACATATTTTCATAAATCAGCATTCCCAGCAAGATGTCCAGTACCAATCTTTAGCTCCTCTCAGCTGAAATCCTCATGTCAGTTGTGTTGTGTGACCAGTGACAAATGGCAAGAAACGGTGCCAGGGTTTAAGGCTTGAGGTGATATTTTGCAACCAACCTGACATTAACCTTTTTCTACAACATGTTTTTGGATCAGACTCTTGGCAGCTGTGGTGCTGTGCTTGCACTGAACCCAGTCAGCAGAGCTAATGCCATGGCAACTGAGAGCCCACCCAGGACTCATAAAATTCAAATAGCAGGGTCTTATTTATAATGGCAGAATGATATTACAGGAACCTCAGAGTAACACTCAGGCACTCGTGTACTTAAGTGAGAGCAGAATCATCTGTGCTGAACAGTGTCACACAATTTGTGCATGTCAAAGCCTCAGAAGAACAGCACCATCCCCTTCAAGACTGTGTGTGCTCTGTGCACTGTCACAGAAACTTTAGTGGTTTGGTTTGGTTTGATTTTGTTGTTGTTTTGTGGTTTGTGTTGTTTTGGATTTTATAGTTTTATGTTTTGTGTTGGTTTGGGTGTCATTATTCCCCTCAATCTGGTTAATACCAAATGAGATACATCTGTGATTTTGCTACCCCATTACCGCCCCAAGGGCTGTGAAAATTTACACACCAACTGCAGCCTTCAAGGAATGAAAAGTACCAAAGAGCCCCTACTGAGAAGTTCAGTCCATGTTGGTACTAACACCAGCCTCCAATTACTATGCTGAAAAAGAAAGAGGCATTAAATCTTCATTAAGACAATTTTATCTTCTTTTTGTTTTATTGTCCAGAGTAAATCAGTGATTTCAAATTGTGCTTTGGCTGGCCACAGTAAGTTCACCAAACAGAGTAACATATTCTACCAGTTCAGGATGTTTCATCAAACAGAGTAACATATTCTACCACTTCAGGATGTTTCATTCTTATTATTAACGACTTGCTGTCAAGATATTAAGTACTTGCTAGTTACTAGTGCCGAAGCATAATAATTTGCAGCATTTTCTTTTGGTTACAAACGTCCCTTTTCTTTCATACTCTGGGAATCCAGGAATAAAAAGGAAAGCTAGCAATCAGCAGACTGGTACAACCAATTCTTGTAATGTTCATAATGGAAAGAGCAATGGAGTCTGCAGGTGAGAGTTCATCAAAACTCCAACAAGGCACGTGCAGCAGATTGAATTCAGAACTTCATGAAATCCAGATCATTGCAAGGAAAGTCTGGTTGTCTGTACAATGAAGTGTAGCCAGTACCAAGTTTAGAAGAAATGAAAATACCTGTAGGCCACTTGAACAGTTTGGTGACCCCTGAAATAAAGCCTTTTTCCACCTTCCAGTTTGTTTGCATTCTTCTGAAACAAAGGCAAAGTCTACTTTGCAGTGAGCATTGTATCACTGTTACAAGTTGCCTGTTCTGAAATCCCAGAAGGTGCAATGAACTTCAGTTTTTTAATGGCACAAGAAAGATGGAGACGCTTTGGAGTTTGTGCCTGACATTTCTGCAGGTCAGTGAGACCTTTTCATTCCTGTCAAGCAGCAGTGGCTCTCATGAAGAGAGAGCAAGACTGTGGCTCTCATGAAAATTGTGAGAACAAGCTGCCTAAACACGTCTGAAGAACTGGACTTGCTGAGAACATACACAGATTGTGACACAGATAAGGAACCAGATAACCATGTCCAAACAACTTTCATGGAACAATTAAGTGTCTGTTTCTCATGTGGTTACTACTCAAAACTTTACAGAACCTCTCCGTTTTGCATCAGTTTTCCAGACTGAGTCTGAATTCTCTTTTAGATAGGATATGCCTGCCTGAAGTTTCAATTACTTGGGTTTAGTTGTTTCTGGTTTTGTTTTTGGTCGGTTGTTTGTGTGCTTGTCTTTCAAAGGAGCAGAAGAAATAGCTTTCAAGGGTTTGTGTAGTATTGCAGCACCTTGCCACTACATTGGTCCTACAGTCTTCAAAAACATAATCATCAAGAAATAATTGATTTGTATAAATGCAATTGATTTTTACAGGCCATTATTGCAAATACAGACTTCTCGCCTCAAAATAAAGACAAGCCACTCTTCCCTCTTGTTTCCTTTTGAACAGGTTTATTAGAAGGTTGTCTCTTAGGACATGAACTCAAATTGAATTTTTGATCTCTGGTATAACTGACAGTGATGTTTAAAGGCTCTACAGAAAGTAACATCATCTATTTTCCCCATTTAAAAGCTGGCAATAAGAGCTAATTCCTGAGCAGGAGCTAATGAATGCAAAACATCCTGTTTTGCAAATTAGAAATGTGTACTTAAAGACGATGGTGGGAAACTGAGGATTTGTTAAGTTCTGGCATCCTTTTCCTCGAACACAGACCCATTAGGATGGTGTGAGTTGTATTTCCAGTGTTCCAAAGGCCGTTGGGGCAAACCCAGTAGCCTGACTGATTTTCCCCTCTGGGGCTGATACTCAGGTTACCAAATGCAGCCTGTACCGCAATGATTTACTTCAATGAGCCCTTAAAAACTCCATTTGTGTAAAAAAAAGATGTTCTCACTCCATCCAGCAGTTGGCCTGTGCAATGCTGTGAGCTGGGGGAGCGCTTGCCTGCAGGGCAGTTGCCCAGCACCAGTCACACACCGGCAGCTATTGCTAATTATCAGCCTGTTTGGAACGTTTGTAAAGCTGTTCTCTTGTGGGTCGAGGGCCAGCAACTGAACTGCAGCCTGGACACACAGCCAGCCGTTCTGCCTCTGCACATCAACAGCATTATTTACAGTATTTTGAGAGATGCCTGGCTTATTTCTTATGTGTCCCTGCTAATAAAGGCATTTATTAGTCTGCAAGGCATCACTGTCTTTTTATTGATTGAGAGCCTTTTTGGGGCCCCCCAAAACAAGGACATTGAGGGGCTGGAGAGTGTCCAGAGAAGGGAACAGAGCTGGGGAAGGGTCTGGAGCACCAGGACGGGCTGAGGGAGCTGGGGGGCTCAGCCTGGAGAAAGGAAGGCTCGGGGGGGACCTTCTCACTCTCACAACTCCCTGACAGGTCTGACTCTATGTGTCAGTCTCTTCTCCCATGTAATGAGCAGTAGGAAAAGAGGAAATGGCCTCAAACTGCCCAAGGAGGTTTAGACTGAGTATTAGGGAAAATTTCCTCTTGAAAATACTTGTCAGACTTTGGAGCAGGCTGCCCAGGGCAGTGGATTTCTATGAGTTTAATATAGATATATATATTATATAGATAACATGTATGTATGAGTGTATGCATGTACAAGCTTTTATTCTTTATTTAGGTCAAACCCATACAAATATATGAATGAAAATGTCCAGAGAAATTGTGGTTGCCCCATACCTGGGAGTGTCCAAGGCCAGGTTGGATGGTACTTGAAGCAACCTGGACTAGTGGAAGGTGTCCCTGCCCACAGTACAGGATGGAATTGGATGATCTTTAAGGTCCCGTCCAACCCAAACCATTTCATGATTTAATGATTGAACTGCAGAAAGGATCAAAGCCTCTCTGCCAGAATGGGACTGTCCTCCAGAGGAGCACTGGCAGAAAAGCAGGTATTTCACTTGGCAGTGTCCCATAAAGGCTCTGGAGACACAGCTTTGATGATGGCCAATGAGCAGATGCTTCTGTGGCTCTGTGGCTGCTTTTCCTTTCTCCTTGCTCTTCTGTTGTGTGGTTAAATGGTGGATAACTGGGATCAGAACTGCTCATGAGTAGGGGTGTCCTAGAAACAGACTGAAAGGCCAGAGGCAGCTTTTTTCCCCAGATTAATTTTCTTTTCAAAGGCTTCAGCAATTATACCCAGCACTTCCCTCTGACGGAATTCCCTATACAGACACCACAGCACTTTTGAAAGGATTGATGAGGCAGCTGGTGTGGGGTCTGTAGCTCCGACCCAGGAAGCTGTGACCAGTCTGGAGACATGGTCCCGTGAGGAACTGTCTTCCTGGGGCCTGGTGTCTTCCCTCAGCCGTAGCTGGATTGCCTTTGCAGAGAAGCTATCAGCTCTTTAGTGGTTTTCAGCTCGTGATTTCAGCTCTCGCTCTGCAGGGCAATCTCCAGGCCAGACCAGGAGGAGAGAGACGAAGAGACTCGTATAGCAATTCTGCATGGGGCAGCTTTATTAGTCTGCACCCAGCAAAGGGGAGCCTGGGGACAAGCTCTCTCTGCTCTCACAGGGGCAGAGGGCTAGATAGGGATACAGGGGTTGGGTGTCAGTGGGTAAAGGCCAATGGGTTACAAAGGATCTGCATAGGGTCTCCGAGAGGATTCTGGGTCTGTCTTCTTCTCGCCGTAACGGAAAAGTGGTTGCCTTTCCAGGGGGATTCTGCTGGGAGGTTATGTAATATCCTTATCTCAGCAGACCTCCCCCCAGGGCAGAGGCTGGGCATACCCCACAGATTGAGTCACTTTTCCCACTTTACACATGTAGATAAACATGGCTTAGAAGTGAAAGAATGAGACATGATTCACAGCAAGGTCTTTGATAGTGGCTGTGAGGAATGTTTACCCCAGGTAAGTAGCTGCTTATTTCTCACTGCCCATGCCTGGGCCTGGCTTGCAACACATAAATGCATGGTCAACAAATTGTCTGCAAGCTGAACAGGTTAAATCTGGGGTTTGAAATATGGTGGCAGAGTATTTTATCATGACCTGCAGCTGGAAGAGGTATTTTGTTTCAAAATCTGTGGCTGCATTGAAACAAATTAATCTCCAGGTGCTTGACAAAAACCTGAGTTCTGTTGTGACCAAAAGCCTCTTTCCCAGTGTCATTGGTGTTGATCTGATAGACTTCAAGGAGGATTTCAGGGCTTTCCCTCATCACACCAAGCTCCCTTTTTGCCACAGGCAAGCTGCCTTTCGCAGTGTCACTGGGGACTTGGATGTTCTCTCCAGTGTGTAGAAACAGACAGCGCACACAGACCCTGCCAGGAGAGATCAGACCTGACAGCCATGACAAATCTGTCACTCCAGCGGCTAAAGTTTCACTAGACTGGTGCTGATATGCACATTTTTGCTGAATTTTCAGAGCCGTGTGAGTGACTCTGCAATTAAGCCACAGCTAATTTTTGGGCATGGCTTTGGCTATTGGGGAACCCTTCGGGGAAGACAGGTGACACAGAGTGAATCAGCTACAAGGACACTCAAGGGACTGCATGAAGGGTGTGGTTGCTGTTTTGTTCTCAAAGCCCTTTTTTTATATCCCAGACTTGAAAGAAAGGCAAGAAACAATAATTCTCTCCTGGACTTCAGCATTTCAGGGAACATCCGGTCACCCCCCAGAAGCTGCATCTACTTCAGAAATTTACTAACTTCCTCATGTTTGGGCAAAAAGCATCAATTTTCTGTGCCCTAGATGACACACTTAAAGCAGCGGCTACACCTTAAGTGAATACATCCTAAAAAAATAAAGAAAGAAATATTGTCTTGCTGCTAGAAACTCCTCCTTCATGGCAGAGGTGTGCTCCCACCAAACTAAGGAGGGAGAGGAGGACAACCCTGTGGCACTGAGACAACGCACAGATGATAACAAAGGCACAGATCTCCTTAGACCTTAAGCTGCAGCCAACAGCCCTTATGGCCTGAAACAGTAACTGAGGCATTCAACGCAAGGCTTCTTTTGCTTTAAGATTATTAATTTCCTTTTGCTTGCTAGAACAATACAAAGATAAATATGAATGTGTCAAAGTGAAGGTGTTTGGCTTCCTGATTGTTTGAATCCACTGGTGGCTGTGCTAAAAAAGCTGGATTCAAATTCTTATGAGGCAGTGGAGTTATCATTGATACCTGACCGCTGCTCTGTGCTGTCACCATCAGCCTGTGCTGATGAGGTCACCTGTCATTGTCAGTGTCCTTTGGGGTGCACAGGAAGCCTGTGGCAGCCTTTCAGAGAGGGTGAACCAGCTCATCCTGGAGTTGTTTTGTCTACTTCTTTTACAGACGTGAGAGGACATGCTGTTTCTTGATCAGACTCATTAATTTGCTTCAAAAATGCTGCTGGACCAAGACCTCTGCTTCATCCTCTGCTGACCCTTCCACTGCAGCTGCAGGGCTGAGCAGGAGCAAGCACACAGGAGAGAGATCACATTAGTCACAGACCAGCAAACTCAGAGGGACCAATTAGGTCCTGAAAACTGGGTGGTATTTTTGCGCCTCTTCTCCAAACACTGCACGTCGAAACACTTGTAGGTTTCAGCAGCTGTGATGCAGAAGCCAAACAAGCCACTCAAAGAAGCCTGTAATGGTGATGGCTGATGGGCTGAGGGAAAAAAAGAGGGGTCAAGCCTGAAAGAATCTGCTGGTGAACTGGAAGACACTCTGTGAAAGCACTTGAGTTGGTATAATCCAGTGTAGGCCAGCACAGGGCCAACAAGAAGAGAAACCACAAAGGCAGAGAGTTGAAATGTGAACTCCTGAGAGGCTTTGCAATGGCAAAAGTTCATCAAGTTCCTTTCATGACTGTGGTCCACAGGACCACTTGCAAATCTTGCTGAGGCTGAGTGCAGAAAGGTCACAGAAGCCACCAACTGCTTGGAAACTACTGAGTGACTCCTATTCAGGGAGGCAAACTCCAGGCACCTCTTCTTTCCAAGGTGAATCCCATATCTGCAGAAAATAATGTGTGGATTAGGATATTTTTCGAAATTGGCATGTAGTTCAAACAGCTGATATTGATTTATCAAGGTATACACATCACATAGTGTTTTCAGGCTCCATAGCAACCCTTCCCTCCTTTCTGATTTTAACTCCATACCATAGCAAGCCTTCCATGGTAAGGCTGAGGCAACAAGTGGGGAATTGAAATAGAGAAGCACAGATGTGATAAACAAAAAGGATTTTTAAATTTTTTTTTAATATATATATAGAACTTCACATTTCTTTTTCTTTTCTTCTTTTTTTTTTTTTTTTTTTTTTTTTTTTTTAAATTTAAACTACTTAATTCTCAGCTTTTCACAAAAAATCTCCCTACAGTGGCTTTCCACTGTTCACAGGAGCTAAACTGTGTGTGGCCCAGTAACGCTGGGCTGATTCTGCTGCACCAGAACTTGTTACAATGGGGAATGAGGTAGAGATGTTGAGAATAGGCTTTGGCAAAATTGGAAATTAACAAATCAAAACTTCTTTCTTTATCTCAATAATGTAGTGCTGCCAGAACTTCACTTACTAAACTGGCCTGTGCTTGGTTGGTTTTCTCAGGCACAGTTAACAGCATGACCAAAACTGTGTTATTTGTAATAACATCTCATAATGTGAATTACTACATTTGGATCACATCCTCACAGTCCTGGTCTTCTGAATGAAATTTGCAGGTTTTTGGAGGGGGTTATGCAGTATCTGAATTCCTGCTTTTCCTTTGATTTTTAAATAAATTAACACAAGCAAACAAAACTCCACAGTCTAAACAAATTATTCATTTGTTTAAATACATCTATCAAGGAGAATTTGTTGTATGTTAACCTGGAGAAGACTGGTGAGATAAATCTGACTGTAATGATTAGGGGATTCAGTGGCAGAAAGAATGGCAAGGAAATTCTATTAGAACTGTAACGTCACTATTCCATTTGTGTCGGATTTATAGTGATACAAGCCAAAAAAACTAAAACAAAAAAAACCACCCCCAAACCATAAAGAAACAGAAACTTTTGAAAAACTTTAAGAGTATCCACATGCACTTTTTGAAACTAGTTACACTTCTGAACATGTATGCACATCGTGGCCCTGTACAGTGAATTTTAGCATGTGTGTAAATGTTGACATCTCTGTCTGGGAGACATTTTGCCCCCATTTTCATAATTACCCTTCAAGAACACGAAAGCTCTGTGAGATCTTTGAGATGTTCAGTTTTGCTCAAGAAACAAGGAGCTGCTTTAGGGTGTTTGTGTGCAAATCCAGGGTTCCTTGGAAACGCAGGAATAATTGCATTTACCTGTGAACTCTCCCAGGAGACCCTTCTGATTTTCCATCCCCATCAGCCTCGTCACAGGTAAGGGATTACTTCATGCTAGCTCCTCTGCAGAGTCCAGAGGGAAACCCAGGGGAGTGTGGGGAATGTAGGAAGCAGCACTTGCTGTGCTTCAGAAGAAAATGGTCCTAGAAATGGTGCACAGCCTCAGAGAGGGGGCTGTGAGCAGCCACATGGAAAAAATGGAACAATTATGCAGCTAACAATGGCAAATCCACTTAGTCATGAATTCCTCATCACTCTCTCCTTACTCTCTCAGAAGGTGATTAATACCTTTTTGATCAAGGAACACAGCGGTAAAGCAGGAATGCAGATCCTGCCAAGAGGCCCATGAGTGAATGTGCAGAGCAGTACTAATTCCAGAAGCCGACAGCTGCAGATGATTTCATGGGGACAGTGTGAATGACCACAGTGCACAAGCTCTGGCTAAACCCAACAGATTGGGTGGCCAAGCCATGTCACACGAGCCAGAGGAGTCTTCAGAGCACGTGTGGCATTCAGAGGTATCTCAGTGCAAGAACCACTTCAAGGTATCTGTATCCTGACTGGAAGCAATTGGAGGGTGCCCCTATAGACACTTCCTCCTCTGGCATTGCAGAGAATATGATTTCATGGTTTGGAAGGCCAGGGGCTTAATGTGAAGTGTCAAACACAGATAGCTGGAGAGCCATGGAGCCAGCCAAGGATTGCGGGTAATTACACACTGTGAGAGAAGAACAGGATATGGGGGTAAGGCAGCACTTTTCTGGGACAAACGTTCTGGCTCCTGAAAATAAACACAAGGCAAGTGCAGAAATGAGGCTGAGGTCATGGAGCCTAGGGGGGAATCAAGAAGATGAAAGGACCCCAAAACTCTCTGAACCGTTTCCAGAAAGAAAAGCAGACTGCACATGGTAACTAATTTAGAAAATGAGAAACTTAACTCCAGGGTGGGGAAAATCAATTTGCATAAAGGTACCCACACAAAGCCTGGGACACAAGACCTTGGACACTCGATCAGCTAGATCAGTGCTGGAGCCAGAACTGCTGATCTCTTCCCCTTCCCTTCCCTCCTTCCCTGCCCCCTTCCCCCCTTCCCCCCTCTGTCCCCTGCTTCAATCCATCCCACTCTCTCTTCCCTCCTAGGAGCCTGCTCCATGTGCACACATTCACAACCACCCTGTCTCCCACTCTGAATTCAGGTGTTCACTCACATGGCAATATAAGCAATGTAAGTGTCATTATGGAATCAAAGAATAATGTGTACAGAAGTGTTGAGATTTCCCAAAAGAAATTGTTGAAAGGATATGGAATACAATGTAATTTCTTCTCTCAAATGGCAGCAATGTTTGCTAAGGCCACTGAGGTCAGGTCTTCTGCACTCACAGTGTCTGGGAGTTTCCTGCCCATGGAGTCTATCTGGCATTGAACAGACTGTGTCTACCCTGGTAAACATTTTTAACCTCCAAAAGAGGGTATCCTGATAAAAACTACTATTGTGAGTGGTCTCTTGAGAGAATTTGTGCCCGAGCCCTTCCTTGTAACACTAGGGAGCAGCGAGGAGTCCCCAGGCAGGTGCAAAGGAGGACTTTTATTTACAAAAACCCGGCCTTTTAATGCCGTTAGTCGGTTGTTTACATAGTTTTAGGCCACAACAAACCAAATTTAACCAACCACCATACACCATGGTGCGGGCACAAGGCATTCATGCAGCATGCCTCACTTCCTCTATTCTAGCTGAGTCATTCTCCCACAGTCCATTTCTACTTAGGCTGAGTAACAGGCTGGAGCCATGATTTTACCAGGCTTTCCCTACAAAGCTTTACCTATCGGTCACACTTCCTAGGAATTATCTTTAGGACTGTTGGCAGGAGACAAAATGATCAAAATGTCACAATGACAAAAGAGAAGACTTTGTGAATCTACTGAGAATTGTTTCAGCACCTTGGACGTTTCTCTGGGTTACTCCTGTAGCCTAGAGATAACATTAATACATTTTGGTTATCACATATCATGTATCACGTATCACAGGCTGCCTGTGATAGCTTAGGGTGGAATAAATGAAGAGAAGCTGAGGGACAGAAAAGAAGAATAGAAGGAAGGCCAAAGAACACAATCAAGTTATGGAATCAGTGTCATGGATTTTTTAGGCAGGGAGTTATTTTTCCTTTCTCCTGATTTGATTCTACCACCCAGGGGAAGAATCTGGGACGTGTGTAAACATTTCAGGTCCAGGTATCTAAAGACTCATGCAGTAGTAGCAGACTTCCAGAGTTACAGAATTGTTGGTTATCAGATTCTAGGAGCTCAGACTTAAATAATAGATTGCATCCAATTGTGTGCCCTGAGTACATATTGACAATCCCCTTCAAAATCTTAGAAATTGCCAGGAGTTACTCTTCAGATTATTGATTATTTTGTCTCTTATAGGTGTAGAATAAATAGAATATAAAGCTTTAAGTCTAGGCCTAAATATTAGCACAACTATAATCATGGTTCCGTCCCTAATTCTAGCCCTAAATGAAAATTGTAACCCTAAACTAACCCTAAAAGCTAGCCCTAAACCCCTAAACCCAATGCAGGGCAAGCCTGTGCCAGTGCTCGGTCACCTGCACTGTGAAAAAGTGTTTGCTGATGTTGATGGAGCCTCCTGAATTTCAGTTTGTGCCGTTCCTCCTTGAGGAGGGTCTGGTTCCATCTGCTTTGCATCCCCCCTTCAGTAGAGTGTGTTCCACATGCTCCAGAGAACATCCATTGTTAGCTGAATTCCCATCTAGCCGAGAGAAATAATGACTTCTTGTAAAATAATTAGAGGGAATATGGACCATCTGCCAGAATACTCAATTAGAATAGACCTCAAATTGCCCTTCAAATGTTATAGTTAATTGGCAAAAGTACCTGAAAACCTTGATGGATAAAACATAATTTTGGCTGTTCCTGTAGACACATAAAAGGAGAAAATCCTAACATTTGAACACTATGTTTGAATAAGGAATTTCCTGAGCTGTAATGATTGTTGATGATGTTTGCCCAGCTCTGGATGGGACAAGGAGAAGGCAAGTTTGTTGGATTTTTTTATTCTGTCCCTGTCTATTCTTGTGTTCCTGTGGAATGAGCATGAAATTTGTTCCACCTTTGGGTGTCTTGTTTGGAAGGTGCAAAAGCACAATAATCTGTCAATATTTACATCTCACAATGTGTGCAGCTCCCCATCTGTGAGCAAAATTCCTGGTGAGTTAAATTTTGAGATGGTGTAAACCAACCAATGCACAGTGAACTATGAAATTTACTTTTATAGTCAGCAACTTTCTATAATGTAAATAAAATAGTTATTCTCAGACCATAAATTATGAAAGTCACACTGGTTACCTTCCTGCTTTTTTCACACCATGGAGGTTTTTATGGCAAGTTTTTTAGATTTTCTTCTAACCCCTGCCTTTTAAAAAAAAAAGAACAGAATTCCCACCATGTGTTTCCATGATGGAAGTGATTTCTGCAGTTCTCTTGCTTGCTTATTTTTTCTGTATAGTAACTCAATACTATAAGTTACATTCACAACAGACTAATTTCTGCTGTGACCTAGTGATGCCTTTTCCTGGTCTTAAAATCAAGAGTCATACACGGTTAGAAGGGGAAAAGGGATTTTACCTTGGTATTTATTTTAAGGTCCTTAGGTGTACACGTCCAGGTCATATGCATCGAGATGCACCCCGCCGAGTCTATCCCTGTGTCTCGCCCCCCAACATTGGGTATAACATTATAGGTTTTACTAATTAGCATATCTATCAAAGATTCCCCAATGAGAGGCTCAAGTGAGCCCCCCTCCCCAAGGAACCTTCCCCTGGATGGTTCTATCTTGGTTTACAGAATGTGTTCTGGAGAGGACCTTGGGGTCTGGGGCACACTGATCCCTAACTACGAAGCTTCTAAAATGTTTAGTCTCTTAGCTTGACAAACAAGTCCAAGAATGTAGGCAAAAAGCACTAGGAGTACAGAAGTTGTAAAAAGGTATAACAGGGGTATAAAAGAAAAGGCAAAAATCTTCATGGCATCACTAGGATTAACAAAAAAAAAGATTTTTTACATTTTAAAAGGTGGAAAAGAAATAAAATACACAGGATAGAGGAGAACAAGTCTATTAACAGCAATTTATACTGAGAGTATTTGGAATATGAGCAAAACCCAGATGAAGGAGGTGACAGTAGGGATGGCAGAGAAGCTTGGAAGGCACCTCTGGATGAAAACAAGTGGCCTGTCAGTGAGATGGAATCCAGTTCTATTTTCCAGGTGCTCCTCTCTTAGCTGGTAGTGCAGGCAGAGCTGACCCAGCACGAATTAAATGTGGATTGGGATACTTCTCTATCCTCAAAACACAAGTTGTATATAACCAAGAAAAAAGGGTGAAACAAGGAGAGTGTCCTCATCACACTTTCTTTTTCCAATAGAAAAAATTATTTTCATTGTTCACCTTTGCATTTTGGGCCTCAGTTCTTCTAGGACAATCCCAAAATCGTGCACTGAGTGCAGGATTATTGTGGGCTGTCAGTGGGTCAGATGTGCACACATTCATGTACACAAATTTAGTTTAGACTTATAAGTAAAAAAAAAAAAAAAAGGGACACGTGGTCTCAAATGAAGGTTCTGGGAAATAATTCTTAAGATCAGGAAGAAATATCTCCCATCTTTAATAATATGGAGGATGCAACTGAAAAAAAATTAAAAAGCAGATGTTCTGAGTGAGAAAAAAGGTTTTATTAGTTTCTTGTTGGAGACACAAAAATAATCTGAACAGCAAAATTGGTGGGAAGTGGGGCCACATTTAAAGACTGATAATTCACAGAGGGAGAAATGGAAACAGAGAAATGTGATCAAGCATTATGTGTAACAATCTACAGCATATGAATGAACATGGTGATATTAATCTGCTTCCTATAGAGGGCCATACATCTCTCAGTATTCTAGGTGTATTTTAAAATATCCTAAGCATAAATAGGTACCTTCTGTTTGTCTTGTATCCTTTAAATGATATTTTTAAGAAAAAAAAAAGATGGCTTTTTGAAGAAATGTAACATTCAGGGATGCCTGAAGAAGGATAATTAAAAATATTAATGAATAAGTTTTCTGTTTTCCATGTCATCCTTTTTTGGGACTCTTATAGCACTGAGAATTATGTTATGAGTTTAGAAATGTCTCAGTGGAAACTAACATCCCAGAGCTGCAAATTCTTCAGACATTGCTGTTTTGCTGATTCTTTCCTTGTATTGAACAAACTGTGCATCGCTAACCACTTCTTTGAGTCAAAATCAGGCTATATGGCCTAACACTGTAAGTTTAACCCACTAGCATAATAAATATGTGCAGGATTATGTGGCATTATGGTTTTGAGTACAGGGCTCTGTATTTTGCTGAACTACTGCTTAGAATTTCTCATCTGCTGCTGAGTGGTGCCAAGGAGAGCTCAGAGGGATGGCCAGAGGCAGAGTGGCAGCACAGCCAGTTAAATGTTAATATAAAGAGGGTAAATTCCACTTGAATTTTATCTGGAATTAGCATGTTGTCTAGAACAGCAAACAATTATTTTCAGTAGCCAATCTTTGCATAGTTTTTCAGTTCGTCCAGCTCTTTCTCCAGTCCTGGTGAAGAATGACATCTACAAAGTGCTTAAAAGTTTGCCAGGTCTCTGTCAATGCTGAGATAACATCGTTAGTTCTGGACAGGATTACAGTTCCTATTAAGTTCCTTCCCCTCAGTCCAGATCTTCCTCCCACCATGCAGTTTGCTGTATGTCCAGGAGTATTTTGTGTACTGCAAGGTTTTGAGGTAGTGAGAGTCTGCCGTAACTTTGAATCTGTGTTTTATATCCTTATAGCTTTGGCAAAATAAGAGAAAATCTTTGCTTTGACATACTGGTTGGCTTTAATGGACCCAGTACCTGTCAAAAGAGCAAAATAACAACAAATATACCATCTTCATCTGTGGAGTTCCATCCTTCTCCCTTTGATTCTCAATATTTTCTTTCCTACACCTTCCTAGCCTTACCTGTATTAACCTCATACACAGACTCTTAGCTTGAGGGAGGTGTAAAATTTTATGAAATAATTAGGGGAGATAGGCTGCTTTTGTCAAATCATGTAACAGTTTAATTGGAGAACTGTGCTAGTTTGAAAACAAACCAGTGGGAGGCACCAAGTCAGAATAACAATTTAATGGAAATTAAAGAAAAGGGGAAAAGAAAAAAAAAAGGTAAAAGAAAACACTGTCAAACTGACAGAGTCAAGGTACAACCTGACACCCTGTTAGGCAGGGTGGTGGTAGCAGTCTGGTAGAATGGTGGCTGCAGTCCTCTGAAGCAGTGATCCTGTAGTAAAACAGTCTGCTCTTCCTCAGGAAGTCCAATGGTGGCTGCGTAGCTCCTGTCCTCTGGAAATCCAGTGGGAAGCCGGTGTCTCTGGTGTTCAGCCTCAGCTTATATCCACGATGGGATGCTTGGTTCCTCCCTCTGGGTGGAGCATCTCACAATGGGGTAACGAGTCATGAGGCAAAGTGTTGATTAGGCTCATTAACAGCAGATAGTCCGGAGGGAGTTATCTCTGAGTCAGGCAGCAGGACAATGATGGGCAATTAACAGAAAGATAGTCTGGGGGGAGGAGGCAAGGAAACACTGCCCCACCTGATTTCAACAGCTGATGGGGATGGTAATAGAATACACTGCAACCCAGGACAAGAACTCAGAGCAGAAGTATAAGAGGAGTTCAAGTAAAATCTGCTTTACATCATCAGTATATCCATCAGTGATGCTGCAATTCACTCATTTGTTGGTAGCTTTAAACAGAGTTGCACCAGTAATCTGTGAGTGTGACAGATCAAATCAGGGCAGACCAAACCAATAAATCTCATTTCCCACAAGTTTCATGGGGCTAGGACTGGCCAGCTTGAGAAGAATTAGACCTTCAGAAGCCCACTGTCCTCCCTCATACTGGCTTTAGTATTCATCCTTAACAGGGAATGGATCTATGTCTTGTTCAGGCTGTTCTGCAGCTGATTAAAAAGATTAAAAGATTAAAAAAAGAATCACCATATTTCTCCCCAAGTGTTTGTGGTTAGAAATAACAAGAAGCAGAAAGGCCTCATGGTTAGTGCCATCAGTGACAACATGAGCTGATCTACACAGGCTGTTCAGCTGCACCTGGAATGGCTGTGCCGTGTAAAAGCTCCCAGGCTTTTGCTGACACTGTGAAGAAAATAAAAAGATAAGACAGAACCAGAATTGTTGCAAGAAAAGGAACAAAATATTGAAGATCAGGGATTAATCCTTATGATCTGGGGTTTGTTTCCTCTGCTGCCAGTAAAAAGACTGTTTAAAGTCTGGTTTTGTGTTTCTTGAGATGGTGATATTTATGGAGTTGTTCATGGGAAAGAATTAGCAAAAGAAATTGCTGTGCAAGAGTAATAATTTATCTGTGGATTGAAGTGCTTTCACACAGTGATTTATTGGTCTTATTTTAACACCAGGGGGTGATAAATTGCCTTGAAGTGGTGTCACATATGATCAGGCGTCTCTACAAAGGCAGATTCCCTGTTTTTTTCGTGGGAGACTTTTTATGCTTCACATTTAGGGGTTTTTTTTGGCAAATATTTCACAAAGCTGTCACTCAAAATCTACTGAAAGATACATTATGAACCTACAGGTGCATAATAAGGTACACTAAAGTACGCAGGAGATGGAGAAGCAAAAGTTTCCACCTCTTAGGACAAACCTTGGCAAATGCCACAGATGCAAAATGATGACAGCAGGTGGCAAATTGCTGCAGCTTTTCCAGGAGTCCATGGTTATGGATTCACCCAAGTTCGACATTCGTATTAAAAATCAAAGCTGCTGAAAATGTCTTTAAAACTCTTTCTGTGAGTTTCCCAACAGCTAATAGTAGCCCTTCCAATACTTTTGTGCAGATACAACACACAGCTGTGCGTGCAGAAAGACATCTTCACTCTGGACTGGAGATGCTGCCTCTGCTGCTGCTGAGTCCATTAGAAACCCACCCTTATGGATTCTTCCCCAAAGGGCAGAGAGGCCCCTCCTGTCCCCCTCAAACTGGCTTTCAGAGTTGCAGAAGTTGGAGTGGTTTATGAAGTAGTTCCTATGTCTGTGTCCTCTGTTCCTATTTTCTAATATAGAATTAGGCTGCAAAGCCCATAGAGTCAATCTTGGTTTAATTTAGAAATAATATTCAGCTCTGTGCCACAGAGCTGCTTCTCTGAGATGACCCACCTCAATCAGTGGTACAGTAGTGCCAAGCTATCTTTAACATTACACACTTCACATTCATTGCAAGGATGTAAAATCTGCTTCCAGCACTCTATGTTAGGAGAAGGTTGAAGCCTCTAGTAACTTTTCAGTCCTTATTTCCTTGTGGCTTCTGATCAGCACCTCAAGTGTTACATTTTGTTCTTTTTCTTCTTTTTCTTCTTCTTTTCTTCTTCTTCTTCTTCTTCTTCTTCCTCTTCCTCTTCTTCTTCCTCTTCCTCTTCTTCCTCCTCTGCTTCCTCTTCCTCTTCCTCCTCTTCATAATCTTGCAGACTTTTTCTAACTTTTCAGCTTCTCTTGTAGCTCTTAACTACTCATGCTTTTCAGCCATCTCTTCTTTCTATTTTCAGCCTCAGAATAGACACTTTATGGGAATGGCCACAGGAGCATTCAGGATACAGACAGAATTGTTTAGCTATTCCTACTCAAAAATTTTTGTTCTTGTGCTGCATTTTTCCTTCTCACCACAAAGTCATCTTTGTACATTATGTCCTAACTCCTTGAGCACCAGGGAATCCCAGAGACAAAGTGTGGAAGGGGCATTAAGTCAATATGCCAGCCTCGGCAGAACTGTCAGAAGGGTTTTTGAAACTACAAGGTCAAAGCCATAGCATTCGTTTCTATTTTTAAGCACTGAGTAAATGTACTCATAGTATTTTATAATTTTTCCTAAATTTAAAATTTTAATTTTTTATCATTATGTGAAGTTTGGTTTTTTTGATTGCTATTTCTGCATGACAAAAGAATGAAGAGAGAAAAAAAACCCTTTTCAAAAAGGAGGGAGCCGATATCCAATTATTTTTCAATAAATGTAGCAAACTAAAACACATGTCAGCTCAGGAGATCCCTAACCAAAATTTGGCTTCTCTGTAGTGACATAGAGCCAAAATTTGGGTGATTCACTCACCTGCACATCTCCAGAGGGTTGCTGCCTTGCCTTTATGAGACAAGAACAGTTTCCACAATGGGAAATGTTTTGAAGGTTTTAGTAGATCATGAGGATGGTGATGATGATGAAAACAAAGAGGATTAATTTTCTAGAATCCAAAATCCACTGGTTCAACCTCCCTTGGAAAGGTCTGAGCTGGAAAGGGACATTTCCTTCTGTGCCCCTCACGGGCCATGCTGTGTGTTATCCACCAAGGTGAGGCAAGCAGAGCAAGGAGTCACAGGGAGGGTGACAGCAGCCACACTGACGATGGCACAGCCACAACCCAGCCCTGGGGAACAGAGGCCCCTTTGCTGAGCCAGAGCACCCAGACCTCAGTTGTGCTGCTGGAGCAGCAGGCACGGCCGGCACTCTGAGTGTGAGAGAAAAGGGAAGGAGAAGCCCCATGTTCCTTCAGGATTGCTCAGTCAGAGGTAGACCTGAGAAACTCCAGTGATCCAGCCCCCCCCACAGCTGAGAGCTGCAGCGTGTTTTGGGAAGATAATCCCTTGTGCCAGTGTTAGTTACAGTCAGAGACATCACCTTCATTTATATCTCCCCGAACACGCTGAGTGCAGTTCACAGATAAGGCCTGGCTGTGCTGGTGATGCTGCACTCAAAGATTCTCCTCCTTACCTATTTTAGAAGACTTTACCTTACAGATATCTCTTATAAACTTTTTTTTCCCATTTTTTCCCTCCTAGAAAACAAAATTCATGCTGCAGGCTGTCATCCTGTCTGGAATGCCTTAACCATCATGAGAATAAAATCTGTCACCTGAGCTCAAGGGCAAAGCTCTTTTACATGGGAGTTGCATTAACCTCAGACCTTAAAATGGAGTACAGCCTGCACACTGCAGATCTGTTTCACTTATCGCTAATTAAATCCTGCGTTATATGAGTATGTCAAGAGCAAAATTTCCTTTGCAAACACAAGCGACATCATTGTCAGCAAAATCTTCTCCAATGAACCAGAGGTTAGGAGTGAACCCTTCAATGAAAACCCACTAACTTTTTGCCTGAGAAACATTAAAATAATTGAACACATCTGCTTTCCATGAGAAAGAAGAAATTTTTCCATTAGCTGTCATCAGTAGGAAAAGTCAAGAGGCTGTGTTCTTTCATCTTTTAAGCTGGCGGTAGGCAAATTGACCTCTGTGACACTGCACTCAGTGAAGAAGCAGGATGCATTTTTCAAGCTGATTTTGCCTCACAATAGGGTAATGCTGCAGGAACCCACCTGCAGCTCCCACTAATGTCCCTGTCCTACCTCTAAGCTGATTAGTAATTCACCTCTGTAATTTGCATGCACTTTGAGACAAAAACCCAAAGTGTTTGCTTAATGATGTATCCAAGCACACACATGAAAGAATAGCTGAAAAATAAATGATCTGTGTAAGACTTAAAGCTTTGGAAAGAGTCATAACATGATGAATATTGGAGGCTACAACTGTGATCCCAGCAGGGAGTCCAGGGTGTGCACGGAACAGGGAGCACACACGATGCATCATTAGCAGAATGAGTCGGTGCAGGCGGGGCAGATTTCCCACTGGCACTGCACCTAAAGCAGCTATAGGAGCTGATTAAATTGCATCCACAGAGCTCATTAGGGCTTCGTTTTTATTTATGTTTGTTTTACGTCAGCGATTCAGTGCTGCTTTGGGGACATGTTGGCAGAGGTGTGACCACCACAGCACCGCCCTCAGCTCTCCCAGGCTGGCTCTGTCAGCTGTGTGCTGAGCTGGAAGGTGTTTAATTTATCTTCCCTCCTCATGGCACTGGATCTTGACAGTGTTTAAGCTGAGGAGCTGGAGAAACAGCTAACTAATGGTCAGTATTAGTACTTCTTTCTGCTTGTTCTCATGATAAAATAGCAAGTTCTTGCAGCTGATCCCCGTAGTCTGAGTAATTAACCAAGAAAAAAAAGGTCATGTCCTGGTGGCACTGCAGCTTTGGGAGTTGGTGATTTTAGGAGTTGGGTCCTCCAGAAGGAGGACTGGGAAATCCCTACACAAAGCTGAACATGGACTAGTTTTTCCAACTACTGTTGCTACAGATCTTGCAAATTTGGATGTATCTCTTTGAGCATCACTGCTAATTAAAAGCCTAATAGAAGAATCAGAAGGTCTGTCTTGCCTCCTTTTAGGTGACATAGGAGAAATTAATTTATCCCTTTTTCCTCTTTTATTCCCTCTCTGGCTGGATCACTCATTATAGGTATCACAACAAGCACCACAGAAAAGTAACTAGGATTGTTTTAATGGCAGAAATGTATTTATTTATATCTATAACTCTAACTAGTCACAGATTATGTTCTGCTATCCATTCCAATTAATGTATGATTCTATATTAAACTCTCATTTTCCTCTTTCCTTGTTATATTACATTTTTATAACTTGGTAAAGACTTTGTATATTAGCATGGCTAGTTGCTCCAGAAGTAAAATAAAATGTTGCGCTGGTTTGGGCAAATTTGGAAATACATCCTCTGAGAGAAGGCAGGTTACAACCACCCCTCCCCCACCAGGTTCAGGAATAAATGAATTTTCCTCGAAGGAACGTGAAAGAGATAAAAACTATTTATTTAACAAACACACGGGAAAAGGATAATAATGCTAAATGATAAAATCTCCCACTCTGCTGAGAGAAACCTGGGAAATTTCAGAGTCCTTCCATAGATCTCTCTCTCCCCCTCCTTGGAGCTGGGATGGGGTGGTGGGCCCACCTCCAGGGCCAAGGCCTTGGTGGAAAGTCCTCCTGATGTATTCTGATGTTGAAACAGTCCAGCAGGGAAAAAGGGAAAAAACAAAGTCCCAGGAAAATAAAATTTCAACTCTCCGAAGGAAAAGGAGCTGAAAAACTGGCCAAAAGCTGGCTGGAAAGAAAGCAAGCTGGGTGCTTCCTCCTGCTCCTCTCGCTGACTGAACTCCAAGAGGAGTCTGTGTGTATATCTGTGTGTCCTTCAAACATGAAAACAAAGTGCAAAAACTGCTTTGAAAAAGTACACTTGGTTTTCCTCTGCCCCCTCTCAGGCTCAGTTTAAAGGCATAGAAAGGCACAAAATTAATTTCTGGGCATAGAGCAGCGATATGGGATACACATCATAAAGTCACCCCAAGATAAATGTACAGCATCTTTCCATTTTATATTTGCTCGAGCTGTTTCTTAGCTTGTGTTTAAAACCCCATCATGCACCAAAGCAGCCACAGGTGTTACAGAACACTGCTTAGAGGGGTGTGAGATTTCTGAAACACTGTGAAATATGAGTGTTTAATCACTGTCATACAAACCATACCTCAATGCTCTCACGGTGCATTCTGAATATATCTATGTACCATATTTATGCTCTCTGATAAAGCTGCTAGTTATTTTTTGTCTTTTCATGCTGAAGGTCTAGGTGAAAGAAAACCTGTGGAGAAGTAGAACTCTAGCTTTAGTCTCATATAATCCTTTTCTCCTCATTTCTGGCTTGTAAAAGGTCATAGAGTAATAAAATCCTAGAATGGTTTGGGTTAGAAGGGGCCTAAAGACCATCTCATTTCAAGCCCCCTGCCATGGGCAGGGACACCTTCCACAATCCCAGGTTGCTCCAAGACCTGTCCAACCTGGCCTTGGACACTTCCAGGGATGGGGCAGCCACAGCTTCTCTGGGCAACCTGTGCCAGGGCATCACATCCTCTCAAGGAAGGATTCCTTACTAATATCTAAGGAATAAACCATCAGAACCATCTGGCTTTGTCTTTCAAAAAACATTTCTTAGATCACTTTTCTTTTTCCTTAATGTGCATCAGATTTTGTCCCAGTTCTCTGGGGTGTTGAGAAGCTTCAATAATATTTGTGCCAGGTTTCTAACAAGTGCTGGAGTCTGGGTGGAATTGATCAGGGGGAACTTCAAACAAGCAGTGTAAGACAGGAGAAAATACAGGCAGGCGTCATATTAATCAAGCACGTCAAGATGAACATTTATTGTCCTGGTGAATTCCGGTCAAAAGTGTGGTCCAGGTGTCTGAAACTCCTCCCATTTCCGTGACAGTGTTGTGACCAGCACCTTTTGGGAGCCACAGCCAACCTGTCCTGCAAACATTGGTACTGTAGGTCCACCCCACTGCTTTAGAGAGCAGAGAGCATCTCACTCGCTGCTTTGTAGGTTCCTCCCTACATCTGCATCAGTGGCTGGTCTACATATTCTGTTCCTAAAAGCCCTCCTCTGCATTGGCACAAACCATCCTTGCATTCTTTTTCCAGGCGGGTTATACCTGTGGGAGAAATTTTAAGTGCCTGCATGGACAACATCGAGGTTTGAGTCCTCCTTACCTGGGTGTTCTAATCCACTCACAAGAGGAAAAATATCTGGCTTGTTTGGCTTCACCTGACTATTTTGAGGTTAACATTCAGTAAATATTCAGTGTAGAGTTAACACCAAGTGGGGCTGTGCTGGCTCTCAGGGAAAGAAAGCCACCATTTGTACAGGTGTGAGCCACAGGAGCAGGGATAATTGGAATTGTCAACATACTGTGATTTACAGCTCCATGGCACTTCTATGACTCAGTCATCTGAATGTGATGAGAAAAACACAGGAGAAGACCCAACATAAAATAGAAGAGTATGAAGTATTGTAGACTACGTCCAGTATGTTTTAAGAAAAGGTTCCACTGAAATTCAGTGATTATCTGGCATTAAATGGAACTTGCATTTTTAGAAAGGCTGTATTTTTGGAAATCAGCCTCAAATTGATGTCCAGACAGCCTCCACTTAGTGAGCTGAATATACCGTGCTGCCAGTGGCATGGGAGCAGCTCAGCTGCCTGGGGCTTCTGAAGCACCTTTTACCATCCAAAAGGAATTTTCACGTTACACCTGAGCTGTTTTCTTTGTGCTGAGCTATTTTACACTATGATTAATTTTTTATTGTTCTTTACATGTGACACTCTGGATTGACTGATCTTTTATGCATGCAGAAGACTAGTTAGAAGCTATAGAGAGCAAGTATTTTTAAAGAAAAATACGAGAGAGTTCTACTCAGTGTGTTTATTCATTGTTAATATTCATTAGTAATTTACCTCTTTGTAAAAAGAGTGCCTTTTTTATTTCTATTTACATCTTGTTTTTTCTACTCAGAGTAGTTTGAGGTTTTTCTGAGGTTGCTTGAAGGACTAAAGCTCATGACCTGCTCTTTATAATACTCAGATAAGGTTCTCATCAGTCTCCCTCTTTAGTTAAATCATCTTTTTTCTGTCATTCACTGTCAAATTACCAATCTGAAAGTGCGTCCTTGCCATAAAGTGACAGTAAGGTTGAGGTAATTGTCATCTATCTCTAGACAGCTTGGTTGCTTAGAAATCCAACCTGTAGGCTCCCTGGTTTGACAGAAAAATCAACTTAATAAAGCACATGTAGTGCTAAGAACACTATATAGAACACAGGTATCAGATAAATTGTAATGTCAAAGTCTTCTTGGAAACCAGAGTGCTCAATAGCTCTGAAAATTAAGAAAAAACTATCAAAAGACTTTTCTACCTGGGAAAATATATACTTGCACAAAACCTGCTACATCAGTGAGTGACCTCATATTCTAGTCTTGGCACATGCCACACTGGAGGGCAAAACTCAGAAAACAATGATATTTCTTGTTCATTTTGGGATCTACAGGTAGTTTTTGATTATTCATTCTTGGTTTGCTGGTTTTTTTTTCTCAGTCATTAAAATGACAGCATTTTTAACTAGACAGCTGGTGTCATTAATTTAAAAAGATCTGAAATAAATAACCAGAGATTGAAGGGTTTCTTGTGGTGCTGAGCAAAAAGAAACTGATCTTAAAAGCATCTTTTAAAAAACACCACTTCTTGATGAAAACCTCTTCATCTGGGTAATTGCCACTTTCGTGTGTCCATCCTCTGATACTCATCTTCAGTAAAGTGCAGGAGTGTGCTTTAAGGTTTAGCAGCCCATAAACACTAAACTTTTCCTTGCAGTAATGGATGTAAATTTTAAAAAGCAAGACACTGCAATCCAACTGATTTGATGAGCTGGATGATTATATGCACTTCAGGGGACTGTCTGAACAAGATCTGTAGACACAGGAGATGCACAGGCAGCCCACTCTGGTGCACAGGTCACAGCACACAGCTTCCTTCTTGCTTCTGTCAGTGACTTGCCTGATTCTTGGGGGCAGAATTGTGCAGAAATTCTGCAGTGAATGAAAATCATGGCAGTTTTCTCCCATTTATGATCATTGGGGGAGCTTTTTGAAAAAAAATTTGCAAAATATTTATTTTCACAGCTGACAGCACTGATTTCTGACTAGGTTCTGTTTCTAGATCATATCAGCCGGTGTGTGTAGCAGACCAGATGAAGGTGACACCTGGCTGACTTGCTGAAGTTGTCACCCCAGTGCACACATCCTCTCAATCTGCCTCCCCAAGGCTGCCAGAAATGCTGCTTCATCAACTTGATGGTTGAAAGGGAGAAAAAAACCAACAAACCTTACCTTGCTAGGTTTTCTGGTGGCCACTCACTGCAAGGCTGTAGCCACGCAGCAGCAGGAAGTATGACAGAAATGCTGGCATTCCTTTAAAGAAGGAGATGTATCCTCTCCAGTGAGCAGGCAAAATATTCAAAATACATCCAACGTGCTTCTGATGGAGACCAGACAACATCAGAGCTGCAGCCCTGGGACCCTGTGGCCAGCAGGAAACGTGGATGCAAAATCTCTCCTCTGCAGGGACAAGTATCTCCTTTAGGCAACATCTGTTCTCTTAATTCCCTCAGCCAGAACTGGCGCATCACAGCAGGAGGGGAAGCACTTTCTGCTTTTTCTTTGTCACTTAACAATATTACTTTGTTCATCTCACTAACTTCACACTGTGATGGGTCCTAAGCAGCCTGTGTGCAGGAGCTGTGAATGCTTGTTTAGTCACCACTCTCATTTTTAATCAAACTTGAATGGAAAACCTCATTGTTCTTCAATGTAATTACTCCGCTTGAGTTTGTTCCAGGGAAATGGTCACACATAAAGGTAAACCAGGTGGGGAAGAAAGGAATAAACAGCTTCCAAAGGTGGTGTCTACTAAGAGTGCTGCTGGAAGAAGGTGGATGGTTTTGAATACATCCACAGTGCCGTTACCTAAACTCCATGGTTATTTACAAGAGGTGGTCACTGGAGGGGGGGATCTGCCTTTGCTCTGAGCAAAGGCAGCTGCTGTGAATGATAGCAGCAGCACCAAGCTGTGACAGACCCTCTCAGGGGC
Source organism: Corvus hawaiiensis (assembly GCF_020740725.1). Lineage (NCBI taxonomy): Eukaryota > Metazoa > Chordata > Aves > Passeriformes > Corvidae > Corvus > Corvus hawaiiensis. The sequence continues at coordinate 25,772,147 of NC_063255.1, forward strand.
CAGCTGGGCCTATGCCAAGGTAAAAACGGTGTCTTTCAAAGAAAAATGCTCATTAATGAGGAGGGAAGAGTTTAGCTGTGGCTGGCTTGGTTAGGTTTTGACATATCCGGCAGTTTAACAATAAGGTTTTGGTGAAAGGAAGTTATCAACATACTTGCCTTAACTGTGTGCGTGTTGTTTGTTTTCTGTGTCTGCACAGGAAATTATTTGAACAGAGAGCTGGGCTTTGTGCATTGCATGCCTGAAAGAAAATTTCAGCTACAGTGCCCACAGCAGTCTTCCCAAAGCCAGCAAGAGAAATGGTCACGGCAGCAGGATCCCCCACAACTCTCTTTAACACGAGTTTGTCTTTGGCTTGCTTTTATCCTCCCTTTGGAATAATGAGTCTCAGGAGGGACTGGCTGAATTTTAACTCTGTCTTGGAGTGCTGTGGCTGAAAACAACAGCACTGACTCCAGCAATACCTTACCTCACTGCAAGTCATGGCACAGGAAAAAGCAAGCTGTTAAAAAGGGTGGCACAGGGAAGGAAGGCTCACCCAGTCGTGCTCCAGCACACCAGGATCCACCCCTGCTCTGCACAGAGGATTATCTGCACAGGAATGGACCCACTGCTTGCCCTTTACAGACCCCAGATCATCTTTCCCATGTCAGTTACAGTGCCCTCGCCATACACTCAGCCAACTTTCTTTCATTTCATTTATTTCCCATTCCTACTTTAAACCATAGTCTCCCTTTCCTTCAATTTTTCTTGGTCTTCTACATTTTGAGAGGAGAGGAACCAAAGCAGAACACAGTTTTCAAACTGTAGATACCACAAGAACTACTACAGTGTAAAACTTATCTTTTCTGTGCTCTATTCCTGTCCAAATAGTTCGTAATATTTATTTTTTAATTCCACAGGAGCATTGATCTGTGTTTTCCTGGGACCGGCTGTTGCAGTGCTCATCTCCATGCCCATAGCTCTGTGGTTAAAGCTGTCTGTGTCTCCTTTCCCACACACATCCCTCTTACTTTGCCTATATTGAATTTCCTTACCTTCAGTCATGACTCCTTCCACAATTACATTGCTCCTCAGCTTACTATTCTGATGGTTTAGTAACTAACAACTGTAGACTTTTTCACCAGCTCCCAATGACTAAGAAAAGGCTGGAGGCTGTGCCCAATGTGGATGAGCCTGCCATGATTTATCTCTTTTTCCAAACATCTTTCTGCAAATTTTGAGCAGTAGGAGTGAAGCTGTGGTTCTGAGCTGACCACCTGGGCTGCCCTGCATATTCCTACCTGCATCTCTGAAAAAGAAGACCGGACCAAAGGATAAATCCATTCTACTGGCATTAGTCAGGGAAATGTTGGGTCACTACAAAATATTTAACTTCTTTATGCCAGTTTTCACAACTCCAGTTGCCTGACAACCCCAAGGAATCATTGTGAGACAATGAATTTTATGTGACACCAGTGTCCGTATTCAGCTGGAGGATGATGAGCATGGGGTAGCTGAGCTTTCTGCTCCATTGTTCCTAAATATTTACAGCTCTGTACTTACAGTTCCTGTTCTTTTTCTGAAAATCTCCCATTGCTGAAGCCCAAAGTCAGTTTTGCATCAATGGGTGGAATGTAGAATATTCCTTACACACTATAAAACGCAAATTAATTGTGATGGTGTACATTTCTGGATATTTCCAGTCTATTATCTGTAGACATATTTTTAGGACTGAGGGACTTTAGGCTAGTGCCCCTTTATGGAAAATTACTGAAACCATGGAAATGGATTTTAAGGTGTACATCATTTGCTATATGCAGCTAATGAGCAAGAGAAGAAATTTCATGGGTTTTCCCATTTAAATGCTCCTGTCTTTCAGTTGAAACTGTTTTTTTCTAATAAATCCCAATTCATGCTGCTCCTTATCTTGTCGAAATAACTCCTCCTTTGTCATTTAGAAGTGCATGCAGGTCTGACACAACTGCACACAGACTTATATTGAGAGATTGGCTTTCAAGTTACCAATCCAGTGACTGACAACAGATTCAGTAAGGCCAGGTAAAACATCAATTAATATTTTAGTAGAGTGTTCTCATACTGTTTCACTGTTAGGGAGAAATTGCCTTTCAAGTTCACAAATTAATACAGAAAATGAATCTGCTGCTGAGGTAAAGAAATTGTCATGGAATCTTGAGAAGGTAATAACGAAAGGAATGTTCCCAGATAGATCTGTTGTATTTTGCAGCAGCCTAGATAACCTCGAGCAATCTGTGAAGTCTGGTCATGAATATAAAGCCAATGTGCATTAGAGAAATACATTACTGCTGAGTGCATAATGTCTTTGCAAAGAGAATTGTATGAAGCAGAGTCTTTAGTCCTCTGCTTTTCTGAAGTCTTTGTCATGCTTAATATTTTTTGTATATACTCTTAGAATTCCCAAGAGCCTTGTTTGCTCATTGTTTTGCAAGGGTGGCTTAGATCCACTGGTTTGGGTTCATTTGGTCTGTCATGGCCTGGACCATGCACAACAAAACCCCTGTCAGTGCCATCATGATAAAGCATTTCCCTCTCACTCTTTGATGGTCAGCTCGAAGTCAAAGACAGTAAAATACTGCCTGCCTTTAAAAGGATGCATTGAAGAGAGGTTCCTCTCCTTCCACCCTCACTGTTCCTCTGAAGTGCAGTGAAGGGCAGCTCTCCACACCTCAGTGCTCGGATTTAATGAGTCACACTTTTACAGCTCTCCACAGTTTGGAGTATATGGACAAGAACACACCTTGAGGTTTGCAGGCTTTCAAGTGAAAGAAATATCAATTCTCTTAGGGCTACCTAAAATTAAGTGTAGAAAGAAAAGTGTGTGTGCCTGGGGGGTTTTCGGTTTTCCTGATCTGGTTGGTCCTGACCACTTTCTCAATAATGCTTAGATTCATATTCTGCAAGGAGCTCACATCTGCTCAGAACACTTGGAGGTTTTAGAGAAAAACAAACAACTAGGCAACCCCCTCTGCAGCCCTAAAAATGCCAAAATGCTCATTGACAGAGATAGTCTTGGATCCCTGGGAAAGGGATCACCTCCTGAGACAGAGCTGAAGCCCTGAGAACTGAAGGGCTCTATCCCAGAGCTGTGTGCTCAAGAAGGAAGGTAGGAATTAATGAAAAAAAAAAAAATTGAAGTCTCTGTGACTGGAATTCTATGCATTTTTTTTTCTGCCAGAAATACAACCTTGAGCACTTTCATAACAATGAGAATGGTCCTGAAGGCACCTGTCACTCCCCAAAAAAGAACCAATCCTAAAAATAAAATCAGAACTGCACACATAATAGAAAAATCCACAGAATATACTCAATGCATTTAAATGTTCATGAAAGGTGCCAGTGAGTGAAATAGAGTGAAACAGAGTTCTTTGATGCACTCTGGGCTTCTTTAAGCCATGGCAGAGATTTCATTCTGACAATGGACCAATTTCTCCAACTGCCTGAAATAGCAGAGGAAAATAAAGCAGATGTTTCCTTAGCAGAATTAAGACCAGAAGATACACAAGCAGAGATCTAAATAATTTCTAATCTCACTTTTTTTGACACATTTCTGAATTATTTTCATTGTGCACTTGCAATTAGAGAGCAGAACAGATGGTAGGGGTTCAGTTTAAAAAAAAATAAAGAAAATATTTCTTTTTGAAGGCAATGGTGCCAAGGATTTATTTACTACATCTGAAAGGTGTTTCTCACTTCTCTCTGTAAATGAAGTGTTGCTCCACTGATATTAAATGGAAATGAGGGCAGACCTAAGGGCATGGCTGTGCTTAAATCTGTGCATCTGTGCATCCATTCTGAGAGAGTCACAGGACTCTGAACATACCCTTTTGTTATTCCCTGATGAAAACCTCTCCACAGTGTCAAATGTGATGAGAACAATGGCAACTGCACATTGATGCCTTGGTTTGAAGGGAGCAGGCAGCATTCTGGTCATAAATCCCGTGGTTTGCTGGTGCAAAATTGTACTGTTGTCTCTCTTGTGTTTCTCTCATCACGTATTGCAGGGTGAACGAAACCCAGGTGGTTTTGAGAAAAAGCCTTGCAGTCAGGAGTACACCCTTTTCTGAGCACAGTGCCCTATTGAAATAAATGCCACTGAGTGCAATAACTGAGAAAAATGCAACAGCTTGCGATTTCCATGAAATCACATTCATTCCGTCTTGGCTGAAGACCCTGAATGAGTCTGTATCCAAGCTCTTGGGTTCCTAAAGTTGGTCCTACTGCCCTTGACTGGACAATGTGATATCACAAAAATCAGATATGCCTTTGAGAATGTGTATGAACCATATAGATTAACTTTTAAAATTACATGTTACTGTGTACACTCAGAAATACTGTAATATTAGGAATCTGTTCTGATGTTCCTGATTTTGTATTAATATTATTAAAAATACACTTACAGTTAGCCTCCAAAAGTCAAAATAACTGCTTGCCAAGACCCCAATTGCCTGGTCACAAAGCAGATTAATGGATTATATATGAAGCATTTTTATTTTTAAACCCTTGGTTTGGGTTGCACTGTTGTCTTTGCTTGGTTGGTTGTTTTTTTTCCCCAAACCTTTCACCTCTTACTGTGATGACATCTAAGTATCTAAGTTCATACTATGAACAGACTTTTAATGACACTCAAAAATTTTGAGGCATGGTTTCACTTTCCACTTCTGTTCCCTTTATGGTAGGAACATATTTTACAGATGAGTGGTTCCGGAATATAGCTCTAGGTGATATTAAATAAATAGATAGAGGGGCATAGCTAATCATAATTCATCATAAAGTTTTGCCTCTAAAAAAAGATACACAATTGTTGAACAAAAGGCATTTGGCTGTGAAATGGGCTGTAAAGTCACTGAAATACTATTTTCCAGATGTGAAATTAAAATAGTTATTTGCTTCATTCACTGCAGTAGCCCAGAGCTATGCACACTGCAAATCCAGGGTCTGCAAAAACAAATTTCTGACACATGTCCATATCGCGTTTCAATTTTGGGTGTGAAACGAGTGCTGCAAGATGTGAGGGGTTCCTATCTTTACTGTAAAGAAATAAATCAGTCCTTTCATTTTCCAGATTTGGAAGGAAAGAAGGAAAATAAATCACACCTGGTGAAATTTCCTGTAAGTAAAGTAGCACCTCTCCCCAAGCTCAAATACAGAAATTCACACACTTGGGTCTGAGGCCAGGCCAATAACAGGCTGCCGGTACTGATGGGGAGACTGTGGGTAGATAAAACGTTCTCAGTTCTGAATCTCGGTGAAAGGTGTGACTGGCTTGATGTTTCCACCATCCCTTGCTGTGGGACAGGACTCTGCACAATGAGGAATCCTTGTGTTCAACAGGTACTTCACAAACTCACATAAATTGAATGTTTTGCCTCATTATCATGTTTCTAGAATAACCTACATGTGCATACAGAAAGAATTTGTACTGCTGTTAAGGTCGCATAATTTAGCTTGCATTATGAATCAGACAGGGATGTTCAAAGACAAAATCAGAACCTAAATAAACCACAGTTATTGCCATATACAGCACTCAATAGCAGTGATTTACAACTTCACTCCCAGACCTAAAGACATAAAAGTATTATGACTTTTGCAAAATTCCTTCTCACAAGTCTGTAGTTTGCTATTTCAGCAACAGCTTATATGTGCACTTAAAAAAATTTCACCAACATAAATTTACCAGCATTTTTTAAGTAAAAATGCATTGCAAAAAAAAAGCACTTTCAAATAAATTCTTCATATTTTAATATAAATCTGAAATTAATTTCTAAATTCATGTGTAAGACTCAGACAATTCTTCATTGCTTCGCAAGGAAGTGAAAAAAACAACCCCAAACACTTAATGCTTTACTAGCTTTGCTGTTTTAACTATGTGGGCTCACTAAAAACAATCCAGCTGATCTCATATGTTTCCCTAAATAAATGGCAGACATCACCCCCTACACACTTTTTAGAAATATTTCTGGTTTTTGAAAGGGGGTAGATTTTCTACTACTTTTAGTTTGCATTGTTTGTAGGGATTTTGCCGTAAGCACTGTCAGTCACTGCAATAATAACAAAATCCTGTCCAGAGGGACACAGCTGGCTGATTTCTGGTGTGTGCTACTGCTCTGACTGATGGCAAGTGACCATGATACTGAAGGTACACAAAATATATTAACTGCTGAAGGAAGGCAAAAGCAAAAGTGATCCATCTGGCAATAATCAGAGCTAAAACAACCATGGAGACCTCGTCTGAGCGTGCAGTTGGCCCAGCAGGGTAGGAATTTGTTTGTCAGTGTCTGATCATCGTCAGTCTATCACATCTGCCTCATCCTCACCATGGTAAATACTGATTCTCCGTATGAGGGATGAATTTGAAATGGAATATAATACTAGCAATCTCTCAACACTGATTTTTAATTGCTCCTTGCCTGGCAACAGCTCATGGCAGTGTTGTTATCTGTGATTTAGAGATGGAAGGGATGAAAGGAAGCAGGATGAAAGAACATCCCAAAGCCCAGGATGGGCAGGCACTGCTGGCTGTGAGGTGAAGGCACAAATCCGTAGTGCAGCTCAGAATCTGTGATATGAAGCAATGGGAGCAAAAATGATCTGCAGGGTAAGGTGAAAACTTGACTGTGCAGCACTACATAGAGTTTGCCGGAAGAGTTTAAATTACCCACCATTGCAGAAAGTGAGACATAAGACCAAGGGTTCCTTGGTTTGAGTTACAACTGTACCAAAATTGGCTGTAGCTCTGCAAAATCGGGGAACGAAGTTTCTGCAGTCCATAGCAGGCCTTGCTGCGATGAAAACTAATGATTGAATGAAAGAGGAGAAAAAAGGCATTTATTAATCTGACCCCTGGAAATACTGCTATGGATGGATATTTTAGATTTACTAGGGAGCATCCATGAAACAGGACATAATAGAGATTAACCCAAAGCCCAATTTAGCAAATTAACAACAAGAGAAACTATTTGATCAAATTCAGCCATATTGTACCCTGTTGACTTAACTGTATGATGATAAATTCAATCCAGTGTGAACAGAATAAATCCCTGCAGTTTTTCAAATTCGTGCCGTCATAACTTCTCCAGTGAACCACAGTAACAACTTTTCCTGTCTTCGCAACTGCCTTACCCAGCAAATGGCAGAGAATTTTTCCTCACTAAGTGCAATTTCCATTACACAGGGCCCACTCAGCTCATATTCAGCTACTCTCCATTTCTTCTCTGTGTTTTATATCACCAGGCAGAGCAATACAACTCTCATAAACCTAAACTCTCTCGCTACGAATGAACAAACAGTGAGCATTTAGAAAACCCCGAAGATATTTTCAGTTGTGTAAAGAGGCAAAAAAACACACAAGCATAAATAAAAGCCCACCAGGAGAACCCGGTGTGTTTATTTGCCGCTGTCACATCTACCATGGTATTAGTGTAGGTTTCTGCATGGATAATGCTGAGGGAAAAAAATTATTCATGTAAACCAAACACAAACACTGAAATTTCTTTACTTCTATGCTTTCAACATTCACATGGTACATTACAGTAATGATCTCTTTCTCTTTCAGTGTCTGATCTGTCTCCCCTCATCCTTCCCCTTCTTTTAGTGTTGGTTTTCCCACTTTTATGTTTCACTGGATGTCTCCTCATCCACTCCTCATTCTTTGTTTTCTCTGCCTACATATACCTGAAAAGATTCTTTTCTCTTCCAACTTCTTTTTAAAATAAGTTAAATGTCTCATTAAAAAACTTTGAGACCATTTAGAACACAGGATATAAAAATCCTGCACAGAAATTGCTGAATAACTTCACAGTTAAAATCAGCTACTACAAAGAACAGTGTACTTAATATAAAAAATTTAAAAAAACTTTAAAATTAAAATTAAGTTCATCAGAAATTCCAATATTAGGAAAAAAGAGAAATGCAAAATTTAAAACTTTGGAATACACTATGTCCTCCAAAACCTGAAAATAATGAGAAGTATTAATATTATTAAATCATTATCAAATTATTTATTCTTTCACTTACACAATGCTACAAATATTTTCAAAACCAAAGCATTGATTAAATACAGTGACTGTGGCAAGTACAGATTTAATTCCTGCCTACATACAATTGGCCTATATAAAAAGTCTCCAGTCAGATAATTTTGAATTTTATAAACAACAGACTGTCTCTGACCACATCTTATTAGTTAATAAAGACAAAAAAAGCACTTTCACAAGTATAATATAATGTCAAATTGGTTTAACTTACACACAATTCTTAGTTTCTATTTCTCACAAAATTCAGCATTTTGGGAAGAAAAATCATGTTAGTGGTGGTACACAGGTCTGTGTAAAATCAGAGCATATTTCACTCAGAATCTGCATAATATGTGTAGTTTACAAAAGTGTTTTCCACATTTAAAACTTACAGGACAGATGAAGAAAGTGTGAAGCCAGCTGTTAATGCGTGGCCACCTCATGATTCTCTCCCTGGTATTATTTATTCATTCATTTATTTATTTATTTTTAGAAATCCTCTTAATTTTTGTTTTCATTTTAAGTCAAACTAAAATACCTTCTTTTTGGAACATGGTGATGAAAACAGAGTAGGTAGTGCATCCACGATACCATGTTTAGAGAGTGCCTTTGCAGAACAGAATTGAGCATTTGCCAGTACATATACATAAAAAAAAAGAACAGAAATCTCTATCAAGACTAGACTTTGTAAGGGGCCTCTTGCTGGAGAAATCCTGCATTAATAGAGCAGAAATGCGAGTACAATTACAAAGGGCCTCTTGACTATTCATAATTCCAAGTATTTTATCTCATTAAAAACTATGCCAGGACAGATGCTGTTGTTGTTATTCAAGTCCAGGACTGAAAAAAAAATATTATATTATTGTATTATGGGGATATTTTAATGAAAAATCTCAGCTTTTTTGATGTTTTGATTATCTCTTCATTCAATTTGCATTTTCATTGGCACTTCAAACATATCTACTTTGGTTCTGTTCTCTGTTTTGTTGTTCTGTCTGCACTTCATTGAATTGTTCCCTATGAAAGGGTTGATTTAATCAAGCACATGAGATTTGCTTTTCATTACTTTAGTGCAGCAATATCAATGACACAGTAATGCCTCTTCAGTAGGGGTGTATTCTGAACACCAGTTTATCTGATCAAGAGAAATATTTTGCTGAGCATCACTATTTCCTTCAGTTGAGATCTTGTTTAATACGACAGTATGTGCTAAATTCTCCTCTGTATTCTACAAGTAGAAAGCTGTTTCAATGCAAATTGAGAAGCTATTTATACAATTGAAACCAAATTTTGCATAAAATATCCTGGAATATATTACCTTAAAAAGACACCTTGCAAATATTTGTATTGGAATAGTTATTTGTGTTATAGACTTCCTTTGTTTGTCTCCTTAATTTGTTTAATACATAACCTAGGGAGGACCCAGAAAGGAAAGGGGAGTTGTGCCTGCGTGTGCATGTACTTTTATATATGGACACCAATGGAGGTTGAGGTGTCCTTAACTGCATTTCAGAACTAGTGACAACGGCAGAGGTTTATTTCACTCAAGGGCTGGATGGGTATTTATCTCTAGCCACTGCAGATTGTCTTCCCAGATGCAGTTTCATTTGTTATCATACAAAAAAAGGGTGGATTAATAATGATTTTCTGTGAGCGTTTCGCAGCCACTTTCTCAAATTCTCTTTTAACAAGGAAAACCTTATAAAGTACAACATCAGTTCTATGAGCCGTGCCAAAAGGGATGGTACTGAAGATACCAGTGTGAAATTGAAGATGATCCTTCAGTTCTGACTGTGCCTTAGCAGATACCATGTGCACTCTCAGACCACTTGCAGCGTCCATTCCCGGGATGGTCCTGGCAGCCATCCACAAGGGCCAGAGAGTGGATGGATGGAGAGAGTGGACCAGCTCCCAGCCATTCACAATTAAGTGCCTGAACACGGCCTCAGGTGGTCTCCAAGTGGGACTCTTGAATTTGTCACTGAACAAGTTATATTTCTTTAAGAAGAAATCTATGCAGCAGTGGGGGAAACATGTTGGAAAATTCTTTTAACTTTAGCACAAGAGTGTATGATCCCTATACTCATGGTACTTAGTTTTGTACCAGACAGAGTACAAATATCAGGGATTACTGTGGTCTTGTGTTATCTCCCTGCATCTGTGACTAATTCCTGTGCCAGCTAATGCTTCCTGGTTTACTTATATCAGTGATTAATACGTACCAGCTGTTATCTTAGATTTGAGAAGAGGTTTGTATGTCAGAGCTGAGAATGATAAGAGAAGTACATAATCACCTGACCACGTGTTTGAGATACTCTCAAGGAGAAAAGATTCATCAGAAGGTCTGGAACAATATCCAAATAATTCCATGGGCAGCCACAGTGGGAGATCGTGCCTGTGCCAGGGTTTATCGCAGCCAACCATGGGCATCTGGGACTGTGAGAACTGAGCAAAGTAACAGCTTGAGGAGATTCTCCTTCCTGGCTCAACTGACGGTGTCACTGAGGGCATTTTTTGTACTTTTTGGACATTTTACAATAAAATAAAACACATTTGTCTTCGTAGACGTCTGAAATCCTGAAAATCCCACATTTACAGTGTTACAGGTTTGTTATCAGCTTAAAAACACACAATCAAGCTGTCTTTGCACCTCTTTGCTGCTTCCATCTGCAGGGGCTTCTTTCTGTTATCATGTAGATTGAAAATAAACTCCTTGGGCAGGGACTAGTGAGGGTAAAGTTGGGTATTTGCTCAGTTGGTTGTTATTTTTTAATTTGTTTTTGCCAATTTGCTATTACATTACACACTGCAGATTCAGATCACAGTAAGGGTAAAGGGGAAGACAGCTAAAAGAGCTGAAATTTGTAATGCCTAACAGAGTTTCAGTGTAGTTTGGAGGGTCTTTTTATTAACCAGCAAATGCAAACATCACCTTCTAAACTGGTTGTTGTTGTTGTTGTATTTTTTTAGGGCTTTCTTAGTAGAAATTGGAAAGAAGGTGATGCTGCAGAACAGCCTTCTGCAGTCTAAACACACCCACTACTCAAGGTGTTGAATGCAGAAAGCTGATTTGTAAATCCTGCGGAAATGCAACAGCTGTCAAATGTACTTGAAGTCCTCACTGTCTGACTGTCACTGCTGCAGCCTGGAAAAGAAAGGACAGAGTAAAGAAAAGAATGCAGCAAGGTTCTCTACAGCCCTCAATGGCACAGAATGAGCAGAGATTTGTTGTTCCCTGCTCCTCAAAAAAAGGATTTGAAGAGGTGGCAGATGGAAAACACTTCCCAAAGTGCTTCTTCAACATTTTATGATTAACCTATGAAATATCTTGTGTCACTAGTTGTGAATGCAATTTTCTTCAGCCAGATATGTAGGAGGAAAATCCACTGACTGTTGTTACCTACAGTGACTTCTCTGCAGGCTCAGTGAGTTCACTGGAGCCTGGGAGGGAGAAGATCATTGCATGTTGCATGTTTCCTTAGCTTGCCTTGCTCTGGTATCTTCCGTCTTAGGCTCTCACTTTTGGGGAGTGGAAACTGCAGATGGGTCTCACCAGGCCCTTGATTTAACTCAGAACAGAAATCTTTTGTGTTTTCTCCTCTTTCCTGCCAGTTTCAGAAACATTTGCATGATTTTTCTTAGAATCAATCTCTGTTTTGAGCTACTGAAATTATACAACAGTCATATAATGGAATATTTCCACCCCATCCTCCTTCCCCCCTCCAAAAAAATCCCCAAAACCATGAAATACATCTGCAGTACCAATCTGTTTCTGGAAAGCATTGGTGTGGCAGACATGTCCTTGAGGGAAGCCCTTCATCTTCCTCACTTTCTGCAAAACTCATTCTTTTCTGCAGGTATCATGTGCAAAGTAATTGATGATGGCAGTAAATGCCAGCCACTGTTTACCTTTACACCAAATAAAGGGATTTATTTTGCAAACAACAGACCAACCAATATTCTGAGAAATCTGAGTACGTTTTATGTTTCCTTTAGAGACCTTTTGCGACACATTGATAGAGTTACTTAAACTATGACACAAACAAAAGCCAAAAGTCATGTTACTGAAGGCTACCCTCTGCGTTTTTAACCTGCTCAGATGGATCTGAATGCATGAGGCTGGTGGATCAGAGAAGGAAGACATGTCAATGTCTTTGAAAGAGCTTTGCAAAAGTCATCACACCTGATAAGGATGACATTTCAACTTTTCAGTGGTAGATTTCCCTGTGAAAAATGAATGAAACAGGATAATTTGGAAATGTGGTTAGAGATTAAGGCTTCCATTTTGGGCAGTGCTTGAGTGTGAATAATATTGTTACTACTGAATTATGGTTAGACCATTAGATTAGAATCTGGCAGATATGGGTGTTTCCAAAGTTATCAACAGATATTAAGCACAGATCAAGGAAACTTGAGTTCCATTTTGTCTTGGGGTGACTTTATGATGCGTATCCCATATTGCTGCCCTATGCCTAGAAATTAATTCTTGTGCCTTTCTATGCCTTTAAACTGAGCCTGAGAGAAGGAAAAAAACTGAGCAAAACTTTTTCAAAGCAGTTTGCAGCTTGTTCAAGGTCACACAGAGATAGCATTTTTTTCCCAGCTGTGGCGGGGGAGTGAGGAGGCACCCGGATTGCTGCTTCCCAGTCAGCTTTTGGCCAGTTGTTCAGTTCCTTTTCTCCGGAGAGAGACTGAGAGTTGAATTTTTCCTTCCCTGGAATTTCGGATTTTCTCCCTTTTCTACTGGACTGCTTGATTGCTTTAACATCAGAACACATCGGGAGGACTTTCCACTGGGCACAGAGGGCCTGGCCCTGGCCCAAGCCCCAGCTCTGAGAAGACCAAAGGGAGGACTCTGACACTTTCCCAGGTTTTTCCTCCACAGTGAAAGGTTTTATAATTTAGCATTATTTTCCTTTTCCATGTGTTTGTTAAATAAATAGTTTTATCTCCTTCACTTTCCTTCGAGGAAAACTTATTTTTCCCGAACCAGGTGGGTGAGGGGTGGTTGTGCCTTCTCTCAGAGGATGCATTTCTAAATTTGGCCAAACCAGAACACATTTTAATAAGAAAGACACTTCAGCCAACTTTCATGCATCATGAGGATTTCAAGACCTCCATCTCAGGTTTGTTATTTTCTGGTGTAAAGCTAATTCTGTGCAGCCTGGGGCCTGCACTGTTCCACAGCCACCATAGGGTGCCATGAAACCAGCTCTGCTTACAAGCACCCATCTCTCAGCTCCCCTCAGGGGAGAAACAGCATGAACCAAAGTTACCCACGGCATCAGGTGCACACATTTATATGCAGATATATATATACTATGCATATAGACACCCCAAAGATAATGTATATTTATATATTCACACCTGCACTCTGTGCTGAAGAGCTGTACCATGGTGGACAGCAGCCCTGGCTGTCTACATTTGCTCTTAGTTCTGCTTTTAACTCCATGAGCTTTCTTTGCTGATGATGCTGGCATTCTTTGCCATTTAATGAGGCAATTTCTGCTCACTAACAATGCATCTGTTTTCCTTGGTAGCTGAGGGAAGCCTGAAGTTTGTTCCTATTTGCTGGCCTCCTGCTGCCCAGGGATGCTTTCTCCCATGTCTGTGTGTGCAGACTAATTCCTGCTGCTGCTGGGCCTGCTGACCTGATGGTGATGGTTTATTTTTATCACAGAGAAACTCTCAATTCTATTCTAAAGCCCTCATTAGGACCAGTTGCATCTCCTTGTTTTCCCTGTTGAGCATTAAGCCCATCACTATAAAGCTGCTTCTGTCCACGATGATACTGTGCCCCAAAGTTGTCTCTTTCCATTTCTAATGAGCTCATGTTACCATGTGGAGATTCCTCCCCAGATTAATCAGATCCCGGCTCCTTAGCTCAATCCCCTTCTCTGTCCTGCATGGTGGAATGACTCCTGCAAGCGCAGTGTGGGGCCTCACATCAGAGTGCCGAATATAGAAATAAATACACAATGCCTGCATTTGTATTCAAAATTATTGGTTTATGTAAATTAATAATTCTTCTCTGTCTGGCTTCCCAGACCCTCCTTAATGGTTCTATTTTCATCCCTCTCCCTTGATAAATTCATGTTACCATCCAAACCAATATTCCTTCCCAAGTTATTACTCCATAACTCATCCACTGGTCCTTCTCTTCAGTCTGGAAAAGATATTGAATTGCTAATTACCTTCTATTGTAGCACTGGAAAGTAGCTCCTCACCAATACCAATCATTCATGGGAAGGGAGGAAGGTAATGATACAATTATAATCTCACCTAATATTTTGATACCAAATCAGAACAATGCCTCTTCTTTCAGGCATCCCATCTGCTCTGAGGGAACTCCATCATGTCACTTTATTGAACCACCTCTGCGCTTACCAAGATTGTGGCCCCCGAATAAATCAGTATTTATGTCTCCAGCTGCTTGCACCAATGACAGGGAACGTCCTCTAACAGTGCTGGGGCACAAAGTTAACTTCCACAGGTCCTCTGAGAGGGCCTGTTTCTTCCTGTGCTTCCTATCTTTCTCCTTGTCTTCCACTTGGAATTTTTACAGGATTATTTTTTTCCCCTTGGCTAGGGTGTAACACTCTGGGAGGCTGAGTGGCAAACCTGTGCTTCAGAGGAAACTTGTTGCTCAGTCTCCTTCACTTCACTGCATCTTCCAGAACACCTGGCACAGTTGATTTACCAAAATATGAATATCGTTCTAATATCGATATCCAACTGAGACGGACAAAAACTCTCTAACAGTTTAGAGTTAGAAAGTGTATGTTTTATTTGGTGCCAGGCACTGTGTGGGATAGCTCCCTAAGACGCAGGGCCCCGATCCAAGCAAACACAAAGCTTTTTATTTCCAAATATTATGAATATCCAAAATACAAATGCATATTCATAGTGTTAACACCTCCCATTCTCCGCTTCGCATGGAAATGCACTTAAATGTCATTAAGCATGCATAGTGTGTGTTCTGAATTGAGTTGGTGGTCTCGAATTGGGTCAGTGGTCCCAAGAAAGGTGAAGCAACTCATCTTCCTCATTTTGATCTTTTTGCCTTTCTGAGTTTTAACAATCCTAATTACTTTAGTGACCTTTAAGTTTCCTCTCGCGTGACTTTTGGATGGGTTCCCACCAAGGGAGGAAATTGGCAATTGTCCTTCTTCCCTACACCAACTTATCAATGTTTCTATTCCTTGTTCTAAGCACAGGTAAGCAAACATGCAAATGACAGATCATCAGTTATTTGGTAATCAGTTACTAACATCTTAAAATCCATTTCAGGTTCAGCTCTCTTAACTCTAGCTGGGCCCAAATTCCTTCCTATTCTAACTAATTTCAACACAGCTAGCCTGTAACTAAAATCTTTATGTTTCTTCTAAATCTATGTTTCACAGTAACACCTGGCTGAACAGGCTCCTCAAAAAAAACCCCTTAGAGAGCCTGAGGTCATCGTAGCCAAAACAGAAGCTAAAATCATATTTGGAAATTAGGAATTACTCAGTTCTGCAGTCCTGCTGGCATGTAGTTGTAAAAGATCTTTTTCCCTCTCTCTGCGTTTGCACGCTCGTTTAACAAGGTTTTTCTTCTAAGAATGTTAACCACAAAGTTCCAAAGGAATAACATTGTTAGGTTTTTGTTCCCTAACAATTAAAAACAAAAGAGAACAAGTAAATCCCTATAAATATCCCATGTAAAGTGCAAATAAAATTAAACTTAAGAGAGTTCTGCCAAAAATCCTAGGAAAAAACCCCACATATTTTATTAAAAAATCCAATAATTATTCTACAAAGAAACCCCAACATGTTCCAGGAGAGAACATGAGTACAACAGTGCTGCACAGAATGATATGCTTTCAAGCTTCCTACACTTCCTGGGCAATATCATTCTTTGAACTAACAGCTGATTCACAAATGTTAAATATATATACATAAATAATAAAAGAAAGAAGCCCCTCAAACTACAAACCACTTGTAGTTCAGTTGAGAACCTCAGAAGAGCATGTGTGTAGCTTTTTGACAGAGGGTCTGAGCATCTTTCTGAGTCTCAATTCAGAATTGGCAAAGATGAACTTTAAAATGCATTTGTTAACAAGAGAAGCGGTGCTCTAATTTAAGCTGTTAAGCTCACACTAGTACAATGTAATTTATAAAAATTGAGAATTTTTTAGTTTAAATGCAAGCTGCTTGAGGTTAATAAGCCTGTTTCCACTAATGGAAAATTATTTTATTGCACTATGATTGTGTTTATTTACTTCAGAAACACAAAAGAGACCTTTGTCACAGAGACCTCCATCCATTAAAGCTCTGCATAAGCCCTTTGAAAAATTTTCAGCAAAAATTCAATAGGAAGTGTTTGTTTTCTTCAAAACTAAAGCTTCTCTGTTTAAATATAGGAGTACTAAAAAAAAAAAAAAAAAAAATTGAAATAACACGGTTTTGTTTCCGGGGTTGAACATTTGGTCACATATTCCTTGAAACAGGTGTTAAATTTCCATCATAAATAGTTGTCCTACGTAACAATTTTCACACTGCATGAAGGTAGTGCAAGGAGAAGCATCAGGTCTGTGCTCTGTAGAATATTCCTCCCCTTGTTTGTTTGCAAGAGTCTGTCCAGTGCTTCTTGTCATTGCTGACTGATATATATTCTTACAAGAGAGAGTTTTTCCAAGCAAAGCTCGTAATTGTTCAGAAAAATTTACCTGTGCCCCATAGCTTTTGGGTTTGATGAGAGTAATTTGAAAGGTGTGGAATTATATAAAGAAGCTTGTTTCACTTCCATTAAAGACAGCTTTATTTCAACTGGTGTGTTTATTTGACTTTTTCTACTGGTAGTTTTTTTTGTTGTTCAGGCAGCAGTCTCCAAGCACAGAGCTGCTGTGCTGCTCCTTCCACAGTAAAAAATTTACCAGCATCTTTTTTTCATGTTGTTTTGGTCTGTATGACCAAAATAAAATATAGATGATACCATGAAGAGGTCAGAGATAGCAAAGGCCTGTCTTTCAGTTTCAACTTCTTTGCTTATTAAATTTTATACCAAATCAGGAAAACAAATGTTGCAGTATGTAGAGATTTCTTACCTGATCTTCAGTTCCATAGTTCTGTCAAACTGGAATAGTTATATCCTATGTACTTGGTATTCACCTGGACTTACGTCTATGCACAGTTGCTGAAGAGAGGGGTTAACAATTTCAGCTGCATAAAGCTCTTCTGGCAACCCTCACCCTGCAACAGAGAAAGATTTGCAATCAGCTGCTGGTTAATACAATATATCCCAGTTAATAGAATGAAAATATACAGGTCAATAAAAAAAACCTACAATGTGGTGAATAAAATGCATCACCAAATTAAATATGATGAATAGAATAAAATTTCAATAGTCCTTTTTTTTTATTTGGAACAACAACCTTTTTTTTATCTCTGTTGTGATACCCGCTATTCCTTTTTGTATTTGGAAGTTTTGCTTGAAAGTGGTGAAGCTGAAGCTGACAATGATCACATTTCTCATATTTCTGTGTGTTTTGTGTCTTTCTATATTTTAGTGAATGGAAATACAACTAATGCCCTTCCCACATGCTGGTAGATGTGTTCAGGAAGCCCCTCAGGAAGCCCCTCCAGTAAGCTAAGGAAAGAACAAAACCAGCCCATGTCCAGCTGGATCCTAGACATGGTGATGTTTAAAATGGGTATAAAACTCCTAAGCCAAGACACTGAGCATCCTCATTACTCTGAGTTGTATTTAGGACTTTGGCCTTTCAGGAGGTTGACCCAGGACCTCTCCTTCTATCTCTTTGCTCTTGTTTCCATTAGGGAAAACTACAGTACCTCTGGCACTGCCACTTATTTAAATTTGGAATATTCAAAGTAGTATTTTGAGGTGAAAATTGGAAACTCATGCAAGCATTTCAGTTTACGCAACATTTTGAGCAGAAGCAACATCCAACCTTCCACCCTGCAAACTCTCTGCACTCTGACAGCTCTCCTCAACCATAAAGCCCTAGTGCAGCTCTAAATCTTCACTATCCAAGACTAAACAACTCCAGTTAGTGAATTCTGCCCCAAATACCAAGCTGGACTCAACATCTTCCACAAGAGACAATGTAGAACATTAAAAGAATATAATGTAGAATATTGAAACAGTATTTATATAGTGTAGCAGATTAATTAAACAGGATAACCTGTAGACAGAGACACTATGATGAGTTATGGCCTGTGTAATGAAAAATCATTTTTGTGCAATTAGCAGTATTTTTGAAAAGCTGTTGTCTGGGCAAGGTAAATCAGTTTGACACTGCCACATTCCCTTATCTTGGGGTACTGGTAAATAACGTATTTTCTTTTCCCTGTTAGGGAATTACCAGAAAAGAAATGGAGACTCAGAGTTTCTATTTGTAATTATTTCCTGCATTACTTGGCTAGGAAATCACAGGCATGAGGTCACCCTAATTATGTTACCCTGTCAAGGAATGACAGAATAAAATCCCTATGGATTTTTTTTTTTTAAGTATTTATGCATGACTGGTTTGGTAGGTGAACTAAAAGCTCATTTTTGGTTCAAACATACAACTTCTTCTGTCTGAAAAATAAAAAGTAAAATAAATCACAGACAAAAACTTAGAAATAGAGTTTAATTCTTCCTTGAGCTGACAGCTTATGGTTTTCCAGGAACAGCGCAATGACACCGTCTCTTTGTGTAAATGTCTTTTGAAGCAAAGCTTGCATTTCTTTTGCAGATGTATTATTTGCTGGAATACATTCCTCCCACTCAAACAAAATATAAAGGAGAGTCCTTTATATTACTGTGTGAACTGCAGCTCATGAAGAGATGGAGGTAATGACTTTAAACTGGGAGGGAGCAGGTTTAGATCAGAAACCAGGAAAAAACTCTTCGCTGTGCGGGTTGTGAGGCCCTGGCAAAGGCTGCTTGGAGAAGCTGTGACTGCCCCATCCCTGGAAATGTTCAAGGCCAGGCTGGATGGAGCTTGAAGCAACCTGGTCTGGTGGAAGGTGTCTGGGTCCCTGTTTTTATCTGGTTTTAAGCTGCTGGTGGCTGCCTGTTTGACTGTGTTCATTCAATGAACTAAAAGCATGGAAATTTCATGTGGAGGGTTCAGTTGGGATACTTCAGAGGGCAATTAAAAATGCTGGGGTATTTGAATAGATGAATTTTTTGCCTAGTTTGTGAGAGAAGTGGTAAAGAAACCAAGAAATATTAACTTGTATTTCCTCATTCTAACATATGACATTTCTTTGAGAAAAAAAGGGTACATTTTGTAGAAACCTTATGAAGGGATCAAAATGAAGCAAGAGATGCATATTAGAGGTTCATATTCCCTATCTGAATGTAGGACAAGATTATAGAAGAAATGGAATCACCTCTCTGTTTGTATAAACCTAACCGAAAGTGTGTTATATTTTGCTGTCACAATTTTTTGCTTCCAGATAAGCACATAATTTTTTATAAATGAAGCTCAGTGTGCACAGGGTTCATTCCCTAAAACTGTGATCTATGTGTCAAGGTTGGGCCCTCTGGTCCCAACTCTGTTCTCTGACACAGTGTCTTCATCTACAGGCACCAACAGTTCAGTGCACACAGAACTACTTGTTATCATTATAAAGCAAGTAAAAATTAAACCAAATCGAGTTCATAGTTACCTGACTGCTTCACAGCTGCTGTCTCAGATAAAAAAGCTGAAACAGCCGAGGTCAAGACAAGGCCAGAGGTGTCCTGAGACACTGCTTGCCAAAATTCATGTTTACTGGGCTGCATTTTTGCATCCAATTTTGCATGTACAACCAGAGAGTGGAAATAGCTTTATCTGGGCAGAAAGGCAAATCCTTTATGAGACCTGGGTCAGAACAAAGAAAAACAGTTTTGTGAGACACATCTTTAATCAGTTTACTTAGATCTGCCTCTGTTTTTTTTTCCTTTTTCTTTTTAAGAGGATAAAATAGTGTTCTCCACATCTACGATAAATGTCAATTCACATTACATTAATTAGTTTACTTGCCTACTGTGAAGTTTAGTGAAGTTACAGGGAAATATTGCACAATAACACTTGTTTATTTCTAAATACAACTCTGAAGACTAAAGAAAAATTATGAATGAGAAACTCCTTTCAAACTGTGCAAATATCTGACACTGCAAATTTAACCTGCCCAACCTCTCACAATTAGTCTCTTTAATTTTTAATTACCTAAATTCATTTAAGCTGCTCCTTACTGATAAGTTATGTCTTACTATTACTGCCATTTCAGTGACATCAGCTGAGAGTAAGTTAGACACTTTGTTGTCTTCCTTGAAATTGTGGAAGCTTTTGTTCACACCTCCATTCTCAGGATCTTCCCAGGAATCTATGGCTATATCTGAACACTGATGAGAAGTGAAGTAGTATCCTCTTAATATGCAGAATTCCTACAGAGTATAACCAACTAGCCATTGGCTTCCTAGTTTTTGGGGGGTTTTTTGGAGATAAATTGCCAAAGTAACTGGTTTGTTCAGCCTTTTCTGTGTTATGTTAATGCTCTGCTTCCTCCACACATCAGAGTGTGACTCAGATCTGAGGGACCTTTCAGCCACCTCCTTTCAAGTGGAAATCCTGAACCATCTTTTTACTTTTCATTATTGACAATAGCTATTTCGAGTTTGGTTTTAGTTTACTCTTCTTTTTTGCCTTAAATCCTTTATCAACACCTGAATTTAACAATCTTTCTTGTCCTTGTGTTCTTTCATTTTTTCCCTTGAATCCCATTCTAAACCAGTTCCATGCTTCCTCATTCAGTTCTCCATGAAAGACTTTTCACTCAAACACCTTTAAATCAAGTAGGAATTAAAAACCGTTCCATACCTTATACTATGACACTGGCAGTTCAAATTTTCTGATCCTTCTTCCCTGTGCTATTCCCTTCTGTAAGATCCACCAGCTCATGAGTCTATGTGTGACTGTGCCGTGTGGCTAATGATGTTTCAAATGCAGATTCTGGCATTTAATACAATTAAGTGAGAGTCTCATTACACAAACAATTTGCAACAAGATCATCCCTAGGGCACAAAACCTTGAAATTGAATGAAATAGCAAACTGCAAACAATAATAAATGTGCACAGAAGTTTGACAAGGAGGCAGTCAGATGCAAATAAAATTGAGAGGAGAAGCCCATTGCTAAAGAAACATCACAAGCTGGACTGAAGCTGCCTGCCTCTAGGGAGCTGTTGGGATGCCAGTGTATAAATTAATGTGGTGCAGAGAGAAAAAAAAGAATAGGAACAGCAATTAATGGAATACAACAAATGCTTGGTGTCTGGGTTTTGATCAACTTGAAAGGCAATTGCTTATTCCTGAGCATGTGAAATTGCCTACAGCATGGCATGGCTATGTTCCCAAAAGCGCACTGCTCCTCTGAATAAGGCTGTTCAGGAAGGACTGGGTCATTGATAGCTTTTATCTCATGCAAATATACATTTGGTCACATTGTTGTGGACTTTCTGGTTTCTCACACTAGCCTGCTGGACCTAGGATATCTCTTGGGTAAGTGCTCAAACTAGAAGCTCCCTACCACCTGTTCTCTGCTCCAGGGCTTTTACTTGATTGTAAAATCTACCACTTTTTTGTGTGTGTGCCTTTCAGCTGAAACTCTCCTGTGTGCCCTACTGCTAGCATGTAAGATCTCCTTGCAGTGTAGGAAAAACAATTTTTAACTCTCTTTGATTGGCACACAGCTGTGTCACTGCCTTCACCTTTCCATCTCAGATGCTCAGTTAGTTTTTCCTCCAACACCTGCGATAGCAATGTCCCTTAAGGTGATGCAGACATGGTGGGCATGCAGCACCCAAGCTGTTCCTGATCTTCTGGGAACTAACTGCTGGTCCTGAACCCATCCTTTGCTGTTTACTTCTATACTGTACTTGTGGCAAAGGCTGTTCCTGCCGGTGTTGTAGGTTACTTGGTCTAACCACAGCACCATGAAGAGTAGAAGCTGAAGAAATAAATGTACATTTTTCTGACCAATTTACCTGGAGTCTGTATTTGGACTTACATTGCTGATAGAAGTGAGAAATTCCTGGCAAACAAGTAATAAGTCATTGAATTTAGCATGTATTTCTTGGGTTCCTTGGCTACAGAATGGGGAAGAGAATCTTCATCACTTTCTTCCTCCTTACAGATGTGGTTTTAACCCAGTATGGGAACACCTAGACCCCAAGTTTTACATAACTAAAAATATTTGCATAGGAGGTAGAATCCCATCAGGCAAAGTGAATCTTACTGCAACAGCAGGCACAGAGCATCCATGCTTTTGAGTCCAGTGAATTCAAAACACAGGTTTTGAAACCTGCTCACCAACACTTAGGGGCCACCTTAGTCCCTGGACTTTAGAGGGTAAGAAGAGAGAACATGAAGTCTTTTATACAAAAACCAAAACCACAAAGCAAAACTTCATGGTAACTGCCCTGAAACTGCACCTCAGTTTTGGGATGAACTTGGTCTGAAATGGTTCTTTGCTGAACTTCACAAGCAGCTTCTGCCTCTTTCTGTTTGCTCACTTGGGTTTGTTTGTCTGTAAACAGCATCTCAGGTTGTTCTAGTGCTGCTCCCCCCCGACTAAAATCTCTCTGTACATTCTGCAGCCTCCACTGAATATCTGCATGAACTGTTTTGTGTGATGTCTGCACAAGTCTTGTTAAACCTGAAGCTGTGACGCCCTGGTTTGGGTCACCCTGTCTCCTGGACATGCTGCTCAGGTCTGCCAGGATGGTTAACCTCCCTCAAGTGAGCTGAGCTAGTGGGAGCGCTCCAGGGATGTGTAAGAGCGCAGGTACCTCAGGTGGAAGAAATTCTCATCATCTGTGCCCGTTCAGGCTGGCTGTGACTGTGCCGAGGGGAAATGGCATTTGTTACCTGAGTAGCTCCAGGAGGACTAAAGGTCATGGTGAAATACTGTTGCAGTGGGGATCCTGCAACACGCATATATCAAACCAGGAGTCCCGTGGAAAGGAAATATATATGGACAGACAGATTCTTGCTAGCTGTTTCAGAGATGTTTATTTCTCCAGCCGCATGGCCGGGGCTCTGCCCAGGAACTGTTCCAGTCACAGGACCAAGGGTCCTTCTCCCGCGCAGGGAACACAAACCAACCAGTGGGAACGAGGCTGAGCAGGGACAGGGAAGCCCCGTGTCTGTGCCCTCAGGGCCCCTCTCCCAGGGCTACACGGCAGGGGAGGGACCCCAACACCTCACCCGTTTTATTTTAATAAAAGGAGAATGAAAACAACTGGATAAACATAACAAGAACAGTTTCAAAACAAAACAAGCCACCCTCCTGAGTCTTTAAATGTCCAAACAGATTCTCTGGAACATCTTAGGGCTGACAGAAGGGAGACAGAATTCTCTGAGCATGCTTTGTGGGGAAACTGAGGCAGGAGAGGGTTTAACTTCTTCCCTCCCCCTTTTCATCCCCCACTCGGCATTGGAAAGGGATTTTTGGGGAAACAATTGGCAAAAGCATGGTTTTGTGAGGGAAACCATGGATGAAAAAACGGATTGGGAATACACTGGGGGTAATAGGACATAGGGTAAAAGGGAAAGGTGGGATTAGGAAAGGGAAACTGTAGGGGGGGCTTATAATGGAGATACTGTCTAACATGACTACGGTTTTTTGCATATATACTGCCTTTTACAGGAACACCATCAGGCCCAGTGACCTGCGATGCTTGTAACCCTTTTCTCCCTAGTACAATATTAAATTCCACCACCTCTCCATCTCCCAAGCTTGGGATGCATTTTTCAGGGTTATTCTTTTTAATAGCAGATCTATGCACGAATATGTCTTGCTGGTTGTCACACCTTGTTATAAAACCATAATTTTGCTTAACATTATACCATTTTACTATCCCTAAGGTCTTAGTTGCTATGATCTTTTCCTTTTTCCGAGTGGCTGCTGTTTTCTGTCTCGCTGCGTCTTTGTTCTCTCTTTCGGTCGCTCCCGTGTTGGAATTCTCGGGGCTGCTGGTGCCTGCGCGCTCTTCCCGGGGTCGCGTTCGGGGCTGCGCGGGCCGGGCCGGGCCACGCCGCTCAGTTCTCCGTGCGTCGCCTCCTCTGGTCGCAGCTTCGCTGCCGCTGCCGGGCGCTGCACCCACGTCTCGGCCGGGCCCCCGAGCGACGACCCCCCTGCGCCCTGCTCCAGCGCGCGTCTCGGCTGGGCGCGGCTCCGTTCCACCGCCACCGCCTCCAGCCGCCGCCCGCGTGCCGCCCCTCTCGGTCGGGCGTTCACGGGGCTCGCGCCACCACGCACTGCACAGGGCCATTTGGGCACCGCCGGGTCCCGCCGCGCCTCGCTCCGCCACCGACACTGCGGCTCGCGTGGCTCCGCCCGCGCGCGGGAACTGCCTCGCTGCTGCTCTCAGAGCGCTCGGTGCACGTGGCCTGGGCCGCACGGTCCCTGCGCCACGCTTCCCTTCACCAGGACACAGCTGACATTGCTCAACAGTCTCGGTAACTAAATAATATTCACGAAAATATTCTTCCATCGGCATATATTTTGACTCCAGTATTAACTGTGTCCAAACGGTTTTCCAAAAGCCCTTGGTAAGAATTAAATCCCAAGAAACATAGAAAAAGTTCTTAAACAACCATGCCAGGAAGTGTTTCAGTTCTTTTTGAGCTTGAATCAAGCTAAAATTTACAAATCGTTGTTCAAGAATCATTTTAAGTTTAAGATAAATGTCCATATGCGGCTCTGAGAGCCAAGAGTCTTCCCACGGTTCCTCCATAGTTTAGATATGGAATAGCAAAGCAAAACCAAGAAGAGGAATCCAAAGTTTCCAGGGTTTACTCACACAAATCAGTCGCTTAGGGATCGGGGATCGTTCTGCTCACAAATCTCCACCATTTGTTGCAGTGGGGATCCTGCAACACGCATATATCAAACCAGGAGTCCCGTGGAAAGGAAAATATATATGGACAGACAGATTCTTGCTAGCTGTTTCAGAGATGTTTATTTCTCCAGCCGCATGGCCGGGGCTCTGCCCAGGAACTGTTCCAGTCACAGGACCAAGGGTCCTTCTGCCCGCGCAGGGGAACACAAACCAACCAATGGGAACGAGGCTGAGCAGGGACAGGGAAGCCCCGTGTCTGTGCCCTCAGGGCCCCTCTCCCAGGGCTACACGGCAGGGGAGGGTCCCCAACAAAATACTCTGGTGAGGACGGTGGCAAAGGAACAAAACTGGGATTAAGGGGAGTTTTCAGTAATAATTGCGTCTCGTTCTGGCTGCTGTCACAGGTAGTTTAGTTACCGGCTAAGGTAGCTCAGAAGTGATTTTGGAATACTGCTGTTGGACTTTAAATGGTATGGACTCTTCCTCATCCAGATGTGTGGCTGTGAGCCTGTGTGTTTATCAGTGACACACAAGCTGAGAGAGGCAGACAAATTCTGCAGGGCTCCTGGGGTTCAGGTGCCCTTGTGTATCCTTCTGCTTGCTGGAAAAGCTTCTTGCAAAGCAATGGAAGAAATATCTCCCTCTTCTTGTCCAGTAGTATCATCTTGGCCACCTGCATCTTGCAGCTCATGTCAAGGGAAGTACTGGAGACCTGGACATCTCATAGACTCAAAACTCACCTCTTCTCATACGTTTGATATGTCCTTCAGTGAAGAATCTCTTTTTATTGGGGGAACCTGAAAATACTCTAAGCCAAAGTAAAAGAAAACAAAGAAATTAAAGCACTGTAGATACAAAAATGCTGCTAGCAAGGATTTTCTTGCTATTTTCTAAGTCTGTGAGAGACTTTTCTCTCTCACAGAAGAGGTAGCAGAGTTATGTAAACAACCAAGCCACCTGCAACCTTGAAAAGTCTTGTTTATGGTATAGTAGAAAAATATTTTGACAATGGATGCTTTAGGATTTTAGCCAATCACCCCCAAGGGGTGGCTGGTCCTTTGTCCAACTAGACTATGAAGAAAAAAGTCTATAAAAGAGTTTGTAAAATAATTAAATAAATCAATCTTGCTGCACAATTCCTGCCTGCTGGATCTTCTCTCCTCCTCCTCCCTATGGCTGCGGGACACGGTGATATACCCTAGGGCCCAGGCCTGCGGTAATATTTGGTGCTGCCCGACGTGATTTGCACTCTCTGACGTGTCCTGCTGCTGCGAGCCAAGCCGAATTCCTCTAGAGGTACACTGTTCCCCTTCCCCCCCCGGGACCGGGAAGTCCGATGGGACGGAGAAATGGTGAACAGCAGCTCACAAAACGACGCTGTGGTAATGGTCTGGAAAGGTGTGTTCAGTATATTGCACACCTCCATTCCTGAAAACTCAGTTCGGGAATTATTAGACTGGGCTACCTTAAAAGGGATTTCCATGGACAGAAATACTGCCCTGGACTTTTCCTTATGGCAGGAACTTGGCTGTACTGTCCAAGACAAGCTCCCAACTGGGGAACCAGCAGCATTAGAATTATACAAAACCTGGCGTTCGTTATTTATGCTGCTGACAGACCTCGACTGTGGCAGCTGAGCTGGCTCGCCTATTTTGGTGATGAGTGACGGAGGAATGTCCGAGGGAGACCCCACTGACCGGGCTTCCAGAGCAAATGATGGTGGATCCAGAAAAACTCCCCCGGCTCCACAGGCAGAGCCTGCACCACCTCACCCTGCACAATCGCAGGACTCCGCGGCCCCCAGGGACCCCATGCCGGCAGAGGCAGGGGGGTCGGAGCAGGGGGAGGGCGCACAGCTGGCCTTGCCGCTCAGCTCAGCGGCAGCCACGGCTTATCCAGGGCCACGAATTAGCGGCTTAGCGAATTGGACCCCCAGAGCGGCTCCTAGCCCGTTTGCGTATGCACCGGCAGGGCCAAAATAGCCTGGATCTAACTTCTTAGCTGGTGTAGCGCCGGGTGTGCCTGCACCGAGACTGCCTGGGTGTGGTCCGCTGCCCTCCTTGGCGCTGGACTGTCCTGCACCGCTGCAGAACCGAGCCATCGACCTTTAAATACAGCATCTGCCTCTGCTGACAGAGTTACCGAACATATCCTGAAGGGTGGAGGACTGTAAGAGACGGTCTGAAAATCCACATTAGCGGATCGTGACAAGGACCTGTTCAGCTTGCTGAACTGCAGCTTACTGCAGCGAATGCCCGAGGCAGCCTGCCGCGCAGGGTGCGCCGAGCCCGCGCCACCAGCTCTGCCTGCGCCGCCCACGGGAGCCGCGGCTCCAAACCAGGAAGCCATGTGGCCGGCGGTGAACCCGGAAGCAGCGCTGCCGCGGGAAAACCTGGAAGCAGCGGCGTCTGCGGAGCGGTGACTGGGGCAGCGGCACCGGGCGCGGCCGCGGAGCACGGGCCAGCAGCGGCGCCAAGTACGGCTGGGGAGCACGAAACTGGAGCAGTTTCGGCAGCGACCGCGCCGAACGCGGCCGCGGTGCAAGAGACAAGCGCGGTGCTGAGCGCGGCCGTAGCCCCAGAGACGGCGGCAGCAGCTCCAGTCCCGGTTCGGTCAGGACTGGCCGAGACAGCCTCTTGTAAAGAAGCTGCTGTCCAAACTGCCGCACAGCCAACTGCAGTCTGTGCTGTCTGTTCTGGCTCTAGCGAACTTAGCCAAAGTGCCCCTCTCTGTCCACCTCTGTTCGCTCCCAGCGTCTCAGAGTTGCCTTTGCCTGATGACTCATCATTGGGAAGTGAGGCAGATGAGGTTCTGGCCCCAGGTCGTCAGGCGGCTGTAGCCGCGCGGCGAAGGAAAAGGCTGCGCTGGTCTTGCCCCTGGACCTTTCAGGACTGCACGGTAACAGTGCGTCCAACCCACTACAACCGCTTCTTAGAGTCAGTTAAGATGCGAGCATTGGAGGAGGGTGACTGGAGGTTATTGGAAACACTTGGAATGCCAAATAGATCTGAGGATAATCGAGAAGCTGTTAAACTTCATCCACAGGCTGTGCCAGAAGTTCAGGATGGTAGGGATTCCCCAAAAGGGGAGATCCAAGCTTTCCCAGTGTATAAGGCTCTCCCAAATTCAGGGGAGCATGACAAGCATGAGGTAATTGCTTGGAAGGTTGCCCAGGACCTGCAATCCAAGGTGGCACAACATGGGCTAGGTTCTGCTGAGGTTATGCAGATAATAAGGGTGATAAATACAGATTTGCTTTCTCCATTTGATATCAGACACTTAGGTCAAATTCTATTTCAACCTGTACAATTTACAGTTTTTGAGAAAACCTGGAGAAAGCTGGCCAACAAGACTGCATTAGCAAATTTGCAGCTCCCTGCTGCTGATCCTAGACGGACAGCAGGAATGGATGCTTTGATGGGGACTGGTCCCGTCTCTGATCCCAGTCTACAGGGTAACTTGTCCTCTAGCATCCTGCAGCAAGCACAACAGGTCGGCATGGCTGCCCTGTTGAAAACCATCGAGTTTTCTGCGCCCAGAAAGTGATATACTGAAATAGTTCAAGGGAAATCAGAATCATTCCTCTCCTTTGTAGAGAAAGTTGCTGCTTCTCTCGAGAAGCAGGTTGAGGATGATGGGTTAAGACAGATGTTGTTAAGGCAGTTAGTGAGAGATAATGCAAATGAAGAGTGCAGAAAAATCATAGATGCCTTGCCAGGGGACCCTGAGGTAACAGACATGGTCGAAGCCTGCGCTAAGGTGGAATCTGGGAACCAGAAAAGGTCTGCTTTGGCTGCATTCCTGCAGCCTGGTCACGCATCTTCTGGTCGTGAACCAAAGCAACCAAAACAGGCAAAAAAACGGAAGTGGCCTAAGCCAAACCAAAAAGAGAACACACCGATCCCCCAGTGCAAGAGGTGTGGCAGGCCAGGGCATTGCTCGGACTATTGTAGATCCCTGACTTATGCCGATGGTCGGCCGTTGTCGGGAAACTTCTGCCGGGGTGCAAGGAGGGGGAATTGCTCTCCGATGCAGTCACTCCCCCAGAGAGTGGCACAGGTACAGGCACAGGCCTACCCAGCCACCCTAGAGACAGCACCCAGGGATCAGACAGCACCCAGGGATCAGATGGTTTTGACATCCACACTGCAGCCGCAGTCGTCTTAGACTCTAGCGGTATTTATAAGGTTCCCTTGGATGCATATGGACCCTTAGCCCAGGGATCCAGTGCGATGCTGGTGGGAAAACCTGACGTTGTCCATCAAGGAATCCTAGTGCACTCAGGAGTTATTGACGCTGACTTTAAAGGTCAGATTTGCACTATGGTCTCCACGCAAAAACCCCCTGTAACTATTCCTGAAAAGACCTGCCTTGCTAAATTAGTGCCTTTTAAGTCTTGTGTCCCCAGGATAGAACAACAAAGTCACGACGATAACGGCAGTGGATCTATGGGACTTCCGCAGGCCTTCTGGACTGCAGACATCTCTGACCAAAGGCCACAGATGACATGTACCCTGATCCTGCCGAACGCCCGTCCACCCCGGACTCAGCTTTGAGGTTTGATTGATACGGGTGCTGATGTAACCATCATCTCCTTCTCTGCGTGGCCTCCCTCATGGCCTTTAGCCCCGGTGGGATCGGCCATCGCAGGATTAGGAGGAACCACACAGAGCTATTTAAGCGAACGGCCTGCGGTGGTGAAGGACTCAGAGGGGCACACAGCTACAATTAGGCCTTATGTTGCTACCTCTTCCCTTAACCTTTGGGGACGGGACGTGTTGGCAGCTTGGGGCGTACGGATTGGGACAAATTTTTAGCAGGGGTCACTGTGCGCAAGGGCGCAGAGTATCCTGCACTGCCTTTGTGGTGGTTCATTACCAAACCAATCCGAGTCAGACTCTGCTCAGTTAGTTGAATTAAGGGCTGTTACCATGGCTTTTCAATGATTCTCACAGGAACCTTTGAATTTGGTTACTGAAGCCGACTAGCAAAAGCTTTGTATACAATTAATCACCTTACAGTACCACAAAATTCAAATAATCCTGATATTCTGAATCATTTTCTCTCATTGCAGTCTGCAGGCGAGACACAACTGCCCCAGGCTTTGCCCCAGGCAAAAGTCTGAGTGCGGAATTTACTCACTAACCAGTGGGAAGGCCCTCATGAGCTTATCGTTTGGGGTCGTGGGTATGCTTGCGTTTCCACACATACTGAGGTACGGTGGCTACCTTCAAAATGTGTTCGCCCTGACCTACGGCACCAGAGGCAGAACAGGCAACCTCCAAATGATGGCCAGAATGCCAACCATCCAAATGGCCACCAGAATGTAGATCATCAGCCTAATGACTCTTCGGATGATGACCAGGATGTCAACCATCAGGCAGATGGTCCTTCTACAAGCAGAGACTGGGATGGTCCTTCCACAAGCTGAGACTGAACTTTAAATTTCTTGTTATGGAGTCAGATAGTTAAAGCCTTAAGGACATATTTAGAATTAATAACTGATATAAATTTCTATTTAGGATTAATAGTAGAGTTGTTCTCTTATCAAACAAAAAGGGGGAATTGTAGATACAAAAATGCTGCTAGCAAGGATTTTCTTGCTATTTTCTAAGTCCGTGAGAGACTTTTCTCTCTCACAGAAGAGGTAGCAGAGTTATGTAAACAACCAAGCCACCTGCAACCTTGAAAAGTCTTGTTTATGGTATAGTAGAAAAATATTTTGACAATGGATGCTTTAGGATTTTAGCCAAGGGGTGGCTGATCCTTTGTCCAATTAGACTATGAAGAAAAAAGTATATAAAAGTTTGTAGAATAATTAAATAAATCAATCTCGCTACACAATTCCTGCCTGCTGGATCTTCTCTCTTCCTCCTCCCTATGGCTGTGGGACACGGTGATATACCCTAGGGCCAAGGCCTGCGGTAATAAGGCACCTGTTGTCAGTATTCAGGATAGAGAAACTGCAAATATTTGCAAAAGGATCTTGTGGAGAAAGGAAAAAACAAAGCAGGGTTTACTTTGTTAAAGCTAAGAATAAAAGTCTGCCTGATTATGCATTCAACTGCTTTCCAGGCATCCACCTGCTGGGGATTTTACCTTTCTGTCTCTTTGGAAAGGTTTGGATTAGTGCTCTTTGTTGTGTGAAACAAAGCTGGTTTTCACTGGGATCCCAGGACAGGCATGTGTCCATCTGGGGAGGTCTCATCACCACTGCAGCAAATTCAGGGTGTTCCAACCTGCCTTGTGGAGTGTTTGATTTCCAAACATCTGTCTGGAAACTGTGTGTTCACACAGACAGCATGGTTCTGATATTATCTTACCCATAATCTAAACATAGAAGCATTTTGCATGCACAGTCTGTTTACAAGGGAATGACATTTTCCTTTAGGACTGAAATCACCACTAACTGCTTTAGAAATACCATTACTTGTTTGATGTCTCTCCAGGGAACACATAAAATATCTCCATTACTAAATATATTAGTTCCATTGTACTTATCTGAAAAATATTACTATGTTTTGCAATAGTTATAACAACAGAAGATTGGCTTAGTGATCAATTTCCCATTTATTTGATGTTTACATGTGAAATGATCATTCCACGTGGTGTGCTCTTGATTTCTTTATGCTTTGTTTCTTTCTACTTCAATCTTCTTTGTTATTTCTTTCATTACCATCAGAAATGTTGTGCATTTTGTCCTTTGAACTTGCTAAGGCAGATGGGCATGCTTCTGTTTTGGCCTGTTATAGTGTTATAATTTTTAATGCTTCCCGTAAAGCACTGTGCTACACATGTTCCCTATACAAGTCTAACTACTAGACCTAAAACAATGTAACATTTATCGTCAAAAAGGCTGTAAAGAAAGGAAAAAACCCCAACCAAACAGGAGTTTTGGTTATATTCAGCCAATGGTTAATAATATAGAAAGTTTCTCCTGGATGTTAAAAAAATAATACATATATGTATTTCTTTGTCTTGCAAAAGGGTGAAAAATGGTTCAAGTTTTTTGAGCTTGTTCTTCTCCCACTGCACAGCTAACAGTTTTGGTATTGAACTGAAGTGGAAGTTTCACAGCATGGGAAGACCGGATGGTCAAAGGATGCATTTTACACTTTCAGGAACTCTTCTCCCATCAGTTTCCGAAATGAACAACAACAAACAGGTAACTTTAAGGAAGGAAGGTGAAAAAAAGCAAAGGCACTTTGGCTATTGTTCAGGGTTATGCCCTCATGCTCTCAGTGGGAATGCTGAGAATCTGAACTGACTGAAATGCATGCTGGCAGCAACACCCACAGTGCCTGAAGGATGTGACAGAACATGGGACACGATGAAAAGCCTAGGACAAAGTGAGGATCCCTCGAGCAGCCACCCTCCTCCTTGCTGCCCTTGTGTTTTCCCTAGATATCTCCTGCCTCTGTGTCAAGAGCCCCCACGGCCGGACAGCAGGGTGGCAGAGGGACCCTCCAGTGCTCCCAGGCAGCCCTGGGTGAAGAAGGAGGAGGAAGGCCCCGGAGCTGCCCCAAAATGGCTTTCTGAAAAGATGGAGAAGTTCCAGCCAGTGCGGGCAGGTGAGTGGCAGAGCTGGGTCACAGGGCCAGCGATTGTAGCTAGCTTGGCCCCATCCCAGCCCCTGTGGACATCCCCAGGGAAAGGGGGTAAGAGAGGATGGGGCTGATCCCCTGTGGCAGTCGTGCTCCATTCACTGAGCCTGCCTGTGCTGGGCCTGCCTGGGGAGCGCAGTTGCAGGGAGGCTCAGCTGTGTTCTCCAGCCTTTCCCACAGCCCCTCAGCTCTGAGTGTGCGTGGTCTTTGCCAGACCCAGCTGAGGTCCCGACTCCCAGATGAGAACTCCTCTAATGCTGAGGCTTGTGCTGCCGTGCTGGATCTGCTTGCACAGACAGAACCCTCCAATCCGAAGCATTTAAGCAGCTGTAGCCAGTGCCTGGTAGGGATTTTAACCAATTTTTAATACATTTTTAAATCAAGGGCCTGATTTCCAGATGTGCAAATAATTGTCAGAAAGCAGAATTTCCCTGTGGGAGCAGATGGAGAGTTACCACTTTTGGAAAGCAATGCCTAAGGATTTAGACATCAGATTCATTGGCTCCTGGGCAGCAAATAAACACTGGATATCTCTCTGTGCACATAAAGAAATGCACACCCTAGAGGAATTTTCAGGTGGAAATAACCATGCACTAACTGCACGGCTTGAGGTTTTCAAGGGCAAAAATGCGAGCTGTATAACTTAATATCTCATCATTTTTTTCTTCTCTTTTTTCTTCTTGATTTTTTTTTTTTTAATTTTAAGAAAACCAGAAGTTCTTTGGCTCTACACATGAAATTCATCAAAGAATGTTTTCTCTCAGCTTTATGCTTTCCCTTTTTGTCCTTTGCAAACATTACCACTGATGGATTTAAGTATATTTGTAACCATTAAAAATGTGAATTACCCTGAACTATGACACTTCCAAAGCCTCAGCAGAAAGCCACCATCTTCAAGACAATTATTTGTTTACAATTGTAATTTGTTGATTCTCTTATAGCCATTATTTTAAAATCTATATTGAAAAATCCCTGAACATACATGACAGTTTTCTAGATTCATTTTTGTAATGGATTTTTGCTTTTATTTCCAAGCCAAAGTAGGAAAAAATATAAAATCAGCATTTCCAGTGTAATTTTCCCTCTGCAGAGCAACTTGCAGTCTTTAAAGTGAATAGTATTCTCTCATTTTAAATCTCATGGAGAGATTTGTTGGTCCAATTCCTTTCCCCAGCCTGGGCTCATGTTATCACTATCACCTTGCAGTCAGGGTGAGAAACATGGAAACATTCTTATTTGTGTTCTGTCAGCTACCTGATTATCTAGCAATATCCTTAGATACCTTTTATCAGGGATAAATCCCACTGGATCCCACTTAATTCTTTTGATTGTGACAGGAACATTGCACAAAAGCATCTGTTTCCTCCTGCTTTTCCTGACATTCGTACAGCAGATTTTTAGTTCAGTCTTATCCAGTCTATTTCTAGTGTATTCCAACTTTGTATCTACTGGCATCTCACTGCCATATGAGAAATATTCAAACAGATAGATTTTTTCTATGTAAAGGAAATATCAATTGGCCAGTTTCAGGGGTATTATAAACACTGCTTTGCTCTGAAATATGCCTGGAAGGCACAAGTTATTTTCTCACAGCTGTCTTTGCCTTCTCTTCTCTAGAAACCTCTGGTTATTTTATATGAATTTTGATTCCTTATTTTAGGCAGGATCTATGCTTGTACATCTGATGGTCTGCACTCAGTTTGATTTCTGCTTGTCTAACTGAGCAGCTCAGCACTCTTACAAGGCCACAGTTGTTTCTGGCATGAAATTCTGGAGTAAATATGCTCGTGGAGAAAATGTCTGTGAGAAGATAAAGTGAAGTGTGACATTCTCCCTCAATGCCAAGAGACCTGGAAAAAAAAAAAAAAACACCACCAAACTTGGAAAAAGATCCACCTCAACCTGTTAATTTTTCATGCTTTTGATTCTGTAGTTGTCAGGGAACTGTATTTTTTTCCTTGTCAGTACTCAAAATTTCTAAAGGAGGTAATTCATACAGAAACCTAGTAATTCATAAAATCAGAGAATAGTTAAGGTTGGAAAACACTTGTGGGGTCATTAAGGGCAATCATCAACCCAGCACCATCAGCTCATGTTGATCACTAAATCATGTTCTCAGGTGCCATACCCACACATCTTTGGAACCCTTCCAGGGATGATGACTCCACCATTTACATGGGCAGTCAGTTCCAATGTTTTGCATCCCCTTCTGTGGAAAAAGTTTTCACAATATCCCATCTAAACCTCCAATGGCGCAACTTGAGGCTGTTTCCTCTTGTTCTGTCCCCTCTTCCCTGGGAGCACAGCCTGACCCCCACCTGGCTCTACCCTCCTGTCAGGGAGTTGTGGAGAGTGAGAAGGTCCCCCCTGAGCCTCCTTTTCTCCAGATTGAGGACTCCCAGCTCCCTCAGCCGCTCCTGGTGCTCCAGATTGCTCCTCAGCTCTGTTCTCTGCCTTCTCTGGACATGCTCCAGCCCCTCAAAGTCCTTCTGATTGTGAGGGGCCCAGAACTGGACATGGCACTTGAGGTGTAGCCTCAGCAGTGCCAGCACAGGGACGGTCACTGCCCTGCTCCTGCTGCCACACCCTGGCTGGGACAGCCCAGGGGCCATTGGCCTTCTTGGCCACCTGGGCACACCTGGGCTCATGTTCAGCTGCCGTCACCAGCATCCCCAGGGCCTTTTCCAGCTTTCCAGCCACTTTTCCCCAGTCTGGAGTTGCAGGGGGCTGAAGGGACCCAAAGGCTGGAGTCAGCACTTCCCCTGGTTGTACCTCACCCCACTGGCCTCATCCCATGGATCCAGCCTGTCCAGATCCCTCTACAGAGCCCTCCTGCCCTCCAGCAGATCCACACTCCCACCCAGCTTGGTGTTGTCTGTGACCTTGGTGAGGGTGCACTTGATTCCCTCAGCCAGGTAATCAATGAAGATGTTAAACAGTGCTAATGAGCTATTACACCAGCTCCCTCAGCACTCTTGGGATGTGCTCTTTGGATGGCTCCATGGACTTGTGTGGGGCTGAGTTGCATAGCAGTTCACTGACCATTCCCTTGTGGATTGGGGGGCTTCATTCTGCTCCCTGCCTCTCTCTTCCAGCCCAGGGGGCTGGGTACCTTGAGAACAACTGGTCTCATTACTAAAGACTGAGGCAAAGAAGGCAGCTCCCCATTCTTTGTCTGTTTCCCCCACATCCAACAAAGGATTCTCCTTGGCCCTACTTTTGTGGCTGATATATTTACATAAACACTTTTTGTTGTCTTTTACAGCAGTGGTCAGATTAAATTCTACCCAGTCTTTGGTCCTTCTAATTTTCTCCCTGCATGACCTCACAGCATCCTTGTAATCGTCCTGAGCTGCCTGCTCCTTTTTTTCAGAGGCAGAAACTGGAAATCACACATGGTTGTTTCACCACTATCTGATGCAAGCTTCAGTGCACAGAGCTCAATAAAATAACCCAAGGAAGATAAGGAATTTGTACTTTAGGTGCTTCAACATCCTTTCTTCTTCCTCACGCACCTGATCAAATGTTGTTGAATAATCCTTTTGGACTCACAAGAGTTAACAACAAATTGATTTAGATTTTGGAGACACAGATTTCTCTGTCTTCCTAAAAAAAAAGTTGCATGTTTATGGCTAATTTCTATGTTTATATACTGCCATGTTTTGAGTAAGGCATGCCTACAATTTTGTACAGAATATGCAAGTGCTATATCTTCTTCCCATGAGTAAGTATATGGATGATGGGATTGCCTTATATAAAGCCCAACATTTGAAATATGCATACCTTTCCTTAAAATAGTAATGCAAAACAATATGGGGTGGGAGGGGTAGGATTTATTGTGGAGATGGTAAGGAGGTGGCTGCAGATTTTTCAAATATTTATTAATAGGCTTTTTTGTGGCATCCATTACCATAGTAACAGAATAGCTCATGCAATCATGGCCTCATTCTTCATTTTCTGAAGATAAGTAGATGGGAACTGAGATGCACAGATGAGAAGATTAAAAACCCAATGTCAAAACTGGATTTCTACACTGGAGGCAGTCTAAAATCTAGATTTCTGGTGTCCTAGCCATTGCTTTAATCTAAATTCATCTATATTTTTACTGCAGGACAAAGTAATTAAATAATTAGCCACCAAATAAATGAAAGTTTTTCTCCTTTTTTAGTGTTTTGTTCATCATCTTGACTGATTTACCTGATGGTGCATGTATGAAGCCTTCCTTGTGAGCAGCAAGTGTGGGAGCAAAACCACAGCATGTTTCAGTCCTACTGATTGACCCTTTGAGGCCAGAGTATTTCCTGCTTAGTTTCTGAAGGATCTCAATACTTGGGTAGCACTGGCACTGTGTCTTAGTCTCAAAATATAAATTTTAATTGAATTGATTTGAAAAGCACTGAAATACTTAACTTTGGAGAGACAAGAGTGTGTACATCTGTCAGACCCATCCCAGGGATTTTTGGAAGCATTAGTTCTCCTTCACCAATGTCTCACACTGTTTAACACTAAAGCATCACTGGAAGACACAGACTAAGTCTTACCCACTTAAAATGAAAGATGTATTGGGATTTTTCTGAGTATTTCAGTGTTGCAACAAAATCCCTTTTTCTTCAGATGAAGCATGTTTCTGAGGAAACTGTTTTCCATCATGAAGAACACTGGTGAAAAATACTCAATCTGTTCCAGCAGGTCTTTGGGTTTGTAAAGTGTGAATTCTGGTGCTGGAGGTTGGGGTCTCATGAGTTTTCCTGCGTGGACAGAGAGGGATGCCTGCTGAGCTGTTCCCTGGCTCTTGTTCCTCGTCTCATGTGGGTGAAGCTGTTGGCCAGCTGAACTCCACACCCTCCCCCTGGGAGCAACTTTTGCCATCCAGCTTTTTCCAGCCCACTCTTGTGGGCTGAGTTGTGGCTGCTGACATCTCAGGAGCATTTCTCAAGGGAACCACTGAGCTTCTTGTTTGAAGGAACATCAGAAACAAAACGGGGATGTACTAAATGTTATTACTTTTTCTTTCCCTCTTCCACTGCCTTTACTAATGTTTCCTTCTCTCCAACGAAGGGAATGACACCTGTAACGACACCTGCAAGATCCATGTGTATGGTCAATGTCCATATGAGCCATGCTTCTGTATTACCTCCTCTTCCTCTGCCTGGTTTGATGCACCTTTCCCTTTCTTCCTGCCCTCCTTTTATATCATTCCTTTCTCCATCAATGTGAACATTTCTTTCCCCCCACTGATTGAAAAAGCTTTAATTGGTTGTACCTTCAGCTTGTACCTTTTCTCTGACTGTACATCAGCAAGATGTACCTTTTTCACTCGTGGCTTAGGCAGAAACTGTGTCAGGCACTATCAGAGTTTTCCTCTTGTCTGTGATGAAGTTTGAGTCAACCTTCACTCATGACTCCTCTGGAAGCATCACCTGAAGTTTTTCCAGAGACTCTTCTATTTCCTGCAGCCCTGGGGCTCTTTGCTGAAGGCTTGGTGTGAGATCAGAGAAAGGCACCCAGGACAAGGGGGAGAAAGACACGCCCAGAGACTGTGTCAGGGAAAGAGACATTTATTTTTTCTTTTGTGAAGATTTGCTCCAGCCCTATTTGTGCTGCTGGTGGGGCTTCTTCCTGGGCTGGGGGGCATCCAGGGGCCTGGGAGCCTTCCTCTTTGGGCAGCGCTGTGGCTGCCCAGACAGACACTCCCTGTCCTGGCTGGGAGTGGAGGGGCTGTGGCTGGAGCCCTGGGCAGAGGGACATGTGGCCACTTCCTGCCCCAGCTCCTCCTGGGGATGGACCTGCTCTGTCGGGATGGGGACAGAAGAGAGGTGGCTGGGACCATCGTGGGGTCCAGCTGGAGCCTGTCTCTAGCTAGAGCTGCTGGAGCTGCTGGAGCTGCTGGAGCTGCTGGAGCTAGAGGTAGCTCCAGGGTTGTCCTCCTTATCCCTGGCAGCATGGCAGTGCAGCAGGCCCCTGGCTCTCTCACTGCACCAGCACTCAATGACACTGATGATGCTGTGGACCAGTGGCCCTGTATACTCCTGGAGCAAATGCTGCAGCCTCTGGACCAAGACGTCTGCAGCTGGGCCATGCACGCATAGGCTGTGCAGGATGCTGCTCTTTGCACTCTCTACCAGCCACCACTGGTGCCAGTATATACCCACCAGCCTCTGGTGCAGCCAGGGCTGCACTGGGTCCAAGAGATGCTGCTGTTGGCGAAAAAGTCCTGCCCACACCTCGGGCAGGAGGCCACCCACAGCCACTGGGCAATGGGGGCTATTTTCAGCCAGGTCGCTGGCAGCTGTCCCTGCCTGGCTGCTGGACTCTGATGGCCCTTCCCTGTCCATGTCCCTGTCCATGCCTGTGTGCCATAGAAGCCTAGGGAAGAGCTGAGGACCACAGGCTTCTCCCTCTTGCAAACATCCTCATCAGCAGTCCAGGATCAAGCCAGTCTGACCCAGGCTCTGCTGGCAACTAATATAGCAGTGAGGGATGTGATGCTACAATCAGCCCCCTGGATGTCACAATCCATCACTTGGTAACGCCATCCTCTGCCACCCAGTGATGACACAATTGAGTGTGACAACTGAGATATAGAAGATACAGGCACAGTATATTAGATAAGATGTGAGGTCACAATCCATCCCGTGGTGATGTCACAAAGGACATCAAGGCCTTGGCTGTGACTTCAGCCCCCTCAGCTGCCCTTGCACTTTACTTTCTCCAGTATAATTCCTGTCACAATAAACAACCCAGTCCTGATCACCTTCCACCTTAGATACATCTGGTCCCAGGTGTGGGGTTTTGCACAGCATTACTCAGGCAATGTCAAAGTTGAAGAGGCTGGTGCTCTTCCCTTGCAGGACTCCCTTTCCCAACATGCCCCCAGTGCTCCCCTCCAGATTTTCTGTTCATGTTGGCCATCACTCAGGCAACTCTCCTTCACAGATTGTGAAATCCAGCCATTCCTCACAGTGCCAGCTGAAACTTTTCCTGGCTTCCTGAACCAGCTTATGCTGCAATTTCTGATGGTCATTAATGGACCTGTCTGCAACCTCGTCAATTGTCTGCAGCCATAAATCCGTTAACACGGGTCTGGAGGTTTGAGTTTAAATGATGTTGCTGCCCTTAACACTGGTTGCAAAACCCCTAAACATTCTAAAATGAGCAGTAGAATAAAGTGAGAGTGAAAATGTAGGTATAAATTTCAAATTCTGAGGGCTCGTTTGTGTTTCAATGTTACATGCTCATAAAATGTTTTTACAGACATTAGAGCAGCAGAGGTTTTTAAGGGAGGATCATGTCCTTTTAATGCTTCCCTCACAGGGGTGTGACATTCAGGGTGATGTACTTTCTATTGGGTTGTTGAGTACTGATTTTTATTAGTGGCTCAGAAAATAAGAGCATAGTAAGTCTTGTATTGCTGCACATGAAACTCAAGCAGCAGGAAGAAAGGTTCTTTTATGAGCACATCCTTAAATTTTCCATTAAGACTTGAAATGATTAAAGAAAAAGAAAAAGAAAGATTTAGGTTTCTTACATAATTATTTGGAACAAGAGTGCTTTCATGATTTGTGTTAGTAACATTTATAAAGGAAAGCACAGAGACTGTATCAAGTAAAGGACATACAGTTAAATCAATTATATTCTACTTTTTATAGCATGATTGAGTTGTGAATTATGTTCATTTTCCTTGCATTTACAGGCTGGAACAAATGGTGAAGGCTTAGTTATAAGGAGTGTGTCCATGACTATACCTTTCTTTATGCCAGCATGGCTTTCTTGGATGCAGGTTCACTGTCTGAATTGTGCTGGCAGGGTCTGAAGCACAGCACAAGGTTGTGCTTGGAGCTCAGATGGACACCTTAGGATGATCCAAGAAGGGTTGGCTTCCATCTGCCCCACACTAAAGTAGGCAGCTACTGGCTTTGTACCCATGAGCTTGGATTCTAGTGCAAACTGGTTTTGTTTCCATTTCCCATCCTCAGGAGAATATTTTTCTTGCTTGAAAAGCTCATTCAGTCATTGAGGCGAGTAGAATGGATGTGACTGCAGTAGTTCTGCTCTTCCCCACGTGAGTCTTGTAGGCAGATATGCATAAAATGTGAAGAATGAGGCTACAGGACAGAAGCCAGATACTCATTTGTGCATCTGAAATAGGATTAATGAGTGACCAGCCTTGACTGGAAGCTCAAGTACAAATCAGTTTACAAAATGATAAAGCAAGAACATCCTTAATGAACAGATCAAGTATTCTGAAACATTATAGTTTGGATACCTTTCTTCTCCCTTTAGAAAATTTTCTTGGGAGGGCCACACTCAATGGCACAGAAAAGGTAATGCCAGATATATGACAGCCATTGCCAAACATCACAAATCAATCTACAGTAACTAAATTCAGGGTTCCACCCTGCCAGAACTCTCCTGCATAGGTGTGAGGTGAGTTAATGGAGCTCTTCCTGCCAAGGAATGCACAGAGGTGTGCACAGTTGGGTGATGTCCTACAGCTGGAGAACACAGTTCTGTGAGATGCCATTATGCTATTTGTGCTTGCCACTCACTCAAACAATGCATTAAACTGGAGATTAACTATTATTAATTGTGCAAGAACCACTAGTCAAGCCACAAACATAATTGATTGTACATTCTGTTGAACAGAGCATGCTCACCAGGTTGATCTGCTGGTGTACGTGGGTGATCCTGGAGAATTAAATGTTCAGCTGGGACACATGAGCCCATGCCAGGAGACTGCTCAGCACAGCACTGTGAGACTCATATCCACAATCAAGAGCTCCTCTCTCTCCCCACACCTCAAAGGAGGCGACCCTGTCTGTGATTGTGTCTCTGCTCTTTTCACCAGAGCGACTGAGGAGAAACTTACTGATAAGGCAATTCTAACTCACATGTCTGTCACTCCTACTGAATGTTTAATGAAAGATTTATTTCTTGAGGTAGCTTTCTCTCCACGTTGCAGGAGAAGTTGTGTGACACTTATTACAATGTGCAAATCTTGATTCTCTGCAGGGTTGAGATGGATAACAGTGATCTTGCCTGCGTTTGTAGTTGAATGTTCATTGAATCGATTTATTTTTGGTCAAAGGATATTTCACCTCATCAATACATTGGAGTAAGAGATCTTCAGCAAGACAGGGAGTCTCAGAAATCTGATCTTTTTTATTACTTTTGTTTCAACATTGAATTAATTTTTGTAGGCAGCTACCAGAACAGGAGCACGTGCTTGTAGAAAGACCTGGTAAAGCTCTGTTGCATTAGTAAACACATCAATTTTCAGTTATTCACAGAGCCACTTCTGAAAAACTCTTGGAGCAACTAAATATTTGTAAATACATGGCTGAGCATACACAGGATGATGCTGTTAACAGAATGCTGCTCGTTTCATTAGCATTTGGATCTGGTCTTGAAACAAGTAAGTGTATACAAGCTTGATTTGTGGCTAGAGCCATCTGAACAGATCCGAGTGACACCACTGACGTCTTTAGCAACAGCTTGAGGTCTGAGCAGGTCTGCTGTTCAAGATTCTCCGCCTGGTTCATCTTTTTTCCACAGGGATGTAATAAATACATGATGATACAAGAAGAAATAAAAGGCAATTCACCATGGCAGAATATCCTTGTGTTTGCTGTGACTGGGGATTCAGCATTAAAGTACTTCAGGGTTTGTCAGGAATTATTTGCAAGGTTTAAGAGGGTGCAAAATGCTACAGAAACAATTGTAAACCAGGGTAGAAATTATGAATTATGCCACACTGAGAGGGCAGTTATTGCACCACTGCATCTAGTACCACTGATATCTGTGTGGTAGACTCACCAGGGAGGAGTATGATGGAGGGCCAGACCTCTGCTTATTTGCATCAGTCAAAG
Organism: Corvus hawaiiensis; assembly: GCF_020740725.1. NCBI lineage: Eukaryota > Metazoa > Chordata > Aves > Passeriformes > Corvidae > Corvus > Corvus hawaiiensis. The sequence goes on from NC_063255.1 coordinate 25,814,526, forward strand.
AAGTGCTGCTGGCTTCAGCGGTGCCAGAGACTGAAAATTCACTCATTCCTACAGCCAGTCCCTGTAGGCTTGGATTTTGAGGCACACAGGTTGTTCTTTTTAGAGATTATTTTGTACCTATGGAAAGGAGCTAATGAGTCCCCAGGGCTTTTAGTTGGACCTACTGTTCACACTTTGAATTCAATTTTACAGGAAATAGAAAACAGTGTCATTTTTTCTCATACACTAATCTTTTGACAATACGGAGATCCAGTTCACTTCTTTGGGTCAGTTTTTGAGTCATAATGTAAGAAATGTTTGGTTTTTTCCCCCAACTATATAGTTAATATAAATATATAGATTTAATAACAATGAGTATTGGCTATTTTCCTGATGGCTTAGACATGTAACCACCAGTTTATCCAATGCTTGGTGTATACAGGAAAAGTATTTTTAATGTGTTTAATAATTAATTTAATGGAATTAAATTTGGGAAGACATTTTTCCAATAACAAAGACACAGTTCTCACAAGCAGTTAGAGAGGTATTTCTATTAACTGAATACTCATCAATCTGACTCACTTGGTGCAATGAAGTCACAAAGACACAAGTGACTTTACAGTTTCTACCTGTATTTCTGCTTATATGTATAAGCCAAGACAAGTCAAAAGAAATCCAAATCAAGACTTAGTCAATAACACTTTTTTTTCCATATGAAAGGGAGAGCTTTTTCTTAGCTTAGCATGATTGTGTAGTGTGACACCTGTTGTTCCCTATCTCTGCATCAAGGGTTAATAATAACAACAGGTTGCTCGTGTTGAACGAACTGTGTGTAACCCTGGAATTGCAGCTGGGGCTGTAGGAGGAGATCAAAGGCTCTTGGCTACAGACAGCTCACCTGCATCAACTCCTTGTAATTGAAATAAAATTTTCTTTAAACGAGCTGGTTTTATGCATAACATAGAACACAACCACACCCCACCACCACCACCACCACCACCACCATGTATCTCTGGAATGATATACAGCAACTTTGGATATTAGGGGAACTGAAGATTGAGTAACAGACTTTTGTCAGCACCCATGTGAAGATGAATCCACATGAATTCATCTGTATCAAGCTCCTCCTTGATATCATACTCCTACCAAAGCTCTTGGGATGCTTATGGGTCATCTTAAGCTGGTGAGACATCCCCAAACTGTCAGATTTCAGATCTTAAGAGCAGAAGGGTGAGCATGATGCCACAGAGTTTGTGTGTATCAATTTTGACCTTATCATTCTGATGAATGAGCCTGAATAACTGTACCATTTTAGCTGTGTGTTAATAGTGTTGCAGCTGGGCTAACATTATTCATTGGTGACACTGCAATTCTTAATTAGCGGAACAATTAATTATTTTGCATATTAGTTGTGTTTCCTTGGCTTGCATAAGGTGCAAAAGTTGTAGAGAAACAAATTAGTGGAAAATGTCAACAACCTAAGCTGTAATTTGGACACAACAAATGGGCTTCAGGTGTTTGTCTGAATACATATGTTGGATGTTTTTATAAGTTCAACAACTTTATTTCTAGCAAATACTCCTGAGGAATTTTCACTTGAAGAATTATGTTACCACTTAACTCATGAAGCAGAGACCTTCATAAAAAAACAACAACAAGAACAACAACAGAACCATCAAAAAGCCCCACCCACATAGGGCAAGAACAGGTGAATCCTGGGCTTAATCTGTGTGTAGGGAAATGGTGTGAAGCTGGGGGTTAAATTGCAGTGTATGAATGTAGAAGACCTTGATTTGGGGAGGAATGTGAAGTGGTTTGGGATTAAGCCAAGACCAAAGGTCACCCTAACCCTGGTTTGCCATCTAGCCCAGCTTGTTAGGAATGGTTAAGGAGGGGCAGTTGCTGAAGACAAGGCCATGGAAGGGGAATGGAATCTCTCCCTTTGCTTGCAGGTATCTCTGATACTTGAAAAGGGTGGGACAGAGCCCAAGACTCCCTTCCTCACAATCCAGGCTGAGCCTAAGCACACACTGAAGCAGGATGCTTCAGAGGCTTCTGCAGCCTGTGGAGGGAAGAGGGAAGCTCCAACTCTAGTCCTAAAGCACCACCAACCTTGAATCAAGGTCACACTAGCCACCTCTGAGTCCTGCCAAGTTGTAACTGGTGCAATCAAGCCTGAGTCCTGAGTAGTTGCCAAAGCCTAAACTCCCTCTTAGGCACGGCACAAAGCCAATGCACAGTGTATTTGCACCCCTATAATGGTCATACTGTCTGTTCAGGCTGCTCTATCAAAACCATGGACAAAAATAAAATGTAATAATTTTTTGCACTTATGTGGTGGTTGACCTTAGCTGGCTGCCAGTGGCCCAGCAAGATTCTCTCTCGCTGCCCCTCTCCAGCAGGATGGGGGAGAAAATAAGGTGGAAAACTTGTAGGCCGAGATAAAGACTGTTTAATTAAAAAAAAAAAAAAATAGAGTAAATTCTGTGCAGAGGGGAAAAAAAGGAAAAAAATATTCTCTAGGGCATGAAATATCCCTTTGGTCAGCTGCCTTGTTCTATTCCCTCCCAGCCTCATGTCCATCCCCATCCTACTGGCCTTTCCTTGGAGGGGCAGCCTCAGTGCTGTGTGAACATCCTACCACAAATGAAAAGCATGTCTCTCCAGGGGCTTCTGCAAAAGTCCATCGCACCCCAACAGAGCCAGGCAGCATTCATCCACCCTAGCTCCAGCATCTTTTTCCCTGGGAAAAATAATCCAGCTGCATCTTGGAAGCTACTGAAAAAGAAAGGAACACTAAGCACTGCTGAAGCAAGTTTCTCTGCTGGACAGAGTGGGTTGTTGTCCTGCTCAGTGTCCACTCATCATTTAGCAAGCAGGCTTAAAAACAAGCACACAAGCAAACAAACAAACAAGCCCTCGAAGTGTGCGTCTTTCCCTTCCACTGGGAATGTGATACTTTAGATACTCCATTTTCCTGCTGAAAGGTGATCCTGGCAGCAGTAGGGTCTGTGCTTTCAGGTGGATACATGTCTAAAATGGAGAGATGTATGCATCAAATCGAGTGCAATGTAATATATTTAAAATATTTTTTTGTTTGTTCTCTTTTTTTTTTCCCTTGAAATCTTTGTAGAGTGGTAGGAGAATTCAGTGATGTGCAACAAAACTCTAGTGGGAATTTTTTGAGCAATGGCCAACTAAGCTTTCGAAGTGGAATGAAAATGAATTCTGTATTCCCCAGAGAAAACTGCTACAACAACCTTGACATCACATTTCTCTTTTAAAAACAAACTAATCAAAGGCTTACAATTGATTGTGTGCCCTGTGGGAAAACACCACAGAAAAGGCATAAAAGGGGCATTTTATTTCAAGAGGAAGAAGCAAAACAAGAAGTTTAAACAATAAAACCAGAAGGTAGAGGTATTTGTTAGATGACACCAGAGGAGGAGGCTCTTCTCAGCACCCCTTTGGCAGAAAATCCCTGAACAAAGTCTGATGGTAATAAAGATAAAAGATAAAGATAAAAATGGTGATTCTGTGATTTAATAGCCATTGAGGGGAAATACTCAATGCTCTGACTGTGTAACTTTTCCATCCCAGGACAGTTCAGGATAACTAGATTTCTGGTTTGGCTTGAGACACTTTAAGGTTGCATTAATACTGATGATGGCAGAGAAAGTAGGACTGAAGTGTGATCGCCTGTAGTTGGGAGACAGGATCAGCTGCATGGCCCTGAGATCCCAGAAAGCTGAGATTTCAGTAATTATCCTCAGAGGCAATCTGCCTGCAGTACACTGGTTTGATGGGAAAAAGAAAACATCCACGTTTGATAAACAGGCTTACAAAAGAAAACAGCTCCTTTATTCCAGAAATTCAAGTTTAGCTCTTGAGTACAAGATACAGGGATACAACTGCAGCAGGGGAAAACAAACCACAAATGTCAACAAAGAAAGTTTTCTAGGGCTCATTCAGCATTTTTGTGGAATCTGCTGAATATCTGGTATCTGCTTTTTCAAGACTCCTTTCTGCCTGTTTCTCTGGCTTACAAGGCTTGTGCTATCAGATTGAAAGATAGAATGTGGTGTAGGATCTGGAGAAATACACATAGGATAAATGATTTTGCTTTTGGCAGTATGTTTTCCTGCATCTTATGCTTCCAGTAGAAACTTTCTGGGGAGGAGCACCCTGTTAAGCCTTATGTGTAGCCAGGATTTGAGATTTGACTTTCCTCCTTCTGAATGGGCAGGAAGTTACCCTGAGCAGCAGGAAGGTCTGTTTCTGCATTGGATTTAATGCATCTTTTGCTCTGAATATTTCCCTGCAATGGAAAAAGAAAAAAGTGAAACACCACTGCCACAGAAAAATGGCACCATGGAGGCTTCCCATTTTGTCCTAAAATCAGGAACAGGCAAAACTCTCACACAAGCTGTCAGGAAGGCAGTTAGAAACATGTCAAATTAATTTCTATCTGCATTTCCTATAAAAAGTATTGGAACTGACACATTTTCTGAAGGATTGGATAAAAATTTGCTTACTTATGAGACTTCTCAACATAGGAGAGATTTCATATAAGAAATTTCATAAGAGAATGTGAGCATCTTCATGTTCTCTTGTGCAAGGCAAGAATTATTTGATTAACCTTTGGATGTTGTAGATGGAGGGAGGAAAACAGAAAAAAAAGGGAATCAGAGAAATACAACCAATTTGTCTCCCCTTTGGGATTCCATGTATTTAGCTCTTCACTTCTGTTTTCCTTGGCAATCTCTGCCCATTTGAATGTCAAATTAGAGTCAGAAGGATTAAACACGAGAAACTTTGAGATATCTTTGCAAGGTTCATTAGTGGCCAATAAACATGGACTTTCCACAAAGTCACAATATTGTTTGCAAAGAGATTTCCTAGCTGCTAGTGCCATAGAGTAAAATGAATCTCCCTCGAGGGAGAAAAAACAAAGGGATAAAAAATAAAAGGGAAAAAACAAAAGGGAAAAAACCACAGAGACCTTGTAAATGCCTCAAACTGTTTTCTTCTTTGGAGAATTTGTGTGTTATTTATTTTCACTGCCCAAGAAGGTACTTAGTACCTCAGCCTTTTTCACATCCTGTGAAACTGGGGGCCCTGCCGTGCCCAGCAGCGGGCCCACATTATCCTGTCCTTGTCACCAGTGTAATTACAGAGGCTTTTCTTGATGTCTCTGACATCCCCCGCCAGGTCAAATTCCATTTCAGCTTTGGCTTTCCTGCTCTCAACCCTGCCTGTTCAGAGAGTACCTCTGTATTCCTCCCAGGGCACCCTTTCAATTTAGAATTACAAAGCAAATTTGATGCATTTTGTGTTCTCCTCCTGGCATCCACCAGGGGTAGGTCCAGTTGGTAAGATGAAGAACAGAAATGCCTTGGGAGACCATGATTTTCAGGACCATAGGTTTTTTTTTTATAATACCATGCTACTTAAAACTTAAAGATGCAGTTTCTAAGAGAAAGCAGACCATTCACACAGCTTCTGATAAGGTGAAATAAAAGAAGACAAAATAAATGATGTTTTAAAATGCTGACTGTGCATCAGAAAAACCATTATACCTGATTTTTTTCAACAAAGGGAAGGGCTCAAGTCTGTTTAGAATGAATTGAATGTGTCTGAAGATCTAAAACCATTAAACTCCAGACAAATAAAAAAATACTCCTTAACTTGCATAAGATTTGGATAGAAGAACAGAAGGAAGTGAAAATACTTATTTTTGACTTTTTAGGGCAGTATTTTCTATGTCTGCTTTTATTACCATAGATGATGAATGCTCCTCCACAGCAGCTTCTGCTGCAGTGAAGTCAGTAACCATTCTTACCAGCAGGATGAGAAGATTTGTGTAGGGAAAAATTACACTTACTTCATAAATAGTGAAGAAATTTTATCTCAGGCCACTCAATTCCTAAAGCCAAGTAGTCTCACAGTCCCAGTTAAAAAGCTGCTGCGTTCCAGATGCCAATCACCTGATGCCTATTGATAAACCCACTTCTTGCAGTTCAAAAGGAACTCTACATGTCCATATCACAGTTCACAGAAGCCTAGGCAGAAATCCCTGTGCTGAAGATGCTTAATCAACTTTCTCATCTCCAAATATTGCCATGGGAACCACAGCTTTTCAGAGTGCAAAATAAACTGGTGGATTTCTCCACCTTATTCTAACCTAAAAATTGAATTCATCTCTACTTGTCCTGCCATCACTGATTGCAGAAAAACAGCCAGGTCATTCCGCAGATGAAACACTCTTGTCTTCTCTTTGCAGAGAGAGGATTTCTTCCCCTCATCTCAAGAACAGGAATGACATTTCTTTCTGTATGTTCTGATAACCATCCCAGTCTGGTACAGCATCTCTGGCATGGCCATTCTGGAGGTGCCCAGGGAAGAAGGAGTCAATAAAGAGAAGACAGATTAATGTGCTCCCCACTCCCCCCACTGCACCCTTTCATCTCCCAGGAATTTCAGTTTCACCCATGTCCTGAGTGAGAAATGGCTTGCTGTTTCCAGGCATTCCTGAGGCAATTGTTTTCATATATTTTCCTAGTTATTTTAATTCTGAATCACTTCAACATCTGAACCAGGACATCCCCTGGCAAAGAATCTTGTATCAGAGTAACTTGCTGAGTGGAATGGACAATTTCATTGCTTTTTAACTCAATGCCTCAATTTGAAGTGGCCGCTTTCTTGCACAAGGAATCATGGAACAACTGAACCCCACTGATTTTTCAACATTTGCTGTTCTGCCCACAAACCCTTGCTCCACACCTCTCCAGGAATAATGGAAGCTGTCAGAAATGAAGGATCCATTAAAATTATATTCTCTGCACTAGAAGTACGGGTTTTGAGGGGGTTTTACCTTATTTTCAAGACTCCTTTGTAGCTGGGTTCATCTGCAGATGTTTGGCACTCAGAAATGAGTCTAGCAGCTGAAGCCAGAACACCGGAGCACTACAAAGAAAATGGGTTTTTTGAAAATGCTGAGGAACATTCACAATTCTCTGGAGTTCTCTGCTCACAGCAATGAACCTGCCCACCCCTCTTCCTCAGCTCTACCCACCTGCCTCATGCACATTCTTTGCTAAGCCTGGTCCTGACAATGTGTGGTGAGCCCATCTGTCTCCTCTGGGTTTGAACTTTGTGCTTGAGCTTGAGCTTCACGTTTTATTACCACAACTACCACTGAGAGACACGGACAAATTTCAGCAGGTGCCAGTCCACCCTGGGTCAGAACTTCTGAAAGGTCCCATCCCTTTTTCCCCCTCTTCTCCCCATCCCTGCTACAATCTCATGGTTCCTTCTCTTCCTACTGTTCCTTCCTGCCTGTCTTTTCATTTTTTCCTGAGGTCAATCAGCTGCTTTTCCCCCAATTTTTCCTTCTGCTTGGTTAATTTAGAGGGAGTTTTAGGAGTTGACTCAGATCAGCAAAGGCTCTGAAGGGCACCAAAACTTGTGCAGGGCTCAGGTGTAGCAGGAGGAGATGCAGAAAGAGAGGAATGTCTCCTCTCTTTCAGCTGCTACATTGGCTCTGGAATGGTTATGCACCTTCTCCATAAATGTTTGTCCCTAACATGTCAAATGCTGGGTGTGACTGTGACTGCAGCAGTGTCTGCATCTGTTGTGCCTGGTCAGAAGCAGCAAGGCTGCAGTATCAGTTGTGAACACTGAATTATTCAGTCATATATCACAGCTGTAATGGGATACAACATACATTTTGTTGTACCACTACTTAAAAACTAAACGGGTTTTGAGTATTCATCCTAGACTGGCTGTTCAAACAGAGCAAGAAGTTGTGTTTTTTGTCAGAACCTCCCCAGTTGCAATTGTATCATCCTGCATTTATAAGGAAAGTGGCCAGTTAAGGTGAGAAGTTTGTGGCAGGGCATATCCTCACCCTCTCCCCACCACAGGTGGCTGGTGCAGATAGGAGAGATAACCCAGGTGGGCAAGACCCAGCACAGTGTCATCTCCTGGTGCCAAAAGGTCTGCCAGCTTAACAGATGTGGGAAGAGATAAAAAACCACAGAGGACCCAAAGGCCTGTTTTACACTCTAAAAGTACTACAGATTATCACACAGGCAGAAGTCTCTCACACACTCCCTGGGAATGTGCGAGACGATTTCTTTCCAAAGCTTGGACACAACTTCGTAGTTACCTTTCTGGAAATTGAGGGAAAGGGTTTTGATGTGTGCCCCTTCAACAATGTGGTGGTAAGATACATTGAATCCTAATCTATACTATTTCTCCACTAGCTGTATTAAAAAATGGTACCCAATCATGCACTGTGTATTTAGATGTTAATAGCTTCTTTTGTCTTTTTTCCTGTGTAGTAATAGTCTGTTTTAAGTCTTATGTCTGTTAGTTTTGTGTCTATTAAATAAATAATTCATTCTATAATTGACCAAATCAGGTGTTATTAAGGAACTTGCAAACGAGAGTGGGTTTTGGGGTGCTGACCACCTCCATACAGCTACTGCCTGCTGCCAGAGGCCTGGGCAAAGGGCAGGGACTTATCTAAACCCCTCACATCTATTCATAGCAAAGTTCTTAACAATATTAATAAATGGGAAGGGAAAGTCAAGCTTTGCAAAGGAAAACAACACCTCTCTGGCTGTGCATCTGCTTCCTCTGTTCTCCTTCAGGATGGTGGTAGGGACACAGGTCTCCAACAGCAGGGATGGAAAAGATGAACAGTAAGACCTTTTTAGAACTCACCAGCCTGAGGGCAGCACAGGGAGTCTAAGCCATCACACCAGGTAGCCAGGTAGCCTTTTTGAGTCATTAAACTGCCTGCATGCCAGATGTTTTTTCTGATGGGCAATTATCCAATGGCTTTGTCACTCCCTGCGACTCTGAGTTGCACTGTAGCCAGAAAAATTGTGTTAAACGTGGTTTTGAAATGTGCTGGAAATGGAGAGTGAAATAAGTAAGACAGCAATAAAGATGTAGTGCTTCCCCCCCTCCTCAGATGACAAGGAGATCAAGCAAATGTTTCCTCACAAGATAATCTTGACAGCTTGTTTAGGAGAAGTAGAATCAAAAAAGAAATGAGATGTTCTGCTAAGGGTGCGGTAACTGCCAGTCAAGGCTCAGAGCTCTCAATGAAGGTCTCTAGGAAGAGAAGGTGTGAAGAGATGCTAAGAATCTTTAGTCTAATTAGGGAAGGAATTGTTTCAGTAATTTGTTTAAAATACAGCTTAGTTTTTTTAGATCAAGGAACTGCAAACATCCTAGGATGGTTAAAAAACCCTCCACTTTACATAGGCATATTTCAGTGAAATCAGAGTAAATAGCTAAGATGTGTGTCACTAGACAGCAGGCAAGACATTTAACTCCTGGAAGAAGAGGAATCTGGATACTCTAGGGAACCCTGAGGAACACAGAAACTGCAGTTGAACAAACACACAATTCATTTCACTGGCTGGCTGATGGAGCAAGGCAAACATTGCATTAGTTGACTCTGAAAACATGGATGCACTTAAAAACACGAACTGCTTTCAGCATTCTTGTGCAGGATTTGAATTTTCTAGGGGGAATATCAATGTAAAACTTGGAGAAAATAGATAATTAGCCCTCAAACCAGCTACACCACTTGAAATGAAATGGGAGTACCTCAGATATTAAAAACTGTCTTTCTAGATAATCAATCAATGTGATATAGTGCCTGGATCCCAATTAAAATCAAAACCGTGTGTGTGGCTATTGCCTTCATGATTTCATCTTGCCACCTCAGCAATAATCCTAAAACATGAATAGCTGAGTCCGAGTTTATTGTATTTTTCCAGCTTCTAAATAGGTCTCAGTAGAAGGTAAAAAAAAAAAAAAAAAAAAAAAAAAAAAAAAAAAAAAGAGAAAATACTTTGCTTGCTTTTTAAAATTTACTTTTTCTTCTAAAACTGCCAATCAACAAACTCAGTTTTCCACGTGAAAGTCAGGCCAGGTTAGTTATGTCTCTTGCAAAGGCAGCAATAAAGAATCAGCCGACAGTGAGCAGGGACAGCTCCCAGCTCCTGTCGCTGTCGGCGTGGTGGCACTGATGAGTTACTTGCAATTTATTGCAATCAGCAGAGACAGCAGTACGACTCTGCATGCACTCAGGAAGGATTACTCAAGTCAGAGCAGACCATTCTGTTCAAAGGCAGTTTTCAGTGCAAAGCTACATTTATCATGCTCCTGGGAGGGGAAGAAAAAATGCTATAATGCTTCCATTGGTGTATAAAGCAAATGCGTGGCTGCAGTTTGATGAGGTGATCTGGCTTTTAACTTAATCCTGGAAAAAAATGATTGAGGAGTTACTGAGTACAGCTGAGAGAGAGGGAAATTAGAGACAAAATTAGCTGGGTTAAAATATTTTCATCATGGAAATAGAATTTAAAAAGGTAGGAAAGGTGAAATTGCTTAAATTGTGAGATTGCAGTAAGCACATATTCTACAGACTGCATTTCACTGTCTTTTGCTTGAATTGTTGAAAGATTTTCTGCTTTTCTACAATACAATTATTTTTTCCTTATTCCCAGTGGAGAGAAGGAAATGTGAGATGCTAAAACTTTTATCAGGGAGGGGGAATTTATGTCCACTTCATTTTTATCTTGGATTTAATTCTGTGAATAACACAGCCAGATTTATCAAACTTTTAGAGAAGTCATTGGGATTTTTTTGGCTGAGTACTGGCTGTCAAGATTCTTCTGATGCATACTGCTGTATGGATCTGTTGACATTGGCACTGATGGGGAGACATGGGTGTGCTCAGCCTGCAACCACCACAGGCTAAGACAGGATCAAAAATGACTGAGATATACATATATATATATTTTTTTTTTTTCCTATGAAAATGAGACTGATTTAAATTGTGATACAGGCCGTGTGCCACTTGCATCTGCAGAGTTGCAGAAAGGACCCACAAAGTTTATAAACAGAGTCAAACTGATTCAGTACTGACAAAGGACAATGCCTATGCAGAGAACTAATATCCTGACTGATTAAAAATTAAAGCAGTTGAAACTTTTCCAAGAGCTGAACATAAATCTTGATCTGTGCCATGAACCACAAGTCAGGCCAGCTGCCTGATTCAGTGGCTTGCCTTCAACAGCCTGTGTTCATCAGCAGGTGCAGGATGTCCATTGTGTCAGAAGTTATCCTAATGATGCTTTAGCAGGAAGCTTTTTAAAAAGAACCTTTACATCCTTTCTAAAGCGTTCCTGTTTTTATGGTGCAGATTTGTGTGTTTTCACTGTCTACCTTTTAGCACGTGAAGAAGAACTAACCCAGGAGGGACAATAGGGTGGACATTAATTTTATATTTCAGCAGTAGGAGAAATCTGCATTTGTTCTGGTGCTTCAGGTCCTAAGTTAGTGGTAAAATTTGACGTTTCCTTCAACCTACTTGCATGTTACTAGGTTCATTTGTAAGGAGAGTGAAAATCATTCCAGCTTTTGTTGTGAAAATCATTCTGCATTTTGTTGTTTTGGGAATTTACGTATGTCCCAGTACAGAAAGGTGAGCCTTCTGATAACCAAGAAAGGACAGAAGTTTGTCACAGGAGGTACCTTGAGGCATAATGTGGTGCTTAGCTTGAAATATTTAACCTGTATGCTTGCTGAGGAATACCAGGTTTCTTCATTTTCCCCTTTTCCATCCTAGAAAACATTCATACAGAACATCTGCACTCCCAGATGTTTGCAAAAGATAGAATTAGATACGAAAATGTTCTTTAGGTTCAAGGCCCATGGTAGGAAACATGAAAGGGTGTGGCAAACCCTGAAACTGACCCTCACACAAAGAGCTACACCGAGTGTGATTGCTGGTGGTGCTTATGCAGTTTGTCATCCAGGTGAGAGGGGGACAGTGCCACGGTGTCCCCAAACACTCACATTTTATTTAATCCCTCATGTTTCAAGGCTACATACATGAGGAAAATGCACTCAGAGGCTGTAATAGTCCTCTGGATTTCTTGGCTTTTTTTACTGGGCCTTGAAAATGAGACAGACATCACTGAAGAAGAGGTTTTTTACCTTTGTGAATCTTCCAATGGAAGTTGTGTTCACAACACAGAGACTGGCTCTACATGTTGATAAGGAAAACAAAATTTAGCTCTTATCTCTTCAAAAGGAAAGCCACATTTCTTCCACAGCAACTGGTAATCCTCACTTTGTCTTGACTTTCTGAGATGTGCAAAAGCATTGGTTTTGTCCAAAATGTGACTATTTTTCTTCTCTCCAGTTGATCTAAAGAAAACATTACTTGTATCTTTAGAAAATCATGGCTAGACAACACTATAATTTAAAGGCTAAAAACATTATTTAGAGAAGAAACTTCACTTGTGTTGTCATTTTGAACTCTATTCAATACTGGTTTCTTTTTCAAAACTCCTATTAGGACCCACAAAAAGGTAAATATATAAGAATCAGGGAATATCATAAGAATAAAATTAGTATTGCCATTGTTCTGAGTGAACAACTTTTAAAAATCACTTTTAACATCTCTCCTTATACAGTATAGCAACAACAAATTCCGGCATTTTCAATGCCACACCAAACACTCTGTATTTTTGCTCCTAAATGTGGCTATTAATGCCATAAACAAATGAGAAAAGTGGAGGCATTTCATTTAAGTCTGTTGATAGCTTCAAGTTATCAGTATTTAAAGGAAATATTCAGCTAGAGGTTTCTATTTTCTTACAAGAAGGAGGCTTTTCTTGGTAACATCCATCATAGTTAAGAATCTGCTGGGAATGCACCTGATATATTGACATTCACAGTCATTACACTGCAACTTGCTAAAAGATTTCCTTAAACTGCAGGATTTTCACCTGAGGTTGCATCTCGTGTTTGAAAAGTGGTGTTATTTGAGAGGGACTTTCTGGAAAACTTAAGATCTGCATTTTTTTTTTTAATAATAGGTTTAGTTTTGCCAGAAATCTGATGAAATCTCCCCTGCATATGAATTGCAGATTGCTTTGATCGCAATGGTGGGAAGAGAGGAAAACAGAAAGCATAGATGGTGTAAGACACTTATTTTACTCATCCCTCATGAAAAGACAACAGGGAGATCAGGTAGTAAAACTTTATTCAAATGTTGCACATGGGATGTTTGGAAATGCCAGGCCTCACAAAAGACCCAGACTTCCTTGCCTAACTTTTTATTCTGTGTGGAAGGAAGCTTTTTCACTAAGCCATAATACCTCACCATAGCTGGGAATTCAAATGTTTTGCTCTTTTCTAGACGAGACTGTGACAAAGCAATTTCTCACAATCTCCTGGTGTTGCAGCTTCCTTGTGACACTTTAAACTCATCTATGAATATATAGACACATTCCCTATCCCAGAGGATAAATCAAGGCTGCTGCCTGTGGCTGCCATAACTGCCCACAGAGGACTTAGACTTCTGAGGGATGTTTTAATCCTGTCAAATCTCTTTCTGAGCACATTCTATTTGTTTCTTGTTCCATTCCTAGCATTTTATAAGGTTTTGTTTCTTCATTAGCTCAGTCATGAACTGGAAATAGGTATCTGTCTCTCATGAGTGTGCTCCAGAGAGGGGCAATAATACACAATAATGCTTTGATTGATGCATTAGAGTGAAGACTGTCAAATAATGAGATATTATTACAATAGTACTATCTATTACATCTATAATTAATATGGTACCATACCAGCTTATTGGCTGTGGTGTACATATATATAATAGATGTATATTTTACACAGATACTGATATTATATTATGATACTGGTATTATTCATTATTTTACACAGGTATTATTTAAAACATGTTATAACTGTAGTATTAAGACCCCCAAAGAGAGGAAAACTGGAACATTATTACCTGAATAATTCAAGTTTTAACAGTAATTTACAGATCTGCAGGAAATCCGAAGTTCATAACAACCTGAGCCTCAGCTTTGCCCTTTGGATGATTCCCAAGTGGTCTCTGTGCCATGCCTGGGAACAGTGGTTCTTGCTGCTGGAGCAGCAGCATTTGGCAAAGCAGGCACAACCCCAGAGCCTCCCAGGGGAGCAGTACCCTGCACTGTGAGAGATGGATCTTGGCCCTTTGAATTAAGGGAGGAGGTTTTTCAAAAACTTAGAAATATGGAACTTAACACCAAAACTTACAGTTTTATTATCAAGATTATGGCCTTGATTTTCAAAGCCACCTGTCTTGCAATCATTCTTATGGACTGCAGGCTGGAATCTTTATAGATTTTAATTGACTCTAGCAAGATGTTGGCTTTTAAAAATGAGTAACATGTTGAATCCAGGTGTAAGACAGTTACATTACAAATAATTGGATACCTGGTTTTTTTCTTAGTATTTGTTTCTCAAAACTGATACACAACCTAGACATAGAATCATAGAATCAGTAAGGCTGGAAAATATTTCCAACATCATGGACTCGAGCCTTTGACCAAATACCACCTTGTCAATTAGACCTTGGCAATAAGTGCCATGTCCAGTTGTTCCTTAAACGCCTCCACCACAGCCAACAAGGATTAAACCCACAAAATAGCAGCAGCCTCAACCTCACTCCTTTCCCTGCTTCAACTTTAAAAGCTGGTTTTGGTGTTAATTCTATACCTGATCTGATGAAACTGATTTCACAGGTTAAACATTCTTCCCCCTGTGAGTTGTTAAGTACAGCTGAATTTGTTCTGCAAATGGAAAGGCAAACAGAGATGATCACTTCGGGTCTTTGCTAATTGTGTTTTAAGGAATTTCAGAATATGGACAGTCCTTGGAAACAGCAGAAAATGTGTACTAAGGCACAGGACTTTACTGGATGGTGAGAGAGGAAGAGGTAAACGGTAATAATTATAATGGCAACTATGGATATAATAATGATGCTAATGATTGCACTAACCATTTTTTTTTGCTTTTCATTTGATATGAATTACCTGAAGAAACCAAAAAACAGATTCTTGGTTGGTATATTTCTCAAGATAAATTGTGAAAATTAAATAACTTCCAAATAAAGACTTTCAGCTGATTAAGTGGCTCCTACTCTATTTTATATAGTTTTTTTTTATGACCAGAAAATCTTGGATTCCATAAAAGCAAAATAAGTTAAATGAGGGTATTTTTAATTACAGGAAGTAAAGCCTAAAAGAAGGATGACATATTTCAAATCTTTCCCCTCTTTTTTTTTTCCCCTTAAGTTGAGATTGGGTGAATATTTGATACTTATGAGCAGTAGGGCCATGATTCAGGCAGGCACTTGAAAACATGCCTAATTTTAAGCTATGCATTTGCTAAATAAAGAGCCAGCTAGGGCTTGTGGGATCCTCATTCGGTTTTCAACCTGATTCGGTACACTTTGTGCATTGAAACTCGGGAACAAGGAACGAACCCACTTCTGATTCCCAATGGTGAATTCAGTTAAGCAAGCATGTGGGTGTTTAAGGCCTGCTCCAATTTATGCTTCCTATTTTTGTGTCACTTACGCTGTGATGAAAATAAGAATACAATGGA
This sequence comes from Corvus hawaiiensis, assembly GCF_020740725.1. Taxonomy (NCBI): domain Eukaryota; kingdom Metazoa; phylum Chordata; class Aves; order Passeriformes; family Corvidae; genus Corvus; species Corvus hawaiiensis. Next base: position 25,829,985 of record NC_063255.1, read on the forward strand.
TATAAAATATGCCCAGATTATTTCTGCATTCAGGAACACTTCTCCACCAGCTTCCCTGTGTTTCTTGGGGTTTTCTCTTTCCCTGGCTGGTAAGGCTTCTTGTACAGATTAGCAATAGTACCTGAACTAAATTCTTCCATCTAATGTAAGTATTATTGATAAACAATTAGTAACATAAAATGTGCCCCCCTCTTCAGTTTTTCTGTGATGTGTGAGATATTTCTCTGAGGTTAAAGGCAAACTCCGGCTTTGCCCCTAACACCACTGCAGCCGGTTTTCCCTTGGTCACTGTAAACCCTGATTGCAACAGCAAATATGACTGGGTAGAAAACTGTCTCAGTAGCAGAGAGGAAAGGGCAAAAGCAGGATATCTGACTTACTGACCTGTGAGAGAAGTTTTAATTCAGAATTGTAGGGATGTGAAATGTCACCATTTACGCACAATGAATAAATGCCATTCTGGTGCAAAGGTGGTCAGAGGGTTCTCTGTATGAAGACAGACTGAGAGAGATGGGAGTGCTTAGCCTGGAGAAGAGAAGGCTCCAGGGAGACCTTATAGCCCCTTCCAGTGCCTAAAAGGGCTTCAGGAGAGCTGGAGAAGGAATTTGGACAAGGGCCTGGAGTGACTGGACAAGGGGGAATGCCTTCCCAGTGCCAGAGGGCAGGGTTGGATGGGACACTGGGGAGAAATCCTTCCCTGTGAGGGTGGGGAGGCCCTGGCACAGGTTTCCCACAGAAGCTGTTGCTGCCCCTGGATCCCTGGAAATATCCAAGACCAGGCTGGACAGGGCTTGGAGCAAGCTGGGAGAGTGGAAGGTGTCCCTGATCACAGCAGGGAAGTTGTACTAGGTGACCTTTCAAGTACCTTCCAACCCAAACCGTTCTGTGATTCTGTGATCACTCTATCACTATTGCATTTGTCTGCTCTCCTTCTTTTAGTTCTCTATAATTTTGTGAGCCCTTTCCCACCCCAGGAGGATCCAGTTGCTTGAGCCCAGCTCTCAACCCAGTCCCAGGACTGGCAGAAACCATCCTCTGATATTTAACCTGAAATGTAGGCAAACAGCTGCTGCAGGCAGAGTGGGAGCTACAGACAAAATTCATCACAGAAGCTTCTATTGAGACATAAGGTGCAGAAAGGACACCCTGGCTTTCTAAACTCCTTCTCAGAAAGGAGCCTGGATGTAGCTGCACCCAATCTTCACCCCAGACCTAGGAAACAGTTTAAGGAATTATACAGGTGTAATTTAGTCTTTATGTGACTTTGTCCTGCAGCATTAAGGATGGCACACAATATATTTATATAGAAAAAAATAATTTATTTAAATTGATTATGGTAATGACTAGATTAAAAGATCTTCATCAGAATTATTTACTACACAGAATAGGTAACTACAACTACTAGTATAATGCATTATTTTTGAAGCAAAAGACAATAATTAAGTAGATATTGATGCCACTCACCCACACCAATGACCATGGGCCAATCTCAGACTCAGGAGTAACCTTGAGTGACATTCCTGCTCAAGAGAGGAATCTCCATGCTGAAAAGGTGTGTTAAAGGTCCCCAATACTAAAGAGTGAAAGGGTTAAGACTGCCAATCCTGTGCCTCCAGGCCAGCTGTATCGATGTCATGAAGATTTTTTGCCTTTTCTTTTATACCCGTTATACCTTTTTTACAACTTCTGTATTCTTAGTGCTTTTTGCCTACATTCTTGGACTTGTTTGTCAAGCTAAGAGACTAAGCATTTTAGAAGCTTCGTAGTTAGGGATCAGTGTGCCCCAGACCCCAAGGTCGTCTCCAGAACACATTCTGTAAACCAAGATAGAACCATCCAGGGGAAGGTTCCTTGGGGAGGGGGGGCTCACTTGAGCCTCTCATTGGGGAATCTTTGATAGATATGCTAATGAGTAAAACCTATAATGTTATACCAGATCTTTTGGGGCATATTCAGCGGGGTGCATTTCGATGCATATGACCTGGACGTGTGCACCTAAGGATCCTTAAAATAAATACCAAGGTAAAATCCCTTTTCCCCTTCTAAACGTGTATGACTCTTGATTTTAAGACCAGGAAAAGGCATCAGTATCAGCTCAGCAGCTTTTAGGGTAAGTTATTGATTGGTTCCCTTATCAGGTACTTTAAGAGGTAGTTTGCTCTTCCTCAGGATGTTTAACTTTAGGAATGATGAGTCAGGCTGGTTTCAGGTTCTTCAACACCAAATGCAGCATGGCCCCCTGTGCCGGTTTGGCCAAATTTAGAAATACATCCTCTGAGAGAAGGCACAACCACCCCTCCCCCACCAGGTTCGGGAAAAATAAATTTTCCTTGAAGGAAAGTGAAGGAGATAAAAACTATTTATTTAACAAACACACGGGAAAAGGAAAATAATGCTAAATAATAAATCTCTCACTGTGGAGAAAAAACTGGGAAAATGTCAGAGTCCTCCCTTTGGTCTCCTCGGAGCTGGGGCTTGGCCCAGGGCCAGGCCCTCTGTGCTCGGTGGAAAGTCCTCCCAATGTGTTCTGATATTGAAGCAGTCCAGTGGAAAAGGGAGAAATTCCAGGAAAGGAAAAAAGTCCAACTCTCAGTCTCCCTTTGGAGAAAAAGTAGCTGAAACTGGCCAGAAGCTGACTGGAAAGCAGCAAGCCGGGTGCTTCCTCACTCCCCCGCCACAGCTGGGAAAAAAAAGTCGCTATCTCTGTGTGACCTTGAACAAGCTGCAAACTGCTTTGAAGAAGTTCTGCTCAGTTTTTCCTTCCCCCTCTCAGGCTCAGTTTAAAGGCATAGAAAGGCACAAGAATTAATTTCTGGGCATAAGGCAGCAATATGGGATACACATCATAAAGTCACCCCAAGACACCCCCCTTCCCCATCCACCCCTGGTAACTTTGCAAATAAAAAATTTGGAGTTGATTTACCCCTGCTCCAGGTGGCCCATCCAGCTACACCATCCACCCAAAATCACCTGCAACTTAAAAGCCAAAAACTGCTGTGCCCGCTGTGTCCCCAGCCAGGGGACAAGCTCAGGCTGTGCTCCTGGGTCATGGCTGTGTCCCCAGCTCCATGGGGCTCCAGGGACTTCAAGAGATGGAGACAGACATCTGCAAATGCTGGGGCCGCATCAGATCCAGAACATTGGCAGCTGTGGGACGAGCACCAGCAGTGAACGTGGATTGATTGTCATGTCCCACGTATCAGTCTGGCATCCACGGCCTTTGAACACCTGCATTTATTTGGAAAGTGTTATTCCTTTCGTTTGCTTTCTTCTTACACAGCAGTGATTTGTTTAGGATATGCCCTGTTGAATTAATCACAGTTTAGTCTTCTCTGCTGGAACACAAATGTACCCATTTACATACAGTAAAAAGAAAAGAACACTGTATTTTTCTTCCCAACGCCCTAATACACGGTTTTGGGAAGAAACAAATTTTTACCCAGAGAAAATGTATACTTTGCTGCTTTCCCTTGTTTGCTCAGATAAATCCCTTTATCACTGGTGAATAAAAGAACAGGGGTCTTCTGCTAACCTTAAAGATCAGTTTCATTTCTTTCAAGAGATAAGATTATGTGATTTCATGTTCAACATCACTTGATCCTGCTGCTGGTGCAGAGTTTGTATGAATTAGAGAGTGAAATCATGGCATCAAAGTTATATATTTTTGTAGAAGCACTGATCATCAAACTAGTTATGGTTTTATTATTAGCAATACCATAATATGCAGAATTAGACCTACAGTGAAAGTTGGAACTTTCACCTTAAACCATCAAAGCTCAGAATTTAGGTGTAAATGTTTATGTACTTTGGTTTACGCACATTTACCACTGTTTTGTTGCTACCTTCATTCATGTCAGGAGCAGAAGAAATACCTGATCTTTCCTGTAAGATCTACCTGGAGCTGCACATCCTCAGAGGGGCATATGTGAAAAATATTTACCTATGTTATATGGACAAAGATTAAAGAGTTGTAGAGAGGAGAATAACTTATGCCCAATCTTACTGTGAAAAATAAGCAAACTTCCTTGAGCTGCTTTTTAATTGATATGTTGTGCTTTAATCTTAAAGCTGTCCCATACATCAACTTTGACTCCCAGGAAACCTCAGTCCTTTATGGAAAAGGCAGTTCTGCTCACATTTCTCGCATAGGGAAGTTGCTGTTCTTTCCAGGGGCAATAGGAATGGATCCACACTAAAGAAATCCATGCCTGGGGTATAAATGAGACCAACACAGAGCTGCACTGAGCACTTAAATGATTCCAAAATGCTGTGTCTGTTGTGGCACCGATAGGCAGAGAAAAGCTGAAAACTTGAATGTAGATAAAAAAATAAGTAAACTTATAAAGAAAAATATTAACAAATAAACAAATACATATTAGAACATTAAATGCCAGTTCATTGCCTCTGGTATATTTGCTTATCCTATGTTCTGCACAACAGTCGTTGTATGGAATATTATGCACCCCCTCAGGCCGGCATGGAAGTCGTCCTGTAATAGTGGATGAGGATATTTCCTAGGTTGTACCTGTGTTTGAAACAGCTGCTCCAATTACAGCAATAGATTGCATCTATAAATGAGATCCACCAGCTCCTGGGAAATCAGCTCATACCAAATGCTTGTGTTTGTGTTCCTAACAACACAGGCTATTATAGGACTGGCTGGGCCACTGCTTGGTCTCACAATACTTTCCCTAGAATCCTTAGTGAAATTCATTTTCTCAATTCCTTTCTTCAAAGCTCCCAGTGGTGTGGTCTTAGGACTTCTCAGGATTGGTCTGGCAGTGCAAAATAAAGACGGGATTTACAGCTCATCTTTCCAGATGCAAAGACAGATGGAAACTGAAGCTTTCTCTGAGGCAGCTGTAAAAAAATGTAGAACAAAAACCCAGAGGGACTAATGACTGCTCCAAGCCTCAGCAATTCTCAGTTCCAGTGACATGTGGGAACATTTGGACGGGCCCTACCTATAAAAGCTCAGGAAAGTGTGACGATACAAACAAACGCATGCGCAATTGCCCTGGTATCTAATCCAAGACACCTACCTGTTCTCAACACAAAACACGTGTTACACACCTCTTTCCAACCCCACACAGTCCTACAAGATCAGTTGGATACGTTTAATAGCAAGTGTGCTGAATGGCTACAGAATACAGGTTCATATCTAGAGCTTGTTTCTGGGAAACAATGAACATCCAATACACACTTCGTTGCCTTAGCTATGCTATCTACATTACAGCTTCATTCATTACTTCACTTACAACCTTTTGCACGTAAGTAAATGAGCTCAGTTCTTCCCCTCCTTTGCATTCCATCTGCTCTTTTACACATCTGAAAAACCCCTGTGGATTTGGCTGTTATGTCAGTATCTGAGTGCCAGGGGAAGAGTGGAGAAGTACTTACCTGCCAGATCATTATTTTCATTCCCAAGGAGGTTAATATTCAAAAATGGCCCTCACCAGTCATAGAAAAATTGGTCAGGAAAAAATAAAAACAACCAACAAACACTAGTAAACCAAACATCAATTGTATATTGTCACCACCTTGAGAAACACATATTGCACATAAAGATCTCCAAGGTATTTATCACAAGACAAAATTTTTTTGTCTACTAAAAGGTACTGTAATTTTTCATTTAATTATGAGTCACTCAAAGCAAGATTTCCACATTTGGGGTGATAATTGCTATCCAAAACATCATCAGTCAGTCAGCACTACCTGACTGGCAGCAAGCAGATGTGTGAAACCCTCCATGCTTGGTTTGGGCCAGCAGCCCTTGGAGATTTATCTGTGTTAAGAACCCATGTGAAACATACAGTTTCTTATCTGAAAAAGACCTGTGCCACTTTTGGGAAATAAATCAACATTTTCATTACAATACACAGCAAGCTTACAACACTTCCAGATAATAATAACGTCAGGATAACCAATTTTGAATTTATTGCCAAAGTTCAGGTTATGGATTACCAGAAGAAATATGTTAACAGAGTTTATGGTTCAGATGGAGATCACTAATATTTAGAGTGCAGTCTCACTTAAGGTAAAACATATAATTGGTTACAGATGTTGAGCTACCACAGGAATTGCTGCCTTGAAAAGAAGGCAAGGGAAGCAGACTCAGCCTGTCCAGATGAGATACGTTTTGAGCCAGTTTCTGTCATTGCATGAGTCAAGCGACTTGACAGATATTTCAATGTAATATAAAAATATTTTTGGTGGTGTGAGGAACCCTGGGAGCAGGAAAGATGGCATTTGGAGGCTAAAGAAGTCAGTCTCCACGAGAGAGCAGCACAGTCTCAGCCCCTGTGCTTGGCTGTGGTGCATTCCATCAGTCCTCTGAAGAGCTCTGGGAACAGATTGTTCCCCTCTTGGTGAGGGAAGATGGATACGCAGCCTCCTCGAACTGCCTTTGCTTCCACCTTCCCTCCAAACACACGGAGCGTAAAGACCGTGCAGGAAAACTGCTCTTCATAAAATTCCCAGTGCACAGTCTTTCAAGCCCATATTTTCTTTGAGGGCCTGAATGTTTTGTTTTGCTGACAAGGACAGTAGCAGTAATATATTGTTTTGTTCTTAGTGAATATTACGATCATAACTCTACAAATCCTGTTAATCCTGCCACAATGTTGATGTGGATTAGCCTGGGGAAATGTAGACACGTCTGTAGTATCCTTAAGCTTTTCCTTTTCCTTCTGCCCCTGCTTTTTTGTTTTAGAGTGGCAGTGATGACATAGTAAATTATTCCTAGGGCTTAGGGGGATCTGAAATTGCTGTGTGTAAAAAAAAATTGTGGCAGCAGAAGTGGATCAAGACTGGTAAGAAATTAAGATCTCCCTAGAATAACTGTGACTTCTCCACTTCAGTTGCCACAGTCAATTGATGTCTGGAGGACTGGTGTGGGACTTGATACCAGTTTATCAACACAGAAAGTGCACAAGTGTCAGCTCTTGTTCTGGAAAGGAAGAATTTGGGGACTCTGGACTCAGTGTTCTGTAGCCTAACACCAAGACAGGTTGCTGGTAGAAGCTGCTGGGCAGGTGGAGCTTGGTGGCTGAGATACCAGGGCCAGTTTTGCAGTAGTCAGGCAGGATCTGTGCTTCTCCATCTCTGTAGCAGTTGCCTGAATTCCTGTCCCAAGCAGTTAACAGTTCTGTGTGTCCCACTGCAGCATGCAGGTTTCCCACACAGTGGTGTTTTGCCTCATTCCCTGTTCTGCTCTTGCAACAAGAGCTATAAATCTGTTTATCAACCTAAACCACAGAAAAGGAGGACCATGTAAATTAAACAGCACTGTAAAACATTGAATCAGATAAGCTTTTCAATTAACAGTTCAATTTGTTTTGACTTCATTTTGAGAAAGGAACAGTACTTGCAGCCTGGAGTTGTTAACTCCTTTATGCATTTTTTGATGAAACAGGACACTCCCACAAGTTGTTCCTCTCCACTTCCCAGAGTTCAAATATTCCTCAATAGAGAGTGACTTTCCTCTGGGAGAAAAACACACTGAGAAGACAAGGTCTGTGTTCCTGAGACCTGGATAAGTTTCAATTCCTTGTTCTTAAAAATGAATTCAGTGCTGTACACAGAACCTGGTGTTTCTAATGAATAATTTTTTAGATTCAACTGTCCTGGAAACTGTTCATGAAAAGAGAGGGCTAGGCTACAAAATTCTAAGCAGGTTCCTTTTACTTTTACTTTTATGGGAAGAACTGTAGTGAAGTCAGTACTAGACCTTTGCTTTTTTTGTCTTTTTTGAGCCCTTGTGAACAACCACCCCCATCACCACCTGTGCATGATGTAAATTGAGACCTTTATACTTGGGAAATTACAATGTTTACAGCCTCACCAACAGCATCAGTCCCCTTCACAAACACCTGAGGATGACGGGTTTGAGTGATAATGCCTGATGAAAGGGTTTGAGGGAGCAATGGATGCTGTGTTAGGCTAAGAATTAAAGGCGTTTAAGAGCAGCCCAGCTGTGTGTGGATCAGCCTGCCCTTAAATGCTGTGCAGAAACAGAGCCTTCGTACAACCCTGTATCACTGAGCTTTGTTTTCTCTCCTGTTTTCCTTCTTGCTGACTGTAAAAAGTGAACTAATTGGCCTCATTTCAATCTCAGTTGTCCCCATGACAGAAGAAAATTAATTCTCCCTGTCTGTTAAGTCCTAAGTGTGTATCTTGAAAACTTTTCCAAGTAATTAAGACATCTCAGATTGTCTTTGTTTGTCTGTTTCCAGTACTCTGAGACTGCCAGTGGTTTCATAAGCCCTGTTTCTAACACTGTCAGGGAGATCCTTGCACATTTGCCTATGGAGGGATTAACATTCATACCATTCTGTGTCTAAGAGATCTTCAGTGTGAAAACATATTGGGTCAAACTCCAATTTACTGCATTCCAGTAAGAAAACTACTGCCCTGTAAAATGGGATCATGAAACACCGGTGTACTTGCACAAAACATACAAAACATACATCTCATTCTCCTATTTTTTTTTTTTTCATGCTCCTTATCTTTAGTAAAAGCCACCTCTTTTCAACCTCAGAATCACATATAATAATAAACCAAACAATTTATGAAGTACTTTGTTTGTTATGGATATTTTTAAAGGATTTTAGTCCCTGGTGCAAAAATAACCCCCCAAACAAATTTTAAAAAATCTTGCATGTTTTTACTTCAGATGTGTGTAAGAATAGATTCCCCACCAAACTGTCTAGGCATGGATTTCATGAAAGGCACTTAAGCAAAAAGGCTCCTTTTCTGTTAGGAAATGTTCCTGTTAGAAACAGTGGATGGGAAGAGCAGAACAACTTGCTGTATAGTAGTGGTTAAGTACTGACAGGCAAACAGTCTTGGGACAGGGACATTCTTTGTGTGACAGTGGAAAACCCTGTTTTTTGCTAAAAGGAATCTAAAAAATCAGTCCTTTCTGGGGTGAAAAATACAAGAACCACATTAAAAAGAAGCAAAAAAAAAAAAGATAAAATAGGTAAAAAAAAAGAGATCACAAGCAGGTTTTTATCACTTGAGACTTTGCAAGAAAGACTGGAAACTTAGCAGGAAAAATTTAAAAAATTACAAGCTGTCAAGTTCATTTGAAATAGATTTACAATGTATGAAGTTTAGTTATGGAAACAGAGGTACCTATTGACATCTTTCTCTCCATCACTAGAAATCTATGATGCACTTTGTGGAGGCACATATTCAACCATCCCCCCTGGCAAATCCCTTCCCGTTTCGAGTCACTTTGGCAGATATTTTGGGTTCTAGAGGGGAAAATGGGCTGCTCAGCTCTGACACTGGTGGTGGGGCTGTGTCAGCAATGTTCTGCAAGGGAAATGGAGCCAGGAGCTGCAGTGTCTTGATCAGTGCTTCATCTGCAGCCTGGGGAGTGTCAGAAAGAGTGTGAGCTGTGTGAGCAGCACTAGCACGGCACAGTAATATTAACGTGCTAGATATAGCATGTGGGGATGAAAATAGCAGTAATAAAGGTAGACATAATTATTATAATAATACCTTGTCCACCACCAATGTGAAAGTGTTGTATAACAGTTGAAATATATATGTAAAACAAGATTAGGAATAACTGTTATACTACATAAGTAATACATATGTGTTTACTGAGCTGCACCAATTGGCTCAGCTTGTGAACAAAGTCAGAAAAGAGAAGAAACTGTGGTGTCATAGAAATATCTCCTACTTCTTGTGCTTGTTCTGGGGACACACTAGACTTACACAGTTAGAGCAAACCAGCCATTTCTATGACCTCAACAGCTTTCATGCCTAAGCCCATGAAAGTCTGTTCTTGGTGTTGTAGTTCAGGGCATTTCAAATAATCCATCACGTTAGATATCAATTTCCCAAATACTGCTACATGCTGCAAATGCTTTTATATTTAAATTGTAGTAGACATTGCACTGTGGAATACACTTTAATTGCCATAGTGCTTTTGAGAAGCAGCACTGGTGTTGACAACAGTTTATAAAGTGTTTGTACTCTTAGTTGTTCTAAAGTAGACAATTCTGTAGTTCTATATTAAGTGCTTGTGCAAGGACTGCCCTGAATGTTGATCATGTAAAAGGAATTCAGATTTTTGCTAGATGCCTGTACATAAAATAGTTTAAGAAATGCAGGCGATGTTTTTAAGAATTGTCTAGAGTTAAAAACAAAAGGAGAAATTTTTTATCCTTGTTTTGCTCAACCATAGATTCAGAACCAAAACTGTCACTACAGGGAACTGCAACTTGGTAACCAGGTCGATGCAGAGAAGCCAGTGCTACCCCTGCTAACAGGATAATGAGATACTGCAGCATTGCAACTCAGACAGAAACCTGTCAGGGCACCGGCTCCACTTACAGAAAAATGAAGGCAAGGCAATGCATGAACTGAGCCTGAGATTTAATTTTTATGTAGCTTGGTCCTGTGAGAAACCTGATGCAATATGCTGGCTTAAATGAAGCATGTATTATAATGATATTGACAGAATGGGAAAAAGGGAGGGGGAGGGAGGAAAGGAGAGAGGGAGGGAGGAGGGAAAAGGGTGTTAGATGGGGAGAGGAGGAAAAAGCATTTGGCTGGTAGACAGTCTTACAACAAAGATGTTTCTAAAGCAAGCTTTCAGCTGCTTCTCATTTCCTTTCCCCAGAAATACCAAGGTTTTAATTGGATATATTAAATCCAGGTAGAGCACTTATACACAGATGTGCTTTTGTTTTGCCTTGGTGTACTTACAGACCACAGAGCACTGTGGTGTTTGTGTCTTCAGGAAGCCACACGGTGTGTGGTGTCTCCTTGAAGTCCATGGGATGCCAGTGGAAGAGGCTGTGATGTCTCAAGATGTTGAGGCTAAAATACTTCACTGTGGCTGGGAGACAAGTATTTAAAAAAAAAAAGAAAGGTAAAATACTGTATTATAATAATTTGTTTTCTATTCAGCTACAGTGAAATGTGACCAACAGAAACCTCCTGGAGCAGGAAGCCAAAGGACCATGAGCAGATTGCCCAGGACCATAAAAACACTGTACCTTTACAGGGCAGTAGGAAAAGAGACATTGAAGTATATTTTGCAATTAGAGAACAGAAGCAAGTGATAGTTCTAGAGGACTAGGACTATCTGTCTCCCTCTGAGTCTGGTTTGATGTTAGCAATTTAACTTGTTGAAAATATTACTCAGCACCTACTCAGGGAATGGAGTCGAGGAGGAAAAATGGGTTTGGTGCTCCACTGAGAAGGTAATTGCAAATCAAGTTTAAGGCAGAGAACAAAGAGCAAAAGGAGTTCTATCTTACTGAGACAAAAATACCATTTATTACTCATTAGGCATTGCAAACATAGAGTTTTTCAGCTCGTGGGCTGAAAAACATAAAGTATAAATGGTACAGCACTTTCAGAAATATAGTTTTTCACGCAGGAAGAATGGGGGAGAGATTTGAAGTTAAGTGTCAAAGTCATACTTTCTTTGTCCAATAGAGAATCATTTTAACTGTATTTTACATTTTTTCACCTTAGGTTTTTTTCCCTCTCCCCAGTGTCCGAATTAGTGGGTGGAAGTTTAATCAGAGTATTATTGCAGTGCTCAGCTTATGCAGGATGTTGACGTTAAAGGATATGACTTACTATGATAAAATATTCCATGTCTGTGGTTATTTTCATGGGCATAATGGCCTTATGGAAATTCTGATTATTGTAGTCAGTTATGCTACATAGGTATCTACTGGGTTTTAATGACATTCTTCTTGGGGTAAGAGGTGTTTTGATTTTTTTTTTGTTATGCTCTAGCAAAGATGTTCAAATGCAGAGGTGGAATAATTTGCATGAGTATTTACATATTTTTCAGTTATTGTCAACTGATTGATTTCCTCTCCCAGGGTTCATGTTCAGTGGAAGCTGTACTGTCTTCATTGAGAACCAGGCCTAAAGCACTGGACATGTTTATTGTTCCAGTCAGCTTTCCCTTTCAATGCATAAAAAACCCCTTGCATTTCTACAGTGGACATCTAGCTGGGGAAGATTACACTTGCAGTCTTAATTTTCAAAATCAAAATGCTGTTTTTCATAATTTTTCATCACACCAAAATATTCCTGCATTTCGATTGAATTTTGCCCTTTTACTTGTCCTCCTTGAAGTTATTGTAAAGCTTTGGTGAGTGTGTGAATCCAATAAAGACTGAAATAATGTTATAAGCACAAGTGAAACTTGATTTAAGTGTAGTGCTATTGGATCTGCAGATACATGGGCTTATGGATCCACAAATACTGCAGAACACTGTCATCACCAGAATACAGCACGATGGGCTGTTTCAGCTGGTGAAAGCCACTGAATATTCACATTCAGACCACACAGCCCTTTCCTCACCAAAGGCGTTTTTAAAAAGCATTAATGTTACTGTGGTTATTTTCTCTTATTGCATAATTCTGAGTGTAAGTAGAGTAATGGGAGCTGGTGTCATTACCTACTGATATTGAAGCAATTTTCTTACAGAACAAAGTTAAGACAAGAACAGCAGGAATGGTTTTCTCAGCAGTTTCTAACTTTCTGTATCCAGGGAAGCAGCAATTGCAATGCCATTCTTAAATCTTCTCTGAGCTGATTCAGTGGTAAAGCAGGAAGGTGTGAATCTTTCTGACTAAAAACCAACACCTTGGTTTTATTTGCATGGCCATATTTCTTCTTACTTTTCTGTCTTGACAATGCAAAAGCTTCCACAAAACTCCAATTTTTATGTATGGGGGATGATTTGTTGGAAATTAATGGAATGATTTGTAGCTGGATGATCCTAGATGTTTTTGGTGCTGTGCCATCTGCCTGATAAGGCAACTGAACCAATGTCAAAGTCTTTTTCTCCCTGGTCCTGTCCCTGACCTGAGCAGCCCCTGTGGTCTTAGAGGGTGTTACGGCGTTTTGGAGAAGGCAAGAGCACCTAAAATCAAGGCACCAAACATTTTTCGTTGCTGTGGCAAAACACCCATGTCCAGCTAAGCAGTGCTGATATTTCTGGAAAGCAGTTTTCTCTCGTGATCTGCACCAGGCATGTGCCTGGTCTTTGTGGTGAGTTTCCCTAAAACAACAGAAACAGGAGCACTGGAGAGAAATCCCCTCTGGTGTTATGGAGAGCCTAGTTTTTCTCCAGCAGCATAGAAAAAGACTTTAGGCACCACGTCTGCAGAGAGCCAGTCTGAGTCCGTGCTGAAGAGGGAATGGGGTTTGAAGGGTGTTTTTTTATCCTTCTTTTTTTTGTTCCTCAAGCTCCATCCCTTGCCTTCCATGCATAAGAAAAATGACACAAACCAGGACCCAAGACAGGCTGTCTGTAAACATGTTATTGCATTGCTTGGCAGTCTACAAACTGAGCTACTGAAAAGAAGATATGAGTCAAAAAAACCAACCTCTTGAATGAACAAGCAAAATTACTATTTAAAATCATGAAGTTGGCCCATTGATCAGTTTTATTGCTGAGAAAAAGAGGTTAAGAGGCTTCATTTAGATTTGTTTGCTTAATTGATTTTGATTTTGATTTCTCACTTGCATTTTTAATATTATTTTTCTGCCTGGTAAACGCAGTTTGATCATCTTCAGAGAGAATACAGTTGATTAAAAATTCATTACTGCCATTTTTTACTTGTAGGATTTTTAATAAACTCCAGCTTACAGACCCTGTGCTAGCAGGGGGAAAAATGAATATTTTATAGAAATATGTTGAGAAAATAAATTACCTGTCTCAGAATATAGGCAGATACAGCTTTCACTGATGGCCAGAAATCAAAAAAATACTTAATTTTTTTATGTTCTACAGCATTATCTTTATCATGCCTTGTAAGGTGTCTGTCTCTTCTTCATTTCTCTATTCTTACATTCCCTCCTCTTCTCATTTTTTTATGAAGCAAGTATGACAACCCTAGTCAGTAGAAATATTCAGGCTGAAGCTCTTGGTATTGCATCAGGCACAGCCTACCAATATTTCATGCACCTTCTTTCATTCCTTTGGTCTTCCTTACTGTTGACATCCCCATACCTCAATATTTTAGACCCTGAGGGCTGAATGGGCTGAGGAAATAGGAGAGACAGAGTTTACTGGAAGAGGAGAGAGCTTTATCAGACCAAATCAAAAAAGATTAAAAAATGGACAATTTGGTGGACAGAGAGACTTTAGGTAGTTTTTTTCACATCCCAGACGACAAGATTTTTGTTCCCCAACACCTGATAATCTGTTCCATCTTTAGCAGTTAATTTAGGCAACAGTTGTATTCTTCTATCAAGCCTGGTTTTCTCCACCATCTCAGAAAGTGAGAACCAAGCACCTTTGTTATCCTTCTTTCCTTGTGCTTTTAATTTAATTGAGTTGTCTACAGATGGTTTCCTTTCTGTCTGTCTATGTCTGGAGACTTTGACTACCTTGAGACTCGCTGTTGAGCCTTTCCTTGATGTCAGACTCAAACTTCCATTCACTTCAATGACACAGAACTTACATCTTTTCTCCTTTCCTTCTCCCATCTCTACAGCTTAAAATCTCTCCATTTCAGACCTGGGAGCTGTTTCTTTGGGAATGTCTCATGAAACTTGATGCAGATGTCACATGAGTGTAAGGTTATATTCCTTATGCAATGTAAATAGGTTTTGGCATTTGCAACTCAGGGAAAAGATCCAATTGCATTGAAAGACAGAAATAGAAAGTGAGCCTTAAATTTTAATGCAGGCAATTAAATTCCACTACCAGCATTTTGAGATAAATGGTACAGTGAAACAGGCCCACTCTTTGTGGCTCATTCCACTGAAATGGAATTAGATTCATAATATGAACATATGGAAGCAGTTTCCTTCATGTATATTTAAATTCAGTATTAATATTTAACACTTATATTCAGGGCTATGATTTTTCAGTCAAAATAGGGCAAAGATTGGAGCAAAGTCTTCCACTGCTGCAACTCTAGGAGCAGTTATTCATTTCAGTGTAATTAATGTGGATTTAAAGCTGAAGCCAAAAGGAATACTCCCGGTAGCAGACTGCCTATGCTTCATTTTTAAATTTAGGCTTGAACACCTTGAGGTTCAATTTTTGTTCTAATGCGCCATTCACAAAAACATTTTGTCATTTTAAGAAGAAAAAAAAAAAACCCTAACCAGGAAAAGAGTGGAATGGAGTAGCAGTCTCTACCACCAGCCAGCAAATTCACACCAGCTGAGCCTCACACCAGACTGCTGGGACAATCCATAATCTCCTAGAGATGGGGTTGTACCTCTTGCCTGATTTTAAATGGCACTGTGAATCCCTGGCTCCCTGTCCAGTTTCCATAAAGATAGTTCTTGAGCAAATCATCGTTTCAAAAGTGTTGATCCATCTCCCATTATCTCCTCCTCCTCCAGGAGGAGGTGGGACTGGGACACTGTAGCCTTGAGGCAGCAGTGGAGCCCCCAAGAACTCCCCTTTTCCCCATTCCTCTCCATGTCATTCTGAGCATCTCAGTTTAAAAGGATGGATTAGCGTTCCCCACAGGTGGCTGGCACTGAAACAGAGACTTCTTAGTCATCACAGGTATTTTTCCTGCTCCTGTCACTGCTCAGACACCTGCACATGCTGACTTTGCTGCTGATTTTGATGGCAGCTGTCTGAGTCCACAGGTGACTGTTCAGAACTCATCCTTGAGAGAACAACTCAAAATCCTGTGTTTTGGAGCTGAAATGGGTCTGCTGAGAGGGCAGGCATGAACCACGAAAAGATGGAGCTGTCTGCCTTTGAGTTTGGGACTGCCTTTGAGTTTGTGCAGTTACTGCGTTGTATATTCACGCATGCTAAAGCCCCAGAGTTTCAGAGCACATGGGTTTTAGGGAAGAAAGCTCTTTGCAAACACTTCTAAACAAAAAAAGATGTTCAGAAGTCCTTATCTTCACTGCTAGTTACAAGTATAAAAAAGGCTGAAGTAGGCTGAAGAAGTAAACAGGCTGAAAGTAGTTTTGGCAAAAAGTGGGAAGTTAAGAGCCCTTCCTTTTTCTTTCTCTTTATGTCAACAGAGCTGTATTCACTGCAGATGTTATGTGCTTTTAGTCTAAGCACACTTTGACTTTCAAGTTTATACTGACCTCCAAGAGATACCAGCCCTCAGTACTCCTGGAAGAAAGCTATCCCACCATTAGCATGACTTGCTTCTAACACATCAGTACTGTTGTGTTAACTTGAATGAGAACATGAGAAAAAAACAATCCATTTATTCCTTATTTTTGTTAATCTACTGGATATTTGGACTTCCAATGTGCTCAAGACACTATGCTCTTTTTTCTTAATAATGAACAATTCCAAAAATAGAGGAAATAAAGCAAGCAGTAAAGAGCCTTTTACCTAAATACCTGTTGATTGGTTGGGTTTTTTCCAAGCATTTATCCAGCACTGAAAAAAAAATGTTTTTCCAGGGCAATGTAGAATGACTAAATAATACACAGACCACTAGAGATATCTGAGTAGTGAGAACATCAGCACTGGAAACAGAAAGACACTTTACTGATATTATAAAACTGTGTTCTTGATCTCACCATCTCAGCCAACAGGCTGAGAGAGCCAGGGTCATTCAGCCTGGAGAAAAGGGACATTTTATGTGGCCTTCTGGTACTTTGAGGGGTCTTCCTGCCCAAGTAAAAAGTCCCTATTTCTCCTTTTTATAAGTCCTTCGTGGCTGTGAGGGTGCTGAGACCCTGGCACATGTTGCCCAGAGAAGCTGTGGCTGCCCCAACCCCATCCCTCGAAGTGTCCAAGGCCAGGTTGGACAGGGCTTGGAGCAGCCTGGGAGAGTGGAAGGTGTCCCTGCCCATGGCAGGGGTTGGAATGACATTTTCTTTAAGGTCCCTTCCAACCCAAACTCTTGTATGATCCTGTGATTCTCAGAACTTCTCAAATCTTTATATTCTCTGCACATAGAGAGATATATTTTAAATCCCCATCAGATCCCTGCAAGCATAGTTAAATCTCTGTGAGGGACTGTACTCAAAATAATTGGGCTCAACATTCACAAATAAAGCAACATATTTGGAAGTTTTGCCAGATTTCTCACCATTTTTAAAGAAAACAAGAGAGAAAGACCTCCTATGGTAACTATTAATTTCTTTTTTTACAGTGCCTATTAGCTTTCTTTATTTTTCTGTTAATAGGAAAAAAAACCCAACCAATGGAGGTATGTGTGAACACTACAGTTAGCAATTTAACTGGGAAGAAATAACTAAAAACTCCATAATTCGGTGGATTTACAGCACATATCAGAAAATACAGTAATCACTTGGGCAGCTGGCTTAAGGGAAAGAAACATAAGTGTTACAGAATGCAGAACAAAATCCTGTAGCTCTTCTCCACAACAAAGTGTGAAGGTGGAGGCAGAGATGGAATCGGAAGCAGAATACATAAAATAATGTAAGATAAACCTCTCATGTCTATTAGAATGATTTTCTAGAGTGTGATCTCTGATTTAAAGGAAGTTAAGCCCAACATCTGATAGAAGACAGGTATTCCTTCAGAGAATGGGGAGACCTAATCAATATTGACTATTAAGGGGTTTTTTTTGGTTGTCCATTAATATTAATACAATAGGCAAAAACATCAGTTCCAGAGCACTTCTCATTAGCCCATTATGCAGCTCTAGTGCTGCTGCTTTCCTGAAACCTAACTCTGGATTAAGATTCTGACTCTCTTGAGGTTTTGGCTATATCAAAAGCAGATTTCCAGTGGCATATAAATAGAGTTCATCACAGTATTGTTGTTTTAAAGTATTTTAGACATATAGTCTTTCATACAGACAAGCTAAAAGTCAATGCTGGATTTCACATGACTTTCTTTTACAAATGCCTACAGATGGAGCTCAGACTGAAACATGACTTCAAAATGTTTTCTCAGGCAGTTAAAAACTAAGTTTTGTAAATATATATATATATATATACACATACACAATTTCATGGCCAAATCTAGGAAAAATTAATGTGAATTACATTCTGGTTTTATTAATAATGAATTTAAAGTCTCTGACAAGGTCTCTGAACTTTTAGTTCTAACAGATGTGTGAAATCACAGTTTAATTACAGACAATTTTAGGATTCAATTTGTAGTCCTTCGAATCCTGAACAGACCCGAGCTCCTTAAGCCCTGTAACAGATAAAAAGTTTGCAGGCCTTAAATGTCTGGCTTTTAATTATCATCTATAAAATAGTTTAAAAATATTTTCTTGTCTTGACTTATCTGTTTGGGGTGTAAGGAGTTCAGGAGCAAGAGCTCTGTGGGGATGGGTTTTAGCAGCACTCAGTGCAGTTGCTCTTTCTGTCACTCCCAAAGCTCCCAAGAGTTGCAGATCCAACACAAATCACTTCATTCCCTTTGACAACTAGCACAAGTTCCTGTATTTATCATTCTGTTCCAGTGACAGTTCCAGAAAGTCTCAATCTTTGTATTTGGGAAAAAAAAAAATTTCTTGCTTTGTACAAATAAAATTGTTGCCTGGAAACACATTGCTTTCTATTGAAATGCTGTCGAGTAGTAAGGTTAACACCCTGATAGCACCAATCACATCCAAAGTGACAAATATCCACCAGCAAGCCTCCTCCTCCAGACAGATGCTTCCAACTCACTTGCTGTGATGGACAGATAGAGTATGGAGCTGCATTGCTGACTGGGAGTCTTGTGAAAATTTTTAAGCTTCTAGTGCCTCAAGAGATCTTCCAGCACCGAATATATATCTGTTTTTAAAGCCATACTATTGCAGGTTTCTTGTTTCCTAAAACCTTAACAGGACATTCCTGCTGCAAATCAGAAAAAGCAAAAAGAAAAAACAGAACCAAAATGTTCACAAAGACAATGCAAGCTACTGCATTCTTTAGAGACTGATTGTGATGAAATGATCAAGCATTTGCAGAACACAGTGAGGAGACTGAAAGAAGAGAACCTAAAAAGGACAATCAGAGAAATGAAAGGGAAGGAAGTTTTCATGTAATGCTGTTGTGGGCAGAGCAGTCTGACCTCTGGGAATTTTATTTAATTTATTTTCATGTCAAGTAACATAAACTTTAATTATTGGGTGGAAAAAAGGGGACATTATTATATAACATAAAAAACCCCTTCCCTTCCCCTTCACATGCTCAACTTCAAACATTTCTTCTCCCACCCTCTGTCTCAATATCCCTCACCTTCAATGCCTGTAGTGCTCAGTCCTTCCTTATCCACTCTTTCTTTCTGCTTTTGCTCTCACTGCAACAGCTCTCTGACACCTGAATCGAAGTGCTTAATGCAGTAGTTATCAAATAAAACAAAATTTGGACTGAATACTCTCTTCATACACAAATATTTTGGTGAATTAATGTCCTGTGCCAAAATAAAGATGTAAAAAAAGCCACCCAAAACAAAACCAACACGACAACAGTAATAAAAAAAGTCAAACAAAAACCAAACCCCAAATACAAAGAAAAATTCATGCTGGCATTTTAAATCTATCAAAGATTGAGTGTGGAATTTCAGATGAGAACAAGTTTAATTAAAATTATGTGGTAACCTTAATTCTGCTCGACTAATAATTCAGTGGATAGCTGCTTTTTTAAGAATTCCAACTTTTGTCAGTAAAGTAGGTAAATATTAGGAATTAATTATACTGATGTTACTTAATGTTATAATTGATATTTTAAATATTTAATCTTGTTATTAATATTAGTTTTAAAGGGACTGGCAAATCGATGCACAGTCTTGGAATTATTTTTTTCAATAATTTAGATTCTAAATTTTCACTTACTATAAGTGACGGGAATATTATCAAACACTACCTTGTTGTCCACTCCTCATGACAAACCTCATCTGCAGCTGATTACAGGTGCATAAATGGCAAAATTCAAGGGATAGGAAAAAAAACCCTTTTGTTTTTCTCTTTCTTTTTCTGTACTCATTATTCCCCTCTATGGATCAGCCTGTAGCCACCTCAACAGAACACTTGCCATGGATCTTGTCCCAGGTTTGTGTAGCATTTCTTTACAAGCTTCTACACTGAAGAACTGCTGTAGTGTCCCTGTGTTGAAGGACGTTTTCTTCATTCAAGGGTTTCCCTTACCTTCAAGGAGATGCAAACCTGGTTTAAAAAAAACCAAACCAAACCAAACCAAACAGTTTCACAGGTTTATGCTTTTCAAATCTTGAAATGATTAATAGCTTCTACCCTTGCTGCCAGTTGTAATAGACTTCACCAGTGCAACAGACCTCACATTTATGAGCTTCAAATCACAATGTGAAGTCAGATGCACTTGCAGGGAAATTTTCCTAGATCTGTTTTCATTAACTCATGTTAATAGAATAGAAATAGTAGCAGCTACCCGGCCACAGTGGAATCTGGTAAAATTATAGGAACATGAATCAAAGACACAGAATATAAATTTTTGTGGCATATCTGAGTTTCCTGTTATATTCTTTTCCTTTATTTTTCATAAGTTTACATGCTCATGTTAGCAGTTAATTTTGGGACACCATGTTGAAGAGATTAAAAGAGAAAATAAGACATTTACCTTTTTAAGTAAGTATTTTTTCCCCTGCCTTCTCTTAACTATAACTGCAGTATTTTCAAGACAATGCTTTTTTGTTTGTATTTTTTCTTAGTTTGTTTCTGGTTTTTTGTTTTGTTTTGTTCTGTTTTCTTTTGTTTCATTTTGTTTTGTTGTCTTTTATTTTCTTTTGTTTTGTTGTGTTATGGAGATATTGCTGGGACAAATTACAGATGCTGCTCTTTTCACTGCCCAGAAACAAGACTTGCCCTATGAGATCACAGAGTTTGCATTTTGTCCCCACTTTGTACAAGGCAGGATTGAATTCTTTGCCTCTTTTACCTGTCTGAAATGTGAAACACTTACCAGACACATTTACCTTTGCCATGCACATTCCCTGCAGAATTGTTTCAAAGAGCTGGAGATTTTAGTGAATAAATCAGTAAAATATTTTTTGCTTTTGCCTTCCATCATATAGATGAGGTTTTCTCATGAAAAGCAGGTGCTCTGAACAAATGCAGGCAACACCTAAGTCCTCTGAATTTAGGACTCTTCTCATTCCTCACTGTTTAGAACTTTTTGGCTTCTTAAAAACTAGGGGGAAAAAAGGCATGACAACAAAAAGACATACTGATAAGATGACTACAGAACTGAGCTTCCTAGATATTTGATTTCAAAATATATTTACAACTAAGGCAGGGACAGGTCCAGCCTCGTGAGGAGCCGCAATGAGGTCCAAGCACTGGTCCCTTGGTGCAGCTGTGGTCACTTCTGACCTCGCATTTCTTTTCCACTTGCTTCAGAATATATTCCGCTCAGACTGGACCCAAGATACAATTTCAAAACTCACAATTTTCTCCTATGGCAAATGTTGAATTTGGTATTCTAGAAAGTTTTCTACTGGAGAAGAGGGACTTGGAGCCCTTCAACAAAACTTGCTTTGCATTCACAGAAGGAACAAGCTATGCACCTATCGATTTTCCTTCTTTATCGAGAAGAAGCTGATGTGACCAGTTTGCTATTTAAGTATTCATTGCTAGCAAATTCTTCAGTCATGAATACAAAACAGTTTTATTTGTAGCTTTCAGCTGCAATCCCTTCAAAATTTCCCCTCCTGTGCAGGAGAGGAAATTTTGTGTCCCAAACCTGTATTTTATCCCTCAGCAAATTTTGTCATCGCTGAAAAATATGAAAATTCTTGGAGATGGTACTAACCACCTTTAGGTACATTTATCAGACAAACATGGAATTCTTTTTCCCTCTGCTGTAAAACCACTACACTTTTTTGACCATTCTAGAAACATCTAAACAAGGGCCATTCGAAGCTTTTGGTAAGGTGTGTAAACAGTGCAATCTGAAAATAAAGGAAATTGCTTTTGCCTGGTGCTCACAACTGCAAACTCAGTCACCAGTTGCTGGAAGGGCTTTAGCTGTGGTGTAGGGGCCAAATGGGAGCACAGAGCCTGAGCAGCACTGCTCCTGTCTTGTCTGTGCAGAGGGGCAAACACCTGACCAGCAGAGGCTGGACACAGTCACTGGGAAATAAAACCAAGTCTCTGCACAGCCCCACAGACAGCCTGCCAAGGCTCCTGTTTAGCTGAGGAAAAATCCTCTTTGGATACTTACTAATGGGCCTTCCCTCGTGGAGAAAAAAAGCAGAGACAGTGACTGGATATATTTCATTTCCGAGTCTATAAAATAATTTGGCTGAGCATCAACATCTATTAGTTACTGTTAGCTGGGTAAAAAGCACTGTTTATCTCTAATGTGAAATAAATAACTGTTTCAGACAAAGTAATGATGTGAAATGCTTTCAGAGAGCCAGAAGGAATAACAGAATGCTAATTCAATCCATTATTTTATGGGGTCACCAACAAAAAGATATAGTCTTGATAGAAGTTCTGTAAAAGATTCATTAGTACTTTAAATAGATTTTTGTCATTTGTCACTGACTTGCTACCTTAACCGCAGCAATAAAAGCTTGCACTATCTTCCATTAAGGGTGTGATTGTTCACATAATCAAGAGCTAAAAACAATATGCAAATGTAGGGACTGAGCAGTAATGAAGGCTTTTAGTTATCACTGTCTTGCACCGAAACAATGGCATAAATAATCCATAATGGATATGTTCTCAGACAACAAGTCTTTGGTAAGAAAATGCTTGTTGCTACGGAAACTGGGACTTTTTTTCCCCACGGCAAGTAAGTTTTGGAGGAAAATGGCTCTCATGACCTTTGAGGTATGTTTCCCCCTTTCTGAAGTGCACCTCAGTATTAGCTCCTGGATCCATTTGTGGAAGATAAGCATCACTGCCCCCATACATTATTTTTCTTCTTGCTAGGAATAGACTTAGGACAGCAGACAGTGCAAGGAGACTGTCCCATTTGTAAGGAGATGCCCAAGGGTTCCTGGAAAAAGCATGCTTCTCTTTGTTAAAACTTTGGTGGTGACATAAACAGAAAAACTTTCTTTCTCTCTTCCTCCCTTCCCTTCCCTTCCCTTCCCTTCCCTTCCCTTCCCTTCCCTTCCCTTCCCTTCCCTTCCCTTCCCTTCCCTTCCCTTCCCTTCCCTTCCCTTCCCTTCCCTTCCCTTCCCTTCCCTTCCCTTCCCTTCCCTTCCCTTCCCTTCCCTTCCCTTCCCTTCCCTTCCCTTCCCTTCCCTTCCCTTCCCTTCCCTTCCCTTCCCTTCCCTTCCCTTCCCTTCCCTTCCCTTCCCTTCCCTTCCCTTCCCTTCCCTTCCCTTCCCTTCCCTTCCCTTCCCTTCCCTTCCCTTCCCTTCCCTTCCCTTCCCTTCCCTTCCCTTCCCTTCCCTTCCCTTCCCTTCCCTTCCCTCCTTCTCTAGAGCTGTTTCCTCCTCTTCCATAGATCTAATTTTTGTTTTCCTGACTAGGAAAGTTGCTCCAATCTTCAGTAATGCAAATTTTCAGTTTCTCTCTTTCCCTAATTTCAAAGCTTGTCTTTACTCCTAGTGCAGAGTGTGGAATAACCCCAAGTGCCCTCAGCTCAAACCAGAAGTAAGCACTGCTCTCTTTTTCATTTTCTCCCTAATTGTCTTCTCTCTGGGCTCTCTCAAGTCTCTCCTCTCTGCAAGATTCCTCTCTTTTTTTAGTGCACCACTGATTTCAGTCTGTCAATGTGCTGCAGTGGGCTCAGTGATTTTTTGTTGCACCAAAGTCACATCCAGAGTCCTGAAGGAGCTGTATCAAGGCTGACAGGTTGTTCTGATCAAGACACTTCCTGTAAATCTCTAGTTCTAGTGTGGCTTTCCCCTATGAAAGGCAAACAACAGCAGCACTTCAGAGCACAGCATCATGGCCTGAAATAATGGAAATAATGGAAAACAAAAAAATTCTGAACCCCAAAAATAAAAAAAAAAAAAAAAAAAGAAACACCAAACAAAAAAACCAAACAAAAAAAACCAAAAAACCCAAAAAACCACCAACCCCATCACTGGGAATAGAATAAGATTCAAACTGTGTCTTCAGTGCACCATAAAAACATAGGTAGAAGTCTCAAAGTCTCAAAGTAATTTTGCTTGGAGGACTAAACCTTATTTATCTTTGCTTATTTTTGTTTGAAACACAAGGTATTTCAGCCCTCTTACTGAGACTGTACATACATTATTGCATGTATCCAAAGAAGTCTTGGAGAAGGGAGGATGTTTGTACATCTAAAAAGTGTTCTGTGAATTTAACAAGTTTAAGAATATGTGCTTGGGGCCACATGGGTGTGTGTTCAGAACAATACACACAGGAATAAGGAAATTCTATATTTGTTAACACTATGTATTACTAAATCTGATTAAACAATTATGAAAGGGCTTTGGAAAGGTAAAAAGTGCACTTCTAATTTCAAGTCTTATTTTGTGAAGCAAACCACAAGAGACCTGATTTCACTTTAGCTCTTAGAAACAAGAAGGAATTGGTGTATAATGGTTTATAAACCAGCCAGGCAGCACAACAACGAGTACTGGGACAAGTTAAATTAATGACATGCTTTCCACACAAGACAGCATTTGTCAAAAATGATTTTGCTAGCTGTAATTATTGCCTTGTCTTTTATTCAGCTATGGATGCCAGAGTCTGTTGCTGGTGGCAAGGACAGGAGGTAAGATGATGGGCTGTGCCCTCACAGCACTGTGCCATTTGCCACTGGGGCTTTCTGCCTCCTTGCCCAGTCTGTCCCCTCTCTACCTCATAGCTCTGAAAGGTAAGAAATTATTTTCCTGTTTCATCTAAAAAATCTTCTGACTCCATTATTACCGCAGGCCTGGGCGTGTCCCGCAGCCATAGGGAGGAGGAGGAGAGAAGATCCAGCAGGCAGGAATTGTGCAGCAAGATTGATTTATTTAATTATTTTACAAACTCTTTTATGGACTTTTTTCTTCATAGTCTAATTGGACAAAGGATCAGCCACCCCTTGGGGGTGATTGGCTAAAATCCTAAAGCATCCATTGTCAAAATATTTTTCTACTATACCATAAACAAGACTTTCCAAGGTTGCAGGTGGCTTGGTTGTTTACATAACTCTGCTACCTCTTCTGTGAGAGAGAAAAGTCTCTCATGGACTTAGAAAATAGCAAGAAAATCCTTGCTAGCAGCATTTTTGTATCTACAATTCCCCCTTTTTGTTTGATAAGAGAACAACTCTACTATTAATCCTAAATAGAAATTTACATCAGTTATTAATTCTAAATATATCCTTAAGGCTTTAACTATCTGACTCCATAACAAGAAATTTAAAGTTCAGTCTCAGCTTGTGGAAGGACCATCCCAGTCTCTGCTTGTAGAAGGACCATCTGCCTGATGGTTGACATCCTGGTCACCATCCGAAGAGTCATTAGGCTGATGACCTACATTCTGGTGGCCATTTGGATGGTTGGCATTCTGGCCATCATTTGGAGGTTGCCTGTTCTGCCTCTGGTGCCGTAGGTCAGGGCGAACACATTTTGAAGGTAGCCACCGTACCCCAGTATGTGTGGAAACGCAAGCATACCCACGACCCCAAACGATAAGCTCATGAGGGCCTTCCCACTGGTTAGTGAGTAAATTCCGCACTCAGACTTTTGCCTGGGGCAAAGCCTGGGGCAGTTGTGTCTCGCCTGCAGACTGCAATGAGAGAAAATGATTCAGAATATCAGGATTATTTGAATTTTGTGGTACTGTAAGGTGATTAATTGTATACAAAGCTTTTGCTAGTCGGCTTCAGTAACCAAATTCAAAGGTTCCTGTGAGAATCATTGAAAAGCCATGGTAACAGCCCTTAATTCAACTAACTGAGCAGAGTCTGACTCGGATTGGTTTGGTAATGAACCACCACAAAGGCAGTGCAGGATACTCTGCGCCCTTGCGCACAGTGACCCCTGCTAAAAATTTGTCCCAATCCGTACGCCCCAAGCTGCCAACACGTCCCGTCCCCAAAGGTTAAGGGAAGAGGTAGCAACATAAGGCCTAATTGTAGCTGTGTGCCCCTCTGAGTCCTTCACCACCGCAGGCCGTTCGCTTAAATAGCTCTGTGTGGTTCCTCCTAATCCTGCGATGGCCGATCCCACCGGGGCTAAAGGCCATGAGGGAGGCCACGCAGAGAAGGACATGATAGTTACATCAGCACCCGTATCAATCAAACCTCAAAGCTGAGTCCAGGGCAGACGGGCGTTCGGCAGGATCAGGGTACATGTCATCTGTGGCCTTTGGTCAGAGATGTCTGCAGTCCAGAAGGCCTGCGGAAGTCCCATAGATCCACTGCCGTTATCGTCGTGACTTTGTTGTTCTATCCTGGGGACACAAGACTTAAAAGGCACTAATTTAGCAAGGCAGGTCTTTTCAGGAATAGTTACAGGGGGTTTTTGCATGGAGACCATAGCGCAAATCTGACCTTTAAAGTCAGCGTCAATAACTCCTGAGTGCACTAGGATTCCTTGATGGGCAACGTCAGCTTTTCCCACCAGCATCGCACTGGATCCCTGGGCTAAGGGTCCATATGCATCCAAGGGAACCTTATAAATACCGCTAGAGTCTAAGACGACTGCGGCTGCGGTGTGGATGTCAAAACCATCTGATCCCTGGGTGCTGTCTGATCCCTGGGTGCTGTCTCTAGGGTGGCTGGGTAGGCCTGTGCCTGTACCTGTGCCACTCTCTGGGGGAGTGACTGCATCGGAGAGCAATTCCCCCTCCTTGCACCCCGGCAGAAGTTTCCCGACAACGGCCGACCATCGGCATAAGTCAGGGATCTACAATAGTCCGAGCAATGCCCTGGCCTGCCACACCTCTTGCACTGCGGGATCGGTGTGTTCTCTTTTTGGTTTGGCTTAGGCCACTTCCGTTTTTTTGCCTGTTTTGGTTGCTTTGGTTCACTATCAGAAGATGCGTGACCAGGCTGCAGGAATGCAGCCAAAGCAGACCTTTTCTGGTTCCCAGATTCCACCTTAGCGCAGGCTTCGACCATGTCTGTTACCTCAGGATCCCCTGGTAAGGCATCTATGATTTTTCTGCACTCTTCATTTGCGTTATCTCTCACTAACTGCCTTAACAACATCTGTCTTAACCCATCATCCTCAACCTGCTTCTCGAGAGAAGCAGCAACTTTCTCTACAAAGGAGAGGAATGATTCTGATTTCCCTTGAACTATTTCAGTATATCGCTTTCTAGGCACAGAAAACTCTATGGTTTTCAACAGGGCAGCCATGCTGACCTGTTGAGCTTGCTGCAGGATGCTAGAGGACAAAGTACCCTTTAGACTGGGATCAGAGAAGGGACCAGTCCCCATCAAAGCATCCATTCCTGCTGTCCGTCTAGGATCGGCAGCAGGGAGCTGCAAATTTGCTAATGCAGTCTTGTTGGCCAGCTTTCTCCAGGTTTTCTCAAAAACTGTAAATTGTACAGGTTGAAATAGAATTTGACCTAAGTGTCTGATATCAAATGGAGAAAGCAAATCTGTATTTATCACCCTTATTATCTGCATAACCTCAGCAGAACCTAGCCCATGTTGTGCCACCTTGGATTGCAGGTCCTGGGCAACCTTCCAAGCAATTACCTCATGCTTGTCATGCTCCCCTGAATTTGGGAGAGCCTTATACACTGGGAAAGCTTGGATCTCTCCTTTTGGGGAATCCCTACCATCCTGAACTTCTGGCACAGCCTGTGGATGAAGTTTAACAGCTTCTCGATTACCCCCAGAATCCTCAGATCTATTTGGCATTCCAAGTGTTTCCAATAACCTCCAGTCACCCTCCTCCAATGCTCGCATCTTAACTGACTCTAAGAAGCGGTTGTAGTGGGTTGGACGCACTGTTACCGTGCAGTCCTGAAAGGTCCAGGGGCAAGACCAGCGCAGCCTTTTCCTTCGCCGCGCGGCTACAGCCGCCTGACGACCTGGGGCCAGAACCTCATCTGCCTCACTTCCCAATGATGAGTCATCAGGCAAAGGCAACTCTGAGACGCTGGGAGCGAACAGAGGTGGACAGAGAGGGGCACTTTGGCTAAGTTCGCTAGAGCCAGAACAGACAGCACAAACTGCAGTTGGCTGCGCTGCAGTTTGAACAGCAGCTTCTTTACAGGATGCCATCTCGGCCAGTCCCATCTGAACTGGTGCTGGAGCTGCTGCCGCCGTCTCTGGGGCTGCAGCCGTGCCCGGCGCCACACTCATCTCTTGCTCCGCGGCAGTGTTCAGTGCCGTCACTGCCCTTGCGCTGCAGCCGTGCCCGGCGCCACGCTCGTCACTCGCTCCCCGGCCACGTTCGGGTTTTCCCGTGGCAGCACTACTTCTGGGTTTCCCGCCGGCCGTGCCGCTTCCTGGTTTGGAGCTGCAGCTCCTGCGGGCGGTGCGGGTGGTGCTGGCAGCGCGGGCCTGGCGCACCCCACACAGCAGGGTGCCTCTGTTATCTGCAGCGGTTGCTCTTGCAGGCTGAGCAATTCTCCCACCTTTCGGGATATGTTCGGTAACTCTGTCTGTCAGCAAAGGCAGATGCTGTATTTAAAGGTCGAAGGCTCGGTTCTGCAGCGGTGCAGGACAGTCCAGCGCCAAGGAGGGCAGCGGACCACACCCGGGCAGTCTCGGTGCAGGCACACCCGGCGCTACACCAGCTAAGAAGTTAGATCCAGGCTATTTTGGCCCTGCCGGTGCATACGCAAACGGGCTAGGAGCCGCTCTGGGGGTCCAATTCGCTAAGCCGCTAATTCGTGGCCCTGGATAAGCCGTGGCTGCCGCTGAGCTGAGCGGCAAGGCCAGCTGTGCGCCCTCCCCCTGCTCCGACCCCCCTGCCTCTGCCGGCATGGGGTCCCTGGGGGCCGCGGAGTCCTGCGATTGTGCAGGGTGAGGTGGTGCAGGCTCTGCCTGTGGAGCCAGGGGGGTTTTTCCGGATCCACCACCATTTGCCCCGGAAGCCCAGTCTGTGGGGTCTCCCTCGGACATTCCTCCGTCACTCATCACCAAAATAGGTGAGCCAGCTCTGCTGCCACAGTCAAGGTCTGTCAGCAGAATAAATAACGAACGCCACGTCTGGTATAATTCTAACACTGATGGGTCCCCAGATGGGAGTTCGTGCTGGACAGCACAGCCAAGTTCCTGCCATAAGGCAAAGTCCAGGGCAGCACCTCTGTTCGTGGAAATCCCTTTTAAGGTAGCCCAATCTAATAATTCCCAAACTGAGTTTTCAGGAATGGAGGTGTGCAATATACTGAACACACCTTTCCAGACCATTACCACAGCGTCATTTTGTGAGCTGCTGTTCGCCATTTCTCAGTCCTGTCGGACTTCCCGGTCCCGGGGGGGGAAGGGGAACAACGTACCTCTAGAGAAATTCAGCTTGGCTCGCAGCAGCAGGACACGTCAGAGAGTGCAGATCACGTCAGGCAGCACCAAATATTACCGCAGGCCTGGGCCCTAGGGTATATCACCGTGTCCCGCAGCCATAGGGAGGAGGAGGAGAGAAGATCCAGCAGGCAGGAATTGTGCAGCAAGATTGATTTATTTAATTATTTTACAAACTCTTTTATAGACTTTCTTCTTCATAGTCTAATTGGACAAAGGACCAGCCACCCCTTGGCTAAAATCCTAAAGCATCCATTGTCAAAATATTTTTCTACTATACCATAAACAAGACTTTTCAAGGTTGCAGGTGGCTTGGTTGTTTACATAACTCTGCTACCTCTTCTGTGAGAGAGAAAAGTCTCTCACAGACTTAGAAAATAGCAAGAAAATCCTTGCTAGCAGCATTTTTGTATCTACAGACCATCTCACTCCTTAGAGGTAAGAAGGAGCTGAAATCAATATGTGATTTAGCAGATCTCCAGGGGCAGTGAGACACCAGATGTGCAGACCCATGGGGCAGAGCCACACTTATCTCCCCCAGAACAGCTTCCTTTGGTGGCTGAGTAATCTCAGGTTCACTTGAAAGTCAAATAGAAACAACATCGCTGAAACTGCAGTGATGCAAGCACATAAATTTTCTGTATCTTTTAGAAGAGGCTTAAGCAACAGCTTCTTCAGTTTCGTATTTCTGACCTCATCTCCTGCTTCTGCATGAAGAACACTTTAGCATTGTCTGCACCTTAAGGGCGTCCAGTAATGCAGGAAACTTCAACTCCTCTCCCATCTGGGACCCACAAATGTGGCTGGAGGTGTTAATGATGAAAATCACATCTCAGGAAATTATTGCCAGGCCAGCAGGGGTTCAGGTGCAGAACACAACTGCCAGCCAACCTGTAGTTAGCTTTTTTTCCCTCTAGTAAAAACATGGGCAGCTTAATTTCACATGAAATTTGCACGGCATAGATGACCTTTCAACGTGAATGTGAACAGCGACGAAGGAATGGCGTAAACATTAATTATTAAATTACTGGAAAGGTGAACAAATATTATCTCATTCCACTTGGACAAGCGTAAGGGCACTGTTCTTACAAATAAGGAAAAACAAAACTTGTAGCTGAAGATCCATCATGATCAGGGCCCTACTCCTGTTGCTCTCTACTAATTCACTATAGCAAAAGTTCTTCTCCAAAGACTCTGTGTCACAGCCTCATGCCCGCATCCTTCATTCTAACCTCAACAATGAGCGTGCATGAACCTGCACTGGCTTTAGGAGTCCAAATATTGAAAAGTTAGATTCAAACATTTGCAGATTCTCAACTTATATGTAGCATTTTTTAACACTTTGGTTTAAATTGCATGCGTAAAATAATAACAAAAAGAAGTACTTTGATCAATAGCTTGAGTCAATGTGTACAACAAACAGTTACTTGGAAATATCTATCTACCGGAAAAGGTTAATGAAATTCTTATACTTTGAAATATGGCTTTTTACAGAAAAAAACAGTAAAGGGAAATGATAAAAATAATGATTGAGAAAAATAAATCAATAACCGTGACATAATTACATTTGTTGCTGTTTCAGTCTATGAAATATCTTACCCACCCTTACCCATACTTGTGCAGGCAGTTAATATACATAACTCAAGAACAGCTTTGGCACTTCTATAAGAAAAGATCTCCAGGCAGAGAGATTGTGGTGCTCTCTTCCTCTCTTGTGTAAAAAAAATGCTCATTTAAGGCTGACATTGATACATTACCTGCATTGACACTGAAAATTCATTTGACAACAGACTTTTTGATTGATTAGCAATGGCAGCTTCCTTGGCAAGAGAAAGGGATATTCTATTACAGCGCTTTCTTTCCTCACTGTAGCACAGATCTCTTTGGCATATCAGAATTCATTTTCGCATCCCTCCCTCATTTTTAATGATTGTAGAATACACATTCAAAGATGTGAGGAAAATGGAGCTGGAAAGAGAATGTATCATTACCATGGATTTGTAGAGGATGCAGATAGTACAGGGCAGAATACTGGCATGCAAAAGCTAAAACTCTTTACTTTGATCCCATCTCCCAAGACTACTTGAAACACAGATGTTCCTGTCAGCTTTTGCTTTCCATTTTTTTAAAATTTCACATAGTTAAATACTGAAACACGAAATCTTTAATTTGGGGAATTACTGATTATAAGAATAAGCCAGATGTTGTTAGACATGATTGTTTAACTCATTAGTAGAAGTTTATTAATGGAATTTCTGTTTTATTCAGCTTCTACACTGTAGAGTCTCCCCCAGAACCTGTGTGGAGAAACTTCAGTGAACCCTGAGAGCTTTCAGTCTGGTTCCTGCCGTTTTTCACTCCAGAGGATCTGAGCCAAGTAATTAAACAAGCTGGAGCTGAAATCAAACCTTGCCAGACGAGCAACCAACAGATTTATACGGAGCTGCAAAAATGCCTTTTTTGTTGTAGCTGCTTGTATACGTGTTTGAATTGTCACAAGGTCCAGTAAATGGCTCCCTTCTATCATAGTCAGAGGGAGGAAAGGCTCATGGAACTGCGGGGCACACAAATGACTCAGTATGATCATTTATTTCCCACTTTTCATTTAGAGCTCTTGGATAGCCTTTAAAAGCAGTGGAAGTTTCAGTGAGTTTCAGTGAGTTAAGTGTATCTTAAGAAAGAAAAATTAGCAAGTTGCTTCCCATTTAATTAAAGATATCTTCTCCACTGCAATCACAACAGTATTAAGGAAAGAATTAAACTCATTGTAGCTACATGTCACAGAGATAAAATACATAGATGCAGACAAAGATCAAATCCACTAGAGGATTTTCCAATAGTGGTGTTCCTAGTGTAGGCAAATATCACTCCTCACATTTACAAGTTTTTTCATTTCAAATATCCATTTTCTCACCTTTTGTGTCCTCTAATATTCTTACAAGTGTCAGAATGTTTGCTCTGGACTGGACTAAAGTTCCACTTGGTTGAACAAAGAACTAAGCAGAACTTGGTGAACAAAGAAATTCCATCTTGTTTAGAACAATCCCTGTTATTTATTAGCAGGGCAAAAAAATTGTTTTCTTTCTTGGACAATGTGGTGAGACATTTGTTTCATGTTCTGGGAAGTCTCTGCAATTCAGAGCACCACCCTTCTGGTGCTACCAGTGTGTTGTTTGGCCAGTTCAAATAAAGCAGCAATTTCCTTCCAGAGTTGCTACAGTAGTGTAAAAATCAACAGATTAAGATCTGGCCACTTGGAGACAGACAGTTTTGTGAGGAAAGAGACAACATCCTGCCTGATTGCTTGAGGACATATTGTCAACACCCAGACTGGAGGCACACAGCTGTAGATGCTGCCTACACCAAGCAGACAATTTAGGATTCCACCCCTCAGTGGAGTAAAAGCATTACAAGTAAAAGCATTACATTTAAACTTCACAGTCTCTTGAAAGGACACAGATCTCCCTTCTTGCTTACAGGAGTATCTTCCTAAATATTCCCAAAGCTATAGAGCGAGAATACTCTTCACTACTTCTGATACCAAATTGCATTTTTCCAGTCTACAGGATGTTCAAAGTGTTATGATCAGAGTTAGGAAAAG
Source organism: Corvus hawaiiensis (assembly GCF_020740725.1). Taxonomy (NCBI): domain Eukaryota; kingdom Metazoa; phylum Chordata; class Aves; order Passeriformes; family Corvidae; genus Corvus; species Corvus hawaiiensis. The sequence goes on from NC_063255.1 coordinate 25,862,870, forward strand.
TTGGCTTCCACAAAGTTGTTGATTAGTTGCTGAAATAAAGTTGGTAATTAGTGGGTAAAGAAAGTTGTTAATTAGCTCGTTGAGTGTTTCTGCAGTTGAGCAGTTGTGCATTGATCAGGTTTGGTTGTTACAGCTTATCCAGGTTGAAAGTATTAGTTAAAGTGTTCATTGTGTTTGTTGCTAATAAAATCATTATAGGGATTGGGGTACAAAATGGAGAACAGGGGAATGTTCCAGAACCTCTATGAGGTAATCACAAAAGGGAGGGCTTCACACCGTATCTGCATAAGGGAGGAAATTAAGGACTATTACTGGATGTTCCCCGAACCATTCAGAACATCCCAGACAACAGCCAGATGACAACGAGCCAGTGAAAGGACACCAGACATCAGCGAGCCAATCCCGACGCTCCAGTTGGGTGGGGAAAGGGGCGGCCGGGAGGCGGGGACTGGGGGTATAAAATGTGTCACCCGAGGGTGGGAGGGGAGCTTCTGATCGGAGCTGTTGCAGGTCAGGCTCTCAGCGCTGTGCCCTTTGTCTTGTGTGAGGCAAATAGCCTTAAGTGGTCTCTGATTGTCTTTCAGTTTAGTTTTTGTTAATAAATTTGTTTTAAAGCTCAATCTTGAGCCCGTTTTTAACAGAGATTTAGGTTGGATATTAGGAAACTTCTCTTTTTCACAGGGTTGTAAAGCATTGGAACAGACTGTTCACGGAAATAATAAAGTCAGTAGTTCTGAAAAGTGTTAAAAAAATGTGCAGCTATGGCACTTGAGGACATGGCTTAGTGGTGACCATGAGATAGTGGTGTGGGGTTAATGGCTGGACTTGGTCTTAGAGGTCTTTTCCAACCTGAACAATTCTGACTCTACGTTTCTAGCACCCTGTTGTTTGTGCCACACACCTGTTCATAAATATGTAGAACATGTTTTTTTTAAATTTTTTTGTTTCTTTCTCCGTTACCACCCTGTTAAGCCCTTGACAGCAGCCTGAGAAATGCTGGCAGTATTCTCAGTACTGCTCTGTTCAAATCTTCTTCCTCCAGCTCTTCCAACCCACAGCACAGGGTGAGCAGGGACTGCTCTGTCAGTGGGGCATCCAAATACTGATGAAATTTCACCAGAGGCAGTATGGAAAAACCTTGGCAAGAGATGATAGGGGGAAAACAGAGTTACAAAACGAAGCACAATCTCTTCAAAGGAGAGCATCACTGCCACAATATTCACAACATAGATCCTAGGTTGTTGGGTCATGTTTGAAAGCCAGGAAGGGCTTTCTGAGCCAGAAAACAGCTGAAGGTCGCTGGCAGGAGGATTTCAACATGGGACAGTGTTGGGGTCCCTTCCCCCTGCCATGGAGCCCTGGGAGATGGGCCCTGGGGGGGAGACATGGGGTTTCCCTGCCCCTAGTCACCTTTGTTTCCCATTGGTTGGTTTGGGTTCCCTGGTGTGGCCAAGGACCCTGGGGTCCCGTGACTGCGGAGTTCCTGAGGAGAGCCCCGGCCATGCGGCTGGAGAAATAAACATCTCTGAAACATCTACCACGAATCTGTCCATATATACTTCGTTTCTACGAGACTCCTGGTTTGAAATATACTTGTTGCAGTAATCCCCGCTGCAACAGGACAGAAAGGCATTGGGATTTTTTCCCACTTTGTGTATATGGGGAAGGAACAGAGAAGGAAAACAATGATAAGTATTTATTGCTAAGTTTGCTCACAAGGCTGCTACTGCTTAATGGGATTGCATTTAGTAGAGTCATAGGTCAATGGTGTTGATATGTGCTTTGGAAGGACTGAAAGACAAGGAAAAAGTCTCTGCCCCAGACTGTCTTGAACTTGTGAATGCTTTTGGTCCGTGTGTGTGTTTCCTCAGATGGATAACCTGCTGTTTCTATAGTGCAAGCTCTGAGTCCCCTGCTCTGCACTGGAAACTTGGAGCAAAGGAGCCAGAGAATGAAAAAATCCACCCGTACATTGTAACTGGAAAACTGGATTGGAACACTACACATTAAATAATAAACTTGAGTTGTTGTGCATTCAGGATAAAGCTGTGTTTGTTTTGGCAAAGACATATGAGTGGTTTAGTGCCACTGGAGAATGGGAATAACCCCTCAGCCAAAAGGCAGTTGTGAGGCTGTCTAATCCAGTGGTTTACTCTCTCTTCACCAGTCGGCTGTAACGGCCTGACGATCACATAGAATGGACAGGTATAGACACTTTCCTGCAGTGCAGCAGGAGACCAGAGAGGCAGTGCAAAGCCATCTTCAATAGCCTTAGAAAACCGTTGTTTAACACTCGGATAATCCTCTTTGTACCAGTGAAGTGCTGCCACCAATGAAAGATAATTAACATGTTGTGTAGATTCCTCGTGCCTTAAAACAAAAGATATTTAGAAAGACAGAGAAGGTTTTATGATGTTTATATATATTTAGTTAATCTCCTCTGCTCTCTTTGTCCTAAACTTTTGTCTACAACATTTTTTTGGAAGCCTGAGAAAGTGTTCAAGAGAAAAAAACATACGCTTTCTTCCTCTGAGTCACAGATAAGAAAAATTTGGAGAAAATTTGAGTTGTTTCTCTAAACCACACAGCACCATTCCTAATCCACAGCAATGGAGGTTTTAACATTACAAGTGTTTATTGTTAAAAGAATAAAGTACCGTAAGACAAAGCTGAATAGAATATTGAACATCGTGTTCAAGAGGGTGTGAAATCGTTCAGAGGTGAAAGGACGGGCTCACACAGTCCGCCCAGAGGATTCAACCTGGTGAGCTGTGGTCAGCCTACTGCCCGCTGGTCATCCTGTGGCCACCCCCCGGTCACTCCTTCAGCGTGGGGAGCACAAAGCAGCCGCCAGCCGGGCGCGTCCGTGTGGCTCTGGAGTGCCTGTGCTCCGGCAAGCAGCTGCTGGGGCAGACGTGCTTTGACCACGCCTCTGGTGGCCAGCTGCAGAGGGATCAGCGCTGGTACCTGCTGGCCACCCTCTGCACGGGCTCCTACTTGGACATGGAGAAAGTCTCCTGCTGGGTCCAAGAGTACGTGAAACCATTAAGAGGTGAATAGGTGGAGCGCACGCAGTTCGCCCCGAGGATTCAGCTTGGTGAGTTGTGGTCAGCCTACCGTCATCCTGCGGCCACCCACCGGTCACTCCTTCAGCGTGGACAGAACAAAGCCGCTGCCAGCCAGGCGTGTCCGTGTGACTCTGGAGTGCCTGTGCTCCAGCAAGCAGCTGCCTGGGCAGACGTGCTTTGTGCACGCCTCTGATGGCCAGCTGCCGAGGGATCAGTGCTGGTACCTGCTGGACACCCTCTGCACAGGCTGCTACTTGGACACGGAGAAAGTCTCCTGCATCAAAGTTATTCCATGTGGCACACGGTCCTGTTTCAGGGAAGTACTAAATAAATCCATGGCTGGAGTTCCAGTGAATAGATTGTACCTCTGCTAAAGTAAAACCAGGAGCTTTGGATAGATGGGAAACAAATGTCTGTCAGTGCCGGACACTGTTTTTGATTGTGGAGAGAAAGCTAAAGTCGCATAGAAAAAATGGAAATTTCTTGCAACTAATTTGTAATGCTGATCCTATCCACAGTATTTGCTCTGTGTATGTGTGTTGTGTTTGCAGCAGGAAGTTTGCAGCGTTCCTGCAGGCACTGATTGCTGGAAAGTGCAAAAATCTATTGAGAGAAAACCTTGCACAGCTCCTGCAAACAACCCTTAACAGCCAGAATGTGCACAATAGGTCTGAGAATGGGGTAAGAACAACAAAAAATGTTTCCAAGTGAAGGGGCAGAAAGAAGTGTTTCTGAAATTCTTCATTCTCAGTGGAGTAAATCTGATCCTGAAAAGGACCACTCATAAAAAAACCTTTCAAAATGCAGTGACTCCATGGAACGTCAGCAATTTGTTATGCAGGATATATTTCCTCAGTGTTTCAGGGTTTTTTGGCTGCCCTGAGTGTGCTTAAGGATGCGCAGTTTTGCTACCTCTGTAGTACTTAAAAAAAAAAAGGCAAAAGGAATTTCCATCTATTTTAAGATCAGAAGAATTTTGACACTTAAGAAAGGCAACAACGGAGCTCTGAGCCACTGTACATGCCTTAGAGCCTTTGGTCATGAATGATACTCCTCAGAAAAGTCCATGCTGACTATTGTTATGACCCAGTTATTAAAATTATTAGAGAGATGCCTCTGCCCCAGTTAAGGTGCAAACAAGACCATATGCCAAAATCAGTAGTATGGACTTTATTTAACAGTTAATGTGAGGAAGAGCAAGCGATAAAAAGAAATAGAAAAAAAAGGGGGGGTGGGGGAGGAGAGAAAGAGAGTCACAAAGACAGGTTAAGTAGAAAATAGCACCACTCCATGGATCCTGACGGTGTCCTGTTGATCCTCTCCTTCTGGTGTTCTCAGTGGTGAGGGCCACAAAACACGGAGTTCAATGGATTAATGCACATTTGGGCCAGGTGGGGATGCCCAGGTACCGCCCCTGGGGGAGGGGCAGCTTGACAGAGTCTCTTGCAACAGACTCTGGGGGTGTTGCATCACTTTGCATCCACTGCAGTGCACTGGTGGCCTCAGCAGTGAGTCTGGGGGACACCTCTGGGTCTTCGATGGTTTATGACCCCTCCTCAGCTGCCTCTCATGCCAATGTCCCAGGTGTTGGCCTTCCCATGGCGGGGAATTTTACAGCTGAGCTGGTCTGTGTGAGGGAAGATGGTTGTTCACTGCCTCTGACCAGAGATCACACACCAAAAACTCTCTATTTCATTCTGTGTTTCTCTGGAGGAACAGTGATAATAACTGGTAAAAAAACGAGGCTAAACATGCCCAAAGTAAAAAAACCCAAAACAAACACGATTGTATAGTGAAACACAGAAACTAGAGTTTCTGAGGGCAGAACACTGGCTTGTGATTTCGCATAAGATCAGGAACTGGGTATGTTTTGGTGCACAGAGATTGGGGTAAATTCAATGGCTGTTTACTTTAGAAGCATGGCGGTTATTCCCCTGGGCAAGTGCCTTTGCCACTTAACCAAGCCAGGTCCAAAATACACCTGCCAAAAGGTGCTGGGCAGGACTGCCCTGGCCATGCCAGCAGGAACAGAGCTGTGACTGAAATCTCCTGATCACTGTAACACAGCAGAGGAAGGAGAATAAGTCTTCAGCACAGAGGGCTCACACCTGAGAGAAGCCCCAAGAACAGGCAAATAATGTCAGCTGTCAGCGGGTGGTGTTCAGCTCATCAGGACACCCAAAAATCCCAGGGGAAGAGGGGGCTGTGCTCACAAAGTGTGTCTTGAGGATTGTTTGCTTTGTTACCAGTGAGAATAAGCTGGGATCTTTGCTCTTGAATAACTTCTCTGAAGTGCCCTAATTCAAGGGAAAAAAAATCCTTAAGTTGTATAATAAAACGGATCCATTCTCATTACCTTTTTTAAAAAAGCCTGAGCTTAATTGTAGCTTTTAAGTGTCTGGGTGAAAAAAACTAGGAAGGAGCTTGCATTTACTCAAACAGAAAAGGGATGGAATTTTTATTTAAGCATCTGGTGGTTTTCCCAAAACTCAACTCCCAAACCACCCCATTCTAGCCTTATTGTTAAATGCTCTTTAAACAGGCTGTGAAATTTTTACTTTTCATTGTATATTACAATATCAAAAGCATAACTTCTCTGCTGCTTTTGTCCTCTATATCCATAGATCATTGATTTTTACCTATGCTACTAATGGAACTTGAAATTATTTTCTTCCATGTTTGTGTGCTGAAGGTGTCTGAACTCAGAGCAGGATTTGGAGCAAGCTCTGCTCCCATGTGTTACCCATATGTGCGTCTTCCCAGAACTGTGTGGATGCTTGCAAAGAGATCATCTTCAAGAACTATTTTCCTGAAGTAACTCTGTGGTCAGTCATCAGAAATGTACCCTCAAGCCTTTTGAGTCATTCTGCCAAGTTATATTTCACAATATGTTCCCTGGTGACTTCTAATATTTCTACCTGTGTGGATACGATTTGATGAATTTAGTCAAGTAAGGAGTTTCTCTCGTGAGAAACAGATCGATAGATGAGATAGGTGAGATGTGTGTGTGTGTGTGTGTGTGTGATATACAGCAGGAGTATCAATAGAGTGCCTCTAAAAAGTCTCTAAGTTACAGTAATTCTTGAGTCAGCTTTGGGATGGACATAAACAGGGCAAATAGAAATTGTAGGGACAGAGCTTGGGAGAACTGCAGTGGAACAGTGGAGCAGCTACAATGAAGGTCAGCAGTGAGGAGAAGGCTCTTTGCTCGTCCCTGCCCTGCCTTGGAACCGATCCCACAGGCTGCCTGGGAGCCACCACTCCCTGCAGAGCAGTGACAATGGTGGCTGTGCAGCTGAAGAGCTGGATCTGCTGAGCAGTTTTCAGGGAACTCCAGTCCTGAAGCCGTAGACTTCCCTGCGTTCTCCTCAGGCATTCTCCTCCCACCATCCCCAGGTGGAAAAGAACAGCTTGCTTCCTCCAGCTGTCCCCTCACCCAGCTCTGTCACAGAGGTGTTTAATGCAGTGCAGATGTGTGGTGTGAAATGAGGCTGGATTATCAAGATCATGCCAGTCAAGACCTACAAAGGCATCTATCCACTATGGCAGCAGGGACTGCTATTCAGCTGAATCGAACCCACACACTGTCTGACTCAGTCGGCTGGCAGGCAGAATACCAAACTTGCTGAGAAATGGGATTCAAAACTGTAGTGCTTAATTCTCAGATCGCTTAGGAATTGGTGAAGGAGACTCAGAATATCCCACAGGACAGTGTGGTGGATGTGCCACACTGCGAAATGTGGCAAGAGTTGGCCTGTGGCTATTATTATTTGTTCATGGCGGTAGAAGTAGAATTTCACAGAAACTGACATCTCAAGAGTTGGAGGTACTTGAAATTTAATTTTACATGATGGTTCCTTCATTGGGCTTAATTTTCTTTTTATTTCTTGTTTTCTTAAACAAGATAGTTCTGAGTTTTAAGAAACTTTTCACTGTAAATAAACCCAGATTTGAGGGACTTTAGGGGGCAAGAGTGAGTGTTTTTCCCAGGAATGTACCATTCCTATGCTTTACCTCAGGTCGGGTGGTGACTGCCTAAAGATTGGAACCACTGGAGTGTCAGGCACAGAATCACATATGGTGCCAAGAAAGAAGCTCAGCAATCTCAAATCTAAGTGTGCAGAGTTTGTGTAGATAAAAAACCAAGAAATGCCCAGAGCAGAACATCCCCATTGTCCCCAGGAGCATGGCAATGACATTGCACCAGAGAGCAGCGGGGCACTGCACAGAAATCTGTAACACTCAGAAGGCGTGGATTTGCCCTGGCCTTTGCTACTGGCTGCTCCAGCCAAATGCTGCAACTCCCTGACAAGAGGCTGCAGCCAGGTGAGGATCGATCTCTTCTCCCAAGAGACAAAGGACAGGAGAGGAAACGTCCCCAAGGTGCAGCAGGTGAGGTTCAGGTTCCCGTGGAGGGCAGCCAGGGGTGGTCAGCACTGGAACATCCACCTACAGTCCCCGTGTGCCTTTCCATGATGCCTTTAGGGTGTCTGCAGCCTTGATGCAGAGCGCCCTGGGGGGCTCCTGTGGCTGGGTTTGCACTCAGGGTGAGGATGCCCAGGAGCCGCTGAGCCTGGCAGTGGGGACCAAGGCCGGGGCTTGTGGGCTGGGAGGTGTGGCTCTGGGGGCTGTGACATGCCAGGGGATGGGTCACAATGGGAGCTGTCAGCAGGGGCATGGCCAGCTTGGCAGGCAAGTGACATGGTCCTGCTGGCTGTGACATCACAGAGGACAGGTCACACTGGCACCTGTGTTCAGGGCCATCAGCGGGCAGTTGGATTTGGGAAGCCAGTGAGGGCAGATGCAGAGGGAACGCTGGGCTGGATGGGGGGTGGCAAAGCTGGGCTGGATGGGGGCTGGCAGAGATGCCCAGGGGGGTTTAAACCCAGAGTGAGAGCTGGGACCCTCAGGGCAGGGCTCTGTCCCCAGAGCTGGGGCAAGAGGAGCTTGGGGCAAGAGGGGCTTGGGGCTCTCAGCGTGGCAGGGGACCAGAGAGGCTCTGGGGACATTCCAGGTGCCCCCAGCCCCCTGCTCCCTCCCAGCCACACCTGCTGAGCCCCCTTTCTCCCAGCAGGCCATGTCTCCCACGCTTGCCTTCATCCTGGCCCTGTTAGCCACCCACACTGGGCTGAAGGTGCAGGTTCAGGTCGATGAAGATGCAGTCAGGCAGATGCGGGAGCGCGAGGAATACCTGCATCAAGAGATGACTCAGCTCCTGCAGGAGATTGAGGGGAGCAGTGGCACCATGGAAACCCTGCTCCCTTCAACACTGCAGCAGCAGTGGCTGTTTTGGATCATTGCAGCAGCCCTGGTTCTGGTTCTGCTTGCTGTGGGCTGCTGGCTGGTGAGAAGAAGAAAGCGTGGCTCTGCCAGCTGCAGTGAGCAGGAGAGATCCAACAGCCTGGAGAAGGTCGGCAGCCAGGAGAAGGTCAGTGAGCAGGACAAGAAGGTCAAGGGTGCAGACAGTGGTGGCAGCACTTTGGCTGTGCCCACCCCACCACCAATGGGCACATCCAGGATAAGGCTGGAGCGGGCTGTCAGCAACCTGGTCTAGCTGAGAATGTCCCTGCTCATGGCTGCGGGGTCAGACTGGATGGCCTTCGAAGGTCACTCCTAAGCCCAACTGTTGTGTGATTCTGTGATTCTACAGCAGGACCCGCCCAGCTTGGAGGTGCTGAAGGAGCTGCTGGAGGACCTCCTCGGTGTCTGCCGAGTGCTCTCCAGGAGGAACTTCATGCCAGAGTTGCACCCAGCCACCGGGATGGACACCAGCTCTGAAGCCTGGAGCGTCCAGGAGAACAGCACCGTCTACCGCCCGCTGGTCATCCTGCGGCCACCCCCCGGCCACTCCTTCAATGCGGACAGCACAAAGCAGCCGCCAGCCGGGCACGTCCGTGTGGCTCTGGAGTGCCTGTGCTCTGGCGAGCAGCTGCTGGGGCAGAGGTGCTTTCTCCACGCCTCTGGTGGCCAGCTGCAGAGGCATCAGTGCTGGTACCTGCTGGACACCCTCTGCACAGGCTCCTACTTGGATGTGGAGAAAGTCTCCTGCTGGGTCCAAACGTTGGTGCCATCAGCCTGGCTGCTTTTGCCCCACTCGCTGCACTGCCAGCTCACGGCGCTGCCCTGCGGCAAGTCCTGCAGCTTCCAGCTGACCAGCACCTCTGGCCTGCAGATCAGCCTTGAGATGGCTCTGGCAGTGCAGCAAGGCAGCTCAGGTGCCTACCTGAGCCTTGAGTAGACAGCAGCCAGCTCTGCCAGCAGCACCGTGTGTGCCAGGGAGCTGCCGCCTCTCACACCCACAGCCAACATGCCATTGCTGCTGAGGACTGTGAAGAAAAATGAGTTGAGGAAGGTGAAGTCAACCATTCCTCATGGAACATTTTTTTGTCTTCTGTTGAGATTCTTTAGCTTCTTTTTTCGTAAATCTGAAAAGTTTAGCTAGATCAAAGTATGTCGCAAGACGGTCGGCGATGAAAGAGACGGGGCAGATTGCTTGGATGCAATAAGCCGATTTTATTGATACAGAACTGAGTATTTATACCTTTTTAGCAGTTATATAAGCAGCAATCACTATAACAACCATATCTATGTTTCTTAATAACATTGCAAAACTAGAAGCTAGCACTAACTATCACAGGTACATACCAAGCATGCCTTTTATGCTGACTATTTCAGTATAAGCCTTACTGCCTGCCACGGTTTGCGGCCTAGCAGCGTTAGCGCGGCTACTTCTGACATGAGTTTAGCAGTGCTCTCACTTCTGCTTTCTAGCTGTATCTCCACAATAGTAATTCTGAAACCTCCCAAGGCAGAGCTGGGAAGGTTGCCATGATTTCAAATATGTATTTGTTTTTGTTGAGAAAAATATATAGCCATAGGAGCTTTTCCTATACCTCTTTTTTCCATAATCAAAATAAAATTAAATACTTTGCCTAATACTTGGTCTCCCAACAAGTCACTTGTGATGAGAATACAGACAAGTCACAAATATTAGTAAATTGTCAATACTGTCAATTACGGTGGCAATTAAAAATTTCATTGATTCTCACCCAGCTCCATCTCATCTCTTGGGGGGTTCCTATAAAAGGACAAAATTGGGCCCACTACAGGCCTATAATTAAAAGGAAGGAAAAGCCTCTTGTCTCTATCACAAAGGTGACAGAGGCTAAGTGAAGAATTGTCATCACATCTCAATTTAAATCTGCCAGCAGCTCCCCTGCTCCCAGACTCGTTCTGACCTTCAGTAGAGAGGTGCTGGCGTTCCCAGGAAAGAAAACACCATAAACTTCCTGGGCAAACCCAAGCTGTGTAACTATATCAATGTGGGATCTTTTAGGTGGCGTTCTACCTTTTATTTAATGAAGTGCTTGCTGCACTGCTCTTGTTGCTTCCCCCAATTTACTAACTAATATTACAGTAGTTGCAGACAGAACTTGGCACCAGCAGTGTACCTCCTCTTTCTTTTCATTATTCTTTAGAACAAAATTAATTTGAAGAGGAATAATCCATGAAAATTTGTTCCTCTACAGCTCCATGGTGAGACGTAACAATTCTGACTTACAAAACCAGAGAGCAATGGGCTATAAACTATTCCAGAAGCTCTTCCATGGCCATGGCTGCAGGAGCTTTTCCTGCAGCCCTGGGGCTCTGGACGCCCTTGGCCGAGGATGGGGATAAAAAGTATTAGAAATGTGTCTGCCCAAATTAAGGTGCAAATGAGACCATTTGCCAAATTCAATAGTATGGATTTTATTTAATACTAAATATATGAAAGAAAGGAAGAGAAAGAAATAGAAAAGAGGTGGCAAGACAGAAAGGTAGTGACTGACAGATTACGTAGAAGATATCAGCACTCTGTAGATCCCACCAGCGTCCGGAGGATCCTCTCCAGCTGGTGGTCAGAGTCCCCTAACAAACACAGAATGCAATGGATTAATAGATTTCAGGCCAGCTGGGAATGCCCAGGTACCTCCCCAGGAAAGGGGAGGGGCAGTTTGACAGAGTCTCTTGCACCAGGCTCTGGATCTGCGGCATCACTTTGCATCCCCTGCAGTCCTGTGGTGCGAGGCCTCTGGGCAGCGCTTCGGGGGGTGTTTGATGGATTCTCACACCCCCTCAGCTGCCCCTCACGGGAATGTCCTGTGGATGTGGCCTTCCTGCGCTTGGGGGTTCCACAGCTGGGCCGGTTGGTGTAAGGGAGGACAGCTGTTCTCTGCCTCTCACCAGAGGTTACACCACATCCCCAAAACTCTCCTCCTACCTCCTTCGTCTGTGCAAACCTGGCCTCTGTGTGCTGTGGCTGCCCCCACCCCAAAGCCAGCCAGGATGATTTTCTGCTGCCTCTGGCTTTCTTCAGATGCATTCTTTTCCCTCAGCCTTATTTCCTTCTCCCTAGACCTGAAATGATTGAACAGTAGTGTTCCCTTTATCTTACCTAGGCGGCTTAACTCAACAGTCCAAAGTTCCAGTCAGGCATGTTCAGGGAGGGCTGAGCTTTTTTTCCACCATGGTTTCCTCCTCCCAAATGTTTGCAGTGCTCTGGTGTTGCCTTTGTAATTCTACTGGAACCTTGCCTGTGCGTTGGGAAAGAATGGCAAATGATATCCAAAACAGCACCACAGATTCATGGAGCGGCCTAATCGTGTTTTGTGTTGCGTTCCCTGCTCCTTTCTAAGAATGCCCAACAGCCCAGTGCTGTATTTCTGGCTTCTGCCAGGCAGAGCTGTTGCACGGACTGCTGACACCTCTGCTGGCTATGAACACTTCACTGGGAAGGTGTGTGTGCAGAGCGAGAGTTGTTTGCACAATGGATACACTTCTTCACAAAAACTGAAAATGAAATTGATCTACTCCCTAGCCTTCCTCAGAAATACCTGCTGCAGTATTTTTAACCAATACTGATACTAACTAATATTACACTACTAGCAAACATAACACTGCATTAGCAGTGAACCTCCCCTTTCTTTTCCTTCGGGTTTGGAACAAAAATAATTTGAGGAGGAATAATGCCTGAAAACTCTTCCTATACAACAGCTCCATATGTTATGTTACTTCACAACAATTCTGACTAACGGAGAGCAACGGGATACACACTTTTCCCAAAGCTCTTCCATGGTCGTGGCTGCAGGAGCTTTTCCTGCACCTCTGGAAAGGGCTCCGGGGGCAAAAAATCCCCAAACCCAGGAAAAAATACGCAGATGACACCAGGCTGGCTGCTGTGGTTGACACACCTGAGGGATCAGATGCCATCCAGAGGGGCCTGGACAAGCTCGACAAGGGGAGCCATGGCAATCTCACCAGGTTCTACAGTGCTGCAGTTGCAGCTCAGAAAACCAACCCTGTCCTGGGCTGGTCTTCAAGGTCCCTTCCATCCAAAACCCACTCTAGGAATCCATGATTTCAGGCACACTGAGCATTTCCTCGTATTGGGGGTGTTTCACCCCTGAGGACACCAGTTCATCAAGAGAGAAAGCAAGTAAGTTCCTCTTTCAGAATCTCAAAAGATTTTACTGAGCTCCATGGTTTTGATGAGCGGGAAAGACTCCACTACTGGAATAAGGAGTAAAGTAGGTACGTTTATTCCAGCGCTGGGACGCATGGGGGATAATTCCTCCAAAGTCATGCGTGCCCACAGCTGCATTCAGCTTGGTACATATCGGGTTACGAGTCCCATATTCATTGAGTTTCCCAATAGGCCGATACATATTCATTGCCTAGCCCTGCCCAGCCTCGCCTCGTATTACAATGAGCCCAAAAGTCATTTACAGCCGCGTTGTGCTTGCACAGTGTTGTCTGGTGGTCGTGGGCAGGGGTCTCCGAGATGAAATAAGAGTCTTCCTCAGATGAAGTAAAGGGTCTTCCTCATGCCGAATTTTTCACCTTTCCTCCCTGTGCATCCTCTTTATGCCCCTGGGCTAAGTCCAAACTTCAAGACTGGTCTGAGTTAGCTTTAGGTTAAAAACAGGATCTTTGGTCAAGATTCCTTCCCTTTATCAATAGTCTCCTATCTTCTCATCCTGCTTTGGTAGACACAATAAGTATTGGGCAAGTAGTATGCATTGCTTCTAACAAACCAATTCTTAGTAGATCATTTAATCTCTGCTTCCCCATCCCCCTGATTCAGTTTGAACTGTTTATTTCTTTGGAATATTAAAACCTCTGCTATTGTTGTACATGACAACAGAATTACTTGTCAGGGTCACGTATATAACCTGAGATGGAATCAGAAATTCTGTGTTCCAATGCCTCAGGCAATTTTATCCCTTGCACAAAAAGCTTTTCTGACACAAAGTTTGGTTCTTTTTAAACTCAAGAAATTTCTGGACCCCAAATTAAAACTCACAGATGTCAATGCATTTCATCAGAAGCTTCGATCTCAGCAGTGTCTTTTCCACTGAATTTTGCGTGACTGTAATATTTTCTATCATGTCCAAGAAGCAGTTGTTGTGACTCATGTTTCCTGTGTCTGTTAGGAATGCCAAGGAAGTGCGATCTCTGCTCTTCTGACACAGCTCTCTTCATGATGTAGGACAGCCCGAGTGCTGATGTGCAGGAGTTCCTGCTGATGGAAGGGGCAGGGATGAGGATGCAGCAGGCACAGTGCCAAGCTGACAGAGAGATGATCTCTGGCAGCGGCACTGGAGAAGAGTTTCCAGGTAGGACTGAAAATGGCTCTTTGTTTTGCCACTTCCTTCAGTGCTGGTAAGAATTTAGCCCAAAGTTGGGAACACCAGAGCATGGAGCCCTTTCCAGGGTGGTGTTGGCTGAAGTGGCAGAGGGAGCCCAGCAGGGATCAAACACAAACCAGCAGTGGACTGAGCCCCTGTGGTGGCAGCAGGCAGCTCTGGGCTCCTGGCACTGCTCGTGGCATTTTCTATTGAACCATCTCAGAGGTCTTCTGTTGTGCTCTGTATTTCTAAGTGTCTGTCCTCTTGCTGTTGCTTGTGGTCTGCACCTTTATTTCTCCAAATTACAGGAACTTTTGAGATGCCTTTCAAAGAAAATTTTACAAAATGAATATGAATGCAGTCCCCCTAATTTTTTTTGGTCTGGTGATTCTCTGAGCTCTTAAGACCTTGAAGCCTTGATCCCCTGTAGTTATATTGAAATTGATAAGAAAGAAATGCTTTATGAAGTATTTTCATAGCACTGAGAATGGGAGAGAAACCCTGGAAGTGGAGTTGGAAGTTCCCCGTCTCTCCTAAGTGGAACATAGTAAGAAAGAAATTAAAGAAAGAGGGAAGCAATGTCTAATGAAAGCCTGGCTCAGTCAGCTGATCACCTGCCAATATTCTGCTTGGCAAACCAACAGATTCTAAATACACTCATGGAGATGTTTTTCATGGCCCATCTCACACCCTGATACTGTGCAAAGGGAAGAGGTTGCCTCCCCAAAGGCTGAAACTGGCAAAAGGAAAGCCCTGAGCCTTGAAGTAATTCCTGGCAGAAACCTGAATGCCTAAAAGCACCAAAGGCACAGAGCGTGGCTGAGGCAGAGACAGCCCCGCGCCCTGGGAGGAGCAGCCCCTGTCCGGCAGCTGATGAGAACTGGGATCCACTTTTTCTGAAAATCAGTTAAATATCAGTTACTTGAATAACATCCCACTTATCCTTTGCCACAGTTACGCAACTACAAGTTCTTTTCAGAACATGCAAACCAGGTGCCTCAGCTTCTAAAATCAAGCAATTTCTAAAGTTTTTCCTTTCAGACCTCAAGCTCCCAAGAGCCAGTGCAGAAACATTTCTTCCTTTTCAGTCGTTTACTGCTCAGGATTAGTGGTAAAATAAACACTCAAGGGGGATGGCAGAGATGCCCAGGGGAGTTTAAACCCAGAGAGAGAGCTGGAACCCTCAGGGCAGGGCTCTGTCCCCAGAGATGGGGAAGAGGGCTTGGGGCTCTCAGCGTGGCAGGGGACCAGAGAGGCTCTGGGGACATTCCAGGTGCCCCCAGCCCCCTGCTCCCTCCCAGCCACACCTGCTGAGCCCCCTTTCTCCCAGCAGGCCATGTCTCCCACGCTTGCCTTCATCCTGGCCCTGTTAGCCACCCACACTGGGCTGAAGGTGCAGGTTCAGGTTGACGAGGATGCAGTCAGGTGGATGCGGGAGCGTGAGGAATACCTTCATCAGGAGATGACTCGGTGTACTAGTTTGAAAACAAACCAATGGGAGGCACCAAGTCAGAATAACAATTTAATGGGGAAATCAAAGAAAAGAAAAAAAATAAAACACTGGTTCAAACTGACAGAGTCAGGATACAACCTGACACCCTGTTAGTCAGGGTGGTGGTAGCAGTCTGGTAGAATGGTGGCTGCAGTCCTCCTGAAGCAGTGGTCCTGTAGAAAAGGAGTCTGCTCTTCCTCAGGTCCAGTAGTAGCTGTGTAGCTCCTGTCCTCTGGAAATCCAGTGGAAGGATTGTCTCTGGTGTGCAGCATCTCAGATTATATCCAGGATGGAATGCTTGGTTCCTCCCTCTGGGTGGAGCATCTCACAATGGGGTAATGAGTCATGAGGCAGGTGTTGATTAGGCTCATTAACAGAAGATAGTCCGGAGGGAGTTTTCTCTGAGTCATGCGGCAGGGCATTGATGGGCCATTAACAGCAAGATAGTCTGGGGGGAGGAGGCAAGGAAACACTGCCCCTCCTGGTTTCAACAGCTCCTGAGGATGGTAATAGAATACACTGCAACCCAGGACACTTGGCTCCTGCAGGAGATTGAGGGGAGCGGTGTCACCATGGAAACCCTGCTCCCTTCAGCACTGCAGCAGCAGTGGCTGTTTTGGGTCACTGTAGCAGCCCTGGTTGTGGTTCTGCCTGCTGTGGGCTGCTGGCTGGTGGGAAGAGGAAAGTGTGGCTCTGCCAGCTGCACCGTGTGGGCCAGAGAGTTGCTGTGTCTTTTTGCTAAATACCACCTATGATGTTAGACAAATGGAATGAAATTTTAGTCCTTGCCTAAAGTAGTCCTTTTTTTTTTTAAATAAACCAGATAATTAGTGGTAACTTTTGAAAACAGACCGAATAATTTTTTTTACACTAGACTCTGTCACTGTCTTTCAACTCTTGGTACTGGTTTGGATGTAGTATTTATTTTGAAAAATCACTTTTGAGGTTATGTTAACAAAAAAGCGGTAATGATAACAAAAGTGGTAGAATTACTTGATTTTATTTTGGAGTTTGTTTTTGGGGATTTTTAAAATTATTTTATTTTACTTTGTTTGTTTTTTAAATTTTTTGTTCTGTGCTGCTGTTGCATTTATTCAGCCTGGTAATAACTATTTGGATGACTTGCTTGAGCTTCTTGGCCTGTTAGTGCTAAAGGAGATTTCTTCAAAGCTTTCGGTGATCATTCAGATGCAAACAGTGGTAGTTAAACACCTGTGGAAGAATTTATCTGTATCTCTCACTGCTTTCAAGTCAAACTATCAGCAGCCTCCAGCAGGCTCAGCAGGCTTGTTTCTTTTCCTGAAATATCACTACATTTAGGCTAATTTTGGTTGGGTCAAAGGGTATAGTTACGGTGGAATGACAATGCCCAGAAAAACAGAGAAGGCGCTGTTGATGTCTTACACTTGAACAGAGATTCAGTGACAACTGAGCTTCTAATTCAGAATAATTAAGCACATCATTAGTCAGAAACCCAACAATATACACTTAAATAATACACTCTCTCATGTGTCCAAGTGATGTGCCAGTTTTAAAAACAACTCAATCTTCCTCAGGCTTCTATAAAATCTTTTTGTATTCAATTTAGTGCTATTTGGGACTAAGTGTACTGTCTGCTCTGAGAAGAAGATAAAGCAAATAAACCCAAACAAATAATCTATTAGACATTAATATTTCCACATAAATGATCCACTATCAGTCTGGTCATGCAGGTTAAAGAAGGAAAGTGTATTAAATATGAATGTTCTCTGCTGCAAGGGAAAGCCAGGAAGAGGTACCAATTCATCTTCTTGCTATCAATAGTTAGTTGAATGGAACTACTTAAGCAAATTTTTTTCATCAGCTCAGTGCTGGCAGCAGTCAGAAGGGGTTTCAGGGTTGCAATGGAGTGTTAATTAATCCTGAGTGTCTCGCTGAGCACCAACAGGAACAGTCACTTTGACAGATGAAGCTGCACAGGAGTGCACAAAGGAACAGTTTGAAAAGGAGGGGGTGTGCATTACTTCCCTTAATTCTAGAGGAGCTTTTGGGGAAGAAAAAGCTGTGTCCTTCTGATGCTTTTCTCAGCCTACAGAGTCTGATTCCCTCTGGACTGATGCTCTGCAGTTAGATGTGCTCTAAGGAGGTGGCCTGGGCCAAATGCAACCTCCCCCTCTGTGCTCATTTAGCACAGCCTGGTTTTATGGTAGCGGGGAAGGGCCACAGAAGTGGCTTCTGTGAGAAGCTGCTGGAAGCTTCCACCATGTCTGACAGAGCTAATCTCTGATGGCTCTGAACATGGACATGCTGCTGGCCCAAACAGAGAGGTGGGTAACACCTCTGTGATGACATTTAACAAGAAAATTGAAACAGTGCACGGGCAGTTTTCTCCAGGGGTGGCGAGGCACCGCTGCTGGGCCCATCCCGTGCACTGTGCCGTGGCTGCTGACATTTTGGTGCTGCCCACAGCAAGCTTTGCCCGCCTGGATGCCCCTTGCCAGCGGTGCCACGGGCAGAAGGGCCGGAGCGGTGGCAAAACCTTCTCCTTCCCAGCACCCTGCACGAAGAGAGGCGTTAAATAGCAGCAGCACCACGGCGGCCGGCACCACCCACGCGGCGGCAGCGGGGCCACATGGCCAACAGCGAAAACATGGCAAGCGGCTCCCCAACATGGAACCTAGGTGAGATCAACCTCTCGGCGCTGCGAGATCCTGCAGGAGTCTTTGAACTGGTGGAACTTGTTGGCAATGGTTCCTATGGGCAGCAGCTTTTCTTCCAGTCAGAGAACAGGAGGAAGTAAGGACACGTGAGGGAAAAAAACATGGCGGCACCAAGATCAGTGGAAAAGAAGGCAAGGAGGTGCTCCAGGCACCGGAGCCGAGATGTCTTTCTGCAGGCTGTGATGAGGACCATGGTGAAGCAGTGTTAAAAACGGGCTCAAGATTGAGCTTTAAAACAAATTTATTAACAAAAACTAAACTGAAAGACAATCAGAGACCACTTGAGGCTATTTGCCTCACACAAGACAAAGGGCACAGCGCTGAGAGCCTGACCTGCAACAGCTCCGATCAGAGGTTCCTCTCCCAGTCTCGGGTGACACATTTTATACCCCCAGTCCCCACCACCCGGCCGCCCCTTTCCCCACCCAACTGGAGCGTCGGGATTGGCTCGCTGATGTCTGGTGTCCTTTCACTGGCTCGTTGTCATCTGGCTGTTGTCTGGGGTCTTCTGAATGGTTCGGGGAACATCCAGTAATAGTCCTTAATTTCCTCCCTTATGCAGATACGGTGTGAAGCCCTCCCTTTTGTGATTACCTCATAGAGGTTCTGGAACATTCCCCTGTTCTCCATTTTGTACCCCAATCCCTATAATGATTTTATTAGCAACAAACACAATGAACACTTTAACTAATACTTTCAACCTGGATAAGCTGTAACAACCAAACCTGATCAATGCACAACTGCTCAACTGCAGAAACACTCAACGAGCTAATTAACAACTTTCTTTACCCACTAATTACCAACTTTATTTCAGCAACTAATCAACAACTTTGTGGAAGCCAACTTTTCTTGACTCTGATCATAACAAGCAGGCTATCCCCCTGCAGCCCATGGGTCTATGGGGGATGCAGAAATCTACCCACAGTCTGTGAGAGAAGAGCTCACGATGCAGCAGGTAGATGCCAGAAAAAGCTGTGATCCAGTGGGAGACCTGAATAGAGAGAGAGGCTCCCTGCCTCCAGAGATTTAGAGAGGGCCCTTGCTTCCAAACTAGAGCAGCCTGTCCTTAGAGGACTGCACCCCGTGTACGAGTGACCCACATCCCAGCAGATTTGGAAAGACTGCCTGTGGGAAGGACTCTTGTTGCAGCAGGTTTGGCAGGACTGCTGCTCGTGAGATTAGAGCCATGCTGGAGAAGTTTACAGAGATCTGTCTCCCGTGGGAGGGACCCCATGGCATAGCAGAGGAAAGACTCCTCTCCGTGAGCGAACAGGAAAAGATCTTGAGCGATGAACTGACCAAACCTCCCATGCCCTGTCTCCCTGCACTGTCAGTGGGAAAGAGGGAGGGGGTGGTAGATAAAAAAAGGTGTTTTAAAGGCTTATTTTACTTCTTATCCTCTTCTGACTCTGTTAACAACACATTTACTTTATACCTTTAAATTTGAACTTGCTTTGCCCTCAGTGTTTTCTCCCAGTCTTCATCTCAGCTTATGAACCCTTTGTTAATATTTTTTTCCCTCTCCTCTGCTCAGCTGGGAGCAAAAGAGTGAGCGAATGGCTTTCATGGGTGCCTGGCATTTGGCCAGTGTCAAACCATGACACCCTCCTCCAATGATGCAATGAGGGGAAAGGCTTGTTTTTCACTTGGATTGGGTTTAAGAATTAACACTGAATAGTTCCATATCAACAAGTCCTTCTAGACCTACCCCACTCTGCCTGGCTGCCCAAATGTGACTATTTTAAGGAGGAAAGGGTGTTGGTAGCTGCTAAGGCAGATATCCTAGGAGAGAAATCTTTGCTCCTCAAAACCTGTGGGGATTCACAAAGAATTTAATCCCTTGAATTCCTGTCCTTTTGTTCTGGTACCAAGTTGTGTCTCCAGTGCTTGTAGACTTTGATTCAACTTGGTATTGAAACTTAAAAACAAGGAATAATTTTTTCTCTGGACACATTCCTGGACTTGAACTCAAGGGCCTTTGTTCTCAAGCATATGATGCCTGCTTCATGGCCTGTTACTGGAAAATGCTGACTGTTTTCATGTTTGTGTACTCTCTCCTGTGGGATGATGGAGGGCAATGCAGTGCCAAGAGTCACAGAGGACTTTGTCAGCAACCTGGTGTCAGATTTGTGGGAGATTGCCCTGAGGAATCAGTTATTTGCCCCAAAATATTTCTTTGTGTCTATCCAAAATATTCTTGTCTCTCACAAAGTAATGAATGTGTGCATTAATTTCTCTCTTTTGACCTTCCCTCAAGTAGATTTAGTGGCCCATGGCTTCTATTGCCTGTTCTGTACCAGGTCAAATCCAAAATAAAGTATCTGTTACCAAATGCCCTGCCAATGTGCCAGCCACTGCTCTACCTTGATAAATGCCATTGGATTGAAGAAATTGAAATGTAATGCAAAGATGGTTAGAAGTTTATTGGGGTTTTTTTGGTACTTCCTACATTGTTTTGTTTGTTTGTTTGTCTCTTTGTTTGTTCGTTCATTTGTGGCTGGCAAGTCTATTACATGAGAGAACCTGGACTGTGGTTTGGCTAAACAAAATGCACAGCACAAATCCTTTGAAAAGGAAAAACTGAAACATTCTTATCAACTTGTTTTCTGAGTTCCCTATGCTTTTTTTCTGCTAACGATTAACCTGTTTCTGTCTAAAATAAGTTCTAAGTGAGCATGTAAATTTCTCTTCAGAATTATTCAGGCAATGTTCCCAAAATTCAGGGGCTGAGGTATGATCCAAAATTTGTTAACTTGAGAGGAAAACTCACTTTGACTAAAGCAGATTCTAAATAAAACCTACAGAGAGTTCCTGAGCAAATCAAAACCAAGTAAGCATGAAATATATTTGATCCAGGGTACTGTAAATGGAAATATGTTGTGATTATTGCTGGTAGACATGGGAAAAGAAAAAGGTATTGCAATAGTGCATATAACTATACTTAATACAGCCAGACCAGCCTCAGCTACCTAAATTGTTTCACACCAGTTTCCACAACTACAGGCTGGATCTTTCATAATTCTTGGGTGTTTTATGAAATTGGATTACACAGTTAGACAGCTGATATACCTCAGGCTATTAAACTGCAGAGAGGAACTCGTGTGCCAGACCATTCATCCTGTTTACTGTGCCTGTATAGCAAACATCACAGAAAATGTGGACAGAAATTTTTATTTCAGATTCCCAACATAGCAACATTGTACCTGGGGCTGCAGAACATTACTCTGCAGTAATTGCTGCTTCACAGAGGAGGAACTAGAGTTTTTCTCCACTTTTTATGTATTTCCAAGGTATGCTTATTATAATACCCTGGGTTTTATAACAAACAGCTCCTATCAAAACACATTTTTCACTGATCTCCACAGCTGTTTGTTTTTTGACGTGGATGGTTTTCAGGGAATCAGATCCTTATAAACAAACAGCTTTTTGACTAGTATATGGAACATTGGAAGAGGAGTAAAGTTTGTCAAAAATGTTGGTTATTTTTCGAAGGTAGCAGTGTTCTTGGATGTCAGTCTATCAAACTGCGTGGTCCAGGATATATTTAAAACTTATAATACTATGGCTTAGTGTCTATGACTAGGGCAAATTGTGACTGACACAACCTTTATCTTGTCAACTGTATTACAAAAGGTGGTGAGGTAGCACTGCCAGCCTTGATGCTTTTGAATGTTTGCAAGTTGTTACTTGCAATGGTATATACTATAGAAAAACAAAAAGAAGAAAACAGCCCTAAATGCCATTGCAGGGACCAAAAGTATGTGGTTTTGCTGTTTTCAACTAAACAGTAATTGTCCCTCTGGAATGCACATGGATGGACATTGAAGCGAAGAGAAATCGAGGGCTGACTTCTTCCACTTGGTGGAAGTCTCTAAATAGCCCAGAAATTCTGGTGTTGTGCTGAAAGAAAGGAATTGGCATTTTTACCAGGTGGGATTTTTTCTCCTTTGTGGTAACCTCTCAGTGCACGTTGATGGAAGAATTTGGGATGACCTCCTTGAGCATGTCTGAGAGGTGGAGTTGCAGTGAGGATATCTGAGAATGGCAGGAGCAAGATTTGGCACTTGGTGTGCTGTTCCCAGTCTCAAAGGCTTTTTAAGAGGGGAATTGGTGGCAAATCTGGGTAAGAAAATATTGCAAGTCACTCAGGAGCTATAAAATCCTGCAGGGTGGGTGACAGTCACAGGGTGGCAGTCACCAGGGAGGTGCTGTGAATGTGACGTGGGCATAAAGCTCTCTGGGAGGCTTTCACTGGTCTGTGCTGGAGCAGCATCACTGAAACCCAGTGCTGATGGGAGCAGAGGCACTCCAGCAGCAGGTGGGTGTTCCCACAGTGCCTGTCGTCCCCTCAGGGGCTTTGACAGGCTGGAGATGGAGATGGGCAGAAACCCAGCGTGGGCAGTGCTGTAGCATGCCCTGGGCAGCACGGGCCCCGGGTGTGGGCAGCCAGGCTGGGAAGGCAGATGTGCTGGAGAGGCTCTGGACCAGCGTGCGTGCGAGGGGGTGGCTGTGCCCTTGCAGCAAGGGTGGCCAAGTGCCTGTCAGCTGGGCTGTGGGACCAGGAATACAGCCAGAGGCACACACTTCTGGAGTCCCTGCCTCCTGGAGGGTCCCTGCCTGCTCCCAGCACATCTCCAACAGGTCTGACAGTCCAAGGTCTGGCTTGGGGCTCCCCCAGTGCAGGGAATGTTGGGTGCCTCGAGCCTGGACTATGCCCAGTGCCCTGAGGGGACAGTGTCTGGTGGGGAGTCAGAGATGGGCACATGGGGAAGGCAGTGGCTGTTACTTGGGTGAGGAGAAGGATGAGGGACTTTTTCCCAACATGTCCTACAGACAGAGCGTGGCAGGAGGGACATGGCAGCAGGGAACAGGAGCCACATCTGCTCCCCACAGTCGGGAAGGTTGCTTGGAAAGGCTGTGGGACCCCCGTCCTGGGCAACTGCCTGCTCCTGTTGGCCTGGCTGTGACACGGCAGCTTCAGCAGCCACCTCCAAAGTATATACTATAGAAATATAAAGAACTTCAGAACTCAGTGGCTGTCGCTGTCTGGTACAGGACAGAAATTTTTATGGCTCATCACTTCACTGTCCACCCAAACAGGGCCCTCCACGGAGAAGAGAGACTGTCAGCCTTAGGTACAGGAACAGAAGGTTCATGGGGTCAAGGAGCAATGCATGCCAGCTGCTGAAGGAAAGGTGTGAGGCAGAGTTACATACTGGAGACAAAGCCACTATGAAATTCCAGGGAATTCATGAAAATATATGGGATTTTGCTAAAAACAAAGTTATATCTGAGCCCAGAGAAGAGCCTGAATGGGGAAGGGCAGTGGCAGCAGAGGAGCACTCGTAGCTTTACATTGTGTTATTTGTTCCTGCTTTATGCTTCCAAAAAGAAACAGTTCAATACACTTTCATTAGGTCAGCTGGACACCCAAGAAAATATATCACAGCCTTGTTTACAGGGAAAAGCCCTGGAATTCGCCCTTCAGGAGAATGAAGGCTTGAACTTCATCATCTATGCAATAAACTTGGAACATTTTAAAATGATTTTTTAAATGATAATTTGAATTATAGAAATGAGAATTACTAGCCAATAGTGCCTGATAATAATAATTTGAGATATTTCAATCAGTTCATTAGCTTTTCTTTTGTCAAATAATTGGTGGGAAACACTGGCATTAAACTAATTATGGTAATTTTTCTCTATTTTTAACTGTGCTTCAGTAACTACGAACAGTATTTCAAAGAGCTTTGAGATAACTATTTGTTGGGGTTTTTAGGAGTTCTCCTGTTACCTTTTTCTCTTAAAGAATTTTTCCCATACATGTTGCCAGGGGGACAAATTACTGGATGTTTAAGAAAAACAGAAGACCTGGCCAGAGGGGGAGGGGTGCAATTGGCTACTCTCTTTCACCTGGGGGTTGGGTACAGTACCCCGGGCTGGCTGCTGTTCTCAGGGTTCTAGGGGAGAGAGGCTGCCATCGTTGCGGAGGGAATTCATCAGCACTGCAGCCTTCTGCTTTTTCAGCTGCCTTCCTTCTACCATGAGTGGAGCCTGCTCACTGGAGCAGCTGTTGCACCAGGACCCTAACACCCCACCTCACTAAGAGAGGGATCTTTTCACCATCTGCTCGGGTGCCTCAGGGAGAGACCCTGGGATCCCAAGCCCGCCTTCCCTGCCCTGCTGGGAGCCGGGCTGCGGCCGCCCTGCCCCCGCCGTTGCTTGGAGCCTTCGCTGCTCTGTAGCCCCGCACGCCCTGCCTGCCCGGACCTCCGGGGGGTTCTCACCGCAGCTCCGGAGTTCGATCCATCTCGTCTGCCACCCGGGATTTGTGCTCGTCCCTGCTGTTCCAGCCTGCTGTTCCAGCCTGCTGTTCCTGAGGGTCCGGCCGGACACCGGGATCAGCTGCCCAGGGGTTTGTGAAGCCTTTGTCCCATCCCTTCCCGGGATCCCAGGGCACTGGTGCCGCGTGCTCCCCGAGCTCGCTCCGGAGCGCCCCCTGCAGCCGCGGGGGAACCATCGCACCTGCCCTGCTCACCGGGAGCCGCCAGCGCCCCTGCCGGCTGCGAGCGGAACTGCACCCGAGGGGAAATAGCCTGACAGCCGAGAGGGCTGGGACTGGGTTTGTGCTCCGGTCTGCTGTTACT
The DNA here is from genome assembly GCF_020740725.1 of Corvus hawaiiensis. Lineage (NCBI taxonomy): Eukaryota > Metazoa > Chordata > Aves > Passeriformes > Corvidae > Corvus > Corvus hawaiiensis. The sequence continues at coordinate 25,887,443 of NC_063255.1, forward strand.
GCCGCAGTTATTGCTGTTTGTTTGCCTTGTTATACACACATAGATATATAATAGTAAAGAACTGTTATTCCTGTTCCTCGTATCTTTGCCTGAAAGCCCCTTGATTTCAAAATTACCATAATTCGAAGGGAAGGGGGTTGCATTTTTCATTTCAAGGGAGGCTCCTGGCTTCCTTGGCAGACACCTGTCTTTCAAACCAACACACTATTTCAAAAGGAATGATAGTTGCCCTTGTTCCTTGTCATCAGAAATGGCACAGGCACCCCACCTTATGCCAGGGACAGTCCCAAAATATTTCATAATCCTGTTGGAATTGATGAACTCAGTGGAGTGTGGCTCTGGGAAGATTCAGAATCCTTTTGTCAGATCAGAATTAAATTTTTGCCTCCTGTGTATTATGTGGCTTATGATGGATCAGGGGAGGCAGGGATGTGTACTGCATCCAACCTGGGATATTTTCCTGTGAGGGTTTTGGTCTGTGTTGAGCTATGAAGGTGGCAGCACTCTGCAGGCTCTTGTGGAAACAGCATCAGCCTGCACAAAAGCCCAAAGTGCATCTGAACAGAATAATGAATTTTTTTCTCTACAGCACAGATGTGCTGCTTCATGACAGCCACTTCTCCAAGTGTTTTAGTGGTACAGGGCTGAGGCAGAGCTGGAAAAGAGGTCAGGGGACAGATGACACTGTGGGGACTGCTACTGACCACCAGCCTCTGGCCTCTGTCCCCATTTCTCCTGTGGGACTTTAACCTCTCTGGCATTGGCTGGGAGGGAAATGAAGAAGGGCAGGAGCCATCAGGGGATTTTTGAAGTGTGTCAGGGATGGAGTGGGTTCAGTTCCTGAACCAAGTAGGGACAGGCAGAGCTGGACCTCACTGGTGAGCAGCAAGGAGGGGCTGCTGGGGAGGTGACAGTCACTGGCTACAGTGACCATGGTCAGCATCGAAGGAGAGTGAGGATTTGGGAGCAGCAGAGGACGTGCCCCAGACTTTAGGAGAAGAAGGAAACTTTGACATGTGCTGAAGCAAAACTAAAGTAAGGGGGCAGGGGAAGGTGTACGACACAGGGTGCATTGGTGCAGGGCCTCAGTGTAAGAGCAGATGTTTTCCATGGGACAGAAGTTCCAGCACGTTGGTAGCTTCAGTGTTAAGAGCCAAATCTTCAGATGAAAAGCCAACTATTAAACATAAAGCACAATCACACCATCAGTTCAGAGATCTGCACTCTTTTGTTTTGCAGCACATACATCTTAAATCACGCCTCTAAAATGTGGGGAACACAGGAAGTAAAGTTCACGTGCTTTAAGTCTTCATTCTTTCTTGTGGGCTGAGCTCCCTGAATAACTCACTTCTTCCCTGACACAGGGCCAGCAAGTGACTCCCATGGTACACTACATACCCGTGTCAGGAGGTGCTTGATGTGCAGCAGAAGTGGAGACAAAGCTGGACAAAGTCACTGCCACTGGAATAAGGAGGGGACCAATGTACAGACAGCCCCACAGGTGTTCAAGGTGCTTGTTTTAAAAGGGAGATGCACTATAAAAAGTATTGAAAGGAAAAATCTCAGGCACAGGCAGAAGTAAAAACCTCAAACAAAACCTCCCAACAAAATGTTTCAGTTCAATCTGACCAATGAATATGCTTCTCTAGTGAAATTAACAATTTTGCTTGGGGAATTTATTTTTTAATGGCACTGTATTTCTTACCAGTGTTTTTTGGGTAATAGCTCCCAGTGGTCTTTATTAGGTACTAATTTCCTAGAAACTATTAATAAGACACTGGTAAGTCCCTTAGGCCATGCTGAAAAATCTCATTGGAAATAATTGGAAAATCATTTTCGTTTTATATGTATATATACACTGGAAAGAAACAGATGCACCTCTAGGGACCATTGTCAATCCAATTACTTTGAAATTTCTCAAAACAATGATTGAATTGCTCTTACCTGCAGTCAGTTGTCTACACCTTTGTGAGTTCCTGAACTAAATGCCGATGATACACTCCAGTACATTAATATTTGTTTTAGAATGTGGCGTTAGATCCAAGCCTTCACTGATGGCAGTAAAAGCTTTGGTTTGGAATTGGGGTATTAACCAATATGTCCATGAATTGGTGGATGTAGAAGTTGAAGGGGTTTTGTTCTAATTTCTAATTTTTTAAGACTGCAAAGTGTCCAAGCCTACAGACAGTTCATGCTGTGTAAATGCCACTTGGCTTTCCTGCTCCAGCCACAGCTCATTTCTCTGCCCACAAAACCAAGTCTTTCTTTAAATACAGTTCTCATTTTCTGTGTCTCTTGCCAAGCAGCTCCTCAGGGCAGCACTCCCAGGAATGGTCCAGCTTCACTCCCTCTCTCCATTCTTGAGCAAAGCCCTCCTGCCATCCACAGGGATGGGGCCAGGGGAGCTGCAGGGTGGGGCAGGACCACCTGGCCTGGGGAATCCTGAGCATGGGCCATCCAGGAAGGGGGGACACAATTCCCTGGGATTGCCCTCCCCTGGTTAAAGAGGTTTCTCCACAACTGAGATGTCCCTTCACTCTTGGAGGACCTTCCTTGGTTACTGGGACCTGAAGCACCCAAAGGAAAGAAAAAGAAGTAACAATATTACTAAAAGCCCATACATGAGCTCTGTTAGTGACTGACAGGTGGGTAAGCATCTCATTTCTTGTCTTTATTTTCTAATTAGTAGAACGGTCAGTAGGCAAAACAAACCTCATTGCTCATCTTTTTTAAGATTTGGTTGCAAGTTTGCCCCAAACCCAGGGCATTCCCCTGCCTTCAGTGCAGGTGTATACACTGTGGCTATAGAGAGGTCCAGAACACTGCAGTTTTGTTTACCTGCTTCCATGGCAGTGCTTTTTTCTTTAAAACCCCCAAGCTACAGTAAAAATTCAGAAAGAACCCTTTATACCTTCTTGCAGAACAAATGCAATCAGTGTGCCACCAACAACTCTCATGAGCTGAGAGGTGTTTAGAATTATTTGATAACTAAATTGCTGATGGTACATCTAGCCCAACCATTTGTTAAAATCATTGCACTGTTCTCCCTCCACTAGCAGAAAAACAGAATAAAAGGTGCAGTAGAAGTGTTTTGCAATTATGGTGCATAATGCTAGCTTTAAATAACCGAAATAATGTGTTTTTCCCATCAATATCCTTACACTGAGTCTGTGCTGGTTGCAGCTGCCTGCCTAGTGAAATTAGGTGGATCTAGTTGCTCATTTGCATACCCTAATGTTCTGATAAACCCCCTTGGCTTTTGCTGCCAAACGGCTCTTACAGCCAGGCAAGGGGGTTCATTTGGGTATTTTTTACCTCTGCCTGGGTCTGCAGGCACATGAGCAATTGATGTTGAAACCTCTAAACCTCCTAATGACTAAAACATTTTAAAAAACTTGGTTTGGAACAAAGGAGAGCCAATTAAAGCACTATGTTTTGCCACAGAGTTAGAAAACTACACAGATGCCTCTGTCCTACTCGCTACAGAAACACTGAAATAATACCACAGGTCACTGTGAGGCAGAAAGCTTCTCTCTGAGGTTCTGGAGATCTGGGGCAGGAGCAGAAACACACTGTCTATAGCTAAGGTTTAAGGGCAGGTAGTTAAAGGGGTATTAAAGCCCCTTCGTGGGGCAGCCAGTAAAGGCTGTAACATTTTCAGTAGCCTGAAAAACATTTATTTTGATGGGACTGTCCCTCAGACACACCTCAGGAGGAGGACCAGCATCCCCGAGGATGTGTAAACCTTAAAATTCAAACTTCAACCTCAGCCCTAACCCATTCCTCTCTGCCCTGGTGCCTTTGTTTTCATGCACACAGAGATACCAGACACTGATTTGAAACCTTCGTGGTTTGATCCTTCTCCAAAAGCAGCCCCAGGCAGAGTTACATAGATTTTATTTAACGTGCCTTAACTGCTGTTGAGGGGGATGTAATTTGACTGTCCCTGGAAAACCAGAGACAGCTGAGAATCTCAAAAATTTGCAACCTGAGAGATAAAGTGAATTATTGGCAAAACCAGTTTCTAACGGGTTTTCCTAAATTAACTCTTCTCCCTCTCAAAATATGCACACAAGGATAGTTATATAAATGAATGCAATTGGATGACAAGCACAGCAATGCCACCCTAATTTAAAAATTAAAATTGTCTGAAATGGAAAGTTAAATTGGATGCAATTAGTCCAGCCCAAACAAAGAAACTTACTTAGAGCTACACTGATTTAACCTTACCAGGACTCCTAGTGATGAGCGTGGTGGTCCCTGCTAAGCCTGCTGAGCATTCCCTGGACCTCTGCGTGGCCCTGTCCTTCTTCAGGGATGATTTTTTTCCAGTTCCTTCTTTTTGTGTGGGAAGGCATGACCTGTAACATCAGCCTATTTACAGAATAAAAAAGAAACCATGACAGGCAGCTTGGTGCTTTCAGTGGCAAACTTTTAGTTTGGAATTGCTGGCTAGACTTCAATGAAAAGAAAAAAGAGGGCTTGGGGTAAGGGGGGGAATGTTCCAGGATTTTAACCTTTCCTCTTTGACAATCCTCTTTTTAGCCTGGTTCTCTGATGAAATGCAAAATACACAGTTTGTATTTGTCCTCCTCCCACTGCCATTCAATTTCTGAATTTAACAGACTGAATTTGAAACAGTGACTTCAAAGGTTCCAAATACTGCCTTAAATCCACAAATTTAGGAGAAAAAAAAAGAGAAAGGGAGAGACCCTAACCCTTTAGTAAAAGAAGAGATTACAGTAACTTTTCCCCAGGGGAGTGGTCAGAGTACCAAGAGCTTCATTTTCCTTGGCACAATTTCCAGGTTTGCAAAACCTGGAAGTTTTCGAGAGGCTCTGGGCAATTCTCTTTGCTTCAATTCTCTTACAGTCACTTGTACTTGAGACTTGACTGTCCTGCTCTCTTGAGCTTTCCCCTTTTTCCCCTACCATTATTTTTCTCCTCCTCCCTAAGGAGAACTAAATTAGGTACAGAGAACAAGGAAGGTGGTACATTCTTTGATTTTTTTTTTTTTCTCATCCAGGTTGCGTTAATGCAGCTTCACTGCTGGACCACATCATCTTGTGTTAGGAAACGTATGAATGGATAATTGGAAACAAACACATACAAACCATTTCTAAACCAGAAAGCATCAACAGGAAAGAAAAGGAATTTTTATTTTCTACTGGTTGCTTTAAAAGGGGATAAAGGGACACAATTTTGGACTGACTGCATGTGAGTCAAACCTCTTCTAACAGTCTTGTTTTTAACTCATATACAATCTTACCTTTCTTTAAAGGAGTGTAAATTGCCAGCTGACAATGCTATTTCAAAACAAAGACTTATTTCCTTTTTACCCTTTTGCAGGAAAATGCAGGAAAACACTGACAGATTTGTAGATTGTCTACAAATGTTCTATGAAAAGTCTTGAGTGATTACTAATATATATTGTCGTGAACAGTCAAGCACTCTGAAAATTGTGCTGGACAAGGCTTTCCCATCTTTGTTTTGAATCAGAGCATCACAGAATCGTTTAGGTTGGAAAAAAAAATTGAGGTATCAGCCAAATTTTTATCCAAGCACTGTCAAGCCCACCATGAGACCGTGGCTCTAAGTGCCACATCTCCATGTATTTTAAATCCCTCCGGGGATGGTGACCACCCCCCTGCCCTGGGCAGCCTTTCCCAGTGTTTGACTCAGTGGATAAATCTGGGCTCGTATCTCCTCATGACATTTTCCTACTTCAACATTATTTTTTACAGATCTTGGGAAATGCTCATATTGAATTAATACCCTTTAAAACTTGCTTCATGAAAGGCAGTCTCACAGTATATAAATCTGTACTTAATTTGGGCTTTCTTCTGGCTCATTTTCTTCTCTTCTGGTTTATGGAAAAGAAAGACCTCAGATGTTTTCCTGTGTTGTTTTTAACCCTTTTTTCTTTTGCACTCGGCCTTCTCAGTTAAGAACTCAAAATGCCTTTGAAAATGTAACAAATTGTGGGCAGTGCTGCTGAAAAGAAGCAAACAAGCTCAAAAACCAGGAGCTGGGTGCTGTTCAATGCGGTCTGCGCTCAAGATCATTAATATAAAAAGGACAAAAAGGTGATTGAGAGACTGCAGCCTGCTCTGAAGAGGCAAAGCAGGCTGCAAGGGGATGGTGGACACTTGCAAAGTGTTGAAGAAAGTCTTCCTGGTGGTATGAACTGTCCTGCCCAGTGTTGATGTCACCCACGGCAAAACTGCTCAAGCTTCTGCAGGAGTGAATGGAAGTCCAACATTTTCAATTTTTTTTCAGGTCCTTTGTCAATATGTTTTATTTCAAACTCTCCAGTTTTCCCCACCATGCTCTTGATTCTTTTGCACCCTTTTTTCTCCCTCTCCCCCTGTTACTCTATGTGCTTGGGCTTAGGGCAACACACCCCATCTATTTTATTCATCCGTCACAGAAAGAGGCACACAACTCCTGTCATTTATGTGAGGTGGGTTTGCACTATTCTACTTCATTAACAGTCTGATCTCTGGGAAGGAGAAAGCTCTTTAGGTGCTTTCAGCACATTAATAGAGGGGCTGAGAGCTGTGCAGCAGCAGCAGCAGCTCAGTTGTGCCCTGGCAATGACGAAGCACTGAGGTCTTGAGGTTAAAGCACCAGACTGGGACCTGTACTCTAAAGGATCACCCCCATTAGCTTGTGAAGGGACCTCTCTGGAATTCTGTTTCCTCAGCACTAAAATGACTCTGGTGATATTTGCTTGCTTGATAAAACACTTCCTGCAGAGGGATGGGCTGTGTAAGAGGTGGGTGACCTTGCTGTGGAATGGGTCCTGGGGATGCATCCGAGGGTGGTTTCAGTTTGCATGATTTGTGTTTGCCTGATCCCAAAGAGGATCTGTGTGCTACTGCTTTGTGTGTGGAAATTTGTGTTTCTTCCAGGGTAGTGACAACTTTTTAAAGTATGTCAGACGGGTGCATGTGGAGTGTGGAAAGCAGGGCAAGTCACTGTGCAGAGGTTGTTGCTAAATAAACTTAAATCATTACTGATTTAAGTCAGAGCCCTTGATGAGTGCCAACACCACTCTCTTTTTGATTATACTGTAATGGACCTGAATATGCTGCCTTTTCATTTTGTACACGCTAAATCCCAGATTGAGTTAATCACATGACAAGTCTGTTTTCAGTTTAGGGGGCTTTTCCATGTTTTTCCCTTTTTTTTTTTTTTTTTAAACATGTCAAAGCATTTTCTGTCTTTACGGCCCTTCACATCTTCCTATTTTTTTGTGATTTGAATGATTCATAAGAACTATCACTTTCCATGCAGAGTACACAGGAAACTTTTCCATTTGAGTCACTGACAATCGTACAAAAGTCAAAGCCACTGTTTTGAAATAACTCATGCCAGAAGAAAACTTAGTGGTTTGTTTTTGCACCTGTAGCTTTCATTCAGTGTTCTGGGAACAGGAGTCACCATAACCCTCTGCATTCTTGGTGGGTTAAACAACTGCTTCTGAAGAAAAATCACAGAAGCTGTTGTGTAAGCACAGTGCAGCAACACCTGCTCCAGGTGTGTCTGTGTCCTGCTGCAAACACCCCTGAAAGGGGCAAAGGCTTCATGCATTGTTTTAGAAGCTTTCCCCTTCCTCCTCCCCAGTCTGCCTCTCTGAATTCCATGTACCAGGCTAAAGCAGTTCTTACTTCACACAAACATAAGAGCTTGGTGTTCTCCTCTTCTTCACAAGGACATTCAACCTCCATCCTCATCCTTTCCCAGCAGGTAATGCTCCCTAATTGTCACCACATTACTTTGGAGAGGGAAGGTACTTGTCACTTTTTCTGTAAATGAAGAAATTAAGCACAAAGCAAGGCAGAGCCACGTCTAAACTGAATGCAGAATGTAGGTGCAGAGTTTCACAGGACCCATTATTTAGCTTTAAACTGAGGTGCTGCCCAAATGCATCTCCTTCCAGCCCTCTTCCAGCTTCATGCTGCTTTCCTTGAACTGATGCCCAGTGCTCCTGTGGGTATGTTCAGCTAGTTCAGGTCACAAATCAATCTAGAAATATACTCAAATAAGAAAAAAAAAAAAAAAAAAAGAAAATCAAAATACCCCACTGCCCACCTGACCACACTGGCACTTGGCATAGTGTAAGAGGTGCTACAGGTACCAAGGGCTAATGGGCTAGGGGATAGAAGTAGACTGTGACTTCTGCTTTGAGCATTAGCACGGGGAGTGTCAAGCCTTATTCCCCAAAATGTGTTGTGGTGAAGATAAAGGTCTCCAATGGCACCCCCAGTCATGGCTCAGGCTCCTTGGCTTCCTTTGAAATGTGCCAGAGAAAAGAGGCAGACGCTCCCATCCAGCACCCATGGAAACTGGCACAATGCATTCACTTGTTGTACACCCTGAAAGGATGCCCATGTCAGGAATAATAACTTATTTGGGCCTGAACACAGGAGAAATGATGCAGATTTGCACACTTGGTCACTATTTTCTCTAAACGTCAGCTCACATGCTGTTTTCTTTCTCTCGTACTCTGACCTCTGTATCAACATGGATTTCACCTGACTCAGACTCGGTACAGATGGAGAGCTGTCAGCTGTCCTGTAAATGACAGCCTGCCTGTCCCTTGCATAAAATACCACAGCTAATGAGGTGAGATAATTATGTCTATCCCACCCCCACTACCCTTCCAAGAGCCAGCAAGCTTTCAATTAGGGAAAGGCCAAGGAAGGAAGATGTTGAAAATCCTGAAGACTATGGATGAGCACAAACATCACCGAGAAGTTTCACAGAGGTGGGAAAAGAACACCTCAAAAGAAAAATGCTGTTCCTTCTCTGGTCCTTAGTCCTCGTGCATTTTTGAAGTTGCCAGAGCTCACACACCTTCCAACTCCCCTGCAAACCTCATCACAACTCTAGATAGACAGAAGAAGTCCAAAGGGAGCATTTTTGATGATAAAGGGTAAGACATCAGCACACAACTAAATGGTTGGCTCCGGGACATACTGAGTCTGATGAGAAAATGAAAACAGGGAAATCTTAAGTTCAGCATGAGGAGATTTGGCACATTCTCAGCCTTTTCTCTCAACACATTAATTAGTCACTTGTTCCAACAAGGGGGGGGGGTGGGGGCGGGGGGCAGCAGAGTGATTCAAACTGGACAACAGCGTTGGCACAAGAACAAATGGGTATCAACTGGCTATTAAAAGTTTAGGATGCAATTTAGAAGATGATTTCTAATTGTCAGAGGGAGGAGGTTATAGAATAGCTCTCCTAATAGAGGTGAGAACAGAAAACTTGGTGTTGGACAGAACTTGATGCAATTTATGACTGGGATTATAGGATTTTCTTTCCTGGCCCAAGGAGTTCCTGCCAGTTTGTTACTCATTTCCACCTCCACAGCTACAATATCTTTGTCAAAAACAGTTGGGCACTCATGGGTGTCCCTGCTCTGTCACGTTAATGTGAATGGAACAGAAACTGAGAAAAAGCTCTGCCCAGAGACTGCTTTCTTTTCAGGTAGTGACAAGACTGATGCAACATCAAGATGCTCTGTAGCCTCTCAGCTGCCCTGTGTAGTATTTGGGCACTAGATACCAGCACCCCACGCTGAGATCCGAGTGGAAAGGAATGGAGGAGCCAAACTGAGTTTGTGCTTAGCACTGAGGACTGGGCCGTGACAGCAGCCAGGGAAAACCAGGGTCTGTTTAATGTGCCTTATCTGTACTGACTAGTGATCTTGCTGAGGGCAAGTGATTCTTCTTTACCCTCACATGGCTGAATTCCCTCAGCTCTAGGAAGCTATGGGGGAGCACAGGGAATATATGTATGTGCACAGTGAATTTTCCTCAGCCTCTTGAGTAACCACCGAGTGCCTGAAATATCACCAAGAAGCAATAAATCTTGGCAAGCTTCTTACAAATTTCTACTTCCTTTCTTTTTTCTCATTATTTCTCTTTTATTTTTTTCCCCTTATTTTTTAATCCTTATGATTTCTGGCCTCTCATTTCAGGTCATTCTAAGTCACACCCAGGGCTTTCTGTAGGCACTCTATACTTATGCCATGAACCAGTTTTCTTTTCCTACTCTTAAAAAAACCATGGCAAAGTTTTACTGAGAGAGAGAGAGAGAGACTTTATTCGCACAGAAGCACAGTTTTGCTGCTGTTCTGATGAAGCAGAGGATACCAACATGACTGAACAAGAGGTAGAATTTGGTGTGCTTTTCTGCGGTGTGACCACCCTGGAAGAATATTTGTACAGATGCTGCTAAACACGTTGTTCTTGACATGCACCTAATTTTCTGAAGCCAGCCTGGGTTAGATTCACTTAGTGGAACAACAGTGAGAAGAAATGCTCGTGTTCACTCTCATCGCTGCCATTCACGCCCTGCTCATGTTCCCTGCCTTTATCACTGCTGATACTGGACATGAATGTTCCTCTGGCACGTGGGACATATCTTTTTCTATCTCTGCTGCCTTGCAGCCCACTGTGTGGGACACAACCCTGCTGTGACTACTGGCAGAACAGAAAATGGGGCAATCCTGCCACCTTTTTGCTTGTTTGTTGGTCAAGGGTTTTTGTTCTCTGTTAGGATAAGTACCCAGGAGTATTCAAGCTAAAGGGTGAGTAAACTCCTTAGAAAAAGCCATCATCAGTTTTGTTTGCAACATCTTCTATGTGCTGTCTCTGAATATTAAGAAACATAATAAAAATTTTCTGACTTGCAAAACTTTGATAGATACCCCACTGCATCAAAACAGTATCAATTAATGGCTTTAGGTACCTGGTAACTCTGTCTTGGATGTGGAGCAGAATCATCCAGATAATCATCTAAACCCCTCAGTGGAGCTCAGCCTGAGATTCCTCAACTGGAGAGAGAGAAACCTCCCGAAACAGCAGTGTTAACCTGCTGAGTTGTAACACGGATTCAATGCACTTCACTTTTGTGCTTGTGCTTCACTTGTTCCGTGGCTCTGGATGAGTAGAAGTCCCTTGGAGCTCCTCAGTCTCCTCCTCCAGCACCATGTAAGGCAGTCTTCTTTTCTTCTAATGTAAATCATTACAGATAATTTGGAATTTGAGAAATCCAGTGGAATGGCACCAGCATAAAATTACTCCCCACATTTAGAGTCAGCAAGGTCAAGTTGTTAAGAAAATGTTATGTCTTTGTTGGACTAAGACATCACTGAAAACCAAAGAGATAATATTTTCTATATCTACATTCTTCCTAATTGCTTCCCAGAGAGCAAAAAGTTCAAGCTTCAAAACGTTCACAAGTAATATACTTTGCAGATAGCTTCTTAAGAAAATAAGGGATGTGAAGCCAAGAACACTACAAAAATGGGGGCAAAACCATAAAAACATGTTATGCAGGGGTTGAGAGGACTATTAGTTTCATGCATGTGACATAAATCTCTTTTAGGCTAGGTTTAATTTGAGTTTTCTGAAGTTCACTTTGTTCAGCATCCTGCAGGCATTCCTTCCATGTGGTCTGGCAGATCAAGGTTGCTTCTACACAGTCAGGAAGTTTCAATCAGTATTTTACAGCATTTCCTGAACTTTTAGAGGTGTTTAAAGTTATGTTTTTTCTTCCTGAGAAGGCAGACAGATGACACTTGCTCTCCTTTGTCATGAAGGGATAAACAGCTGTAAAAGCTGTTTCTTCCTTCCAACCTAATGTGCTTTACATCACAAAGAGAATTTGGAAGGGAGAGTGAAATGGTATTATGCAATTTAAAATATAGTGTCTGTGCATTTTAAGACCTTCACCTATTCTATTCTATTCTATTCTATTCTATTCTATTCTATTCTATTCTATTCTATTCTATTCTATTCCCATACTTACCTAATCCTAGGCATGATGACCTGCTCTAGTAAGGCACACCAGCTGAGCAAAACTTACTGGGGGGGGGGACACTTCACCCTCACATGAGCAGTCATGTGAGCTCTCAGTGTTTCTTTCTCTTCCTCTATTTAACCTGAAACCTCTCTGATTCAGAAATGCAGAACTTTTGAGGTACTTTATATCAAAGAAGATACACATAGCACAGAAGCACCTTCAGCCCTGGGACCTGTACCTGGATGAACATAATTCTGACACTCTTCAGGCAGCCAGTTTAATTAAAGGTACTTGTGCTCTGTTCTTTCTTGTTGTCTGCTTTCTCTGATATTTATGGGAAAGCAACATTTTTAAGTGTTTTGCCCAGAGGAATAGTCAATTTACACAAAGAACTTCACCTTCTACTGGTAAAATTTTCCAAAACCCTTAGTGCCACCTGTTCATTGCATACATTTCTTAATTTTTTTTTTTTTTTTAACTCTGGTCTTAACAATCATTTTATAGAAAAGTCAAAAAAAATTTTCCCAGAAGTGGTAACAGTACAGAATGTATTAAAAAGTAGTATTGTGATTTCTGCTGCTCTGTAGGGGAAAGCTCCTATAGAATTAGGGTTTATGTGTCATTTATCCAGAGAGTGTACACAGCAAGTTGAGTGGGACAAGTGAAGAAAGAGACGATTCAGACAAGAAATCCCCCTCTTTTAGGCAAGCACAAACAGATGAAAATTCTGAGAGGTAACCTGTGTCACCCACAAAACGCATAATTCTGAAATATTAAATATGGCACACCCATTGCAATTCAGCATCTTTCACTCTTTAATAACCAAACGAGTTGGGCATTACAAGGAAAGCCAGGACCAAGTGCATCACTTTAACAGTGTCTCATTTTTAAACTGTATCTCCTTTTTTCAAACTTTCTAATTAATTCCTTTCCAGTTTATGCATTGCAAAATATGAAACCAGGACAATTTACATACTGACATGGGCCATAAAATAGTCACTGAATAACAATGAAGCGATAGCAAAGGGGAGCTGGAGCACATCCCTTGTCAGATGCTTTAACTTTGTATCTTCATCACTCGGCCCTTCTGCCCTAACATGAACATCTACTTGGCTTTTCTGTAAACTACATCCTTGAGTCCATCAATCACCAGGGAGTGGACAGCTTTTACAAGCTCATGATGGATTTTTCCAGGCTGACAAATGGGTCATGCACTGCTTTTCACTGAAAGTGCATTTTACAGGCTAAGGAATTAGCTGATAAAGTGGTTAGCAGTGGCGTTGCATAATGAAAGCCAGCAACTTTAGAAGGCTTGAACTTTCATTAAAGTAATTTTAGAAAAAGCCTATTTCTGCAAAAGCATTCTGTTTGGCAGGATTTCTGCTTTTATCTTTCCTGTTTTTCTTGATTTCTTTTCTTTTTGCAAATACAGAAGCATCTGTCTGATTTTTTTGCTAGTTAATCACAAACTCGATGTTACTTAGGATTCTTGCCTTCAACAGCAAGCTGATGTACCTCAGTGATGATGCAGCCCTAAAAATTTGCAGTGTCCCTTATATATTCCCTTGGGATTGTGTTGTGAGTGTGAAGTAAGCAGTAACATATGAATTAAAACAGAGTGAACAAAGCAGTTTCAGTTCAATGCACTCACAGTAAAGTTTTCCACTGAAAATTGCAGGGTTTTGGTCACACCAGGCTTCTGCCATACTTTCTGTGGCATAGTGTGACATGTTTTATGTGGATTTACTCTTGAAAACGTGACTCCTTATGTCCTTTCCTTCTTCCCTGGTAAAATGTTAACTCTTTTTAGCAATGCCACATCTCACAGGTAACTTCAATTATGGAGAGTTACAAAAGGCAGCACAGGTTTCAGCACAGATCCTGGTGATCATACAATTGGGATAGTGCAGTGAAACTGTTTTTTGAATACAGCAATCACAGGGAAGCTGATCAGCAGCTGGGGTTGTTGGTGGTGTTTATTCTTGTGTCAAGTGTTCTGCAAGATACATAAATACTCCAGACTGTGTTCTTGATTATTTGAATATCTGAGGACCAATTTTTCTTTGTTTCTAGAACTCGCTGCTTGATATACATTAAAAAAACATTCTGCCTTTGAGTCCAAAACAGAAAAAAAGAAGACCATGTCCTATGAGACAGTCTGGCTTTGTAATTTCTGCTTGTAGAGAAAGAAAAATGGGTGAATGAACTGCTGTGATCACAGTTTTCACAAAGCATTGAATCACTCCGTCAGAAGCCAGTAAAATGTTTAGCCAAAGTGTGCTCTGCATAGTGAGTATCTTCCCTTTGCCTTGGGGCACGTTTACAAAAGTGCTTTGGGAAAGACGTTTTCAACTTTTCTAACCACACTCACAGCTTCTTGCTTCCTTAGATTCTTAAATAAAAGAACAGTTATAGCACTGTAGGCTACCAGATATTTTGAGGCAGAGAATCCTATGTTTTATCTGTTAATAAGTTTTTGAGGCCAGACAGTCTAATTAGATAACCTATTCTAATCTCTTTGGTAGAAATATCATGACAGAGGTGGTGTAAGTGCACTTACAGCAACGACAAGAGAGAGAATAATTTCTGTCAAATATTTACATCTCTTTAATGTTCAAACATTGCACAGTAAAGATTCAGAATGGATTTCCAAGTGAAAATAACAAAATGGGAAATGGAAACAAGAAATAGTAAATAGGAACAGCATTTTCTTCTCTGTATTTCCAAATTAAATGGAAACTGAATAGGACATGCAGGCATGAGATGCAGATGAGATGGGAAAGGGATAACTAGAATAGAAGATGGTCAATTGAGCAGGCCATTCATGTGCAGAGCTCCTTCCTCTGTAACAGTGAGAGGTGAGCATGCCTTCAATGTAAAGCATTTTGTTGCTTCCTGTGATAGACATTTATCTCATTTTTTTATTGGGAAAACCACTACTCAAGCCAATATTACGACAGTAATGTACAATATATATGCACTATACTAACATGTAATAACTATATTTGTACATATAAATACAAAATGTAGTAATGTCTAATATAATGGGGAGTCTTTATTCTGTATCTACCAAATGCAGAGGAGTATTGTTTCTGTCTCACCTCAGTTAAAAAAAAAACAAACAAAACAACCAACCACTTACACTGTTAAATAATAATAATAATGACTATTATTAGCACAATAGTAAATTTTTTAACACCCTTCTTGATCTGGACTTAAGAGATTACTTTGATCTCAAAGAGAACTTCCTGTTTATTTTTATACTATCTTGAAAGTGAACTTTTTCCAATCCCAACTACTGTAAATAAAATGGAATTTTACTTAGAGGAGGAGAAAGTCAGTAGTTCTGCTCCTGGGAACAACATCTGACAGCAGCACTTCCTTTTGTAGAGCTGTACACCTGTTTTAGAGAATCTGAGACTGACATAACACAAGGGAAAGCAGCAAGTTTCAGTTTATATTTCACAGAGTTTACCAAGCGATGCACAGGAAAACATAGAATAGAAAAAACCCTAGGAGCTCATTTTACCATTGAGTTCCACTGACTTTCCAACAGCTGCACTTGATTCTGCACTGCCTTTCCACCACAAGCTCAGCAGAGTGGTTTTAATACTGTAATTCTCAGCAGTGTATTTGGCCTCGGTGTGTAATTGCTGAAGAGAAGCCAGAACAATAACATGAATCACACGATCTGTGAGTCAGCACTGAGCCTGCCGTGGCTTCCGACCAAACGACGGGAGTTAAAAATGGGAGCAAATGTCTGACTTGTCACAACGGGCAAGAACTGCCAGAAACAAAATGGGAGCCTTCAGAAGGTGAATGTCAGCACCAAGGCTGGCTCAGAGGCAGCCCCTTGCAGCCCACTTGGACTGGTTTGTAGAGATGTGAGCGATGCTGGTTCTGGAGCAGCCCAAGGCCATGGTGGTTTGTGTTCCAGAGCCTGTCCAGGCCAAGGGTTCTGAAAATGGTGTTGTGTTTTGCTGTAAATCTAATCTTTAGTGGCAATGTGTGATGGAATAGTTCTGTTTTAAAAGGGCTTTGGATTTGTTTAATCCTCTGCAGTTAGAGTGATCAGCCACAGATTAGAAGAAAGAAACAAAGTTCATGGATTTTAAGACTCAAAGGTGCTTTTTACTGTACTGCCAAAAATGCAGCTGAAAAAAACATACAGTGTATTATTGAATTTTCTGTGAAGCTGACAGCCTGTTTTGCTGTCCTAAACTTGCAGTTTGACCCATCATTTGCAGTTAAGTAGCTGTGAATTTAAGAAGCCAGTGGGGAAGTCCCACATGACATGACACTTGGCTCACATGGTGATAAAGTTGGATTGTCTGTGCTGAAAGCAGCAAATTAAACCTTAATTGACTTCCAGATTCTGAACAATAAATTCTGAGTTCCTTTAATGCTCTTCATCAGTGTTTTCATGCTGAAGAGTGCTCTTGGAGTACCACTGCTTCACTTGCCAGCGACCTGATGCCTCATGTTCCAGGCAGTAGCTCATGTCAGGGTAAATTTTCACACTTTATTGCTGAAAATTTGTGAATTTTGCCTTCTGTTTGAAAACATGGTTAGTAATTTTATAAGATTTTATGTGTTTCTAATGTTTTCCACCCTCCCGGAAAAACCTGGCTTTCCATCCCTGTATGCCCAGGACTTCTCAGGAGGTAGAACTTCTCTGTAGTAGGATCTCATGGGATCAATTTCATGGGAAAGAAGGGGAAAGAGAAGATCCCAAACCTAGCCCTAACCAGGCTAGTGAGCCCAAGGCTACCGAAGACCTTTATGGGGCTGTTGTCAGTAGGGTTTGTCAGGATGCTGTGCAAAAAGAAGGAATTTGGGTGTTCCCATGTCAGACTCAGCAGCACATTCAAAACCTTGGTCAGTTCATACTGAGCTGGAGCCTCTTCAAGTCTGTTTACTGACGTTAAAATGCACATTTTCCTTCACATTTTTGTGCTTTTTTTTCCCCACTTGAATGACACCATATACTCAAATTGTTAAAGTATAGAATCATAAAATCATAGAATACTCTGAGTTGGGAGGGATCCACGAGGAAAGTCTAACTCCCAGCCCTGCACAGAACAACGGAAAGAATCACACTTTGTGGGCCCAAAAAAATCAAGGTTCGTAAAAATGTCCTTAGTGGATGAAGGAAGAATGTTAATTATCCATTTTGCATTGATTATTGGAACAAATATGAAGCTCACTTCAACCAGTTTTATTTGATAACAGGAATGTATTTGTATTCCTTTTCTTTTCTTTTCTTTTCTTTTCTTTTCTTTTCTTTTCTTTTCTTTTCTTTTCTTTTCTTTTCTTTTCTTTTCTTTTCTTTTCTTTTCTTTTCTTTTCTTTTCTTTTCTTTTCTCTTTTCTTTTTTCTTCTATTTTCTTTTCTTTATTTTCTCTTTTCTTCTTTCTCTTTTTTTCTCTCTTTTCTCTTTTCTTTTCCTCTCTTTCTCTTTCTCACTTTGATTCCTAAATAATTGTTCTTTTTGCTGATTTTCAACATTTACTGGTCGGAATGATATAACTCTGTCCTTACAGCAGTCTGACTCCAGCTAATCCATTACATGTCTGTCCTTGAGTCTTCACTGCCAGAATTTGCACCAAAAGACCAAAGATAAGACAGCAAGATAACTTAAGACACTCATCTTACTAAAAATGCAATATTTTAAATTTTGAGAATCAAATTAGTACCATTTATTGATAAAATGCAGACTTAGGAAAATAAAAAAGGAGGAGAAGGTCAAATAGAGGAACTTCTTTTCTAATTTTAAAAGAAATACATTTGTCATGCCATTCCTTTTGACATAAAGTCTCTTATTTTGAAAGAAAACAAAACAAAATGAGCACCAACAGGAAAACTAAGAACTATGAAAAGGTATTAGAAAAGTAAAGTTAATTTTCCCAAGCTGTGTAGGGAGCAGAGACTTCTATAAAATATGTAAACACTATGTGTCTCTGAGGAGTTGAATTTCCAAAAATTAAGTTTTATTTCCTTTCATTGAAAAAAAAGCTGTTGTGCTGTCAGCTGCACAAGGAAAAACTACTGCTAAGCCATCTGTTCAGTTACATTTCTTGGTGTTGAGGGTAATGGACTAGTTGGAATTCATTGCTTAGCAGATAATTAAGCATCAGGTTATTTAATTATTAATATCAGTTTCTATAATTATTGAAATTAGATGTAGATTTTAATTCTCACACAGGGCTTCCTGTAAGGTATGCAGATGGATTTACTGGTGTTGCAAAACCAGCTGTTTGTGGCAGACACGATGTGCAGCAAATGTTTAACAACTACAGAAACTGTGCTGTAGCCCTCAGGGGAGAACCCACAGAAAGTATAATGGGAGTCTCCACCAACAGCTCAGAAATTTTGATCTTTATGGCTACAGGGAGCAAAGGACAACTGAAATATCCCCATATTTCATTTCCATTTAGAACAGGTTGCTCTTCCAGCAATTCATCATCTCCAGCAAAATACTAATCACAACAGCTGTGGCTCCTTCTCAGCACCCTGCACCTCTTCTGGGCCGAAACTTTGTTGACTCCAGAAGCTTTTCTGCATTCAGAATCAGCCCCACCAGCTCACTTTTTGAGCTGTGTAGCACAAATACTGTATACTGATAAGGCACTGACATTTATTATGCTGCACTGGTTTATTTGCAATAACACATATTTTTGGCTTATCTCCCTTGTCCAACCAATGCCAGCAATTTTATAAAAAGTCACCATGTGCATGGGTTCATTCAAAATGCAGCTGAATATTTTCATGCCATTGAATGTCATGAATCTGCTTATTTTTTCCTGTTCCTCATCCTGCTGAGGTAGCACAGGCTGCCTGAGTGGTTCTCCTGTGCTCTGTGGTTCTCCTCTCCTTTTCTGTTGCTCCTCTTTTACCACTTTTGTCCTTTACACCTGGAGGGCAAATAAACTCAAAATAACATGCAAAAACTCCATTAAAACCAGGAAAACAGAGAGCCTTAGAAAGCCTGTGGCACTCTCAGATTCTCTGCATTGTGAAAGGACTTAAAGCATTTGTCAAACAGAAGAGACACACTGTCCATGCTCCTGTCCCCACTTCCCAAAAGGTGATGACCAGATGGTATCCTGGTTTAAGACAGTTTAAGGAGAGCACTCTGGAATGAGGAAAGAGAACAAGGAAAAGGAAAGGAAGCTTTAAATAAAGGCACACGTGTTTTCTCCACAAGCCCTGGTCACTGGTGGGGCCTGGATCTCCCTCACTGCCAGCAGCTGTGTGCTCCTGTTCCACAGGTGCTTTGTTCTGCAGCAGTTACTGAGGTCAGCTTTCCCAGTTTAAAAAAATCCATCCATATCTTCTTGCAGGCAAATATTTTCCTTTCAATCAAGCTGACAGATACAAACATTAATGTCATCACTTCTAAGGAAGTAACTCACACATGCCACTCTTTTCCTAGGACATGAGGGAGCCAGGGATCAGGTGCTCTTGTCTGAAGCACAGTTAAACCAAATGAAGCACATAGGCTGTAGCTGCAGTCATCTCACAAAAGAAATTCAGCATCTTTCTTAAATTAGTATGATTTAAAGTACTGATGTGCTTTCAAAGTGTGACCATCAAGCCTCCCTTTCCCTAGCAGTGGCTTACTGGCAAATGAAAGCAATTATTCAGTTAATGGAACTGAAAATGTTGTCAAATTTATTGAGTAAATTACACAAGAAGTTGACCACACATTTGAGCTCAGGTGTCATCCTTTAATGTCAAGTGAAGACACAATATCAAAATATCAGATTTTTCTTGATAACCAGCAAAGATATGTAATTCAGTGTTGGCTGGGAAGCCAGCACAGTCAGAGAAGGTTTTCATGTAATGCTTCACAAGTGGCTTTGCCGTAATTAACAGTAGCATGCTGTTCCCATAACAAGTGCAGGGAGTTTGCAGAATGTTTTCTCCTTGCAAAGGCAGAGTGTTCACCATCTGCCCAGCGATCTCTGGAGTGAGGGATCAGGCAGAGCCCCCAGGAAGGTGAACAAAACTCTTCTGCTGAGGCAGAGCTGCCTGGCAGGTCCCCAGAGCCACCTGGAGCTTGGGCAGCACCGGCACAGCGTGGCATCACCACTGCAGAGAGAGGCCGTGGAAATCTGCTCTGCCTCAAACTGTCTCATCTTCCTTCTGTTTGCCCCAGCAGAGGGATGTCCCCAGAGTGGCCCTTTCTGCAGCCCTCCACACCACTGCTATGGCCACGACCATTAATCCCCTTGGATTTCACTGTAAAAAACTCTTACATCAGTCAGAAACAAAAAGAGAAGGGAGGGGAGGAGAGGAGAGGAGGGGAGGGGAGGGGAGGGGAAAAATGTCCAATTTCTTCATCAGCTGACTTAAATTTCACAAATGCAAGAAGAAAGCAAGTTAAAGATTCTTTCTCCCTCAAGCAGAGAAAGCAATGGAAGCAGATGTAGTTTTTGTTACAGGGTTTGCAGTACAGAAGGACTTTGTTTCTGCTCCAAAATCCCATTAATTCTTTCTGCATTAACTCTGTGCCTTCAGTCATAGGAATAAGGCAGCACAAGCCCCAGCACGAGCCTTGGGAGTGAGAAGGTGTGAAGGTGGTTGGAAATGATCCAGCTAAAGGTACCTCTGCAAATCTGTGAGCAGTTTTGCACCATAGGCACCATTGACAAAGCAGACCTTTTGCCAGGCAGGTACAGGGGCTGCAGAGAGAGCAGTGTTCTCCTGAAATCCACCAGTCCCTCTCCCCAGTGAGCCTTCCTGATCTGCTCTTCTTCCCAACAGAGCCTCCCTTCACCCAAACACCACTTTGCAGGGACAATCAGAGCTCTGTGGCTGCTCACAGCACTCTCAGAGCAGATTCACGGAGGCAAAAGAAAGCAGTGTGCTTGATGTTCCTTGCGGAGATGCACTCCCATGGAGGCAGTGCTCCATTAAAGACTCTCCTTAGCTGACCAACCCTGAGGAACTGCCCAGTGTCCTTCTTTGGAGAATGCTTTTTCATTAGAGAAAAATGAGAAAAATATTTAAGAGTGAAAAAGTCATTTTTTCCACAAAGTAAAACACAGCATAAAAGATAAAGCCATTCCCAGGAAGGGTAAAAGAGCACTCAAATAGCATATGCAGCTCAGCCAGACACATCAGGCAAAGGGTCTCACTGCTGCCTCCAGCCCTGTAGTGAGCTGTCAGTTACTGAGCTCAGCCCTTGGCAAAGGCAGGCCACAGCTCTGGGATTGAGCACTGAGCTGCAAAGATGCTCTGCTACTGCTGCAGTGCTGCCAGTGCCCAGCTGTGTGTGAGGCAGAACCCGCAGCAGGCTCACAGAGGGAGTGAAGCCCAGAATGTGCCAAAACATGCCAAAATGTGCCAAACCATGCCACCTCTTCACAACCTGCAACACAAGAAAGGCAGCAGAAGTGGGAACGCTGGAAAGACAGAACAGGTGCAGTGAAGGAAACAGCAAATGGAGTAAACAAAGCACGTGGTAAGAAGGAATAAGGAGAGACTTGTGTCAAATCTTGAGAGAAAAAGCTGGGGAGAAAGCAACAAAAAAGGCACATCTTGCTTATGACAGAAAGGTACAGCCAGAAGTGAGGGTGGAAGATGTGAGAACTGCTGGGGGTTTGTGATCTCCAGGGCAATCCATCCCACATCTGTCTCTGAAGGCCCCACAGTGCAAAGGGGACATTTCCTCAGTCCCTTGTGGGAGCTGATTGACCCATGTCCTGGCACAGGAAAAAATCATCAATGGGTCTCAGCTACGTCAGGTGACAACTCTGCTTCTGAAATCTCCTTTCAGTGGGAACCTGCAGCAAGGAAGGCAAAAGACATAAAAGTTCCCATCCTAACTGGGCATGAGGGTTATGAGACCTGATGAGGGGTGGTGACACACTGCCAGTTGCAATGAGCCTTTGGAGAAACTGTTCTGTTTCCTTCTGTTCTGACTGCAGAGAGGACAAAGGGAGTCAGGCAGAGCTCACCAGCTGAATTCAAAGGCCAAAGTTGGTCAGACTAAAGAAAAAGACACTGGTACTGCCTATTTGATTACCTACCAGTTATCTGTGTCTAATACACTCCCTGATACAAAGTGCAAGTGTTCCCCTTGGAGTCTGTCACAGAGCTCCATTCCACCTGGTTTTTCTCCTGTTTATGCAGGAAATGTCAGCTTGCTCAGCAGTTTGCAAAACAAAACATGTGAAAGGAATCCCCACCAACAACAGATCCAGCTGAGAGGGACTTGTCCAGGCCAAAGCACTTGTATGGGATCCACCTCTATTCACCAAGTGGGAATATGCCTAATTGGAAAATTAGCTGCACAGTAACATCCAGGCACTATTTATGCAAACTTATATTTTCTCCATGCTGGCCTTGGTTCAGCTCAGTTTCCAAGGCTGCCTGTAAACACTTGCTTCCAAAGAAAAGCACTTTGTTTGACTGCAGTTCCCTCTCTCTTTATCTCTGTGTTTTCCTTTCTTCTCTTGGTTTTTAATTTCAGACTCACCAGTATCACCTCCTGCCTGTGTTAGCTCCCATCAGCAATGCTGGACTGGCTGCTATGGCTGATCGGCTGATGGCAGCTCCATCCTCACCCACACACATCCCTCTGCTGCCTGCTGGCCTCAGCCTGTGCTTGGCTGTCTCAGGGCTGTCCCCAGCCTGTGCTCCAGTGACTGCTTTTCACCGCAGCTCTTCCTGTCTCCAGTGCTGCTTCCATGGAATTCACACTCTGGTTCTCTGCCAAAGGCCCACCATAACCCCTGCACGTCTGTCAGTGTCCCTACACCCCTCTTCTTCACTCTGGGTGGCTTTGCTTCTTTACTTTGGTCTTCAGCCTCCACTGGTGTACACGCACTCCTTTAACTCACCACGCTTCTTCCCCCTTGCAGCTATGTCCATTTTTCTGCTCCAGTAGCAACCTCTCCCTTTCTTTGCTGAATTGACCTTGACGTGAATTATGTGCTTGTTTAATTCTTATTGTCTAAAGGAAATATTCTGGTTGCTAAGCAATAGTTGTGTCCTTATTAAAAACTCAGAACAATTCTGATTTACAAATTTAGTCAGTGATCGTTTCTGAGCAAGTCAAAAGAAGGTGCTTTTCCTTCTGCTAACAAACAGCAACAGGGTGTCTGTCCAGCTTTGATGATGTTTTATTCCTTACAAAGTAGAATTTAATCCAGGTGCTGCCTGTTTTAGCACCACTGTATTGCTATAAACAAGAGCAAGTTTACCTGATAGAGGAATTGGGATGTCACCTGGTCTGGGGCTCTCTGGATGTGCCCTGGAGTTGTTCTTACTGTAATATCTGGAGATAGGTGTAAATGTAATGCCAAGCTCTGCCAGAACTGAGCCTCAAACTGACTTTGGTCTAAAAAAAGGAAAAGTTACATAGCTTGGCCTTCCTAGTTGGAAATCAGGACCAAGCAGTGTAGGTTTCTCTTCTGAGATGAGATTCTCTTTATGTCAGACCCACAAAAACTCCAAACTAACTGGGCCCTCTCCACTACAGTGAAATGAGACTAGAAAAAGTGATCATGACAGGATCCCTATATAAATACCTCTGAACTTTCCCTTTCCTCAGAAATAACCAAGTCCTACCCTCCCCTTTCCCTGTGCTTGTTTCTATAACCATTCCTGAGACACTGCTCAAAGGTTTGAAGAAATCTTGTCACATATTGACTCATCACATACCAGCAGTCTGGATCAGACAACGCAAAGGGAACAGAAATTTCTGTCTCTTCAGGCAGAAAATGTCCCACAGGCAGAGAAAAGGGAAACTGAAGGGAGAACGCCCAAGGGTCAGAATTCAGGCTCTGGAGTTGTAGCTGAAGGCCCTAAGGCTGTAGTAATTTGCTCATCTTGGAAGTTACACTGGGGCCGAGTCCATCAGAAACCAGATGTCACTTCAGTCTATCCTGTCAGTGCTAAACTCAACAGGGATGCAGAACAGCTGGGATGAGCATCAGCAGATTCCAGTGCCTGTGAGGAATCCTAGCTTAATGTGAACACTTTGTGTGTTTTGAGGCGGCTCTGCATTTCTCTCCCACCACTCAGGAATGCTGAGCTTTTTCTCTCATAGCACTTCCCAATGGTTTTATTTACCTTATTTTAATGCAGATCACTGTTTCTCATAAGGGCAGTGAACTTGAGCAAATACTTTGTTATTCATGAGATAGTCCTTCGTGTCCTTTTGCAACTCCTTCCTATGTCACTTCACAAGGTCACGTGCATAAACCACCTCTGTCACATCTCTACTTCATAAAAAATCTTCAGAAGGAGCAGAAACTATAATCAGAGGAAAGCAGTGCTATGGAAAGTATATTGCAATTTCCTGCACTGGACAAACAGGGGCTTTCTCTGGGGATGAGGGAACTGCTTTTGAGTTAACCTTCTCCCCACCCCTCCTTTTTCTCCTGCTCCCGACTTCCCTCCCTCCTTCCCACAAGTAGCCACAGGGGGACAGTGAAGGGGGCTGTGGTCAGTTCATCACACATTGTCTGTGCTGCTCCTTTCCCCTCATGTTCCTCCCTGCTCCATTGTGGTCTACAGTCCATGAACTCTCCGGTGTGGGTCCTTCCCACAGGCTGCAGTTCCCCATTAATTGCTCCAGCATGGGTCCTTTCCATGGGGTCACAGGTCCTGCCAGAAAACCTGCTCCTGCACAGGCTCCTCTCCATGGATCTCAGCTCCTGCCAGGAGCCTGCTCCAGCACAGGCTCTCCAAGGGCCACAGCTTCCTTCAGGGCACATCCCCTTGCTCCAGCATGGGGTCCTCAAGGTGGTTGTCAGCTCCATCATGGACCTCCCTGGGCAGCTGAGGACAGCCTGCCTCCCCATGCTCTTCCTCATGGACTGTAGGGGAATCAGCTCGGGCCCCTGGAACAGAGACTTGGCTCTTCTTTGACCATGGCGATTGTTCCTCTCGTGTATTCTCTCTCCCAGTTGCTGCTCAGCAATTTTTGTCCTTTCCTAAACCAGTGATCCACCCCAACAAACCTTGCCATGTAAACCAAGTCCATGGTGTTAATAAAAAGATTTTGAAAACAAGCTCAGAGTAAAACTATAATTTGGCTACAGTACAAGTTCACGTGCCATTTTCATAATCCTCTTACTAGGTATATTTATGGAGTATGAAAGACAAGGGAACATCCAAGATGCAATGTTTTTTCTGGACTTTTACCACCCTAGTGAATGTTGAAGACACTTGTGGCTTCAGAGATTTGTCTATGAGGTTTCAGACTCTGCAGTACAGTCAGTAAGAGAACAATAATGAAAAATTTCTTCTGAAAGTCAGCTCTTCTAAAATCATATCCATAGAAGTATCTTGTTCACTTTCATTTCCAGTGTCCCTCTTTCTCTTCCCAGCCTTTGTCACCTGTCAGTAAAAAGAAGAAAAACTGTGCAATGTGCATCACTTAAAAACTCTCCTTTCGGGGGGAGAGCTGCAAGTTTCAGTCACTCTACCAATCCATGGATACACCCATTATCTCTTAGGGAGAAGCAGAGGTCAATTAGCTACACACTGGCACAATGCCATGGGTTAGCAAGCATAGTCCCGGAAGGGATGTCCTTGCAAAGGGTTGCTCACAGCTTCCTCTATGATCTAACAGAACCTATCAGCTGGCCAGTTTGAATATGGACAATTCTTTGAGCCACTTAAAATTGTGACCACCTCTGTGATACACACTTAAGAATAGTAAACCCCAAGGCAGAGTCTCTCTCTCATTTCCGGTGCTGGGACAGGTGGCTGTGGGCCCTGTGGGGGGCCAGTGGGCCCGGCCCAGGCCCTGCTCGGGCCAGGCCATGGCCATCCTGGAGCCGATGGGCTCTGTTCCACCTGCGGAACCTCTCCTCCCCCTTCTCCCCCCCCCCCCAGCCCTGCTGTGGGCAGCCGGAGTGGCTTGGCTCTCCCCCCTCTCCACTTCGGTAAGTCACATTCCAGCTGCAAGGCTGAGGTGAGATTAACCCTTTTAGTGCTGTGAAGAGCTGAAAACCTGAGGGAAGAGAAAGAGGAGATGCTTAAAGCTGAAATTCTGTTGTGAAGCTATGATATATCAGAGTATCCCGTTGTAATCTCATGAAGATATGGGGGGTGGAGTGTTCAACTCGTAAGCAAAAGCACCTGCGCTGAGCTAGGCAGATGCTGACGCAGCTGTAATTTCATGAGAAGCTTGGACAGGGAGAGATGGACCAGATGAGGACTTTTGCTCCAAATGGGAAAGGAGAAAACCTCAGTTCCTAGAGATGCTCCCAGAGACAGTCCTAAAGATGAAGATGAGGAAGACCCTTTGCTCCCAGGAAAGGAGAAGGGCCTCTGTTCTTAGAGATGAAAGGCTCCCAGAGATGGGTGAAGAGAACTTTTGTTTCTGAATGGCTCAACCTTAAAATTGTACCCCAAAAAACTTCAAGAGTGGACCCTCAAAAGCAGTTGTGGGAAAAGCTGCAAGGCGGGGGAAGGGACTCACATGCGAGCAGAGAGACTCCTCCTCTTCCTAAATGGATTGAACAAAGCTATTTGGAAGTGGGCGGCTGTCTTGTTGTGATAATGTTTTCATAGCATGGGCAAGAGAGACTCCTCTTCCTAAATGGACTGAACAAGGTTATTATGGAAGTGATAAACAGACTGAACATCTTAAGGGCTGTCTTTTTACATTGTCAGTGGGAGACGGGAGGAAGGTGCAGGGAGGAGAGGAGTTCTGAAGGTGTGGTATTATTTTTTTTTCTTCTTTTAGGTCTGTTAATAAACTTCTTTATATTCTTTCAAGGTTGGTGCCTGCTTTGTGTTTCTCCTAATTCTTATCTCACAGAAAGTAAACAGTAATGAGTATTTTGGACCAAACCACTACACACAATTAGCATGTAATATTGGATTTTTAGCACAAAGAAAGTAATTTTCTTTTAAGTGCATCATAGTGCTCATTTATGAACAACTCAATTTAAAATGTAAGCTATCTGGCATGCAAGAGAAATATGAATTAGAATACCAATTCCAGGCAACTCATCCTGAGAGCAAGAGATTCAGTAGGATGGCATCTAATCTATCGAGAGAAGACATTCAGAGTGGCAAATACAAATCACTGGGTTTTGGCCAGTGCATTGCCTTCCAAAGAAAGCAGAGCCACAACAAACACCTTTATCCCTCTTTGGCAATTTTATTGATCTTCTTTGTCAGGATAAGACCTTCCAGATACACTTTCTGGTTAGAAACACAGAATCACAGAATATTTTAGGTTGGAAGGGACCTCAAAGACCAGTCCCAACCCCTGCCATGGGCAGGGACACCTTCCATTATCCCAGGTTGTTCCAAGTCCCATCCAACCTGACCTTTGGACACTTCCAGGGATCCAGGGGCAGTCGAGACAACCTGTGCCAGGGCCTCACCACTCTCATCATAAAAATTTTCTTCCCTAGGTCCAATCTAAATCTACCTGCTCTTGGTTTAGAACTTTTGACCCTTGTCCTGTTATTACAGGCCCCAGTAGAAGTACTAGTAACCTCAGTCTTTTGGGATTTTTTGTTTGTTTTTTTTTTCTTTCTTTCCTCTTTCCTTTGCCTTTACTTGAGTTTTCACACATACTTGAGTCTTTCCACTGGAATTGCATTGCAGCTTTACACTCACCATTTCAGAGGGGTCAGCAGCACTGTGTCATAGTTTTTCTAGTCCATGAACTTCATTAATAGTGACCACTCTCATTACTTTTCACACATTTTTATTTTGTGTCTTGCCTGTTGTATTTTTCTGCTCCCCTAACCCCATCAATTAACATCACATTCATTTGGTTAAGTGATCAAGTATTTGAAATGTGCATTCACATTCAGTACACTGAACGTCCGCCATTCTTCCTCCTTCCCCTTGAATTGTTTACTTGCTATGTTGATTTCAGAGATAAAAAGGTTGCATGCAAATAAAAAAAAGGCAAGGTAAAACTCCAATAGCTAAAGAACATTGTAATCATTATTAAAGATATTCAGAAACTAAGAGCAAGAACCCAAGGCTAATTCTCAGTGCAGTATCCATGACAAACTGGTAACTATAACCCCCAAGATTCAGTGAGGTGAGTAAATGTGAGCTCTGTTACTGTAAAATGCTAAAAAGCTGCTGTCATTTCAATAAAATAAAAAAACACCCCTTAGTTTTAACAAAAATCTTGCTTATTCTGATGCAGTTTGAATTTTTCTCAATGCCTTCTACCCAGCCAGTGTCCACCACATCCCCACTGTGCTACAACACTTAATTAACTGCAGCAATCAAAGATAAGAGTGGACGAGTTTGTCATAAAACTTAGCCTTCTGAAAGAATAATTTCTGTTAAAGATCCATCAGCTCTTTCTGATTCAATCTCTCTCCTCCATTAATTCCCAGTTCTCACAAATACTACACAAATTCATCCTTAATGCAGGGCCTTGTGCTGACTTGTCAGTTCTTGTCATGGTGAATGTGTTTCTTTATTTGTTCTTGATCGAGTTGATTCTGAATTCTGCCTATTCATTTGTCCTACTTTCTCTTCATTTTCAGACTTCTCAGTGATAACTACAGTGTCACAACACAATGTTCCTGACTCCTTTTTGCCAAATTTCAGATGTGTTTTCAAAGATCAGTTCTGCATCTTTCACTTCACCTTTACTGCCTCACATTCAAATGACAGATGAACTTTTATCAGCCTTGCAAAATTGTAAAATCAGCTCTTCAGGAAGAAATCAATTACAAGCCACTCTGTATTTCCAACCTTCTTTTTGTAGCCTCTCCATCACACATTCCACCTTTCAGGTTTGGAGAACAGTCAAAGTATTTTGAGAGTACAGCTTCAGAGCTGGGCTCCTCCCTCTGTTTTAACATGTAATAAATACAGATAAAAAATACAGCAAACACTTCAACTGGCTTTCTGTGGTGATCTGCAAAGACACAGATGGAAATGGTATTTGAAATTTCTTCCAATGACCTCTCTGCTTCTGTGGTTTCAGCTCAGGCACACCTGGTGCTGTTTAGCCTGTTCAGGGGATTAGTGCTTTTATATTTTACCTTTCTACCATAAAATGCTCAGGAATCACCACAGGGCACCCATTGATGCACATCCATTTTATTTGTCTCTAACCCAGCTGCCTTTTTCCAGCTCTGTCTTGTTCCTTCTTTACTTCCTGAGAGCCTCTTAAATAAAATCCTCAGCAAGGTGATTACAGCTCTTTGTTCAATCAAAAGCTTAGCAAGTCTTGAGGGCTGAGGCCCCAGGCTGGAGAGCCATGAGCCATCATAAACTGAAATGAGGAGCCACCAGCATCTCAGCAGAAAACACCTTCGGTTCCCAAGGCAGCTGCCAAAGGGCTGAGCTTTCACTGAGCTCATTAGGATCCACTGTGGAAACAGCCTGAAAGATTCTTGACCACATTCGGGATTCCTAGGAAAAGCAGTTAAAATCTGTACAAACTGGGAGCAATAGAGTCCTTTTGAGAGAGGACACCAGGTCAAACACCAGGAAATAATGACCATGAGGAAGAGATGTACAGCTGGAGCTCAGGAGAATCAGTGCCACAGCCTGGCTGCATTCACAGAGGCCTCTGCCAAACCCTTCTACACTCATTTCCACATTGGATGGATGGCACTTGGGATGTATTTCTTCCACTTCCTTTTTTTCCTATTTTCTTTTGAAAGAGAGAATTAGAAAAACAATAACAAATGTAAAACTTACCTTTTCTGATAAACCAAACATCACAACAAAATGAGTCTCTTGCTCTGCTTCAATCTTCACCCTTTTTAAGCCTGCAGGAATTGTTGGCAGTAAAAATCAGTGCTGGACACCTATTTTTAAGCAAATGAACGCTTGGCTTTATATCTGAAAAATAGTGTAAAAACAGAAAGATTAGTACAAAATCTGTTCTCAAAACCATGGATAATTGTGTAGATAAATAGAGAGATGCACATAAAAGCTGTTGTTCTTCATGTTTCAAATATGTTATATACAAATGCAATACAATTCTGTATTAGCCCCTGTCCAGTAGAAAATGAAATAAAAGAAATACACATATTAGCTGCATATACAATGACAACAGAGATCCAATGTCTAGTTCTAAAAGGATGAAGTATGAAAATCATACAGTAACATCTCAGTTGCACATTGTCCTGAAGCAAAAGAAGTATTTCAGGAAATGAACATTACTTCAGGAAATAAGCAGTATTTCAGGAAAGCAATAAAGCAGGGATTAGACTTGGGGACACAAATATTTGTGCTAATATGTAGAGGGACTACAGGAAAATTTTACAGATGGTAGAAGTCTGCGTTATTAAAATACTTAAATCCACTTTGTTTACCCAATTCATAGGTGCTTGTCCATACCCTCCCCCAAATTTGCCAAAATGAAAGCACTGAAAGCACCAGAATTCAGTTGAACTCTGTGTGGGGAGAACCTGTCATTAAGGACCAACCCAACAAGCAACTCAAAATCATTTCTGACTTAATTTTGTTTACTCAGTCAGCTTCTTTTCTGATAGGTTTTCTTTAACTGATCTAAGATTCAATTTGCAAATCATTTTTGTGCTCCTCAGACTGTTTTGCTTGGTCAGTAAGACTTTTATTCTACTGAAAAGGTAACTTAAGAAACAAAAGGAAAATACTTACACTAACTTACCATTTAAATTAAAAAGTGACATTTTGTGTGCAACTCTCAAATCTGACAGGACAAAATGAGCAGATAGTTGACAGTCCAGTGCAGCACCAGAATGTCCACATGGGAACAAATTCCCAGAGCTGTTCTGCCACCATTGCCCATGCACACAAGCAAACATAAACATGGAAAGACACGGCCACAGCACATCACAAAAGGAATATTCCTCACCACTTCACCTCTGTCTTTCATGAGAGCATTCTGAGGCACCACAGCTTCGATCTGGTGAAGAGAGCTAATACCACAGGCACCTAAGAGGGCTTACTGAAATCATGACAAATTAATTCCCTGTTTTGGACTCTGGAATTTATTCCGACTTCCTGGACAGCAAAGAAAGATTCATCACTTGGGAGAGCAGTACCGGTAGCATAAAGCAAATAGGATGTGACAGGGAAGGTGTACTGAGGAAATGAATCAGCAGGTTCAGAATATAAAATGGATTGTTGGAATCAAAAAGGGCTCAGATGCAGTTTGGATTTCATGGAAACAAATTCCTTGCTCAAAAAGAGTGAGAGAGGAATGTTTTTTTGGCGTTTTTGTGCACACACCTCACATGCACAGGGATATTGTCCAAGCTGAAAATAACTGCAAATGATTCTGTGGATTAGGTGTTGATTGTCCAGACAAAGGGAAACCTTTTTCTGGAATTGGAAAATTAGAAAACCAGAGAATCATTAAGTTCGGAAAAGACCTCCACGATTATGGAGTCCAACCTTTGACTGATCACCACCTTGTCAACTAAACCACAGCATTAATTACCACATCCAGTTGTATCTTGAACACTTCCAGGGATGGTGATTCCACTACTGCCCTGGGCAGCCCATTCCAATGCTTGACAACCCTTTCAAGGAAGAAATTCTTCGTGACATCCAACCTGGACCTCTGCAGGTGCAGCTTGAGGCTGTGTCCTCTTGTCCTGTCACTGCCTGGCAGAAGAAGCCGATCCTCTCCTGGCTACAACCTCCTTTCAGGTAGCTGATCTTGCTGCTGTCATGGTCATTGGCATTGCAATAACATAAGAGAAGGAGAAAAATTTTCATCTGACCTTTGAAGAGGTAAAGGATGGCAGAGTCTCTGGTCATGCTGACAAAATACTGGCAGTTTCCCTTCAAGCCTTTTCGTATCTGTTCTTGAACAGAAATGGGCTTGCTGCTATTGGCAGTCAGCATGTTGGAAGCGGTTAACATAAATAGCTTGAGAGACCAGGAGGCTCTTGCCCCACCAGACCAGCAGGAGATATGTAATCTGTCCTCTGGGCTCTCATATCCTCAGTGTGTATTATTTTGTCATAAATTGCTGGAAGACCTAATTTATACCACAGCTTGGGGGTTTTTTAGCAACATTAGGAAGGGAAAGCAAATCAAAAATGTTGCGGTGGACATATCTCTAAGTCCCACCACACAAAAAGGTCTGACCCTGCTCTGTCAAGGCTTGCCAGAGTAGCTTCCCTTATTCCCTGGAAGCAAACTGTAACCCAGCATCATGTACTGCAGAATGTCTGTAGGATGTTCCCTTGGAAAACTGCTGACAACCAGTTCATCTGAAATAAAAAGTTAAAAGGGACATTTTTCTGTAGGTCCAGTTTTACTGGCTGGTACTGTCCTTCTCTCTTACATGTATAAGTGATACAGAGTATTACAGAATAAAAATCCAAATACATAAAAGTCTCAGTTCCCTTCTCTGTGGCTGTCCTAGCTGTGCTCAGTAAATGTTACTTTACACTTTGCTAATTAGTAAATGACTCCTAATTTTCTGCATCACACACAATTTCATACGTCACACAGGCTCTCCTGGTGTGCCCTTTCTCGTACACTGATTTCCAAGTACCAGATACCAGCCCAGGACTGCCAGCTGTGGGTGTTCCTCCTGGTGCAAACGCAAGGAAGTCACTTAAATCAAATGTCCATCTGCCAACACATTCAGTTGTGAGAGAGCTACAGAAGCTGCAGCCCACAGGGGAAAAATCAATGGAGTGTGCATTCAAAGCACGGAATCACAGAATGTTTATTGTCAAACAGAAGTGTTTGCTGTCAAACACGTGCTAAAATATTGTGCAGAATTGTGGCTGTATTCACTAGACAGGCTGGACTAGTATGTGCAGGCTTTGAACAAGGCACAAACGGAAGAACTACCAGTCTCACTGAATGAGGCACTGGATATTCATCACCCCAGGATATGATAATATAGAACAACAGAATCATTTACACTGAAAAAGACCCTTAAGGCTGTGATAAGCAACTATTATAGCATTGGCTTTCACAGGTAGTGAAATGTAAGAAATATTATGTGTTAGAATATGTTAGGAAATATGTGCAAATCTATTAAGCATAACTTTGCTATGCAGATATTAACTAGTTAACATTATAACTGGGGTCAAAGTTACAAGATGCTCATATAGCTTGAGTTATACCAATATAACCTGAATCATAACTTTCTATACAATGTAATAGCTAGTACATCGTTAACTAATCACTTTATGCTTAAATAAACAGAAACTCGCCAGGTGAATAATCTCAAAAATAGAAAAGTATAGCTAGATAGGGAAGCAGCAGGATGTACTAAGGAGAAGTTGGCAACAGTGGAACCAATTAGCCACAAAGTAAAGAATTTAAACCAGTTGGACCCAGAAAGACCTAGGAACACCATAACTGCGCATGCTCCAAAGACTAAGTTGAAAAGTTCAAGATGTGAGGAAAACCTGAGCCTTCATCTGAAAAGACCCCCAAAGACCCTCACGATCACATTACACATGCTCTGAAAGGCCGATCAGGGGAGGAACTATGTTAATCCCTTCTAAAAAAAAATGTAAGTTAGTTCTCAGAAAAACTATGCACATACATTGTGGTTTATTAATATGCATAATGTTGAAGCATATAAACAGGAAGTTTGTGTAAGTGTGCATGCCTCTGGCTATGAGCTATGCAGCCAGCGCTGTCCGTTTGCTTTAAGTGACCTTTGTCCCCTATTAAATTTATAAAACCCCAAAAAAAGGAGTGGGCTTCGTTTCTCACAAGGCCAAGTTCAACCATAAAACAAATGTCTTGTTTAAAGTGTAAATCCAATTATTTAAAGCTCAAAGTCTCCTTGAGGGAGGGAAAACACACTGCTTTCAAAGGTACAGGACAAATGCCCGTCGACATGGCAAGCCAGCTGGTGCTGCTGCTGGCCATGGTCCTCAAGGTGAGCCCTCCTGAGCTGCAGCTGCAAAGGCTGGGCCACCATGCTCCAAGGCTCACCGGCAGCCCTTGGCATTGCTGGACTTCCTGCGAAGCATCCCCGGAAAGCTCCTCATCACCGACCTCTACGAGGACTGGACGGCTGCGATGCAGATGGCCAGCAGGGAGGACAAGATCTGTCAGCTCAAAGAATAAGCGTGGGCAGCAGCTTCCAGCTCTGCAGCAGGCACTGCTGGAAGCCTGGCATTCTCCTGAAAGGGGACGGTCTACTGAAGGGGCTGTGTTTTCGGACAGCTTGCTCTTGCTGGCTGGCAGTCTGATTTTGGGGCAATGCAAGGGGAGCATTCCCTTGTGTGGGCTCGGGGGAAATCAGGAGCTGGGCAGCAACGCCCTGCATCCTTCCCGCAGGAGCACTGGAGCCCTGAGCGCTGGCCGAGAGCACCTGCGGAGCTCCAAGTGAGCTACTCTGGATATGTGGCCAAAAAGCCTATGCAAAGTTACCACCAAGATGGCGTGGAAGTTGCACCCTAGGGGCAATCCAAACAGGATTTTTCCTGCTATTGGAAGAAGCAGGACAGGGAATTCCCCTTTACGATGAATTAGAAAGAACAACAAGATATGCCACTGGAGGAACACAAAGGTGGAGTAATGAAGAATGGCCACCTGAGCGAATTTCAGAAACATATGGACCGGCCACTTGGGACCAAGATGGAAGCTGGGGGTATAGAACCCCCATCTATATGCTAAATAGAGTAATACAGCCACAGGCACTTACCAAAATAATTACCAACCAAACCTCTTCAACTTGAGAGTTAGTGAGCACATAACAAACTAGAACTGCTATATATCAAAACCGACTTGCATTGGATTATTTACTAGCCGAAGAAGGTGGAGTATGTGGTAAGTTTAACAACTCTGATGGCTGCCTGCACATAGATGATCATGGAGAGACTGCATTAAATAGAGCAAAGAATATCCAGAAAATCGCTCATGTTCCTGTCCAAAAATGGCACTCAATTACTACCGCCGAGTGGTGGGAAAATGTTTTTAGTGGCACATGGTGGAAAAAGGGATTAGTTATTATTGGATTCTCACTATTAGGCCTCATTTTTCTTCCCTGTCTAATCCCTTGTTTTATACAATAAATAACCTCTGTTGTCCAAAATATGCCTTTAATTCAAGATCTCCAAGCCAATCTTCCACCCCCAAAACCAGATAGATAGATATTAAACATCAAAGAAAAGAGAACAGACAGGAAAACTGCTGAAAAAGCAAAACAAATTTATGGTAATTTCAGGCATCTTAATACTATCCAAGAAGAATTATCAACCTTTGCCTAAGGTGAAAGCCAATCAACCATGGCTAAAAGGGGGGAGTTGTTATAAATAAAAGCTGGAAAAGTTGGCTTTCACATTAATGAATAATAGTTAAGTAGTTTGTGTTATAAATTAAAATTGCATAATTAAACAATTAATTTGAATTATAAAAGTTAAACTCTCCGAGTTTTACTATTGTTACACTGTTCAAATGTTCATGTTAAAGTTAAGCATTAGTCAAATGTTCAGGTTAAACTTAAAAGTTTAGAATGTGCGATAAAGTTATATCCCTTTAACTAATCTATGAATTAAGTTGTGCTTCAGTAGAAAAGAAAACTCAAGACGGATTTTCCAGCGATCTGTATTTAGAAACCAACTGTTGGCCTGTCAGCAAGCTCCATAGCAATGCTGAATTTTAATGAGGAACTTTCCCGCCGAAACCCTGACAGCCTGATGACTTCACCCTGAAGAGGGAGGACCAAGAGACTGACAGCCCTAGAAACGGACGAACGATTGGACAAAGAGACTTTACCAGTGGAGTACCTCGAAACATCATTCCTAAACTTGAACCAATTAAACAGACTCTTACATGGATCCCACCAATCACTTCAGACCTCAAGGGAGGAACAATGGGCAGTGATGGGAGGGACCACGGGGTGATAAAACCTTGTGTTATAGACTGAAGAGGTGTGTTCCTGCTCGGGACTAGCTCCAGGAATGTGTAGTGCTGTGGGTGCTGTACCTTGGGTTCATAGCTGAATTAGCTTAAAGTGTCTCTAATCACTGTAACCCAGATGAGTAATTTCAATAAGGGAATTTGGCCTGTGATTTTAATAAATTAAATTATGAAGTTTAAATTGAGTGTGGCCTCATTCCTGACACCACACAAGTATCAATCTACTTACGTAAATACCCCTACACCTGTAATTATCCAACTCTGCAGATATATAAACAGAACTAAATCAGGAGGGATTGCAGGCGCCGATGTTCCCAGGCTCTCCCTCGGTCTCTTCCTCCCGTGCAGAGCAGCTCTCCTGGACGGGGACAGCAGATGGGACACCTGGGAAGCAAAGGGAACACTGAGTCAGGATCGGGACGTTTCCCTTGGCAGCAGCTGCACTTCCATCAGGGAAGAGAAATCTCAGAGCCTCCCCAGGAGGTTTAGAAAGAAAAACCAGGCCCAGCAGGCCAGGCTGTGGCGAGCGCAGCCCCTGCGGGACCGTCTCGCAGCCCCCGGCAGCGCGGCACAGCCGGCACCGCTGCCGGGCCCTGCCGGCACAGCTGCCTTGCCCAAGGACAGCCCCTGTGCCGGCCGGGGCAGCCGCGCTGAGCGGCCCCAGCACGGGCAGGGCCCGCTCCTGCCCAGCCGGCCAGTGCCCGCGGCCAAAGCCCACGCCAGCCTCACGCCCACCCTGCCTCACCGGCCCTGGGGCCTCAGCCAGGGTCTCGGGCGGCAGCAGCAGGTCCCCGTTCACTGCTCTTGCTGTGGCCTTCAGCTTCTCCCTGCTGGTTCTCATCAGTCCTGGGTCTTCTCAAGGACTTCAGGGCAGCTGTGGCAAAAGTGGAGGCTCTGGAATTGGTTCCACAGCCTGGCAGAGCCGCAGGCCCAGATCCCTCTGTGCTCCCTGCTGGCCCCCTCCATCCCCTCAGCCCTGCCATCCCCTCAGCAAACCCCCAGACCCCTCCCAGTTCCTACAGACCCTCAAATTCCTCTCACCCCCCTCACTCCCTTCAAACCCATCGAGTCCCCTTAGACCTGCCACCCCCCTCAGCCTTGCGGAACTTCTACCCCTCAGTCCCACCATTCATTCCCCACTTTTCCCAATTCCCTCAGCCCCACTGTTCCCCTCAGCTCCCTCTAGAGCCCTCAGTTCCTGCCACTCCGCTCAGTCCTCCCAGTTCCCTCAGTCCTAACACCCCCCTTAGCCTGTGCCACTTCCCTGTCTCCTCAGTCCCCACCAACCCCAGCAGCTGCTCCACACCTCTCTGCTCCACCATTCCCTTCAGCTCTCCCAGTCCCTTCAATCCCCACCATTCCCCTCTGCTCCCCCACCATCCCCTCAGCCCCACCAGCACCTCAACGTCACCGTCCCTTCAGTGTCACCTCTCCCCAACCCCCTCTGGCTCACCGTCCTCCAGCAGCTCCTCAGGGCACAGTGCCTGCGGCCACCGGCAGCTCCCACCGCTCCAGGGACACCGGGGCTGCAGCTGCTGCTCCGCCCGGCCCGGCTGCCAGCTCGGAGCCAGCACAGGAAGAGGGGACAGAGGGGGCACAGGGGCAACAGCAAGAGGTGAGAGAGGAAGCAGAGAAAGAGCTTAAAAAGCAGCCTATATTTATTCAAATATCAACCTATCTGTCTAAAGTTCCATATACCTACAGATATATAAATATAACTATGTCCATTTATAACGTAACGAAACATCTATAAATGCAACTGTGCACATCTATAAATATAACTACATATATAAAAACAACTATATACATCTACAACTGGATATATAAATTTAACTACTCAGATCTATTACTACAACTATACAGACATAGAAATACAACTATATAAATCTCTAAATATAACTACAAAGATACATAAATATAACTGTACACATCTATAAGTGGAACTACAGAGGGATTGCACCTGCCTGATCTTCTCACAGGCTCTCCCTCTGTCTCTTCCTCCCACTCAGGACAGCCCTCCTGGAGAGGTCAATCAGATGGAATCTGGGAAGCAAAGGGAACACTGAGCCAATATTGGCCCTTGTGCACATTTCCCTTGGGCAGCAATGGTCCTTCTTCTGAGGGACTGTTAAAGATGGCCTCAAAGGCAGACTCTCACTTGGGAATTTGAAGGCTGCTCTTTCGAGAACAGAGAGCATTCCAAGTTTTCAAAACCTCCAAAGGTTTGAAGTATCCCGATAGAGTCTCAGCACCCACAGTGCAAATGTCACCCACGAGAGCTTGAAGCACAGACAGTCCCAGCTCCCACACAGAAGCCCAGCCTTGTTCCTCCTCTGTGCTGACAGAGACACCTCAGTCCTCACTGAAACGGCTGAAGCTGACGGGTGCTGTGAGCTGGGTTATGAACCACATTGGGACACCCGGGTTGGTGACACAACTCCCACAGGGTCAGGGTTACTCATGGCTCTCTGGCCACAGCACAGCACTCGGTGTCAGTGCCTCTGGAGAAGCATGGAGGGCAGGGCTCGGGGAGGCTGTGCCAGGGCAGGATTTGAACGAAAGGCACCAGGGAGCACCAACCCTGCAGACAAGAACTCAACTCTTCTCATCTCCCTTCCTGCCAGAGGCAGGCTCAGAGCAGCCGCCTCAGAGCTCTCTAAAGCAGTGTGGGCTCTCTCCTTACCAGGCTCCTCGGGCTCTGGGGAACTCTTCCCGCAGCTCTCGGTGCCAGGCAAAGCTCCCTCTGCTGCAGCCCTGTTCCTGGCCTCCCCTCCTGAAGACTCGGCAGCAACATTAGCATTCCCCTTGAAAGAGAACCAGAAAGAAAGAAACCCAAAGATCACTCCATATTTTCTTGGAATTACTTCAGGGGTACAATACATCAGAGCCTGCCACATTTCCTTCTCTTGAGGAAGAAAATGCTTTTGAAAACTGCTGTGTGAGAGTTTACAGAAGACAGAAGTTCATCACACTTGGCAATGAGATAGTGGGGATCCCAAAAAAATCCCACTTGCCACCTTGACTCTGCCCTTCCTGGCTAATAAACCTGCAGCAGGCAGTGGGTCTGCATATTAAACAAAACAGAGAAATTCTTTGGCAAAGTTGTATAATAATACACAAAAAGGCCTGTGCCAACACAGGAACTGAAAAGTCCAGACACGTGTGGGAAGAGGCAAGAGTTAAGAGGAAGGGGATTCCTAAACCAAAGAGGGAATCTGTCAAACACAAGGACTCATGGTCTCTGACCGAATTGCTCTTCCACACAGAAGAAGCCCCTGGGATTAAAGGAGTCCTTAACCCTTTCATGTCCAGCATCATCATTGTCCTGCTCACCAATCACACAAGTCATGGGGCCTCAAAACCAACACTTCTGCCCCCTAAAAGCTCCACTGCTCACACACTTTCATCCCTTGTTCCTAACAAGAAGTCTGGCCCCCAAAGGCCTTCAATGATGGAGAAGATTGACTTCTCAAACACAGTCCAAAAGCTGCCAAAGCTTCCACTTCATCACCATAAATGCCCCTGCACCAGGGATTCTTCCCAGCAAAAGGAGCACCCAAACCTGGCCACCACAGGCTCACACCTCTCATCCTCACTAAGGGGGGAGACTTTGTCATCCCTCTTCTCTTAGAAATCTTGCTTGACCAACAAGAATTCAATCACTAAACAATCATGAAATCAATTCAACTAAAGAAGCCTTTGCAGCAACGTTCACAAGCTCTCAGCCCAGCCCCTTCATTCCCACCCAGTGGAGTTACCTGAGCAAAGGGAGACCTTTCAGCCACGGATCTCCTGATCTCCCGAATCACTTGCTCGACCTGAAGGCCCAGATCCGCTGAAGGCAATTCCTCTTGCCCAGGTGCATATTGTGACCCACTGGAGGCTGTCGATGCTGCACAAGCAGCGCTGCCAGCTGGAGCACTGGAGGCTGAACTGCCCGGCGTGGCTGCAGGAATCCAAACACATTGGTCAGGCTCCCGAATGTGGCTTTGGGACACAGAGCTCTATTGCTGCCTTGCAGCAAACTCAATTCCAGAAATGTATTCCAACTTCCCAGGGTATTGGAAGACTGATTTCTTCCTCTCGAATAGTGTTTCTTCTAATTGATGGGTATGTATATTAAAGGACGGATTGTAAGGATGGTCTACACAGACAAAGACTTTATAATCACAGCCTTTTCCACTTCCCCAGCAGCTTTTGGATGTGGCTGCTTCTGAGTTTCTCATCCCAACAGACCACAGAAAGTGGATTCACCCAGGAAGAGCCCAGATCTGCAGAGACACATGCTAAAATTCAACTGTGATTGTATTGTAAAAAGCAACCTTGTGGGTGAGGCCATATTCTGCAGCTGCAGCAGTTCTGGGGACACACAGAGCTCCCTGAAATTTAATAGCCTTCTTTTCAGGAGAGACAATCTGCAAACTCTGCAATATCCTGTCAGCATCCTAGTTGGGCTTCATTCAGTGAAAGATGGGAGTTCACCTGACACTGAGCAGTTGTGGACAAATGCTTTTTGCCTCACCACTGGCAGTTCCTTCCACTCCCATCAGTTGTGGGCAGCCAGGACCTGGGGCTGAATGTGCTGCTCAGCCCAGCCCGGCCCGGCTGCCTGCCCAGACTCTAGCATGGCCAGAGGGGACAGAGGCAGCAGAGTGGGGACAGAGGTGGCAGAGCAGCAGATGCCTCGACAGGTACCAAGAGACGTACCTAATTATCCATTGATATAGAGCATGTGAAAGAGCGGCCTCTAGAATGAAAATCTTAGCTTGATAAGTGTCACTATAAACATCTAGAAGCGTAACTAGAGGAAGAGGGGTTCCAGCTGCCCCATCTTCACAGCCTCGCTGTTGCTATCTCGAGCTCTGCAGCTTCTGTGCCGGAGTGCAAGGAGTTGTGATCTCTTAAAAGCATCTTCAAAGCGAAGCCGCTCACCAGGATCAGCTACACACTCACACACGCATGCACGCTCAAATGCACGGACAGCTTCAGTAATATGGGTCGACGGCAAAGAGGCAGGAAGAGTCTTTGCATAGAGTTCCACAGGAGCAGTTCATTGCTTCCACACTGTGAAGAATTCCAGAGGCCAAGATGAGAACAATGGAAAGCTCAAGTTTAAGTACAGGAGTGAGGCAAGCGCCAGAAACCAATGGTCTGTGGGCATGGGGGCGGTACAAAGGTGGGACTAGGGAACGGACAGTAATGGTGAAACTCTGGGGGAGCGGTGAGGGGCAGAGGCCAATGGGGGGAACCTGGAGTGGAGAGCTTCCTATGGCATGGAACAGGTAAGGTAGCAAGGGGGTGGAGCAGCCAACAGCCAACCGGGGAAGCAGAACTGGGGTAGATTACCGTAACAGAACAAAGCATTTTGGGAGAGGCTTCTCTTCTCACCCTAACTGGTCTCTGGTACTAGGGACTGTCTTACCCCAGAACTCTGTCCTTTGTACCACAGGCTAACTGGCCACCACAGCTTTCCCTGGGCTGCCGCGCCCAGAGCTGTCCTCCTGCAGAGGTTCAGCACGTGGGCATGGAGGAAGCCAAGGGCTGCAGAGCCCCTGCACAGCTGCCATGGAGCTCTTGCCAAGCCCTGCCCAGCAGCAGCCCCTGCCGGCCCTTGCCAGCACCTTGGGCTGACTCAGGGCAGTGTGGAGAGGAAGGTGGGCAGCAGAGCCTGGTACATCCATACCTGGGCTTCTTGGGCTGCCAGAGCTTCCTGCGTTACTCCAGTCTTCTTTGGTGTGTCCTCCTCCTTTTCCTTTCTGGCTGGTATTCCCTGTCTACTGGCCAGGTCTCTGCTCGCTGTCTTTTCTTTCTCTTTTTCTCTTCCTGGGGCTAGCAGCCTACAAGCCTTTAGCCACAAAGTTGGATTAGAGAGGCAAAGGCGGGAGGCACGAGCGCAGCCCCTTCTTGTTGGAACCAATGTGGGCTCCTTTTACCTTCCTGACGCAGAAAGGCTCGTCAGGGCTTCGGCCTTGGCCAGCGACTCTGGGGAGCTCTGGTGGGTGTTTGGAGACAAAGCTGGAGCTGCCTGAAGCAGAAATTCTGGAGATGAGAGGTGGCAAGGGACAGCCTGGAGGAGGAAGGGAGTGATTTCCAAATGGCCCCCTTAGCTCCACAGAGAAGACGCTGCTTTGCATCAGCCCCCTCTGGCACAGTGCAACTGCCCCCAAAGAGACTGGAGGGAGCTAGGATGAGCTGGGGTCTGAGCAAAAGGCCTCTCAAGTGACAGCTCTCCCCCTGCCACTTCTTTAATTTGCAAGTATTTTGTACATAAGGCATTAGGCAAGCAACCTGTGGAGTTTTCGTTAACGTGTCAGTGTGGGGGGCAGGAGGGAGGGAGGGAGGAAAGGAAGGGATGAAGGCAGGGAGGGAGGGAAGGAGGAAAGGAAGAAGGGGGAAGGGAGGGAGGAAGGGAGGGAGGAAGGGAGGAAGTGTGCCGGTTTGGCCAAATTTAGAAATACATCCTCTGAGAGAAGGCAGGTTATAAACCACCCCTCCCCCACCAGGTTCAGGAAAAAAAGAAACTTTTTCCTCAAAGGAAAGTGAAAGAGATAAAAACTATTTATTTAACAAACACATTGGAAAGGATAATAATGCTAAATAATAAAATCTCTCGCTGTGGAGAAAAACCGAGGAAAATGTTAGAGTCCTCCCTTTGGTCTCCCTCCTCCTTGAAGCTGGGACCTGGCCCAGGGCCAGGCCCTCTGTGCTCAGTGGAAAGTCCTCCCGATGTGTTCTGATATGGAAGCAGTCCAGCAGAAAAAGGAAAAAACCCCAAA
Source organism: Corvus hawaiiensis (assembly GCF_020740725.1). Taxonomy (NCBI): domain Eukaryota; kingdom Metazoa; phylum Chordata; class Aves; order Passeriformes; family Corvidae; genus Corvus; species Corvus hawaiiensis. Next base: position 25,929,844 of record NC_063255.1, read on the forward strand.
ATTCCCGGAAAAACAAAGTTCAACTCTCTGGAGAAAAAAAAAAAAAAAACAAAAAACAAAAAATGGCTGAACAAGCAAGCAGGGTCCTTTCTCTGCTCCCAATCTCCCAGCCGCAGAACGCAGAAGCCAAAAAAAAAAAAAAAATGCTGAGAATGAGAGTGTGCTATCTCTGTCTGCATCCTTGAGGGTTTTTTTTTCTTCTCTCTCCACTCAGGCTCAGTTTAAAAGCATAGAAAGGTATATATACCAATTTCTGGGCATAGTGCAGCCCAGATAGGGAATACAACATCAAGTCACCCCAAGACAGGACAGAAGGATGGAAGGAAGGAAGGGAGGAAGGCCAGAGGTTGCAGAGTTGTGCTGTCAGGAGGAGGCACAGCAGCTCCTTGGCCCCATGACAAACTGCCCGCCTCTCTGGGACGCGTTGTGCCAGGCTTTGTGCAGCTGCCATACCTCTGCTCTTTGGACCTCCAGCACTGTGGCCTCTTCTCCATCTCCTTGCCGGGTCTCAGGCAGAGAGGGGGATGCATCTGGATCGCTTTCTGCCTGGGGCTTGTCGTCTTCTCTTCCTGCAGGGCCACTTTGCTCTTCCCTGTGCATCTCTAGAAAGCAAAAGCACATGCAGCAAAGTGACAACTTGGAAGACAAGAACAAAGAAAGCAAGACCCCACACTGCTTGGCCTCTTGATGCTGAGGTTTCTGGGGCCCTGAGTCCCAGGCTGGGACAAGGCTCTGTTCCTGCTCCTACCTGTGGATGTGTCCGTGGGCGCTGGGGTCTCCTGCGGTTCAGCCACTGCCTTGGCAAAGATGTCGTCCAAGTTCTCCATCAAAAAGGCCACCAGAGCATTCACCTGCACACAGGAAAGCCTTGCTCGCAGCCCAGAGGCCCGAGAGTGTGCCAAGCAGCCCCTGCCATCACGGCTGAGCCTTGCCTCTGCACAGAAGGAAGGCGCTGGCTGGGGGCAGCTCTTGCAGGCAGCTCCCGCAGCAGCCTTGGCTGGACACAGGGGGCCGCCAGGCACAGGCACCTCTGGGCAGCCAAGTTGCCTTTGGCCAGGAAGGCTGCAGCCGGCTGCTGAAGCCAGCCTTACCTTCTTGTTCTTGGCCAGCATGGCCTCGAGCTCCAGCTGCTCCTCCTGCGGTGGGCTCAGCAGCTTTGGCCCCAGGCAGACGGCCAGGCTGCTGCAGGTCATTCTGCTGCTGGACACGTGCTGGCCGATGAGTCGCAGCAGTGCCAGCAGCTGCCTGAGGAGGAGCAGGTTTGCTGCGGGCAACTTCTTGGCCCCCCGAGGGAACAGGAAGGCAGCGTCCATCAGCAGGCCCACGTTGCCCATGGCCGCCCCCAGAGCTGGCCCCAAGCAGGGAGCAGAACCAGGTTGTATGTTAGTTATAGAAGTTCAGTATTTAGATATCTGGGGAAGAACAATGTAAGGTTGACTTTTGTTTCCGAGCATTGGTGTAATTGCTCTATTGGGTGTATGATACAGTTTTTTCCTCATAATTCTTCTTGTGACCAATAGAGTTCCAGTTCTTTTGGAATCCACCTACTTTAGAGCCATCAGTAACAATCGTCCATCGTGTTATGTCACAACTGTTCTTCAGTTTGCATTTTCTTATCCTTTCTTCCTTAGCTTGTTCCTCGTTTACATCCTCCCCAATGCTCTTTGTTCCTTTCTCACAACCTTACCATGGAAAAAAATTTTTCCCTGTGTACATGCTCAAGTCCTTCTTCTGTCTTACGTGCTTTGGTTCTTCTGTTTTATGGCTGGTTCACAATATGTCCATTTTCTAGTAAAAACATGGTTTCCACATTTCCCCCTTTCTTTCCTTGAACCAGCCATATGCTATGTATTGATTTCTGCACCATTCTAGAAATGCAAGTGATTAAACATGGCAAAACAATCAATAAACAAATAAACACACCCCCTATAGTAAGAATGTGTTTGACAATATCTTTCAACCACCCAGTAAGCCCGAATCCTTCCAACCATGTGTCTAGTCCATGTCCTGTCGTGATCTTTTTCATGTTCTCCTGTATTTCCTTAAGCCTTCTATGGATGGATACAGAATGATCAGATAAATTCATACAACACGTTCCTTCAAAATCCTCACAACCATGTCCCTGCGCTAGCAGCAAAAAGTCAATAGCAGCCCTATTCTGTAATAATGCATGCCTTACACTGCATCAACTAACGTCAGTGATAATGTTCGATGTGATGTTTTAATTGTTTGGCTGTCCAGCAAGCCAGCTTTTCTAGGTTACGTAAGGCTCTGGCTGCAGCGACACCTGGTGTTAAGAAAGAAGTAATAACCCATGATGGTGTTGACCAAAACTGAATCTTTCCATTACATTCAGGACCTAACTGAGACACACTCCATCATGACCATTCTTTTTAAGTTCTTTGTAAAGTTCCATACAGTGTGATTTAGTAAGTCTGTCTTGGAAGGTGTGAACAAAGTAAGTTTTCCCAAACAACATGGTCCTCCTATCACTTGTGATGGTATCCCTTGCCATGCCCGATCCTCACAAATTAAAAATATGCAAGGTGGTAGCTGTTTAGCTGTATCATTGTTCCAAAGAGCGGCAGATGGATTGTTTAATTCATGCACAAATCGGTGTGGGCAAAACAAATACTCATTCTGCTGGCACCCTATTTTCCGAGTTTGATATGGAACACATTGATGGTATTCTGGTGCTTTGGGTGAGATTTTTTGGAAATAGCCATAATTTATTTCCTGGTCTTGCTGTCTAGTTCTATTAAAATGTGCCAGGACACCGCAAACATTACTAAATTCAACATAACTGCCATTCTTTCCCATTGAACCTAACAGTGTAAGCTCTTGGGGCTCTACTGAAGTTGCATTAAGTGCCAAAAGCAAGTCCTTAATACAATTAGCTATGGCTCCTGCTGCTTGTGAACCAGCCGATAATGTAGCATGAAGCATTGTAGCATTACAGGTAGCAGGAATTGGTCTATTTATATATCCCTTAAATCGTTCAGGGTTAAAGTCAGGTATGCCTATCAAGCAAGTACGGAATGAATCCTGCTTAGTAACATTAGCAAAGATAACCCACACATTGTGTCGTGGCACTACTTCCAGAATATTGTGTGCTTTGACTGCTGTCATAAGGTGTTGCAGTGACTGCTTGACCACAGCCCAAGCTAGCTCCGGCAGTGTGTGGCATGAGTGGGGAGCAACCAAAGGCATGAGGCTTTAAAGTTGCTCCTCTGGAGTCCAGCTCTGCCCAGAGGAGCTGGAGCTCCAGTTGCTGTGGCTGTCAGCAGCCCTCGAGGAAGGGAAAGATAAAAAGTCGCGGGGAGGCTTGCCATGGGATACAATCCCAGCTTTATTTGAAGAGGATCCACAATGAACAAGCAAACAGTTGCGGGGTTACACCACCTTATAAAGGGGGGTTGAACAGGGGGAGCAGCCCAACTAGGGACCAATGGGAGGATTAGAAGGGGGGGGCGTTGGAGGGGAGTACCTACACCTGGTCCAATGGTCTTGGTGGGTGGAGGGAGAGGGGTCACATGCCCCAATGGGGCGTGGAGGTTTAGGGGATTTCCAAGGGGGAGGTATCAGAAGGGGCAGGGTCTCAGGGGATTGACAGGGACCATATAAGGACAATTTAGGGAGGGCTTCGGTGATGGGCATAGAACTGCCCAGAACTCTGGGGGCGGGGGTTTGGGTGATTGGCAGGGAAGGTGCCAGAACAAACCATATTAGGAGCACCAGGGGAGCGGCTTGGAATTGGAGCAGACCCACTGGGAATAGGGGTGGGGGAAATAAGGACAAACCATTGTGGTACAGAGAACATACAGAAATATAATAAAACATTGCACCACCACAATAAGGCTTAACAGTAAAAATGTGATCACTGAAATTTTCCCACTAGACCCCATTTTTCCTGCATTCTCTCCTTCCAGTGCGCTAAAAGCCATGACCAGTCATCCTCAGGTACCCACCAATCTTCAGCCTCTTTTGGCAAAGGAATCTTGTTTCAACACAAAATTTGTTCTACTCTTACTTTACGTTCCTCTGCAGAATGTATTTCTTTACATTTTTTCGTAACAAGATTAATACTACTGCAATACCACCTTGCATCACAAGCATACACACAATACCCACGGTTTACACTTTCCACAGTCTGAATTAGGACATTTGAGCTGTAGCTGAAGTGAGATTTCAATTTTCGGCATCAGCACACAGGTTGGGATTGCTGTCTTTCCCCAGCCGTGGTTTCACCCACTTCACAGGCACCCAGCGTGATCCTGTGTCTGTGGAAACACATGCATACCCCCTTCCCCAGGTTAGTAATTGCATTGGTCCTTCCCACTGCCCTGTAGCCCCATTTTTTACCCATACTCTCCTGCTGTCCCGTGGAGTTTCATTCAAGTCTCCTTTTAGTCCTGCCCCGTGTTTTACCGCAGGAGGAACAAGAGTATCACTTAGGATACGTCGATAATTCATTACATAGACAGCTTTTTCCAAGTGGGCTTGAGGCAAAGGGACAATTCTCCCCCTTTTTGTTTGTGAAGCAATTGCTTCAGGGTATGATGGGTATGTTCCACGATAGCTTGTCCTGTGGGAGAATGTGGAGTCCCAGTGATATGAACAATACTCCATAAATTACAAAAGGTGACAAAATTACGACTGATATAACCCAGGCCGTTATCAGTTTTCAAGGTATGTGGAATCCCAAGGGCAGCATAGCTGTGCATAAATGTTTTAGAACATGTTTCGTGGTTTCTCCTATTTGTACAGTGGCCCAGACTGCAGAAGAGAAACAGTCAACAGACACATGAATAAACTGAAGTTGGCCAAACTCTGGAAAATGCTTTACATCTATTTGCCATAATTCCAAGGGTCCAAGTCCTCTAGGATTAACTGCTGTTCCCAATGGCTGATGAAGTTGTTGACAATCACTGCAAGATGCCACAATAGCTCGTGCATCAGTCCAGGAAACGTGAAATTGTTGGTGCAGGACCTTTGCTGATTGGTAAAAAAATTGATGCAACTGCGCTGCTTATTAAAACTTATTTCCAGCAGGAGCAGCCCAGGCAGGAGAAACTGAGTAATCTGCTGGTGCATCGCCTTTGGCTGGGCTACCCTGACACTTAGAATGACTGTGAATATGAGGAACAAAATAAACACAGTGTCCCTTTGATAAAGCAAAAAGCAAGCGGTGAAAAAGCAAATATAGGTCATGGTTATTCAATTCCTTTGACAGTGCATGTTCTAAGCGACAAGTTACTCCTGCCACGTAAAGTGTATCACATACAACATTAATTGGCTGATTATTCCATTTTTCAAGTACTACTGCTACTGCCAATAATCCTAAGTACTAAGCAGAGTGGCTGTTTGTTTCATGTAAAACTTCCTGTTTCCACTGCCCTTTCTCTCTCCAAACATAAGCAGCCTTCCCAGTTCTGCCACTGGCATCTGTGAAAATTGTTATTCCTTGAACCGGCTTAGAAGAACAAAGGGATTTTGAAATCATCTCAGTATTTGTTACAAATGTGAACATTTTATGTCCTGGCATATGAACACCGAGTTTGCCTGTAAACTCCAAAGTAGTAATTTGCAAGTCTCTGCTATGTTTTAGCGTCCAATTTAAATATACTCGAGTTGTTGGCATAATGATTTCTGCAGGCTCAGATCCAGGTATTTCTATTACCCGGTTTAGGCTTTTCATTATAATATGGGCTAATAATTCCACAGGTGTCATTATAGTTTTCTTTGGTTGTGCTGGCAAAAAGATCCATTCTAATATACACAATGGATCTGGCTGTTGGGCCTATTGAAACATAACTGCAAACACATGAGCTCTTTGGCTAAATATAGCTACTGCAATATTCAGATCTGGATTCCAGCAGGATGTATAGCCTTGTACAACTTTTTTGCCCAATATTTTCAAGAGCCTTTTGTGCTGCTTCAGTTAAGTTTCAAGGAGCATTAACACTCGCTCCTCCTGACAATAAATTTAACAGAGGCAGTAAATCTGAATTGGTGATATCACATATTGTCTGAACCCAATTAATGTCACCTACTATTTTTTGAACATTGTTAAGGGTTTTAATAGTAGGGTTTAACTAATTTTCTGTGGTCTTACTGTGGTTTGATCTATTATTGAACCCAAATATTTCCAAGGTGGCATCTGTTGTATTTTTTCTGGCGCAATAAGCAATCCCTTCATTTTTAACTGTTGCTCTAATTCTGTAATAATTTGTTCTCTGTCCAATTGCATTCCTGCAATCAAAAGATCATCCATATAATGATAAATAATCAATTCTGGATGCTGTTGCCTGAATGGCGTCAACACCCAGGCCACAAACAATTGGCACATAGTAGGGGAATTTTTCATACCTTGTGGCAAAACAGTCCATTTATATCTCTTGTAGGGTTCTTGCTTGTTAACAGAGGGAACAGAAAAAGCAAATTTTTCTCAATCTTCTGGATGCAATGGAATAGTGAAAAAACAATCTTTTAAATCAATTATCAATATTTCCCAATGTTTTGGAATCATATTGGGGAATGGTAATCCTGGCTGAAGTGTTCCCATGTCTTCCATTACCTTATTTACTTTCCTTAAATAACGTAACAAACGCCACTTTTGAGGAATAGTAAAAATAGGTGTGTTCTGTGGACTTATGGATGGTGCCAAGTGTCCTTTCTGGACTTGTTCTTGCACCAGTTCTGTTATGTGGGCCAGTTTTTCTGAACTTAATGGCCATTGATCTATCCAGATTGGTTCAGTCACTTTCTATTTAAGTTTTAATAGAGGAGGATGCCCACCCTCAATGGCCACCCCTAAAAAGGTGATTTTGTTACCAGGGTTGCACCCAACTGACTTAAAACATCCCTTCCCAATAAATTCAGTGGGATAGGCATAACATACGGCCTCACAGTACACTGGCTACCATCCGAAAGCCTACAAGATACAATATCAGCACTTATCCAGGTATTTTGCTGTCCACCCACACCCCCAGTCACTCTTTCTGCATTTCTTATGGGCCATTTTTTCATCCAGTTGTTAATTCCAATTATAGTGACATCTGCTCCTGTATCAACTAACATTGTCAATTTGCAAGCACTCCCATCTTTCTATGTTAGCAAAACTTTGCATTGTGGCTTTGAATTTTTTATATCCATTGCTAGATAAATGTGTGGACTACCAGTGGATCTGAAGCCACCTGTGCCACGCAGCTGATTTGTTGCCTTAGGTACAAAGATTGGAATGGTATCAATTGCCCAATTTCTTCTCCCTCTGGTATTCGCACTGGAGGATTTGGAGCCCAAACCATGATGTGTATGACCGCCCTGATAGTCTGCGTCAATAACCCCTGGCAGCACAAACACTCCTTGACGGGAGGTTGACGACCGGCCCAGCAAAAGCGCACTTAATCCTTTCCCTAATGGTCCCTTTGCATTGGTAGGGACACACTGCACTTGTGAGTCAAGCAGTGTTACTTCCCGGGCTGTGGAAACGTCCACTCTGTCACTCCCTGAGGTGGCGGCGAAGAGGCGATCCAAGCAGCCCTCTGCTGGCTCCCTGTGTTGGTCATCGCACTGGGGCCCCCGCGCTCTTCTTCCAGTTTCCCAGTGGGGTACCATCCTTTCTAAAATTTGACCTGCCCTCAAAGGCCCGATGCCCAGTTTTCTGACAACGACTGCAAACCCCAAAAAAGGTAACTTTTTCAGTTTTAGAAGCTCAGCACTGTGCTTTTACATGCCCTTGTTTCCCACATTTAAAACAATGCGGTCCCTTATCTCCCTGACCTTGTTTTACAAGCGGCTTTACAGCCGCAGCAAATGCTTCAGCCATTAAGATGGCATTTTCTGCCAGCATCCCAACTTTCTCACATGCCTCCATCATATCTACTATGGAAGCAGTGCGAGGGAGTGCCATCAGAATTCTTTTGCATGCTGAATTAGCATTTTGAACTGCTAGGGACGTAAGGACAGAATCCCTTGCTGCTTCAGGAACGCCGGACCTTTGAATACTTTCTCGCAATCAATCCAAAAAGGACATATATGTTTCAGTTGGTCCTTGTGTTACTTTAATAAAAGGTGGCACTATTTTGCCATCCTCAGGCATTTGCCTCAGAGCCTCTCGAGCTGCATGGGCTGACTGAAGTAAAATCTGTACATGCATTCAGCTCTGTACTTGAACATCAGTAAATGCACTTGTTCCTGTTAGCATTTCTACAGATGCAAATTTCAAAGGGTCACCATCATCCCTGTCTAAGTCAGCTACAGCAGCTTGCTGACATAAGTCAGTCCACTTAGACTTCCACAATATATATTGCATCCCTGTGAGTAATAATTGCATTAATTGTTGACAATCGTAAGGACAAAGAATATTGGACCCAAAGATGTTATCAATAAATGACTGTGTGTAAGGATTTTGCAACCCATAATCACGAACTGATTTTCTAGCTTCTTTAATGACCTCCCAAACAAATGGTGTCCAGTGATTAGGTTTACAGCCCCCGTCAGGATTTGAGCCTCCCAACACTACTGGATAAGCCCCAGGAATAAATTCTCCCTCTATTATGGCATTCTGTATAACTCCTTTCCAGCATTTCTCAAAATAGCTTGGCCCTGACCCATCACTTGGCCCTGATCCACCACCCGCTGATCCACCCCCCCCCACCCCATTTGTCTTCCCTCTCTCCTCCGTAACTCTTCTGCTTCCATTTCCTTACGTCTAATCCGCTGCAAACGATCCCAGTCTGACTCTCCCCTTAAACCCTGAGTTACTTGGTTAAGTCTTTCCTCCCGTCTGATGTTCCGTATGTCACTTTCCCATAAGGTTCGCAGCAGTGTCTCCCACTCCACATTCTGTTGTTCTCATTATTGCTGTTCCATTGCCAGCCATGGACTCTCCTGCTCCTCTATCTTCCAAAGTATCTTGAGACCCCAGTCTGCTGCAGCCGGCGGCAGTGCGGGAACAACACTAGGTGGTGGAGGTGGAAAAGAGAAGTCTCCCCATGGAGGGGTAGGTGGCAGAGGTGGATACTCAGTGTCAACTTCCATAGGAGCCGCCGGAGGTGGCTCAGATTGTGTTGGGGCTGTAGGCACAGGAGGTAGCTCCTCAGGGGCACTTGGATACGGTAAGGCAGGTTCAAAAGCCATGATAGCAGGGCAGGCTATTGGGGCTGCCGCAAATGCCTGTGTGGCCCCATCAGCAGCTGCCTACTCCGCTTTCATATCTTGCAAGGTCACATAAACTAATTTCCACGCTGTAGACAAAGAACGGGCTTCCTTATCCCCATTGCTAACCGCGTCCCACAGGCAGTCATCCACTCCCTTCCAAGGTTCTGCATTAAAAGCCGTACTTGGCTCAGGTGCAGAGCCGTTTTGCCAGCACCATAGCAACAACCGTCTCAATGTGGACTCCTCATATTTCACCCTTCATAGCAAGGATTTTTAACAGTAACCAGACTATGGCCCCTTCTTCTAGAAAAACTTTCTGCCCCATAGCCACAGCGGCTGCTCACCTCCAGGGTGTCCTGTCGCAACGTACTTTGATAAATCCTGGAGCTCTTTGCTCCCCTGGCTCACAGTCCAGCTGTGCCAGAAGCTCCAGCTGGTCTTCTCCATCGGGGTGTATCCTCCCCTTCTTTTTGAAGCATCATGTCTGGCATCACCATCTGCGGAGAGAAAGAATGGACTTTACACAATTCAATGTAAATCAAGCAGAAGCCATTTTATTGATGAACTACTGTCCCTAATATACAATTCTTGCTTTCCCTACATGTGATCATGCATAATTATTACTGGTTAAGGCCTATTTTCACACGCTACTTTATGCTTTATGATTGGTTCTTGTATGTGTGTCACATTATCTGTTGTGTATGTCACAACTGTTCTTCAGTTTGCATTTTCTTATCCTTTTCTTCCTTTGCTTGTTCCTCCTTCACATTCTCCCCAATGCTACTTGTTCCTTTCTCACAAGCTTCCCATGGACTTTTTCCCTGTGTACATGCTCAAGTCCTTCTGTCTTACGTGTTTTGGTTCTTCTATTTTATGGCTCGTTCACGATATGTCCATTTTCTAGTAAAAACATGGTTTCCACAGAATACCATTGGTGGGACATTTTTCTTGGATGGACTCAATCATCCACAATGACCCAGCTCTTTAATGTCTTAATCCACCCACTTTTAATTTTGTTACTAACAACCATAGCCCTCACGGCTGTAAAAATATGGATGTGGTGTAAAATACGGACCTTAGCATCCCAAGTGTGGACAACATCACAACTGCAAAAAGAATTTGCAAAAGATACAAAAAGAATGGGGGGACTTGATACACAGGACTCCTTTAAACACAGGACTCCTTTAACATATGAAATATAGAATTCTTTTAACATAGGTGCTTTAGTATAAAGTGTAGATTAGGAAAAGCTGGGTGTTGGCTGCTCTGCTCGACCGTAACTGCTTTTGCAAGACAAGGAGCCTGGCCCTGGAAAGGGACTATGATGATCAGTGAATAGGAAATGATGTACCTAACGCTAACTGCTCTTGAAAAAAACAGACCCGAGTGGACTAGAATGATAAGGGAAAGGAACACAAGCTAATGGGTTTGGCTCTCCTCTTGTCTGCAGAATAGGGGCTGAGTCCCTATGGGCTGAGCAGTAAGGAGGAAGACGCATGCTAACTGCTGTTTTAATGACAAACAGAGGAACGGTTACAAAGGGTGGAGAAACGTAACAAGAGAATAGGGATATAATCAATACACAGTTATAAATGAAGTAGAACTAATATAGTAACAAAGTGTGTAACAGTAGAATTAAGTGTGTATTAGCAAAATAGACATAATAAATGTATTAAGAATACTGTGGTGTGTTTGTAACCCTAAGATAAGGAAACCCCAAATCATGTAGGACCCACCAGGACTGTAACTCTAGATAAGTGACCAAAGCAAGGGCGGATGACGAACTTGTACATGTATAACAACGAACTTGTAAAGGCAGAATGACAAATTTGTAAACATATAAAAAACCTCGGTAAGATAACCATGTCGGACACGCATACAGAGGAGTTTACCCCAGCATGCTCCCGGCTTGGCCAATAAAGGTGTGCTTTACTTTACAGTACCTTGCTGTGGAGTTGATTCCTCTGACTCAGTCCAGGCACGGCATGCAGCGTGGGGACACAGCCTACTGCTGCTCCCAGTGCCCTTGCCAGGGACTTCCCCTGCCGTGCCATGCCGTGCCATGCTGTGCCATGCCTGGGAGCCGCCCCGGGAGCCCGCCCGCCCACGCTGCGCCCGCAGCCCCGGCTTTGTGGTGCTCGTCTCTGCCAAGTCCGGCCCACGCCAGGGCCGCGCTGGGCGCGCGTGGGGCCAAGCACAGCACCCCCCTCAGGCCGCGCGCCGCCGGTGCAGCTGCAGCCGTTGCGGCGCCAGTGGGCGACAGGCGCGATGGCCGAGCTGCCACTTCCCGCCGGGCTCAATGCCAGCACCTTCCCCGCCAAGCTGTGGCGCCTGGCGAACAGCCCCTGCGTCCGCTCCGTGCGCTGGGACAGCCAGGGCCAGGGGGTGCTCATCGACCGCGCCCTCTTTGAGCAGGAGCTGCTCAGCCCGGCCGGCGTCCAGGGGCCGGCCCTGCGCACCTTCAGAGCCATGCAGTTCCGCAGCATCGTGCGCCAGCTGAATCGCTACGGCTTCTACAAGGTGCCAGGCCGGGCTGGCGCCGCTGTGCCGGGCGATGCCGGGGCCTGCCTCCACTACCGCAACCCCTGGTTGAGGAAGGGGGATTTCTGGCTGAGGAAGGGCAGATTTAAGGTGGGGAGTGGGGCTTTTTGGATTTACCAATATCTTCTTCTCAACTGTGATGTCTTTTGTCTTCTGTAAACTCCCACACAGCAGTTTTCAAAGGCATTTTATTCCCTAATAAAAGGAAACATTGCAGGCTCTGAACCATCTTTAGAATCTTTAGGATTCTGGTGGACAGGCTGTTGAAGAGGAGATTAATATTCTGGAAGTGGTCATAGTGAAAATATCTTTCTGTCTAAAGGTAACTTGCAGGTGCTTAATCTTGGGCATTTGCTTCCTCAGTGGAATAGAAACACAACTTGCTTGGTCTGGCTTTTCCTGGTTTTTGGGTTGTTTTTTTTTTCTACCCTCCAGATTTAAAGATTTTTGCCACTGGATCCTGGAAATACCCTAGGGTCCATGAATGTTTGCCTGGATCATCCATATGGGGCAGCAGCAGAGGGCTCCAAAAACCACCGCCTTGTGGTTGATGGTCTGAGTGGCTGGGTGGGGGTGGTGAGAGTGCCAGGCAGAAATGTGTGCTTTGTGTGCGGGTTTGCAGCACCCAGCCCTGGGCAGTGCTGGCAGCGAGCTCTGCCCCTGTCGATGGCTGTGTTGGGAAGCAGGAGGGCCCCTGGCTTCCTGCTGGCTGATTTCTTACAGCTGGCGGGAGAAGCCAGGCTCAGGGTGTGAGGGCACATCCCCTCCCTTGGTGTCTCCTGGTTTTCTGAGTTCATGGTTTGCCTCCAAGGTCATTTCGTAAGAACTTCAGTTGCACCTTGGTCACACGAATCCTGAGTTTCAAACAATTGTCACATGAACTGTGTGGGCAGCGTTTCCCTCCTGTTGGGAATGGAGAAGAGGAGGTGTTGTATCCCCGATGTGATTCCAAGAAAATATGGAGTGATCTTTGGGTTTCTTTCTTTCTGGTTCTCTTTCAAGGGGAATGCTAATGTTGCTGCCGAGTCTTCAGGAGAGGAGGCCAGGAACAGGGCTGCAGCAGAGGGAGCTTTGCCTGGCACCGAGAGCTGCGGGAACAGTTCCCCAGAGCCCGAGGAGCCTGGTAAGGAGAGAGCCCACACTGCTTTAGAGAGCTCTGAGGCGGCTGCTCTGAGCCTGCCTCTGGCAGGAAGGGAGATGAGAAGAGTTGAGTTCTTGTCTGCAGGGTTGGTGCTTCCTGGTGCCTTTCGTTCAAATCCTGCCCTGGCACAGCCTCCCCGAGCCCTGCCCTCCATGCTTCTCCAGAGGCACTGACACCGAGTGCTGTGCTGTGGCCAGAGAGCCGTGAGTAACCCTGACCCTGTGGGAGTTGTGTCACCAACCCGGGTGTCCCAATGTGGTTCATAACCCAGCTCACAGCACCTGTCAGCTTCAGCCGTTTCAGTGAGGACTGAGGTGTCTCTGTCAGCACAGAGGAGGAACAAGGCTGGGCTTCTGTGTGGGAGCTGGGACTGTCTGTGCTTCAAGCTCTCGTGGGTGACATTTGCACTGTGGGTGCTGAGACTCTATCGGGATACTTCAAACCTTTGGAGGTTTTGAAAACTTGGAATGCTCTCTGTTCTCGAAAGAGCAGCCTTCAAATTCCCAAGTGAGAGTCTGCCTTTGAGGCCATCTTTAACAGTCCCTCAGAAGAAGGACCATTGCTGCCCAAGGGAAATGTGCACAAGGGCCAATATTGGCTCAGTGTTCCCTTTGCTTCCCAGATTCCATCTGATTGACCTCTCCAGGAGGGCTGCCCTGAGTGGGAAGAAGAGACAGAGGGAGAGCCTGCGAGAAGATCAGGCAGGTGCAATCCCTCTGTCTATAGTGATATTGATAGATGTGTATAGTTATATTTATCTATCTCTGTAGTTATATTTCTAGATTTATACAGTTGTATATATATGTCTATATAGATGAATTTAAAAACCTGTATAGAGGTAAATTTATATATATATTTATGTATTTTTTTATTTATATATGCATAGTTGTATTTCTAGATCTGCGTAGTTACATTTTTAAACGTGTAGAGTTGCATTTATATATATGCAGTTAAGTTTATAAATAGTTACATGTGCATAGTTATATATTTATATAGTTATAGGTATATGGAGCATTAGGTACATAGATTGATATCTGTGTAGGTATAAGCAGCTTTTTAACCTCTTTCCTGCTCTGCTTCCTCTCTCACCTCTTGCTGTTGCCCCTGTGCCCCCTCTGTCCCCTCTTCCTGTGCTGGCTTCGAGCTGGCGGCCGGGCCGGGCGGAGCAGCAGCTGCAGCCCCGGTGTCCCTGGAGCGGTGAGAGCTGCCGGTGGCCGCAGGCACTGTGCCCTGAGGAGCTGCTGGAGGACGGTGAGCCAGAGGGGGCTGGGGAGAGGTGACACTGAAGGGACGGTGACGTTGAGGTGCTGGTGGGGCTGAGGGGATGGTGGGGGAGCAGAGGGGAATGGTGGGGATTGAAGGGACTGGGAGAGCTGAAGGGAATGGTGGAGCAGAGAGGTGTGGAGCAGCTGCTGGGGTTGGTGGGGACTGAGGAGACAGGGAAGTGGCACAGGCTAAGGGGGGTGTTAGGACTGAGGGAACTGGGAGGACTGAGCGGAGTGGCAGGAACTGAGGGCTCTAGAGGGAGCTGAGGGGAACAGTGGGGCTGAGGGAATTGGGAAAAGTGGGGAATGAATGGTGGGACTGAGGGGTAGAAGTTCCGCAACTTTGGGAAAAGTGGGGAATGAATGGTGGGACTGAGGGGTAGAAGTTCCGCAAGGCTGAGGGGGGTGGCAGGTCTAAGGGGACTCGATGGGTTTGAAGGGAGTGAGGGGGGTGAGAGGAATTTGAGGGTCTGCAGGAACTGGCAGGACTGGGGGTTTGCTGAGGGGATGGCAGGGCTGAGGGGATGGAGGGGGCCAGCAGGGAGCACAGAGGGATCTGGGCCTGCGGCTCTGCCAGGCTGTGGAACCAATTCCAGAGCCTCCACTTTTGCCACAGCTGCCCTGAAGTCCTTGAGAAGACCCAGGACTGATGAGAACCAGCAGGGAGAAGCTGAAGGCCACAGCAAGAGCAGTGAACGGGGACCTGCTGCTGCCGCCCGAGACCCTGGCTGAGGCCCCAGGGCCGGTGAGGCAGGGTGGGCGTGAGGCTGGCGTGGGCTTTGGCCGCGGGCACTGGCCGGCTGGGCAGGAGCGGGCCCTGCCCGTGCTGGGGCCGCTCAGCGCGGCTGCCCCGGCCGGCACAGGGGCTGTCCTTGGGCAAGGCAGCTGTGCCGGCAGGGCCCGGCAGCGGTGCCGGCTGTGCCGCGCTGCCGGGGCTGCGGGACGGTCCCGCCGGGGCTGCGCTCGCCACAGCCTGGCCCGCTGGGCCTGGTTTTTCTTTCTAAGCCTCCTGGGGAGGCTCTGAGATTTCTCTTCCCTGATGGAAGTGCAGCTGCTGCCAAGGGAAACGTCCCGATCCTGACTCAGTGTTCCCTTTGCTTCCCAGATGTCCCATCTGCTGTCGCTGTCCAGGAGAGCTGCTCTGCACGGGAGGAAGAGACCGAGGGAGAGCCTGGGAGCATCGGTGCCTGCAATCCCTCTGAATATATTTATAGATTTATGTAATTATATAAATACATAGACATTTAGATACGTGGATTGATATTTGTATAGGTATATTTACATTTGTATTTTTTTTATGTATATTGTTATATTTCTGTCTGTATTTAGGTATATTTTCATTATATATACAGTTGTATAGCTGCATAGTAAGATTGAAGTAGTTATATGGATATTTAGATAGGGAAAGACAGGGATATTGATATTTTTATATGTATGTGTATGTGCACAGTTATATCTGTAGTTACATTTATCTATATGTACGTATGGATATTTAATCATACGTATGTACTTATGTTCACCTTGATGTATACAGCTGTGTAGCTGTGTAGATACATTGATGTAGTTACAGGCATAGAGCTATTTAGAATAGTATATTGGTACTTGTGTATTTGTATACAGGGGGGTTATCTTCATATACGTATCTCTTTATATATGTATTATATATATCATATTGAATATATATGTCTGTATATTGTTATGCTTTCAAAGTTTACAGCTATTTTTAAGTATGTATAGAGTTGTACAATTATATAATTATGTTTATTTAGGTGTAGGTGTAGGGTTATTTAGATAGGTATATTGGTGTTTTGTACTTGTAATCAGAGTAGTTGTAACAATCTGTAATAAATTAGTTTTGTTAAACTTAAAATGATATTTGTATATTAATTGTGTGTTTGTAGCAATTTGTAACAAATATAATTTTTTATCTTGTTTTGATTTTTGTGTATTTATCAGCCATGCAAGTGTAACAACCTGCAATAAATGTAATTTTTAAACTGAAATAAGTGTTAGTTTGTGTTTTTCGAATCAATGAGGAGATGTAAATATGATGATGTTGGAGGATTTTGGCGGTGAGGGAAGGGACTGGGGGAAAGTCTCCAGCCGTGCCCAGCAGATCCCCCCAGCTGCAGCCAGGCTGGGCAAGGGAATGGCACATTTGGGATGGCAGCAGAGCCACACGGTGGCTACAGACTCGCTGCAGAGGCCTGCTGAGAAAACGGGACTCCCCTGAGTGTAGATCTGCAGCCAGGAGCCACCCGGCGAGGAGAAATCGTGCACAATGAAAAAGAAAGAGAAATGTGGCAAAACAGATGTGAGGATACTGTGGCAGCCTGTCTAGGTATGTCTTCAACAAAAATAATGTGTTAAAAATTGAACACGTTCCATAAAAGATAGGACTGCACTTTCCCCTTCACTTACCTTGCTGTGTAAGTGGAAGATATCCTTATTATTGAGAATTTTTGCCCTTTAGCACCTCCCTCACTCACATTAAATAAAAGATTACGTACTGTACCGTGTCACCATAAATGAAAACAGCCCTGGCCTCGTGACAGTGTTTGCAAAGTCTTCCCTCCTCCTGCCCCTTCCCGTCCAAACTGTACCTGAGGTGAGTGAGGGCCCCAGGAATTCAGGAGGGTGCAGTACCACCACAGGTGGGAAGGTTTTGCAAAGCTTCCGAAGTATCAGGAAACTCTGGCTTTGCCAGTCTTCCCCTGGAGTATTTTTCTACTCATGAATGA
Source organism: Corvus hawaiiensis (assembly GCF_020740725.1). Lineage (NCBI taxonomy): Eukaryota > Metazoa > Chordata > Aves > Passeriformes > Corvidae > Corvus > Corvus hawaiiensis. The sequence continues at coordinate 25,946,694 of NC_063255.1, forward strand.
TCTGGGAGGACGCTGTGCCTCCAGCTCCCTCAAGTAAAGTTTGTTTTCTTCATGGCTTGAACAGAGGAAAATGAAAATTGTAATTTTTAAAGTGAAATTTGGGGTTTGGTGCAGCTGAGTTTGCTCCACGATTTGCTGTGGAAAGTAGAGTAAAAGCTTTAAATTCCCAACAGAGCTGACTACCGGCCCACACAGAGACTTGAATGAGGCCCAGGTGTGCTTGCTGCACACTGGTCCAAGGGAAAAGTTGGAAAAAAATCCCCTTTTATTGCAGATTGAGCCTCTGTGTACTGTTGGTGAAGGGCTGTCTGTGGTAAAACATGGTAATCCAGCCAGAAACTGTGGATATGTGAGCTCTAACAGCAACCTGCTTCTCCAGAGTGAGGGACAGGGCCAGCCCCAAAGCCTGAAAGGTGTTCTGGGTACTGGCAGAGGTACTGGAAGGCCAGGCTGTCCTTGTGCAGGGATGGCCTTCAAAGGAGCCTTCACACCTTGTGCTGCTGGCAAAGGGCAAGGTGGCCTTCCACAAAACGCTGCTTTTGTCCAGTTCTTTGAAATGTTCCAGCCAGCATCAATTCCTGCTGCTCACACCAGCCCCTTTCCAACCAGGAGGAACTTTGTGTAGGCAGCCTGACAACGTAGTGGCAGAATAAAATACTCAGCTGAGTGTTACCAGCTCTCTGTCAGAAGCTGCATCTGCAGTCTCTTATCTCTTCCAGTTGTCTCAGACGTGGAGGAAGTAGCAGTAAATCACTGATCCTGGAAAGGAAAGCAGAAGGAGCAAAGGCAGTAGCTGGTCCCTGGGGCCTTGGGAGCAGTGAGAGCCATCCAAAATAGGACCATTGCTGGGTTGTGGAGATGAGAGTGACCAAGCCAGCAATCCTCTGCATGAGACTGGAGCCATCTGTGAATAGGAGCATGGAAATCTGACCTTGTAAAACAGAAAAGGTGTCCTTGGGTATTTGCCAAAGCTTGGACAGGGTCTGAGCCACCTGGGCTAGTGGAACGTGTCCCTGCCCGTGGCAGAGGAGCTGGATCTAGAGCGTCTTTAAGGTCCCTTCCAACTCAAGCCGTTCCTATGAGTCTGTGAATTACAAACCCATAATGACAAAGAGAACACAACAGATCTGGGTTCCCTGCTACGTTATTGGAGATTGCTGTAGTCACTTGTGTCACCTGCAGACTGCTTTGTATTTGGAGAGATTTTCATGGTCCTACAGTATCTATGTGTGATTTTCCCCGGTTCAGAGCGACAACAGATACCAGAACAGGCTATGTGCAAACACAGAATTGGTTAAGCTGCCTGTGAACCTGATGGGAGAAGTGTGTTCGTGTTATTGCAGTGTTTACCCTGTACAGGTGATACTTGGTTTTCATTCTGTGTCGCAATGACCGCCACTGACCACTGCCCAGGCTAGGCTCCTGCGGTGTGCGACAGGAGTGGGGAGCAGCTGGAGGCTCTTGGCTTTAAAGCTGCTCCTCAGGAGTTCAGCTCTGCCCAGGGGAGCTGAAGCTCCAGGCACAGTGGCTGTCAGCAGTCCCGACGAGGGAGAGCATAAAAAGTAGCAAGGAGGCTTGCCACAGGGGGTAAACCAAGTTTACGGAAGACAACTCCCAGGAGATCAGCCTCCAGCAGCTCCAGGGAACCTCTTATAAAGGGAGGTGTTACAATGGGGATGGCTTAACAGGGGACCAATAGAAATCTCTAAGGGAGGGCTATGGACGAGGATAGACATTTCCTTGGACCAATAGCCTCAAGCGGAGGAGGGAAAGGGATCACATGCCCCAAGGGGGCCTGGAGGTTTAGGGGATTTCCAAAGGGGGAGGTATCTAGAGGGGTAGGGTCTCGGGGGATTGATGGGGACCATATAAGGGTAAATTGGGAGGTTTCAGGTGATGGACACTGGACCTTCGGGAACAACAGGAGGGGTTTGGGTGATTGATAGGGAAAGAGCTAGAACAAGGGGAGGAGGATCCCCACTGCAACAGAGAACAACCATGTAGGGAGCACCGGGGGAGCGGCTTGGGTCTGGGGCAAACCAACTGGGAATAGGAGTGGGGAAGGTAGGGATGAACCATTGGGGTACAGAAAACTTATATAAAAATACAGTAAAGGTATCGCATCACCACAATTCTGAATATGCAATGTTCATGCACAATGCTTATATATGCATAAATACTGGCTTTAAATCCGAATTCCCTCTTCACACAAGATGTGCAATCCATCAGAAATATTTAACAAGGAGCCATATTAGCTTTGGGCTTGATGGTATGGCTTGTTCAAAGTGTGTGACGAGTAATGGTAGCCCTAACAAATACCACTCTTGTTAATTTGGGTTTATCCTTTATCAACCCTCTTGCACAGAAATCACTTACTTACAGCAGAGACTAAATGAAATTCCTTAATACAGATGAGAATTGTGCAATCCAGGCAGATTAAAGGGGGAGTGTTCTGTTACTGTGAAAAGACAATCTAGATAACCTGTTTGCTGTACGTCCTGGAGAAGGCTTTGCAGTTAAGAATGAAAAGGAAAAACCCATTTCTCTTAAGACATATCTTGAAAGAGCTTTTTGTATTACCAGAAGCAGCTACACTGATATTGACCTCCACAATTATAAACGCACAACAACTACTTACATAACTTAATCTGGCCACAATTCAGAGCTGCAATTCCAAAATCTGATAAAATACATTGCTACACTGTAAACAATGAAGGAGAGCAGAAATATCAACATTTCTCATTAGCCTTTTGGGTTGGAAAGACCATTTAATTTATGCTCCGTTATCTGTCAGACTAAATTCTGTTACGCAAACCTTAGGTCTCTGTTGGTCCTTATGTACTTCTTTAGTACCAATTTAGGTGCAAACCTGGTGTAAAACCCTCCACACAATCACACTGATTTAGAAGGACAGACTCTTCCAGCACAGAATTTACTTTACCTGTGTAGAGGGATTCCTTGTGGAACAGAGGCTTACGATACCCCTGAAATGATTGGACAACCCACGGTTGCTGAGAAAAGCCCCTGAACTGGCCCCTGGCTGCAGGCAAGCCTGGAGAGCACCTGGCTGCAGGCAGCCCTGAAAGTCCTTGGCAAAGTTTTACACTGGTCGGCTCCCCCATGGATTAGAGGCCGTCTAGAGGGACTGGGCGTGAATCTTTGCAAAAGTAGATATAAGCTTGTATATGTAAACAATAAAGGGAGAACGATGCTTAAATCGTATTGGTGTACGTGTCATTTATCTAGCCAGCTCTCCAGCACTCAGGACCTCCCCCCCCCCCCCCCCCCCGGCCCCCTGCAAAATATTTGCTTCTGCAAGTCCCTTGGTGTTACAAAAGCTGAAAGTCACTTCCTCAGCAGAGGCAAAATCAGTGCCTCACTCTCTGCATGTGGTAGGATTTTACACCTGTCCTGACAGACAACAGGGACACAAATTTGTTTCTATCATACCATTACATCTAAATCTTTGGTTTGAGAGCAAAAGGAAAATGTTAATTTAAGAAGTAATTTTTGCCTGGATTTTTTGACATGAGGACAAACTGTGGTCTGCTGGCAAGAGCAACACTGTCCCTGTGGGTATAAACCTCCCTGAAGGATGAACAGACTGTTGCCACAGAGGTCACATCTGCAGGATGAAAACCCACCGTGCCATTAATTTGATGCAAACTAAGCCCAAGTGGCACAGCTCTTCATCCTCAGCACGGACTTGCCATTGCCGAGATGTTATTACCAGACTCAGCTCTTGTTTACAAGTGTTGTTAAATTGTCAGACAAATCAGCCACCCCTCCCTCTCTTGTCCTTCTTGGCCTCCGGCTGCGAGCTGCTGCTGAGAAAGGGAGAGGCAGAGTCCTTCCGGTAAACAGAGATTTCCAATAGGTACAAACTTCCTCCTCTCTTTTGTTTTCCAGTGACAATACAGGAGTTTGTCTTCAATCTCTGTGTCAGCAGGGAAGTTGTGCTTGCCCATCATGCCTAGGATCTGAACAACTGGGATTTTTATTGGTGTAAAACCCAGAGTGACCTGACCCTCTTCAGGAATATGGAGAGAAGAGTCAAAAGGGATTCCTGGAATGGTGTAATAAACAGATAGTGGTATTAAACATATTTAGATAAAAAGGCATGAAAGCTCATAAAGCATATAGAATTGATGTAAAGCTAATCAGAAGGAAATAAGTTATTGCAATTAATAGTGAGGATTTCAGATTACAGGAAAAGAGGTTTCTGTCTTAAGTTAAGGACCTGTTCTTGAAATTTTATTTGTTCTCTTCTTCAGACTACAAAGAAAATTTGGTGGTTTAGAGTAGAATCTGGTGCCAGAAGTTTGAGAATAGGGTGTGAAAAGATCACCAGAGTATTTTATCTGTATCTAGGAAGAAGTCCTGCAGAGCTTCCCTTTGGCTTTGATTGAAAGTAGAAGTCCTGTTTTTACTAAGAATATTGATCTCTTTGTGTTTTGGAGGAAGAAAAAGAAAACAACAAACTGCCTGAAGTCTGAAGGTGAAGTGTGTCACAGAGGGCTAAGAGTTCACCAAGGCAAGAGACCCCCATGTAATTTAAACTGTTCTTTCCCTAATAACAATAATTTCCCAGTACGTGTTGATTTCATCAAGCACCAGCAGAGTAAGTCAGATTCTCTTTTCTTGTTCTGGCCTTTCACATATCACTAAGGAAAGGTGAGGCTGTGTTATTCTCAGCTAAATTTTAAATTCTTCAGAAATCAAAACTGAATTCAAGTCAGGTTCATAAACACTGTAACGTGCAGACTTCTTAAAATCTTGTATCCTTTTATATTTACCTGGAGATTTGAGCTCATTCCTTGACAAGAAGAAAAGACTACATATGGGACTAATCCTTTTTTTGATATGAAACAGTTTTCAGCAGAAAAAGGGAGAAAAAGGCCTTTGAACACATCTTTACTTACAAGAAAGGTGGCTGCTGCAGCAAATACTTATCAGGACAAAAAGGCATGGGCTGTCATTTTCTGTTATTATGTGTGCATGAAATAGTGGTATTAAGCCTCTGTTTTCAAGACTATAAAAACACACAGTACAATGTGAATCTCTATTTAATGTCTTTAACAGTGCAACTTATGCTGGATTCTAAGAGCTCTGTTTAATTCCTTTAATGCTTTGATTGTTCCTGTGAATGTTCAAAAGCCATTAACCATAGCACTCAGCGTTTGGCAGATATTTGGTCTTGAAGGAAAACTTTTACTAATTTTTTTCCTATCTCTTTTAAAATTCACAGTGTTTAGTTAATATCAAGAGCTAGAAAGCAAAAGCATGTGGGAAAGGGCTACTTATTGTAGCAAATATATATGTTGTCAGAAAATGTCCTTTAGATAAAATCAGAATTTCAGAACTCTATCTTCTCCCTCTCTCCCTCTCTCCCTCTCTCCCTTTCCCTTTCCCTTTCCCTTTCCTCTTTCTTTTCCTTTTTCCTTTCCTGTTATCCCTTCCCCCTTCCCTCTTCACTCCTAGTCTCTTATTTTCACACACAGAGGTTTTTATAATCTGTCCCCTTCAAAGTAATTTACCACCCCTTCATTAACTCTGCCAGATGCTGTTTGAAGGTGTTCTCTCCATTTGCTGAGAGGCTCTCACAGCACTGCCAACAACAACTGTGAAGCCAGAGTTGCAGAATTTGTCATTGCTGGCCTGAAGTGCTACCCCTGGAGTGGAAATATCAGTAGGAACCCATGCTCTGCCTCCCCGTGCTGACAAATCCCTGGAATCCCTTCTGCTGTGCTCAGGGTCTGTGGCAGCACTGCCAGAGAAGACAGAGGATGTGGCAAATCCTCAGGGACACCTTGGGCTGTGGCACTGGACAGCAGGACCCTCTCTTGGCCAATGGTCAGTTCTGCAGAGAGGTATTGCCATGCTCCTCAAAACACTCCTTTCTTTTTTGTGGAAATCCCTTCAGTTTCAGTCACTTATGACTCTGAGGGAGGCTGAAAACTCAACCCTCTTTTCCTGATAAAGCAGATGAAGGGCAGTTCTTCAGCCCATGGAATAAAAAATAAATTCTTTTGACCTAAGTAAGCCTCCAAGCACATACTTTGCAAGGGAATTACTTCCCCACTCATGGTGCACTCTCCCCGTTCTATTCCAACAAAATCGCAGTGCTTGATGCAAACAGCCCCAGGATATTTTCATGAATAGCTCATAAAATGGCTCACAATCAGCCTCTTGAGAAAAGCAAAGTGTGTTTTCTAATATAACCAATTAGTTCGAGTTTTGAATGTTTTGCATTTGCAACTGAGGCCCTGTAAGCAATTCTAATTGTTGTCAGTAGGTGAGATACTTATGAACAAAGAATTAAGTTTTACATGGCATTTCCTCATGGGTAATGATCATAAAAAAGAATGGTTGTTCGGAGGGTGTGTTATTGTAATGTGATATGTTCAAGGTATGGCACACACATACACACAGAGTACAACACCTCTCCTTTATACTTTTCTTTTATAAATACATAGTTTTAAGAATTTATAATTTTTATTTGGCACAAAAGGTCAAAGATTCTGTAGTAAACACCTGTCTAGCCTCCTGGACCTCTAGTTTGGCCATCCAGGGCCATAGGGTGCTACTTCAAAAGCTATTTTTCAGTCAACAGTAGCATACATAGGCTCCAGGACACCAACGTGCCCTCTCTATGTGTCATCAGCCATAGAAATGAGTTTCTTTCTGTTCCCAAATGTCAAAAATTATGTATTTTTGCATGCAAAATATGATGACTTTTGCTGATATTAGTAACTTTTCACAGGGCCAAAGCTGATTAAGATTTCTGAAGTTTTACAAAATACAGATGTAAATGTCACAAAAAGCATAGTAAGAATGAAGGTTTAATCATCCTGAAAAAAAATCCTCTCTTTCTGAAGTATTCATAGAATCACAGCTTGATGCAGAGGCAACTGACGCCGCCTTACCCTGCCAATGAGCCATGCTGGAAATGCAGAGCACATCAGCCCCAAATCTGTTTCTCTGGCATGTTTTTATGTGCAATTGTCTCCAAAATCTGCAACAGCACAAGCAAAAGCCACAGCAAAGCCCATTCTGAGGATGGCTTGGGGGATCCTCCACACCTCTTCCGACTGCACAGGGAAAGCAGGTTCTCCCACAGCAGCAGGCTGGTGACTCTCACATCCCCTCAGCCTCGTGCTGTCACTGTGCTGTACCTTCTGTGTTCTGAGCCAGGAAATGTGACACTGCTGCTACCAGGGACATGATCTCTGCTTTGGCCAGACACTGCAGTGTCTCCAGGCTCCCCTGGGCTCTGTCCAGCCCAGGCCACTCCAGCCCTGGGGCAGCTGTCTCACAAGCAAGAGAGCACGTCCTGCTTTGGTGCAGCTTCTCTTCAGCTCACAGTGCCAGGAGTTATTTTTGGGTGGGGTGAAGCCCCGTGGCTTCACCGCTGCTGGGGCAGAGCGCAGGGACAGCACAAGGACAGAGGCCAGCCTGGGCACAGGTCACCGCAGGGTCCCTCAGCTTCATCGGGTAGACAGTTCTGGAGACAACAAAATCCCCAGAAAAACTGCAGAACTGGGAACCAAGAGGACAAAAAGGAGCCTGTGGGCAGACTTTGAGGAGAAAACCTGTAAAAACAAACTCAGGTGGACCCAAGGCCAGGTAGGAAGGGGTTACCAACATCAGTGTGTACCCCTTCCCGAGGCAGAGTAGGAAACCCCCACCAATACTATCACAAACCTCCCAGCAAGAGACCCAGGACACTGATGGCTCCCTGCGAGCCCCAGGCTGTGGCTGCAAGCTGTGGGACCTGGGAAAGCCTTTGAAGGGCCAGCACAACACAGGGAGGTGCTGAGGGTGTTTCTGTGCTCAGTTCTCACTGCTCTACTGGGGCTCTTCAGCATCAGTTCACCGCAGGGGTGTGTGACTGGCACAAGGGCTCCAGGGGTGACACCATCGCTGTGTGTTATGACAGCTCCTGCACACACTCATAACCCAAATGCATGGCATTTTATCAGGCAGTTCCTTTTTCTTTTTGATAGTAATGAATTTAAAGGGTTTAATGGTGATTTATTTGATTTAGAGATTTTATAGCAAGCATACTGAAATAAGAGGTTGGCACTAAATTTTGAATCAATGCCATAATTATAGAATGCGTTCCCAAATGAAGTCAATTAATATCTATTATTTTCTACTCCCACTGTTTGAGCTGAAATGTTACTTGCACTCCATTTATTGGAAATAAGAGACATTTTCCAAACCTTCTTAACATTTATTAACAATGTTTACCAATCTTTTAATTTTAAACTAATCTGCTTTTTGAGACCAAAATATATAACCCTTCTGAACAAAAAAAAAATTAATTTTCTGCATTTTAGATCACATCACATCTAAATTCCAAGTAAAACATGTCTGAGCTTCATTTCTCTTTTTCTGACTGCACCCTGCCCTATTCAAAGGCATCATGTAAACATCATTTAGTGCACCATTCTGGATGGTTTGTGGGTTGCAGACTGGTGGGGGGAGTGCAACACATGTACACACATCATTACCAACTGTTCATGGCAACCTCAGACTCAAGCTTAACGTTTCCTTGTCCCAACAGTTGAGCAGCGACATAAATTCAGCTTCCATGAATCCAGAAATTGTTTAAACCAACATAAAATGTGTAATTAACAAATAGGCACCCTCATCGTTGTTCTGGTGATTATGAACAGAAAATCATGTCCTACAGGAACTGGAAATGTGTAGGCTGTGCTATGGAGAACACTGGATGTTCAGATGGCAGAGGCACTAGAAATACGCAAAAAGTGCTGGTTTCAGTCTTATGTATTTCTATGTTACCTCAAATTTATGGACAAGAAGCACTTTGCTCCTATTTACAGCACAGCTGAGTATGCAGTCCTTTCATACTATGAAGGAACATGACTATGTCAAGGGAATGTCTGAATGGTTCATGAATCTGAAGAACAAATTGGCCAGATTTTCCTTTATCTCTTTCATCTCAGTATCACTGCCTTTTTGTAAGAAGCCAGGCATTTTCTCTCCCCCATCAGTGGCCGGGCTTGTTTCTCTATCATCTGTCTGCCAGCACATACCCATGGACTTGGAGCTCTTCACCTCCAGGAAGCTGGCTCTGGCTGGGTTTGGGGGACAGCTTGGCTATTTTTGACCTTGCAAGCAGCACTTGTTTCTCCTGGCATTTTCTGGGAAGATCTGAGTGCAGCACTGGGAATGTTCTCTGAAGAGCCTCAGCCTTCTGCCATGTGCTGCTTCCATGGAGCAGATCCAAGGGTGCCACATGACCGTCAGGTTTTCATCAGACACAATGCTGGGAAGGCAACCTACACAGTGTCCTGAAACTGAAATGGGATGAGGGCTGACCCTTTGTTCTGCCCTCCAGAGAAATGCAAGCACAGGAACTGGTGGCTGCACCTCAAACCACATCTGTCACCAACATCCTGAACTTTGTTTACACCAACTCCCCCTCCATGGGGATTCTCCAGCAAAAGCCAAGATCAGCTTCTCTCGTGCTCTGTTATGAACTTGTTGGCTGGAGGGCTGACCCAAAGCATGTGAAACGGCACCGCACCAATTCCATGGGATCTCAGGGGCTGTGTTTACACAGCTTCACGTGTCAGTGCTGATCAAGAACTCTGTGCTCACCTCACCTCAATGGAGATGTGTCCATGTGCAAGGAACACACCTGGAAAAGGTGGGCAGAGTGTGGATTCATGTCATGTTAGTGTCAACTGCTCTAATTGATGGTAGGCCTGGAAAGCTGGACTCGATGGTCTTGGAGGTCTTTCCCAACCTTAATGATCCTATGATTCTGTGACTGTTGAGGCACAGTTTTGGCCATATTGTCGAAAATATAACCAAACACAGCAAAAACCAGAGGAGGTTTCACACCACTTCAGCCTGATATTTCGTGCTGTATGCCTGGTAGCAAGCTGAGACACTTAAATATGTCTAGCAATGTTATATTTTAAGGTGACAGTACCTAAAATATTTTCCAAAAATGGCCCAGTACAATTTTATTATCATACAAACATCCAAGGTAAGGAACGCATTTTTGAAAAGTAGCTCATTACAAAGCCCTTTATTGTATTCTGGTGTTGTCAAGGATACCAGCATTTATGGTAAATGCCTTCCATAAGCAAGCCCTGGCTCTGCTGTAACAGGAAATAATCAGAGACTGAGTTATGTTTCTGTAATTTGCCCCAGAAGGTTTTGTAATCATACCATCGACACAGGAGTACAGCTACTTTTGGGGTCCGTCTTGCTTTCACTGCACTCTGAGTTCTACCTAGCAGCTGAAGGAGAATGCTCTGTTACAAATAAAAACTGCTGTCTGAGAACAGCACGCTGATTGCTGGCAAACATTAAGGCTTCCATTCTTCATTGAAAAGGCAGCACTGGTGACCAATATTCTGCTTTGTGTGTCCTCACAGCTGATCTGCTGGAAGTCTGACTGTCCAAGAGAAGTTTCCTTACTTGTCAACCAAATGTACCAATGTCCAACAGCTATCAGCAAAACTTCATCCGAACTATGAAATATTGGGAATTCCCCAATGCTCTTTTTTGGGGAATTGACTGTAATTCTGACTGCAGCTGGGTCAGTTATACTGAATCCAGTGTAGCTTAACTGTAACAGACACCAAAAACCTGTGCAAGAGCATCTAAGTCCTAAAGCGGCACCTGGATCCAGAGAGGAATTTCCCTGGAATCTCAGAATGACTCACCATAGGTCAAAGGACGAGTCAAGCTGAAAGATGGGCGCTGCTGAGACGTGCCAACAGCCAGCAGTTACCAACAGGTGTAACAAAAGAGGAGGCTCTGTGTGCTTTTCCTGCACCCAGGTACTCGCTCCCATCTCTGCCCTGCATTGGATCTGCATCGGCGTGAGCACAGCTGGGCACTGAGGGAACTGAGAAACAGCCTGGGAAATAGGATGGTGAAGGTGGCCCTCTGCCCCAAGGATACAACCACAGAGCAGCCCAGGGTGGGAGGGGCCTCAGAGGGTCCAACTTTTTGTGGAAAGGGGAGGGAGCATCAGAGAGCTTGCCTGGAACCCTGTCCAGCTGCATCTTGGAAACCTCCAGCAAGGGGGACTCTGACGCACCCCTGGGAGGTTGTTCCAGCAAATGCTTGCTCCTACTGTACGAATTGCTTTCTTATGTTGACACAAAACCCCTCCCAGTGTTAGCTGTGCTGTTGCTCCTTGTCTTCCCCACGTGGCTCTTTGTGAGATGCTCTGTCCCCTTTGTATCTCTGCTGTAGGTACTGGAATAATGTGATGAACCTCGTGTTCTCCAGGGAGAACAGACACAGCTGCTCCAGTCTTCCCTCACGGCACAGGTTCTCCAGCCCTTTGATCACCTCTGTCCCTCCTTTGGACCCTCTCCAGTCTGTAAGAGCAGCAGGGAGAGAACAGAGCACTGCAGGGAGAACCATTGTCCAGTTTCAGTGGAAGCACAAACTTACACTCAGTGAATGTGACCTTGGCTGTTGCTGGAACAGTTCAGGAGATGTTTGGAGGGAGCAAGAATGGAAATGGAAAAGGAATAATAAAAGTAAAAATAAAAATAACAAAAGGAAACTGAAATGGAAATCATCCCTAATGATACTTTTCTACCGAGAATTTCTGGCAGTGGAGCACTGTTACAGCAGGCATCAGAGAAACAGGAGCAATTATTTCTGCAATGAGAACTTTGCCTATTGTGCTAACTCTGTCCTCCACTGCTCAGGCTCCATTCAGGCTCAATGGCTTGTTTGTAAATCATCCAGTGTTCCTTCTTTCCAGAAGGGACTGATGACACAGCGTGTGGTTAGCAGTTTCCCTTGGACAAAGCAGGACATGCTTCTTCCTGACTGACCTGAGTGGGAAGGCACCTGCTCTATAAATGCTTAATGCCAAAGGACCTCCAGCACTCTGTGTAGCTGTAGCTGCTGCAAAGTTTGGACAATTGCTTACAAACTAATGACCTCTCTTCATCAGTGCTTCAACCTGAACATAATTTGTGTTAGTTTTATTGGAACAATTTAAAGAGAAAAGCAGTTCTGTACTCTCAATTTAATTGTTTTCTTACCAAAATGCCAGGGATTTTGCCCTTTTTTAAAATAAAAATAAACCCACAGAAAGGGTTGTCTGTTCTCTCAACACACAGAATGTAGATATTTTCTCTCTTTGAGAACTAAAAAGTATTTACATTTCTCTTCATAGATTTGTGAGAAGTGAAATTAAAGTATCAATATGTCATAATTTGAGGGACCAACCTTGTTGGGACAAGAAAAGGATCCATGTTTGCCTGAAGGAAAAGAGCATGACCTAAACCTTTCACACATTTGCAGGCCCTCAACCTGGGCTCACCTCTTGAAAATGTCATTTCACCTTTCACTGTGTTGGTCACAAGACCCCATGCCACTGTTTTGGAATGGATATTCTTGTTCAGAGCAGGGAGATAAGGCTGATAAGGAGAAAAGTAATCATAAACCCAGCAATTAAAATGTACCTTCTACAAAACAATATATCCTTTCAAAAACTTTTTATTGTTATCTGAGCTAAACAGAAACAGTGCAATGAAAAGGGAAAAAAAACCCCAACTCTAGAGTTTGCACACAATCCGGTAATTCTGTTGTGTAGTCGTTAGTAAGTTGATTACAGGAAGACCATAATTTTCACTGGCACCATTGAAATGGCACAGCACAAATTCTCTGAGACGCTTTGGAATCAGGTCATGGATGCCCTCCAGCAAGCACTGAGCTGGGTTTTGAATTCAATGATGCTGTAGTGATTTGTACCAGCTGAGCTTCTAGCTCATTGTCTTTTGTAATCTAGTTGTGTCTGCAATTTCTGTTTTAAATAATTCCGTCTTAGAGTTTCCTCAGTATGTCTTTGTGAAAAATTCAGCTGCTAATCAGCTTTAATGCAAAGTTATCACTCTCACCACTGGCTTTCTGGGAATCTTGTATAGTTCTAATGTTTAAATATTCTAATGTTTAAATGCCTGATGTTCTAATGTTTGAATATTCACTCCAGACCTTTCAAGAACCTGCTTCCTTTAAAGGAAGAGCCAAGAACACTGAACAAGTACTAGTAACTGTTTTGGAAAATCTGTTAATGAGCACAGATATGCTCTGTGTGGGTTTGATGATGACCCTTATCCCATCTTGTGTGAGACAGAATAACTCCATTTCTTTGCCAATTTCTTGCGTCTTTTCAAATGCAAATAATGTGAATATTCTTCCCTTTCATCACAACAGCAGTGTAAGAAGAGAGAGTAGATAATGCTAAGTTTCTCACTCTGATAAAAACATCAAACAGAAAGGCCAGATTAATTTCTAAATTAATTTCTAAATTGTACCAGAATCCAGAGATCAGAGATCAGAAAATGTGGTGGCCATTGCTACAGGATGGGGGTGTGTCTAGGTGCACCCTGCTCTGCATTCCACACTTAAACTCTGTGTTCTGAGATATATTCATTTAGCAGTCATGCAATCCAGAGTCATGCTCAGATTTGTGTGTTGTTTAGCAGTTTTGTAAATCTCAGCCTGAAAACGTGCAGATCGTGGTTCCATCTCCTCAGGGCATTCATTCAGGGGCATGCACAGTGCACAGCATGTGAATAAATCCACTGGAACCAACAAAAGTGCCCACACACTTGAATTTACAAACCTGTGGTACCAGGCTGAACTGGGCCCCTGAAATCACTCATCATGTCTGGTTTTGCCATTCCCTTTCTGCCACAGAGTAAAGGCAAAGTAAAATATGAGTTTTAGGCTGATTCCTGGGACAGATATATGCAGCTTTGCAACCCCCAAAAATCCTCCCTCTCTCTGGCAACACTTTAGGTGCTTAGGAAGAAAAGGAACAAATTTTTGTCTGCCTCATTTGCTAAGGATTTGCTTCTCCTCTTGCATGGTTCATGGCTGTCTGATTGCATTGTACCACATATGCCAGAACTTAAATTAGAAATAAAGAAAATAAAAATTTATTTCTGCAAATTAAGGGGAAAAAAAAAAAGGAAGAAAAAAGAAACTCTATAAAAGTTCTGTCTTGTTGGGCCATCATGTCTAAATGATTGTGGCAGGTAGAAGTTGATGGATGATATCTCTGACACGAGTTGGGGAATGGTGTGTAACCTTTCCAGCTAATAAATGATAATTTATAGAACTGAAGGACATTATAATTCTTTTGGTGTAGTGTCACTTGGCAGTCCTTCTTATTTTTATTTACACCATGCTCAAGAAAGTATCTCTTGATACTTGAGCTTGATAAACGGAGAAATTACTGATAAAAAAGAGGCATTCAGTCTCAGTTTGTGTAGAGATGCTCCCATAGCTCCTGGCAGAGCTGGAAACGCCAGCTGTCCTCAGCCTTGCTCAATCCAAACCTCTCTTTAGTGAAGGATTACTTGACAGCTTTTTCTAACACTCCTCCCACCCCACTGACATTCTCTCAGACAACAAGCTGCTCCAAAAAAGCAAGTAAAGCATTCTAAAGAGTAGGGGTGACTCTGGGAGTGGTGATGGATGAAGTCTATGCTGTCCATACATTACCATCTGTTAAAAAATTGCATCTTTTGCAAGCTTTACCACCCTAGAGAGAATGCTGAAGTGTTTCAGGGACAGAGGTGTGAGGCACAGTCAGCTCCTGCTCAGATGATGGTCCCCAAAAGGCCGAATGAACTGTGAAAACATCAGATTTTGCAACGTAATAACATTGCTGACATCCCTGTATCTGACCAATAGAAGGTCAATCAACAAAACCCATGAAGTCATGGCAGACAATGAGAAAGTGCAGAAAACTTAGATATTCCAGGTCATCTCAAGATGTACATTCGTCACAGCTGTTTGAAGCTCACTGTGACAAATAACTCCAGGAGAGACTCACATGGAAAAGCCTTCATCTCCATGGAAGTCGAAGTGGAAAGCAGGGTACATAATTTTGACACTGGGACAAAATCCCACTTTATCCTGCTGGATATTCCACCACAGATACATATGCTGCATTTCTCAGAAAAGCCGAATGGTTCTCCAGTTCCTGCAGCCTTTCAAAGGAGAACTGCATTAAAGGAGAGTGTTCTCTGTCTCTTCTGGGTTTATCATTTTATTGAAAAGATTTTATTACTGTTAGGACTTAATACCCAAACAGTGCTAGGGAAAAGTCTCACATTGGTGTGAAGTGCTACAGTCTGTGATGGTGGGACACTTACTGCTGACAGAACAAGATCCCACGTTTGTAAGGTTCAGCAGACTCCAACTAAGGGAAGTATTTATAAAAATGCTGCCACACCAACTGCTATTTTCCTGGCACAGCTTTGCCTCAATTGCTTTACCTCAGTTGCTCTACCTCAATTCATCCTCTTGAATGCTACACAAGAAGTGTTTTCTTGTTGTCCTTTTGACATCTAGAGGTAAACTTTTCTCTTTTACGCAGATACAAATCCAGACTAAAGGTACCAGCTTCTCTTAATTTCTTGTGTTTAAGGCAAGAGTTCTATACAATTATGTTTGCATTTATAAAAATGGTTGAGAAAACAGTTTCTTCCTTAGTGTGTAACTGTAATCATTGTACCCTTAAAAAAGTGATGGAGAAGGGCGCTGATCCTAGAATTAAAGTGACCTGTGGACAGGGGATGAACTAGGAAAGCTGGAAAATCACATGTAAGAGTAGATTTCTCTGAGCACAGAATATGAAATATTAAACAACATAATTAATGTCAGAACATTTACCATTTTCAGTCCATTAGAGACAAGGGAAAGAATCATAAATTGGATTAAATGCTCTATATATCAAACTGTCCAAAGCAAGGGAGGGGGTGTGTGTCTGTGCAGTGGCCTGGAGATGATACTGGGGGAAGTATCTTAAAATGCACAAGAATGAAGGGGACACAAACAAAGGATTGGACACTCATCTGGCACAGATATCAAGGCAAGGAAGTTTTGGTCCTAAGTTCTGTCTCTAATGGGAAAATACAGGAGAGATGCAAAATGAGCAGAAAGATTTTCTCAGCAAGGCCTCTGAAAGCTCTCTAAAACAAAATTCTAAAAGGTAAACTCCTGTTTCTCACTGCCTTACACAGCTAAATGTAGATATTTTCTTGTTGGTTTAAGTGCTTGACTGTAGGATCTATGCCCTCAATCATCAGGATCTCAGAAAATTCAAGACATCTTCCATGTTTCATCTCTGCCTGCCTTACCCAAGGACAGCATACTCCACAAAGTCAAAGAGGTATAGGAAACAGATCCACTTGAAACAATGACAGTCATCAGTTTTACTCAAGCAGAGAAGATTTTTCTTTTTCTCCCCAGACCCTTTACATTGAAAGGGCCTGGTTTATTCAAACAGCTTAAGGATCCTAGAAGCAGGAACACAGTCAACAGAATTGCTTGCAAATATGTAAAGGGTAGCTAAAAGGAAGAGAGGGATTTCTTTGCCACTTCTCTGGTGAAAAGGGCAGGACATAAACTTCATCAGATGAGTTTTAGGTATACCATGAGGAAGGATTTGCTAACAGTCATAATACCAAAGTCCTCAGAGAGATTTTCATGGAGATTTTCCATTGGTTTCAGGTGTGACTTGACCAAAGTGACTGATGATAACTGAATTTTTACTGTTAATCTACAACAGCTCCTACCTCACTTTTCTAGGTCTTAGTCTACTTTCTTTCCTAATCCCACTAATTCTACTGTCTAAATCCACTAATTCTTCACCAGCCAAAAATTGAGAGCATGGCTGTCTTCCCCTAAATTGAATCTGCACTGGACGAAGAAAACCATTGCTGGCATTAGGTGTCCCTTAGATGAGTTTTCCAACACTGAAGGCATTTCAATCAGTAGAATAGAATAGATTAAGACTTTTTCATTTAAAATGGACCTACAAACACCATGTGATGCAACTGCCTGACTCCTTCAGGGCTGAACAGAAGTGAAAACAGGTTATTAAAGACAATGTCCAAATGCTTCTGAAAGAGGTTTGGGGCATTGACCACCACTTGAGAAAACCTGTTGCAGTGTTTGGCCACTCTGTCCCTAAAGAAATGCTTCCTTGTGTTAAGTCTGAACCTCTCCTGGTGCAGCTTAGAATCACTCCCTCCTGCCCTGTCACTGGGTCCCAGGGAGACCTTTGGAGGTCCCTTCCAACCCAGACCACTCTATGATTCCATGAGAGGAGATCAGCACCTCCCTCTCCACAGCCCCTCTGTAGGAAGATGCCAAGAGCAGTGGCCCCTCAGTCTCTTTTTCTCCCAACCAGACAACCCAGAAAGCTCAGCTTTCGGCATTCCCTGTCCCCGGCTGCACTGCCCTCCTCCACAGACATTTTGTTCCCCATGCTCCAGTTTCTCTGCATCTCTCTGCAAGGCTTCCTGTCCCTCAAGGGAGCCAACAGAACCTCCCAGTTTGGGATGAGCAGCAGCCTTGGAGTGGGGTATTCAACTCTGGCACTATGATTATCGGTGAAAAATGTCGAACAGAGCTGGACCTAGGACTGAGCCCTGTGGTCACATCACTGGTGACCTCTCATCAGCCAGGCATAGCCTCATTCACTACAAGTGTAAGTCCAGCTGGTTCTTCACCCAGACACCATGAACCCACTCATCCCACAGCTGGGTTACTTGTCCAGAAGGATGCTGTGAGACACAGTATCCAAAGCCTCATTAAATATAGAAAATTATATCCACCATATTCCCTCCATCCACTGGGTGGGTGACTCTACCTTAGAATGACATGACATCAGTTAAACAGGACTTTTCCTCTGTAAACCCAGCTGGCTGTGCTGCCTTTCACTACTGCCCCATATAATCTTCTCTGTGGTTTTCTGTAAAGCTCCCTGAATTAGAGGACAGAGAGGTTCTCCCAAGGACCAGTTCTTCCTGCTCTCTGTTAGTATGAGATTGCTGTTGGAGATGCATGATTCTCTCTGATTACAACAAAGGCATTTTAAATTGCTGTCTTGGGTGGAATATCTAACTTCTACCTGTCCATCTACAAACAGGGTGAAGATTGTAATTATCACATAATGCAGGATTCATTGGTTTTACCAAAAAGGGGGTTCAGCCCTTAAAGGATGGCCTTTGATGTGGCTGGAAGTTGCCACGTTACAGTACAGAATGATTTGGACTTCACAGAGTTCACGGAAGAAATATGTGAGGCAAGTGAGACAAGCTTTAGCTACAAGCCCTCTTCTACCTAACCAGTTTATGCCAACAAGATAGAAACCTGCCTTGTGCTGTGTTACTGAGTAAAGGCGAGGTTTGATCATGAAACTAACATTTTATACACTGGTTTTTAAAGTCCTACTCTGAACTAAAAGGAACAAAGGAAACAAAACATTCAGAAGGCCTCTGGATGATCGCGAGACTTCCTGAGGCTTAAATCCTTTCAAGTTAATGTGTAGTGAGGCCACTTTCAAATTGGGAGAACAAATTTCTCAGTGATGTCCTGTGGGGCAGGACAGGTGCTCATAATCTCAGGATTGGTGTAACCCTACACTGATGTCACCATAGGCAAGTTTGGTTTTAGGAATATGGTGCCAAATTATTTAATTTGTGAGCCTTTTGTCTGTCTTTTGGTGTTCCTAAGGTATGTGTCGGGGCAGACTTGAAACAGGGCAAGACTCTATAATTCCTAAATAACTTGCCACTGCTCTACAGATTGCACTGTAGATATAACCTCCCTTCATCTCCAGGAAAACTGGATGATAAATGGATCACTGCCTCCCATGGCAAAGTCCCATCTGCAGCCACTGACTTCCTATGCAAGCACTCAGGAGCTGAAAACTGAAACGGAAAACATTTAGAATTGACTCTATGCAAGAAAGCTGTTAAGTGGTAAAATGTATTATCCACAGAAATCATGGGGTTTTTCTTCACTTGGAAGTGCTGCACTGTGTACTGCTCATTATCCAACTGGTTGTACTAGGTGATGCTAATGATTTCAGTTTTGCAATGTGGGAGTTTTTCTAATTTGGGGAAGCATAATTTAGGTCTCTGTGGTTCTACGAGCCCTATCATGAAGCACCAGCTCTGCCTGTTTATGCTGTAAATTGTCATGAGCAGAGACTGTGCTTGTGCTGTGTTGCTTTACAGCCCAGTTGGTCCTTGCATGTTGCTCCCCAGTGCTTCAGCTGCTAGAAAATAAAAACGGTTGTAATTTATACTTAACTGTTTTTATTCCCACAAGTAGTATGGGGGAAAATAAAATGAAATGAAGGTACAGGTATAAGAAGGCAAAACAGTGTTAAGAGGAATGGCAAAACTGAAACAGCAATGAAAACTGATGGGAAGGGTGTTCAGCCCCTCCCTCCCTCTTAAGCCCCCTATTTCTGATGGCCTCTTTCAGCTACATCAGCCTCTACTCTGCCCCACAGTTACCCAGATCCCATTTCTGCCAGTGAACTGGGGCTGGAGCTCCCTTCCCCTGCTCAGAGTCAGGATGCTCACCTGAATGTCCCCCTAAATTGACAGCATGAGGACAGGTCCCACCAGAGGGAAGGCAGATTGATAACCACAGTGAAACTGGATAGCTCCCCTTCCTGGCAGTTCCAGCTCTCTGCCATGGCTGCAAAGAAAGCACTACATAAATACATGCTACTGCCTCAGGCTGCAGATCCTTCTCCAAGTTAAGAGGAGTTTTATTATCCTTTTAGATGCCTAAAGATTTGAGCCAATGCTGAGAGCTTTGACAGTGGAAGATGGCTGAGGGTAAAATCAGAGGAAACTGAAAAGTTATATCCTAACAGAAGTTGTAACAGTACAGAAATTATAAGATAAAGTGCAGCTGCTGTCGCTGGATGGAATGTGGCTGGAACGCTCAAGACCTATCCCACAGGGATTGCCACACCCAAAATCTGCACCCACAGCGCCTGCTGAGGGGGATGGAACGGAGGGTGGGTGGCCAGGCTCTGTTGGAATCCTCGCAGGGAGGGGAATTCGATGGTTCTTTGCAGCTGATAAACCCCACAGCACCTGTCAGCCACGAGAGAGAGGAGGAGATGTCCTGCTGTGAGCCAGCAGCCGCGGTGGAATCGCCCTCTCTGGAAGAACTGGGCTCATTGTAGCCTGCGACATTAACATGCCCCTCCATCCCAGCGTTACCGCCCCAGGGTCCGACCACCCCTCACTGGGCACCTGCTCTGTGGTTCATTGGCTCTGTCTGAGAGCCAGGGGAGAGAAATTTATACCATCAGAAACAAGGGTATGCATGACCTGAGTCACTCAAACCCCACCTAAATGTGAATATATAGTATAAAAATAGGTCAAGAATGGGGGAAAGTTAGGGAAGATCCCACGGTAACTGCTGGGATCAGTCAGCAGGCTGAACCTGCCTTCTCCCCTGGAGGGACACCTGTGGGTGAGAACTCTGTGTGTGCTGAGTACTTTTACTGGGGTGTAGAGCTTGTCTGTGCATCGCTTTGAACAGGTTTTTGCAGTCAGGTACTGTCAGTGACACTCCTCGGACCTCAGCCTGTCACAATTCTATATTAAAGGAGAGTGTTATTCCATGAACTGTCCGTGGGAGTCCTTCTGGGCGCTGGTATAGGAGAAAGTTTCACAAAGGGTGTCTGGACTTCAGGCGGCTCTCTTGAAAGCTGTTTATTGCATAGGCGAAGTTACAGCATTTCAGGGAGCGGGTATCCAGAGCCAGCCCTACAGCTGCCAGCTCCAGCTGTAGGCATACCTGAAGCCACTTTCTGTTCAAGTTACAAAGCATCTTATACTTTTCTTTGCAGAGTATCTTAACAGATAACAACCAATAAGCACCATACACAATACCTTTACATTTGCCTATAGCCTATCATAACTACTACCATTACCATATTATAGTCATTATTATCCAATCACAAGAGTAAGTAAGTTACAATTTAAGCTTACAGTGGAAAATTCTCAGACCTTTCTTCTTCTTGCTACATCAACATTTCTTGTTTGCCTGCCATATCTCTCTTTTTGTTAAAGACCTGTTTTCTATTTACTTATGCTCTTCTTGAGACTTATTTACTTGGTGAAAAACATGTCTTTGTTTGTAGTCACATACCTTTGTCCTACTCCTAAAAATCTCCTTCCAACTCATCTCCAACCTTTGCCTTCTCAGTTACTCATCAATCACTGTTTCAGCAAAACATCTTTTATTCTATATCAAAACTTGCTTTCATTTCTATCTCATCCCCAGTTTCTACATTCAGAGATCTTTCTGCCAAGCCTACATACCTGTGAAACTTTCTTACCAAACTTTCATCCTCCCCCACACGCTGGCAGTTGCCAGCAGTGGGGAACAGACTCGGATAAAGTGGGGAGAGCCTTCCTCAGGGGTCTCCCTGGTGGTGTTGGGGTGTGTCCCTGAAAAAGTCACTGAAAAACCCTCCAACCCAGCAGGGCTGTTCAGTGAAGGGCCCCTGTAATGCGGCACTGACAGACTGGAGGGGCACAAGGGTCTTGGCTTTCCTGGAGCACTGACAGACAAATTGGAAACCAAGGGTTGAGGAAATCTCCCCTTTTCATGTGACACAATCCCACCAGTCTTTTCTACGTGAGTTCTGCTAGGTTTCTTTTCACATTTGGAAAGCTCAATGCCAGTATTTAAAGTGTTTCCTTTCAGCAAGGCAATTTTAATACTGCCAGAGTGCAGTAGGGAGAGAACACCTTGGCCTCCATCCTGAATGTGCTACTGCTGACTGCTGCCCAGGAGCAAACACAGCCAGTGGATAATCAGTGCCCTGGTTTGCACTGAACTTTTACTGCATTCACACCAATTTTTCAAAAATTATCAGTGCATCAGATCCAGATTATTTTACTCATTTGAATATGCAAAAGGAATACAACTCTGGGAAATGCAAATGAAGTATTCCTCAGTATAATTAACAATACTTTGCTGACTGGCCATGATGAAACATCCCATTGCTTTACAAACCTGCCACCTCTCACACATATCCCCTCTCTAACAAGTTCCCTCTTATCCTACTGGCCTTTGGAATGGTGAACCCTTTGGAACCGGGACTTCACATTAATTTTGTACAATCTCCATTGCTTCTTGTGCCACAGACATGGTTCTGGCAATCCATCCATGCTACAATTGTACATACAGTACTAAATAAAATGAAGTTGGTTTTGTATAATATGGATCATTTCTAAATTGCTGTAACACAGCCATTACCGAGAGCCAAGCTGTGCCAGTGGCTGACACAGCCCAGAACTTTGAGCTAGTTTCCCACACTCACACATTGTTCCTGCTGCAAAGGCAGAAAATACATGGAATATAAATATTAGTATAGCCCAAATCCATAAAGCCATTAATCATCTGGAATGTTTGAACTCCTAGATAATATTTGGCCGCAGTTAATACATGAAAAACTGCTGGTGCAGATGTAGTCTTAGACGACACTATGACCCCAAAGGGTCACAAAGGTTTTTGCATTTACAATGAAAGTTTTAGCCCTGGATCCAAATTCCTCTGATATGTAGAGGAAAGGAGGTGGATACAGGACTTCAAATCAACCCGTATGTCTCTGGGGTTTTTTTGTATGTATAGGAAAAATGCTTGCCCAGAAATCTGCATCAAAATGTCTCCCAACTGTCTGTGCTGAAACTTCTGTACTGTGAGCAGGAAATCTGGTATTGGAAATGCCAGTGATTACAAAAATCTTTTACTAGACACTCTGCTGCTGAGGTGACACAGGAAAGAAATAACTTTTAATGACAATAAAACCACAATGTTAGCAAGTCTAAGGGTTCAGCAAAGCTACCCATTGCTTTGATTTCTTGCAGGTGATTATAATTCTGCTGATGCCAGCCCTTTGCCTCTAACTGGGACAGGGTACACATCAGCAGAAGCGTGAGCACTCAAAACACTGCTGCAGTGTGTGATGGGATGCAACCAATTCATTACCACAGGAGCAGTTCTATACCATGACAAGGCAGGCAGAGAACTGACAGGGCATGCAAACAGAGCTTTTATTAGGATACAGTCATTCTCTAGCCACTTTCATTTTGCATTAATCACCAGGTTGCGCACAAACTACAGAGGAATTAGTCAAAATTCCTCCATGGCAACCTTAATTTAGCTGTATTTAAGCACTGAATCTTGATTATCTGTATTTCATGGCCCATTTCTCACCAAAATAAAACAGTGTTTTTGCAGAAGTAAAATGCAAGAATCATCATATTGCAATAATGAGCAAACTCTCTGTTTGAAGTATGGAAATCACACAGGTGAGAGCCTGACAACCAAAAAGTCCTCCTATGTCTTTAGCAGCAAAAATATGGAAAATACCTTAAATAAACTTCATGCATTAAAAAAGAAAAAAAAGAGAACCAACAAAACAAACAAAAAAACTCCCCAAAACCACAAAAAAAACCAAAAACAAAAAAACCACCAAACCAAACCAACCAAGAAAAAAGAAGGGGTTATTACAATTCACATTTCTCACAATCTTGAAATCTGATGTCACAAATGCTGTCAGAAAATGCAGAGACTAAACTGACATCCTAAAATTATTAATAAGCAAATACAGCTGCAAACCACTGCCTTGTTCTCACTGACTGAAATGGGAGAATAGTGTGGCCCTGTCTCTGTTGCCCCCCCTATCTGTGAATTAATGCTACTCAGCAAGCTGATCTTGTGGGTTCATCTCCCAGAAATTTTTTTCCATTAAGAAATGTGGAATCAGTGAACTTAAAACTTCTTTTGCAGGAAAGCATTTAAATGAGTAGATTTCCCGTTTTGACAAAGTTTAAGAATCTATACCAACACTTTTTAAGTGTTAATCCTTTGCAGTTCAAAATTACAATGTCTAAAATGAGAGCTATTTGTGACGTTTATATTTTAATGACTAGTTCAAATTTGATCATTAGAGATGACATATACAAAGGATAAGAAAATGGTCCAGCAAAACCATTTTTCATTTTAATGGAAGTTGTTGAAATTTTGACTTCAGGGGAGTGGAAATAAAACCTATCAAAATATCTGGGGTTTGCGTGGTTTTGTTTCTGTGGCTCTTATCAGTCCCTGACAGTCTGGACAGGAGGATTTGCTTTGTGCTCCCTATAAATAATCTGAACTCAGGAGCAGCAGTTGAATGCAGTCTTAAACTCATCAGGCCACCTCTGATTGCTCTGTAACACATCTCTCCATGCCATGGAATGCCCAGGGTTGGATGGGATGGAGTATTTCTGTGGGTGGTAGGCTAACAATACACAGAGGATGGATCAGGGAAAAAGAAATCCTGGCCAGTCACACATCATAAGAATTCAGTATTGTGCTGCAGGCAAAAAACTTCCTTTTTCAGTGCATCTGCACAGCTCCACCTCCTGCTCGTCCCGTCTCCTCTCCATCAGCTAATGGCAATTGCAATTCCTGATTCAGCCCCCTCAATCCCCTATCACCTCCATTCAAGCAGTGAAGGAAAAGTGCTTCAGGGAAATGGCAGAGAAACATAGCAAGAAAGACACAAACATTCAGTACCAAGTCCAGACCCTGACATTTATTGCCAGAGCCTGGCAACAATCAGCACAGGAAACACTTTCAGCAAGTAATTTGCATTGTGTTCCTTATACTGCTTTGTTCTCTGTTAGGCAAGTTGCAGAAGAATAATGTCCATTTTATGCACAAGTAATTAATTTCATTATTTCCCTACTGGTTTTATGCATATTATATATTGGCATATTTCTGAATAGGTTCTGATGCTTTTATTAGAAATAAATATATTCAACAAACAGGGAGAGTGTGGGCATTGCAGCTCCTTGACTTGGCTTGTTTCTTAACCTGTGGACTAAAGGGAATCATAAACAGCCACGTCTTGGTGTTTGCAGCATTTTCATTTGCTGTTGCCAAACACAGCTCATTATTAAAATATTACAGGGAAATATTAACCAACCACCACACACACACAGACACCTTTTTTTTTTTAAGGTGACTGCAACAGATCATATTGCTGCATGACTTTGGAAAATGAGCTCATTTTGAATCATCTGAACTCCAGTTTTTGGCTCACCTGTTCAGAGCAATCTGGTTCCTTGATGCAGTGGTGGCTGTGGGGTGCTGCTGGAAGAGCCTGGCACATACAGTGCTGTTACAGGCATTCCTCAGACTTTTTCCACCCTCTTGCCTCATTGCAGTTTCTGCCTCAAAGTAAAGATGACAGGGATGGGTATGAGAAATGATGAAGTTATGCTGTCCTCCATCTCTCCCCCCTCCCACCCCAAGCTTTCCATCAGACTCTGATAATCCTTTTCTAAATATTCCAAATTGTCAGTCTTTAAAAGCTCACTTCTCCAGTGTGAAACTGGGTAATTATATCCATATTAACGGAACTAAATATTTCAACATATTGTTGAATAATGCATTATTCATAAATTCTTTCATTAAATACTAATTGGCCTCAAAGGAATTTATTTTCTTTCTTACCAAAACCACACCTTCTGAGGCACTTCACTGTACTTGTACTACGCTTCTGTGCAGCTTCTTTAACCTGCTGTCTGAGCATATGGCATTCAGTAGGTGTTTTAATTTTTTTATTTTCTTTTAAAATGTAGAAAACAGCAGTGCTGTCTATAGGCACTGGCTGTATCCAATATGTTCTTTCTGTGCACATTCTCACAAATCCTTCTGCCTGCTTCTGAAAATACATATCTGAATCTGAATGCACAAATGACCTGCTGTCTCCTGCAGATTATTTTTAAAGAAATATACTAGGCAGGGAGAGAAATGGAACCATTTCTATCACTAGGTGTAAATGTCCAGACAGGCTGGTGAATCATGACAAGTCTCAATAAACTGACTTGATTCTGTGTCGTGAGACAGGGCTTTTTAGCAGAGCAGGTGGTTTCAAACAACTCATCTTTAAAAAAGAAGCGCTATTTTTCTCTGAACCTGTAATTCCTCCCTGGAAACAACACATTGTCCATTGCCCACTACAGAATGACTGCTTGGAGAGACTTTTTTTTCTCCATTAGCTGTAGAGGAAATTCAGGAAAAATAATTTTCTTTAGGATGAAAGTAGATCTTTTTTTAGGTTTTTTTTCTTCTTCCTAATACACTTAAATAAAATACAAAAGGGCTGAATACTACAAGTTGAATTAGTGCAGAGAAATAATGCTGAGCAAGACACTCAAGCACAACACGGTCCTGCAAAGGGCACAGGCAAAAAGCGCACAGATACTTATTTCCTACAGATTAAAGAAGGGATTAAACTTGCAACTTACCCTAGAATTCCTGCTCAAAATTGCCTTTCATACCAAAGGGATGTATTTCTGGTCAGAAAAGGCTTTTTACTAAGGAAGGGTCAATTAAATCTCTCTAATGTAAAGACTGACAGAACAATGATATTCAGAAAACCTTCCTTTCACACCCCATACCCCTATCCTTTGAGTTACCCACTATAATTCTTAGCCTTGCACACAGTGTGGAAGCTTTTATTGCTTGTGATTTCCTGCAGGCAGCACACCAGCAGCACCAGGAAATGTTCTCCCTTCCACAGAACTATTCAGTGAATCCCAGGTAGCCACGTACCCGAAGGCAACAGAGCTCAGCAGCAGCAGATGTTGTGGTACCTCTGAAAGCCAGGGCAGACTGAAAACATTTGTTCACTCCAGCAATTTCAGGGACCAGATTTTTTTGTTGTACAAAGCAAATGGATTGAAGTATTTCCAACTTTTGCTTGGGCCAGAGTACCTTCCCCCATCCTCTGCACAGAAAAAACAATTAAGGGAGGAGTAATGTGCAGTATCCTGCAGAAAGAGGAGAAAATCGTTCCTCTGTGATTTCCCATGTCTCCATGACATCAATTTAGCCTGTGCTCAGACACAGCCTTCTTTAGGGTCATCTATCAGACAAAACCAAACCCTTCTCTCAGCAGGTCCGATTCAGTGTTCTAAAACAGACCAGCTACTCCTTAGGGCACAGTCTGCTTCACTCTGGAAGGTATGTTCCTTCCTAGTCTCCACATTTATACTGGCTAGTTTTAAACCACAGAATTATAGAATGGTTTGGGTTGTAAGGAATCCCAAAGGTCATCTAATTCCAACCTCTCCTACTGTGGGCAGGGACACCTTCCACTATCCCAGGTTGCTCCAAGCCCTGTCCAACCTGATCTTGGACACTTTCAGGGATGGGGCAGCTACAATTTCTCTGGGCCACCTGTGCCAGGGCCTCACCAGCCTCACAGGGAAGGATTTCTCCCTAATATCCCATCTAACCCTGACCTCTTTCAATGTAAAGCCATTGCCCCTTGTTCTGTCACTCCATGTTCTTGTCAGCTCTCATGTAGCCCCTACAAGTACTGTAAGGCCCCAGCAAGGTCACCCGGAAGGTTCTTTTCTCCAGGCTGAACAGTCCCAACTCAAGCTTCTCCTCACAGCAGAGTGGTTCCATTTCTCTGATAATCTTCATGGCCCTCTTTTGCAGCTCCGGGTCCTTTCTGTGCTGGGACCCCAGAGCTGGAGGCATCACTGCAGGTGGGGTCTCACCTGAGCTGGGAGGACATCATGCCCTTCTGGCGAGCTTGACCTCGAGAGAAGAGAACAAGATCATGAGAGATCACACAATTCTTTCTTCTATGGCTCAGAAACTCGACACACCTACAAGAAAGGAAACTGTACAGTGGACTGTCAAAGCAAGTAATGGTGCAAAGGAGGACAAGGGATATGACAGAATTGCCTCATTTCCTGGTGAGCCTGCCTTTTCTGCACAGATCAACAGGGCCAGTTGGATGTGAAAAGGCATATTAAGGGTATGGTGACATAATCTCTATGCCCTCCACGCCTTAGGGGCTGCCCTGGCACTGCCCCACACTGCCCATGGGCTGCAGCTCAGGGCACCTCTTAGTGCTGTGAGGCAAAGTTACAGGGCAAACTCTTGCATAAGTACAGCAGAGAGGATTTGCCCTGATACGTCTTTTTCTCAGGCTATCCATTTCATCACAGTCAGGGAACATAGGATGGTGTACAATACTCCAAACTAATTTAATCTTACTTCATGTTTTGTGGCTGCCAGTGCCCTTAAATCCAGTTTAAGGAACTGAGATGATCCAAGGGAGAGAGTACTAAAAAGAAACAATAATTCAGTACATGAGGGAAAGGCTAAAGGCAGTGATGATTATCCATTGGATTGGAACCAGAAGCATTGCAAAGGCTCCCAAACCTGAAATTGGCCACTGCTACACTGAGGTTTCACCACTGCCTCCAATAATAAGCAAATGCTAGGATCAGAGGATACTCAGAAATAAGACAGTGAAAAGCATTTTTATAATGTTCCTAAGGGCTCTAAAAATATTATGGTCAAAAGATATTACTTTATTACAAAATCAATGAAAAAAAAGAAGTAAAGGAAGTTATTCTATTTAAATGAATGCACTCCAGAGTGCATATATCAATACTATCAAAAGTACTACTAAATAAGACAAATTTTTTACTTTTTCTTACTTTTTCTTACTTTTTCTGTTGCAAAACTCTCTTTCTTATTTTATTTTATTTTATTTTATTTTATTTTATTTTATTTTATTTTATTTTATTTTATTTTTTTATTTTCAAAACTTCTTAAGACATGAAAGTGAAAAAAAATATTTTCAGAGCAGATATCTAATTTTTCATAAGTCCTGTGTTGCCCAAGATAATAGGAAAGGAATTTTTTCCTTAAACCCATAGCTAATACCTAGTTTTTAAGGTTTTATATTATTTCCATCTTAAAAAGGAAAAAAAAAACCAAAACCAACAACAAACGAAAACCAAACCAACCAACTAACCAAAAATCAACAAAAGAACCAAAAAAACCAACAACCACCCCCCCCCCCCAACCCCCTAACAAACAAAAAACCAACCAACCAAAAAAAAACACCAAAAAAGAAGAAAGAAATCTGAGCAACTTTAAGTTGGATTAAAATTTTTTCAGGAAAAGTTATGCTATACTTGCAATGAAAGATATCAAAGAGGTTTGGTGAAAGTAGATTTTCAATCCATACCACAGCTTAAGTGCCTGTGCTCCCTGTATGATTTTGATGCAAGCTGTGACTGAGAACGTTCATTTCCATAAGTGGAAACTTCTTGAGGCTTCTTGGTTACCAGGGGTTTGTTGGTGGAGGGGGGGTCTACCATGAAAATATTTTAAGTCACTGAACTTTCTTATTAAATATGATTCTTCATTATACTTATTTATTGAGGAAAAAAAAATTAAAACAAAAAGAAAGGCATGTGTTGCACAGAAAAATTATGGTAAAATCAAGGAAAGAGCTAAAGTTGATAACTACAGAGACATTAGTACTGTCTGAATCTGTCAGAAACCTCCTGCACTCTAAAAAATTCCAAAAAGACAGGTTTCACCACAGATTCTGGGCATTCAAAAATTGTTCCTTTCTTTCATTTCTGTTAAAAAAAAAAATCTTCAAAGAAATACTTAAAAAAAACTTTGAAAAAACAATTGCATGTCTTGTTTTCAGGGTCTAGTGGATTTTTGGATATGAGCCACAATGAAATCGTGGTGGGATTTGAATTTCAAATCAACCTTTGCTATACCTTTTCCACAATACTTTAAATCTATGTTGGAAAAGAATTCCTGTTAGGCAGTAGCTCAGGTTCTGGTGGCACAGGTAGAGGTGCGGCACAACGTCTGCAGATGTTTTTGCTGTTGCAGTCCTGCCGAAGGGAGCAACATTTCTGAGCTAAGGCACAGCTTCAAGCTTGTTATCAAACCTGAGTGTCAATATATTGAATAATACAACATGTCCCCTAACAGAAATGTCTTCATTCCTCCCATCTAAATGCACATTATCTAGACATTGATATAAGTAAAAAAAAAAGTCTCTCCCCAGGCCTGATGATAAACAAAATACCATCTTGGATCTGGAAACTACTTTACAGTAGAACCATGCTCTTAAGTAGTCTTAAAATATCTTTTGGGGATTAAAGGAATAAAAGAAACAGACCAAAAGGAGTCACAAAGGAGCACGGGAACAGTACTCCCTTTTATCCTGAGAGTATAAAAAATATTGTCATTTTCATGGCAAAAGAACAACCATATGTATACATGTTAAATATTTGCATCGAATAGGTGGGTATCTAGATATTTGACCATATAGATACACATGTATGTATATAAATACATATATTTCTATATGCATGTAAACATATTTAGTAATGTATGAACAAAAATTTCTGCATTTAGCCATATTTAGGGACATAAATGCACATTTCAATTATTATTCATATCTAAATTTTTATATACTTGAACAACTTAGACACCTACATATAATTATCTATTATTATTTCTTACCAATATACCTAAGTCTGTATATAATAAACATACATTTAATGAGTAACTACAACACAATTTCCCTGAGTAACTTCTGCTACTGTACTTTGGCACAACTTTGTCCAAAGTTTTGTACAACTCTGGTGTCCAGCTTATGCTCCCAGTTTTCAGCTGAGTGTGAGAACAGTTCTCTGTGGTAGATGTGAGTATCCACTACATCACATCCAAAAGGAGCAGAGTATCCACACGTATGGACTGAAATAAACCTGTGTAGAAGCAGCCCAAAGATAATGCCATTGGGACAACATTTAAAGGGTTTGTTTTTATGATGTGCAGGCAGTTCCAAGCCATTTGAAATCTAACTGCTGTATCTTTGATTGGCTTCTTGGGTAGAAAAAACTGCTGAGCCTGGCAAAGGTGGGCAGGGGATGATGTGAAGGGAACATCTGATAATTTTCATTCGCCAGAAGGCAATTACCAGCTTGTTTTCTGTATGAACTGAGCATGCAGAATGCCAGTACCAGTGAACTGTGCATCAACCCAGCACAGGCACCACCCAGGAATGGCACTTCCAATGAGGAGAAACACAGGTGAGGAGCAAGGATGTTTGTCAGTAGCACTGGCAGAAGATTTAGCATTTATTCTCAGCACAGACCACCTGGCCTTGAGTTCCCTCCACAGCTTATATTTCATTCTACCATTCATCACTGGATGTCTCATTTTAGTGCATATTATGTTGTACTGAATTTACCAGTGCTGAATTACTCTGGTGATGGAGTTTTCCAGTGACCATACTAGGAACTCTGTCTTGGTTTTGTCTTGTCTTGGACAACATAAAAAATGTGGAGAAGTTCCCATCTTATTGATTCCTGGGGGTTTGGGGGTGGGGGAAGTGTTAATGTATTCAGGATTAAAAGTCAGACCTGACACAGCCCTCAGCAGTGGCTGCTGCTCAGCTTTAACCAAGCTAAAAAACAGCCATCTATCTTCTTGTTTTGTTTCATATCTCTTAGCTTTGAATCTATAAAAGCACTTTACATCTCATCTATACATCTTGTTAAACAGCCTTCTGTGGCAAACTCTGACAGGAGCTTTGGAAACTGCTAATAAAAGTGTCAGCTTGTTTTCCTTCCCCCTCCTTGTTCTGATTGCAGTAATGAGCTACAAGGGAATTCCTGCTGGAAAACACACAAGTCCATGTAGTTTAAATGACAAATTTTTAATGAGGTTAGGAGTCGGTAAATTATTTCAGAGAAAGTTTTATTCAGAGAAAAGTTTTAGTTTCAGGCAGTCCTGAAGATCTCCCAAATTCCATTGGAATGTTCCTGATAGTTTCAGCTGGGTGACAAAAAAAAAAAAAAGTATTTCTTTTCCTCTGAACTTTCAGATGGAATTGCAAAGATCCTTTAAGCTTTGGTCTGCACAGACCATGGCAATATGTCCTCACTTACAACTGCACAAGAAACACGTCTAGTCATGTCATTTCTCTGGTTCCTCCTTGCTGGATTCCTGAATTGCAGCATCGTTTCTCCCTCCTATTAAACAGGGGAAATAAAAGCATTATTCAGAACATAGAGGAAACAGTCATCTTTTGCTTTCTAAATGAATCAGGATGAATTCTGAGAAATCATGTGGTGGTTATTTCATTATGTGCATAATAAAGTCTACTTTTTCATGCAGTGCATCTTCGAAATTCAGGATTGTTTTTCAAATATGTGATTCTCGAAAGCTGTAAACAAATATATTTCATCATGATCCTTAAGAATATTGTATTAAAGCACGTATTTGTTAATTTTTAACATTTGCCAGACATTATTCACATTGTTGTGGTCTAACACCAGCCAGCAGCCCAGCCCCTCACAGCCGCTCACTCACTCCCTCACCAGTGGGGACTGGGGAGAGAATCAGAAGAATAAAAGCTGGAAAACTTGTGGGTTGGGATAAAGACAGTTTAATAGAGAAAGGAAAAGCCACATACAGAAGCAAACCAAAACAAGGAACTAATTCTCTGCTTCCCATGGGCAGGTGTTCAGCCATCCCCAGTAGAGCAGGGTCCCATCACACACAGCGGTGATTTGGAAGGACAAACTCCATCATTCCAAATGTTCCCCGTTCCTTCTTCCCCCCACTTTGTACACTGAGCATGATGTCACCTGGTCTGGAACTTCCCTGGGGTCAGCTGGGGTCACCTGTCCTGGCTGGGTCTCCTCATCATGAGGAGCAGAAAAAGCCTTGGCTCTGTGCAAGCCCTGCTCAGAAATAACAAAAACATCTCTGTATCATCAGTCCTGAGTTCAGTACAAATCCACAGCCCCACACCAGTCCCTGGGAAAGAAATTAACTTTACCCCAGCCAAAGCCAGCACACACATCTAAATAAATTCAGTTTGCTGTAGTAAATATGAAATAGGGAGTGAACTTGCCAGCAAACTATAAATTGACCGGCTCTTTCGATTGCAAACACTGGGTGAGACTGAAAAAAGCTTTGTCAAATAGCCACGTTAGAAGAAAATGTGAAAATACTATCCAGTTTCATAATCCTCACAAATGTTCAGTTTCCAATTTCCTCTTTTTGAGGGAAAGTATGTTTCTTTGTAACTGCCAGTTTAAAAAGTCAGTTTCACTCCAAATCTTGAAATAGAAAAAATAAAGAGGATAAATACTAAGTAAGATATTACTGTTGTGGAAGTACTTCGCCTGAATTATCACTTCAAGGAAGATGCTTTTTTTGAAATAGAAACACAAGTGTATTTGATATAAGAACAAAATAACTGAAAACACTTTTTCATAATAAAACACACCAGTGAACCTTGACATCAGGGAAGCTGGCAGGGGGAAAGTGCAAATACAGTTAAATCTAGCAAACAGGAATATCTCACACTGAAATGCAGGAAAGATCAAAGCTCAGAAAGAGCTGCTAGTTTAGGAGAGTGTAAATGGGGCGGTGGGGAGTCATTAGGAGTCAAGAGGCAAGAACCTGCAGAGTGAATCCTACAGGAACATTCACATCAAAGTTGAACTAATGAAAAGAGAAAATTAATATCTTTTAGCAAACTACAATGCCTGGACTTCAGGTGGTCTGGGTTGGACTTGTGGAGTGGGGACCTGAAAGGGCACTGGAAGGCAAAGCAGTGCAGGAAAGCCAGCAGACCTTTACAGAAGAGCACAGTCCATAGGAACAGCTCACTCTGGTGTGAAGGCAGAGAAGCCAGTCTATCAGGCCTTGGCTAAAAGGACATCGTGGCAGAACTCCAGCATAAAAATGCAGCATACATGGCTGGGAGCAAGGACAGAGTGCAAAGGAGAAATTTAGTAAAGTAGCCTGGGCATGTAGGGCTGGTGTCATTCAAGCCAGAACTCAGTTCAAGGACAGGAGAACAGCCACCAATCACACACACCTTCAGAAAAGAACACAGGGATGATCTATAAATCCATCAGCCTCGTGTTGACTCTTGGTAAAATCACAAATAGAGTCCTCTTGGAACACATTTCTGGGCATATGAAAGAGTAGAAGGGGAGTGAGTACTGTCAGCATGGATTTATCACAGATACAGTATGCCTGACCCAGCTGTCCTTTTGTGACAAAAAAACTGGATTAATGGCGCAGGGGAGCAGTGGACTTAACTAAATGTGACCAAGACTGGTCAACACTTTTATGCCACAATCTGCTTGTGTCCAAGTTTGGACGGTACAGCCTGGCAAGAAGTGGGCTACTGTGGTTTTACTGTGGGACAAGTCATTTAACTCTCTCTGTGACCCACAGAACGTGCTGGAGGGCACGTTCATCAGCTTTGAAGGTGACAGCAAATTTTTAAGGACACCTGAGGAATCTCATCCAGATGGGCAGGACAGGGCAGGGGAAATAGGGCTAAGAGGGTCTCCATAAAATTTGGGGAAGAGGTATGGGCAGCTTTGACCTGGGAATGCAGACCCAGCCAAAGTGGCAACAGCCAACCGTGCAAATGCCTTTTGAATGGCATCATCTGGAGGCAAATAAAAGAAAATGAGGGAAATGCAAAGGATACACAAGAATGAACATCACTGGCAGTGCCAAACAGTGTTAGCATAGGAGCATTGGTGTTTGTCATATTTCATTTTTTCTGCATATATCAGCTAAGAATAAAAGTAACTGCAAATATTTACACCTATTTCCTATCTTGTAGAAAAGGGGGTCAGTTCTGATGAGCTGAACAAGAACACAAACAGCTGAAATCCGTTGAAAAAAGAGTGGACCTCTGTAAAAGGGACATGCAATTATTTGCAAAGTTAATAAGAATGATCTTAAGCAAATGCAAAATGCACATAAAGGAAAGTTGTGTTCTAGGATAGGCTGGGATGTTTTGGAAGAAATTTCTACTTCACCGATTGAAATACATCTACACCAAAACAGTAATTGAGGCAATGTAAATGATACTGAATTACAAATGACATTCTTTTTCAAATGAAATCCCAGAAATTTGCTATTTTAAGCAAAATATTTTGAAATTTTTAAATATTACAGTCTGCAAATTTTTTACCTTATTTTCATTACAATATCTCTACAGTGAATTGAAACTTTTGCCATTCTTATGAAATTGAATGGATTATTTTGCTGAAATCATGGCAGGTAATTGAAAACTGATTTTTTTTTCCTTACTAATTCTTTCACCACAAGCAAGAATTGGAGAGACTGAAAATTGTACTCTAGAGTGAAGCCAATCTTGAAACATTTTATGCTTTCCTGAGGGGTCAGGGCTTATTTCCTAAGAGCTGATTTGAACTTTCCATATTAAAGAACAGAGCTGAGCAGCAGTATCATGGAGTAATACATACAACAGTAGTAGCAGGAGTATGTAATAACTTCATAATTACTCAGGCTTTCTTTCTGCTAATTACTTCATTAGAATGGCACAAAAAATATCTGCTACTGATGAAAACATGTTCCAGCTGCAACAATAAAATACTGCCTACAAAGCAAGCTGGAAGACTACAGCCAGGATCAGGCACACTCTGAATTGTCCTAGCCACAATGCACCACCTCAGAACCCATGATACTCATTTAAAAACACGACTTCTGTAATATTGGTGCTTTGCTTATTTTATTCCATGAAATGCACTATAGTTCCAATGGAACTTTTCAAGACAGGTGCTGACAATTTAGGCACATGATCTCATTTCAAAAATACTGTGCCTGCTTCTGTCTCACAAAAGATCTTATTTTAATTGGATTTGGTGCCTTTAGCTAGCTAGCTAGCCTAAACACATGAATCTGAGCTCTACAGTGTTGCATACAAATTAAGTTTGAGCTCCAAGTCAAAGCTCTTTTGACAGTTTCTCAAAAATATTTCAACTTTATAGGACCTTGCAATTCAAAAAAGAAAATAATTACTTCAAAGGGACTTATTTTGAGTAAGTGTTACTTGAATTTTTCAAGTACATCTAATAACTGAGAAGTATTAAAAGATGCATCATGTTTTACAGTTGAATACCTTGATGTTTTCAAGACTTTGGGTCAGTTTTCAAAACACTTTCAAAGCTCTGGCTGGTTTATATAGTGATTTCTTATGCCAGATCACAATGAATGTCATGGGAACACAATAAATAAAAATGAAAGAGAGGAATCAAAAAAATAAGAATGGTGTTGTTTGAACTAAAGGATGCAGTTTCTCACTCATTCTTGTTCACATGTTCTCAAACACTGCTGATTCACAGTATTTAAATTATTTAAATACAAAGTCAGTTACCTTAGTGTTTTGCATTAGAAATGCAGGAATGTATTTATGGGCACACTAAAGTGTTTTTTATAGGAGCTCTCAGAGGTATTTGAAAGAAACTTCTCCTCCTCTCCATAATATTTCCAGTCATAGTCTCAAACCCATTTTGATTAGTCATGTATTTTCCATAGTCTTTCTAAGTAACACAGACAAGACTTTTGAAATGTTTTCCTATATATTCACAAAGGTAGGCAGACACCTCTGTGCTGGACTGACAAAATCATGCTGTTCAAAATGACAACTCATTAAAACACTTTCTGTCTTTCATTTATTATTTCCTGCCCCTCTCCTCGACCCCCTTTCTTATGTTCCACCTTACCCTTCCCTCTCTGCACACACCAGCTGAACTGGCAGCTATGGAGCCAAAACTGACTCTGAAGCTGGTAGGAGTTTTGTTTCTGCCCCTGGTGGAAACATTTCAAGGGAAATGTGCTAAAGCTTGAGAAATTTATTGAAGTCTTTTAACCTGTCCTGAATACAGAAGAGGGTGCTTTCTTTTGCTGGCTTGCTTTCATCTTTCCAGAATAATAGCTCTACTGAATATTCTTCCTCTTGCCATTATCATGGTGCACCTGAGAAACCAAAGGCAGGAAAGAAAATAGAACATAATGGCTTTGAGGCAAAGCAGCTTCACATCCTCCTTCTTCAACATTGCCCATGTTTTAGATGTTAACTTTGTAGAGCTTTTGCTATATATCACACATGAAACAATAATTGCTCTATGAATTAAACCATAATGAGAATCCATCTCTTCTGGAACAAGATTGCTTGTCTAGCAATATCACTGTGGTGTTCAGCGCAAGGGAATCATAAATGGGACTGAAAACTGCATCTGTTCTCAGAGGGTGGTCCTTCTGATTTCCAGGAGACTGCTTTATGCAGAATGCATTACTCAGTGCATGCAAAAATTAAAGTTCTTAGACATTCATCAGTTTCAGAGCATTGGGGGTTTTATGTCCAAACCAGCCACAGCACATGTCACAAATCCTAAGGAGCACAGCTTGTGGATTTAGTAGTTCTGAAGCTCTTTTTCTTTTTAATTCTTTGGATTTCCTCCCAGTGGCAGCTCTAAGCTGTCCTTGCCACCAATTACATCATCACCAGGGAAAGTGAGGAGAGGTAGGCAAGGACACTTTCCTGAATCTCCCCTATATCCTCGTATTCACTATTTATCATTGTTTCAGTTACAAGGGAACCTGTAGCTGTGAGAAACACTCATCCAGCAAAGCAGACAGCTTCCCCTTTTAGCTATCAAGGCACGAAATTCTGGGTCACTCCTTCCCTGTGGTGGTGGAAAAAGGGTCCTTTGGATATCTTGCTGCTAGACATGGCCCAGAATTATTTTGATCTAATAACATATTATTGTGTTTATTAACATTTCACCTCCAAATTTTCTCGTTCCTGTCCCCCTTGCGATCAGTCCCTGCAGGTACAGTACGCAGCAGGGATACACTTTTAACATCCTGCAAGCATTTATGAAGGACCACCTTTACTCCACTGTCTTTATTTCACCACTGAAGAACTACTCTTATTACCCAGTGGCTTCATTCAAACACTGCAAAAATTTAAAGTATCCACAATGAGAAGCCAGGCTAGGAAAATGCTGTTGCTAAAAATGCCACAGGAAACAAGCACACAAGCACCTCATACGTTCACTTGCAAAAAGATGTTATATTGATATTAAGGGTATTTCAGTGCTAAGGGTAATTCCAGACTCTTGGACTTTGTTCTAACAAACAAAGAGAAAGAGAGAGAAAGAGAATCCCCTTTCAAGGAACTGTGATGAAGATAATTAGAGGGCAGGAACACATCTCTTTTATGAAGACAAATGACAGAGTAGGGGCTGTTCAGCCTGGAGAAGACAATGCTCTGGAGAGACTTTAGAGCCCCTTCCAGGTCTTTAAGGGCGTCCAAGTGAAGTGGAGATGAACTTCTAACAAGGGCCTGGAGAGTCAGGACAAGAGGCAATGGTTTTAAACTGAAAGAGGGCAGGGTTTAGACCAGATATTGGGAAGAAATTCTTCCTTGCAAGGGCAGTGAGGCTGCCCAAAGAAGCTGTGGCTGCCCCGTCCCTGGAAGTGTCCACACCCAAGTTGGACAGGGTTTGGAGCAACCTGGGATAGTGGAAGGTGTCCCTGCCCACGGCAGCAGGTGGAACAAGATAGGGGTCTTTAAGTTCCCTTCTTACCCAAACCATTCTATGATTCTATTATTCAAGATCTGTCAAAAAAAAAAAAAACATGAGCATCACTAGATGCAGTTCCTTGGTTTTGGACGCCTGTAGAGAAGCCACACTCAATTAACTCATCATCAGTGAGTGACCTTACCTGGGCCTATTCACAATTTACAGTTGGGCTGCAGATGCAGGGTTTTTTCAAAAACCCTTTACCACAGTATCTTCACCACTGTGATAATTATTTACTGACACAGAAGTTCTCTGTGCAAGAGTTCCTATCAATCTATTCCAGAAGACAAGGCCCCAGGAAGCCACCCAGCCTCAGAGCACAGATGCTTCCATGTTCAGAGCAGGCCATATTCTCCTCATAGCCTCACCAGGGTTCAGTTGTTGGGGTGCACTTACAACATCTCAGCTTGTGACACCTCACTACTTGTGACAGACTTCAGGCCAGACCTAGAAAGCACCTTCAAATTCCAGCTCCTTCTTTCATATTTTCTTACAGTTTGTCATTCAGTGCCTCCAAAGCAGGCTGATACATAAAAAGGTGTCCCTTCTCTTGTTTTTCATAGTGACCTCTTCTACTGCATCCAAGTTCTACAGGCACACAAGAACCTGTACTGATGAAAAAACACTGGGTATCAACAGAATTTGGAAGAAAATGAAGCATAAGCAGCCTCATGGTTATTCTAGAAGAAGGTTATTCTCAAAATCTTCCAACATGAGGCATACTGACATTATTCACAATGAACAGAGCCACAGGTACATGCACCACTGCATTTTGGCAGAGCCAATTAGACCAACTTCAATATTTGTATCTGTCTTGTCAAATTGGCTGTATAACTAGCAATAGTTAATAGAGGCTCTTCATTAGCCCAGGCAGTCAAGCAGTGATTCATCAGAAGCCAAACTTGCAGTAAGTTCCATTAGCATCCTGTGCCTCAAGGTTAGAGGATGTGCACAGTGCCTGTGGTATAAACGAGCAGAGGGATGTTAAAGTAATAATGGAAAAGTGTTTCTCCTTTGCATTCAGAACAGTCTGTTAAAAAAAGGGAATGAAAACATTTTCACCATTCTGCAAGAGTTCCTGACATTTACACTGGCTTGAATCAAGTCTAAATTTCAAACCTTAGAAAAGGCTTAAAAAGCAAAAATCTCATTCAAATCAAATAAAAGCGAGTCAATCAAATTCTTTGTTTCAATAATTCTGAAGACTTGTTATATTTCATCTATAGTACATACTATAGATCATGTTTAGTGTCCACATAAGCAAATTCTCAAAGCTGTTCTTTAAATTGAAATGTTTGCTTTTACACTTTTTTTCTGGTAATGGTAATCTCATTGAAAGGGACCTTTATGCTCAACCAGTTTGTGTTTTAATGACTCAAGTATTTTTCTCTGAAAAAGTAATTTGAAAACTATTCAGCCAGCTGTGCTTCTATTGACGTGACTGAAGGGTACCTTTTTGCAAGGCTGATCTTCTGAAACAGTCATCCCATAATCAAAGGATATTGAAGGAGATGTCATATATCAAGTAAAATGGGAGGAAATTGAAGTGCCTTCTTCATGACACAGGCCTTACAATTACTTTGCCATATCTTGACTCCACTAGAAATAGAGTTTAAAATCATCATGCTATCAGCTACCTAAAAAATATTGATTTACAGAGGTATATGTTTGCTCTGGTCTTTGCATGTCTTTGCATTCATAGCAGTTGCTAGGGCACAGCTTCATTTACTAAATTGTGGATATAGCACTTCGAGCGAGTGCCACAAAGGTTCTGAAATCGAATGCCATTCACAACAAAATTGCCCAATTATATCTTTGAAGAGCTGACTGTGTTTGAAAAATGTGCATTGTGCTTGAAAATAGCAATAGGACGAACACAATGAGGATTATCACATTATTGATGAGACTATTTTGCTGTAAAGGGCAGAGTTAGGCAACTCAGAGCCATTCCATTTTAAGAGAAACATGCTGGGATGATCCCACATCACCCACACTCTGAAGTCACATTTCCCTCTTTGCTCTCTCTGACTCATTTCTTAAGGATTTTTATCTGTCTCCTTTCAATTTCCTTTTCATTTTCTTCAGAACTCAAAAAGGAAGACAATGGAGTATAAATTAGTCCAGTTTTGTCCTCAGATAATTCTTCCTTCTTCTGGAAAACAATTATCTTCACAACCCAAGAATGCCTCCGTAGCAGAGTGAAAAAAAAAATCAAAAGAAGACATTTTAATGTAGCAAGGAAGGACACAGGCTCTTTAGGACAGCAGGGAAGATGAGGAGGGGGTCACCCTCTAGCTCAATGACCATCTGGAGTGAAGGGAGCTCTCCTGGGGGCAGATGAGGAGCTGTCTGAGAGCTGGTGGATTTAAGGGAGGTGAGCAGGATTAAAGGTGACTTTATTGGATTCTATTCCAGGCCATCCCACCAGGAAGACGGAGTGGATGATTCCCTCTATACGCAGATAAGAGCAGCCTCTCATTCCCAAGCCCTGGTTGTCACAGGGGGCTTCAACTGAAATCTGAAATCTGTTAGAGCGGCAACACAGCAGGAATAAGCAATCCAGGAGGTTTCTGGAATGTGCTGATGATGCCTTCCTCCTCCAAGGAATAAAGGATCTAACAAGGAGAGCTGCTGTGCTGGATTTTGTTCTCACCAGCAAGGAGGGGCTGGTGGAGAATGTGAAGCTCAAAAGCAGCCTGGGCTAAAGGGACCATGAAATGCTGCAGTTTGAGGTCCTTAGAGCAGAGAGGAGAGTGCTTGGCAAGCTCAATATCCTGGACTTAGGAGAGCAGACTTTGACCTCTTCAGGGACCTCCTTGGTAGAGTCCCATGGGATAAAGCCCTGGAGGGAAAAGCATCCCAGTAAAACTGATTGATATTCCAGGATCACGTCCTCTGAGCTTGGGAGCAATGTATCCCAGTGACGAGGAAGGCAGGCAAAAACACCAGGAGGCCTGTGTGGATGAACAAGGAGCTCCTGGACAAACTCAAGACACAAAAAGGAAGCCTACAGGGGTTGGAAGCAGAGACAGATAGTCTGGGAGGAACACAGAGAGATTGTTCAAGCAGACAGGAATCGGGTTAGGAAACCTAAAACCTTGATAGAATTAAACCTGGCCAGGGATGTTGAGGGCAACAAGAAAACCTTCTATAGATGTGTTGATGAGAAAAGGATGGCTGGGAAAAATGTGAGCCTTCTCTGGAAGGAAACAGGAGACCTGGTTACCCAGGACATGGAGAAG
This sequence comes from Corvus hawaiiensis, assembly GCF_020740725.1. Classification (NCBI taxonomy): domain Eukaryota; kingdom Metazoa; phylum Chordata; class Aves; order Passeriformes; family Corvidae; genus Corvus; species Corvus hawaiiensis. The sequence goes on from NC_063255.1 coordinate 25,988,077, forward strand.
GCTGAGGTACTCCACACCTTTTTTGTCTCAGTCCTCACCAGCAAGCCTTCCCCCCACACCACCCAAGTCACAGGAGGCACAGGCAGGGCCTGGGGGAATGAACCACCCACCGCAGGAAAAGATCAGGTTCCAGAACCTCTGTGGTATCTGAAGGTGCACAAATCTGGGACCTGATGAGATCTTGAGGGAATTGGCAGATGAAGTAGCTAAGCCACTCTCCATCACATTTGAAAAGTTGTGGCAGCCCAGTGAAGTTCTCACTGACTGGAAAAGGGAAAACATAACCCCCACTTGAAAAAGAGGGATAAGGAAGACGCAGGGAACTGCAGACCAGTCCGTCTCCCCTGTGTGCTTGGCAAGATCATGGAGCAAATCCTGGGAACTGTGCTAAGGCACAGGGACAGCCAACATGTCTTCGCTGAGGGCAAGCCATGCCTGACAAATTTGGTTGCCCTCTATGATAGGTTACAGCAGTGGTGAATGAAGAAAGAGCTTCTGACATCATCTACCTGGATGGGCACAAAGCATTTGACAGTGAAATCATTGACTCTGAGGCTGGTGAGGCCCTGGCACAGGTTGCACAGAGAAGCCGTGGCTGCCCCATCCCTAGAAGTGTCCAAGGCCAGGTTGGATGGGACTTGGAGCAACCTGGGATAGTGGAAGGTGTTCTGAATCAGAGTAGGGGGTTTTTAACTAGATGACCTTTTAAATTTCCTTTCAAACCAAACCATTCTAGTATTTATTGAAATCTTTAAAACTCTATCCTTCTGCTGAGGTCTAGAAAGTGGCAGAAAGAAAATGCATACAGTAGTTAATTTTTTTTCCTAGGGTTTGTTATAAATGAAAGTTCTGTCCTGGGATACAGCCTGCTCAAACCAAGGATTCTTAATGGTTTTGCATGTCTTCAATTAATATAACACTGTTAAGTATTTTCCTTAATCCAAGTGTAAAACATTAAATTATTAGAATATTAGTCACCCAATTGAAAGAGAAGAGTTGCATGACTAATTGTGTTTTGTCAGTTTTCTGTTTATTGTTTAAATATTTTTTAAAATAAATTGACATAAAACAATAAAAGCCCATAAGCATAAGAAAATGAGATTTTTTTTTTTCTTATGGCTTCTGAAATTTCTTATCTACTTTAACTCAGATCAATATCTCCCTGGTGTTTCTGGTTCCCTCCCTGGAGAAAGAACAGGAGTTACACAGTTCTACATATAGCAAAGATATTAAATGGACAATTAGAACAGGCATATCAAAGGTTAATTGTGCAGGAGGACTAGGTAAATATGTTCCAGTTCTGCAAATCTTTGAATTAATAAAATGCCCAATATATATTTAAGCAAAAAAGAAATGAGGAGGAGATGATCAGAGGATCCCCAGAAGACTGCTAATTAATGATCCTTCCTATACTTAAATCACTATCAATTTAATTCTCAGAAGTATCCCTGGTTTAAACATATATTTGACTAACCAATAATAGAAGGTAATAAGGAAAGACTTGAGGATTCACTCATCAATCTTGTGTACAACCCCTGACTAAAGGAGCTTAGGAAACCCGTGGAATGATACAGGAGATTATGGAAAGGAAGACATCTGATTAGACAGATCCAGACCACAGATATTTTGCATTGAATAGTTATAACTACAGCCTTTGTAGACCACATCATTCTAGAGGCTCTAAAACTCCAAGTTTATTTACTAGAAGGGTATCCAGAAATTAGGACACTGAAGTAATCAGGGTAATCTTCTTGGTCTAATTTGACTGCCAATTCAGGAAAATATAATTTTCTTCTGGAACCTTAAATCTTTAAAATAATCAAGACTCACAGAAAACCTAATAGGCAGGTTTGGACAGCACAGACACTTAAAGAGCTCTCATAAACATTATTCATATTTCCAGGCTTAAGCAAGATTAAAAGTATGAGAAGCCAGAATCCATAGCACCCCTAAGGGTCAAAACCACTTATTTTTTGAACAGGAGCTTTGGATTTCCTTTAAACAAAAGAATTTCAACTCCTTCAACCCTTAAGCCTTAGAGAAGCCCTAAAATAAATACAGGGAATCTCTTTTTCTGAAAGTAGTATTTTTGCTAGTACGGGGCATCCTTTTGCCACAGCCTGTCCTATGAAATGTCTGCTTGAGGACACCTGCAAAAAAGACACCTGGGCAATTAGCAATACCAAAGCTGGGGACAAGTTGGGTTTTTTCCCTCTTAGCAAAGAGATGGAAGAAGAAATTTACTCAGTTTTATGCAAAACACAGAATGTTACTCCAATGAGGATCTTCAGAAAGGTGCTAAAACAGTTTTTGTGAGCAAATCTGCATACCCATAGAGGCAGTGATGATTTCAAAGGAGAGGACAACAGGCAGAATTTAAGCAGCCAGACTCCTTCCTACTTGGAAGTCAGTGGTGAAATTCTCCGAGGTATCAGTGAGGACAAGATCAGCCAACAGCAAATGCTTTTGAAAACTGCATGCTGCAAAATCCCCACTGACTCTGGGACCATGCCACACAGAAATGGTACCCAGGGAACTCCTTGGAAAAGTCCTAGGTAAGTTATAGAGGAGTAGGAAAAGAAACAAAATTGGTGAACAGAAAATCAAAGGGCTCCACACCTTCCAAGCACTACATTGGGAATTGCTTTCATGTACCGGAACCTGAAGTAAATAAACTTTTCTGTCATTATTTTTTCCATCCAGACAGGCACTTCTTGTGTCAGTTGCAGTGAGCTGAAACATGGCTCAAAAAGCTCCCTTCTGCCAGCTCCTCTGTGCACTCCAGCCAGCAGCACAGACTGTGGTGTGCCAGCAGCTCATTACAGCAGCACAGAGCCACAGAGCCACAGGGACTGGAAAAGCCCTCTAAGATCACCCAGCCCAACCATTAACCCAGCACTGCCAAGCCCACCCAGGGCTCGCTTTCCTCCCTCCTCATCACTCATTCCGTGTGTGCATAAGGTTACCAGAGTGAAAGTGACATCTCTGTGATCTATTTCCCAAACCCTCTGCTGATCAGCAACAAACTGATTACCCCCATTTATGCCCAGTTCTTTATGTCCTGGACCAGCACCATCTGTTCCACTCAAAAGGCTGAGCCTCAGCAGTGATTTACCCCTTAGCTGCTGAGTTTAGCAGTCACAGACCACATTTGGAGGCTGATACTCCTGCTAGATTGCTCCTTGCACAGCAAATTGGTTCATTCATTTAATGGAGCTTTTTTAGCAGAAATACGTTATCCTTAATGAGGAAAAGAAAAGGCTTTTTCACTCTATGAGTAACAGTTTTATAAAATAGTGGTTTCCTCCTCGATTTATGGCAAAGTGCTGTGCTCTCAGTTTATGAATTTGTATATTTTGTATTGATTCTGCTTGCCAATAATTTTATCTCCCTCACTTTATTATCATTGTGACTGATGTGATCTCTTGAAAGACATTTCATTTATTTTTACTATTCCTATAACTTTCTTCTCAATTTATCTGTTGCCGTACTAAACAAAAATCACAAAAATATTGAGGCATTAAATTTCTATAAAGACATGCCATGGGATTAATATTCCACAGCTTGATAAAATCACAGAGCTGCCCACTAAACATTATACACTCATGCATAAAAACCCCAATATATTCAATATAACTGAGCAATAAAAATGAACATTCATGTAGCCCACACATGTGACATACATAGGGAAAAAATATTTATGCTATCAAGGAAAAAAAAAAAAATTCTCATTCTTGAATATTAAAAGCAATTCAATATATAGAAAATTAAGTCCAGTCATTCATGACCATTAAGTAATCACTCTCCTCTTTGTCTCAGTCTCCCCCATTTCTCTCCAGCTCCTTGCAGATTTTACTAGAAAAATAAGAGTGAATCTTCCATGCATGTAGATGAATATTATAGTGTGTGTAATACTATGCAATCATAACAATAGGACAGCTCGCAGGCTGGATTTCAGAGGGACAGAAATGTAATTGTAAGTTTAAATTTATATTTATCTCAACTAGCCATACTCTCTTACATAAATAAGACTCCAGTAATTTTAAAGGCTGTCTAGTAAACTCTATTTCCTCAACTATCAGTGAAAATTAACTGCACAAAATGCTCTTGGCAGGCAATCTGAAAGGACAATTTAGGAGCTGCAGAGTTTTACATCTAACTGCCACCTTTGAGTACGTCTAACTAGGCAGGCAAACTAACAAGCTGATCAGCATTTTTCTAAATCTGCTTTTTGCAAGTAATCTTCTTCTCCCTGAACTCAGTGGCAGTTTTGCCACCGACTTCATTAGGAGAAGATGAGGCCTTAACTCATTTTCACTTCTGATACAACTAATTACACAGCTCTGCATTCATTTTCTTGGACAGTGTAAAAACACATATCAACGTGTTAAGACACAGGATAATGAATTTGCTTTGAATTTCTGTTGTAAAAGCTAGAACGACATGTACATTTTTCATGTACAAGGAAACTCCTTTATCTACAAAAAAAAGGGCATGATTAATATCAGAAATATTAGAAATAGTGTTTAGTAGACTTGATCACAAGCAGGTACCATGGTACCATGAGATTATGAGGTTAGACACATTAAAATAAAACCTCTGAGGTCAGGACCGGGGAATCATAATTATCTTATGATATCAAATCTTTTAATACAGAGAGCAAAATCTGCCTATGTGGTATCACAAGCATGCTGGCCATTTTCTCCAGTACAGCAGAGGCTAATCCTGCCTGCCATAAAACACCAGAAACTAATTTCTCATGTTTGCAGTCTTTATTCACCGGTCTTGGAAAATAAGTGCTGAATAAATTTGTGAGAGGACCAGCTTGACTTCCACTAATCTCTGGGACAGGAGGTCAGACAAAAATGCCAGGAGGTATTCCCTGGAGTCCCAGTCACACACACACAAAGCTGCATGATCTAGTCTAACCCATCACCTCCATGGCTTGCCTGTGGAATGTTTCCTGGCAAAAGGACTCTGGGCTGTTACTCAGCACTGGAGAATGAGATGCAGAACTGCGTTTTCTGCATGAGGATGTCCTAGATGAACATGTGCATAGCTCTAAATATCTATTTTCTGAACTGTGTTTCAGAAAATCTGTGGTCAACAGGTAAGAGGACAGTCACTAAGAAATTGCGAACACTTTGGAAGATACACAGCAACCTGCAAAAGATTCCAATCATAGAATCATGGAAGGGTTTGGGTTGAAAGTTACTTTAAAACCCATCCAGTCACCCTCTGCCATGGGCAGGGGCACCTTTCACTATCCCAGTTGCTTCACGCCCTGTCCAGCCTGGCCTTGGACATTTCCAGGGATGGGGCAATCATGGAATAACCTGTGCTTGGACCTCCCCACCCTCCTGACAGCAGCCTCTGTCCCTCTGGTGAACAGGCTGTGCAGGAAAGAGTTTCAGTAGCACAGCTGTGAGTGTGGGCACAGAGTCTGACCTCCACTGATGCCACAGAAGCCAAGCAGCAGTTCCAGTGAAAATCTTCAAGCTACTTCAGGAGTACTGCAGAGGCTGACCACAGTGAAATTCCACATAAATGCAATTTTCCTGCAGTATACTGCTTTTTTAAATGAAAAACTGACACTGACATGTGCCACTGGTCTGCCGTGACACATGGGGGCCTCATGCTAAAACAAAGATTGACCTGTGTATGGAAAATGTTGCTGAGATCACTAAAAAACCTGAAAGTGAATCTGAGTGGCAAACCTGTAGAACTAGAAAATTATGCTTTGGTTAACCACAATGCTGCATCCAACACCTGCATTTTCTACCTGGACTGCTATCAAATGTCTGGAAGACATCAGGAAGGTCATAAACAGGGGGCAGAAGTAGGATTAAAATGAGTAAGTGTGAAAAGCAGTACCCAGGTACCAAGCAAGTCTCAAGCTGCTCATATGAAGGACCAGCCCATCACAAAACACTTCAGGGAAAGCACATGGGGTCCAGCAGCCACTGCCACTGAATTCCAGCCATCAATTTCATGCCAGGACCTCCTGTCATTAATGGCGAAGAAAGCAAACCCTGCAGGAGGAGGAGGAGGAGGAGGAGGAGGAGGAGGAGGAGGTTCAGCCACGAGCCACTGTCATTTATCACCTCATGTCACACAGATACACAGCACAAGTCACACGTGGCAACACCATCAGACTGCAAACCTTTAATGCAGCACTAATGAAAGAGCATGAGAGCAAATTCCTGTGCCTGGAATGGGCAGTGAATGCTGTCTGCTCTGCAAGGGAAGGGGAACTGTCACTGCTGCTGCCTGTGTGAGCTCAGTCAGTGGGTTTGGAGTAGGGCTGGTGGAGAATTCTGCAGGATTACTGGGAAGAGAGGGGGAAGAAATGCGGCAACTCCAAATAACACTTGAAAAGATGAATATTGCCTACTGTAAAACAAGGACCAAATGCACACAAATAATGATTGCCAAGAAATGAATACATAGTATGTTTCTGGCACCTCTATTTTTCCTGTGTCAGCCTGTAGAAAAAGGAGATGCTGAATGGGAAAAAAGTGTCAGATTTTACTTTTTGGAACAGATGCAGATTTTCATCCCATACTGCCACCAAAGGTAAGATTTAATCACTCCAGAAACCATCATCTGAAAAGAAACAAGTGCTAAATCACATAGTCAGGGAGCCACATCTACTTACTTTTTTAATATCACTCTTCAATAAAATATTTTGGACTATAGTAAGTGCTTATATGAGATTTCCTACTCCAGTTATTAATTTCACCACTTCTGTTTTCTTCCTTAGCGAAAAAGAATTCACCCGATTGCTCAGAATTACCACAAACAATGTTCATCAATAGCACGGTTCCAAACACACTTCAAATGTTCAAATTATAAACTGACTCTCAGGAAATGGACCATGTTCAATATTCACTTATTTCCACTGTCACTTTGATTTCTGAACTGCACCATGACTGACTCTACTCTTTTCCAAGGGGTAGTGTTAGAAGATTGACACTCAGGACCAAATTTTTAAGCACCTCTCTGAGCTTCCCTTGGGGGATGTTTTTGTAGCTCACATTTAAGAGATGTGAACTCATATAACAGATATTCACAATGCAGGTGTATACAACATATATACTCACATAGAGATATAACAGATATTGAGATATTCCCCACCCCAGTAATAATCATTCCCACTTCAATTGAATTAATTGAATTGCACTTTACAAAGGATGTCTTACAAAACTGTAGCAGCAGTACAACAGAAAAGAAAGAGAAAATGGAAGAGGGGAAGGGGAAGGGGAAGGGGAAGGGGAAGGACCTTTTTCAGTAGAGCTTCTTTGCCTCATGCTCTTAAAGGTGCAAAGAGTCACAAGGCTGAGAATACAAAAAAAAAATTATTTTAGTATACTAGAATCTATTTATTTGTATCCTTACTTCCTCACCTACAGGAGCTCCAGGCAGTGCAGCTATCTGAAAGAGATAGTCAGGCATGTGTGTCCTGGGTTGCAGTGTATTCTATTACCATCCTCATGAGCTGTTGAAATCAGGTGGGGCAGTGTTTCCTTGCCTCCTCCCCCCAGACTATCTTTCTGTTAATTGCCCATCATTGTCCTGCTGCCTGACTCAGAGATAACTCCCTCCGGACCATCTTCTGTTAATGAGCCTAATCAACACCTGCCTCATGACTCATTATCCCATTGTGAGATGCTCCACCCAGAGGGAGGAACCAAGCATTCCATCCTGGATATAATCTGAGATTCTGAACTCCAGAGGTAACTTTTCCACTGGATTTCCAGAGGACAGGAGCTACACAGCCACCACTGGACCTTCTGAGGAAGAGCAGACCCTTTCTACAGGACCACTGCTTCAGGAGGACTGCAGCCACCATTCTACCAGACTGCTACCACCACTCTGACTAACAGGGTGCCAGGTTGTATCCTGACTCTGTCAGTTTGAACCAGCATTTTATTTTTTTCCTTTTCTGTAATTTCCCCATTAAATTGTTATTCTGACTTGGTGCCTCCCACTGGTTTGTTTTCAAACTAGTACAACATGATAACTCTGCCTGAGTCCTTCCAGCCTTCAGCAGACTTCTTGCCCCCTCTACTCACCTGCCTTAAAAGCTGTAGTGTCTTCTCAGCGAGGTGAAAATGGCCAAAGCTGAAGTAGCCGCATCCTTCTTCATGCCTCCCAACCTGTGTGCCAAAGATTACTGGAAAACTTCTACTTTTATCCACATGATTCCTTTCAGGAACTTTTCAGAGACCTTTTTTGTTGTTTAATTCTGTGCAGATAAATGAACTCTAGATGTTGCTGGGCAGTGTAACTCATGCCTGGGCAGGATGAAGGGGCAGAAGGGCTGGATCATGGAAAGATTCTGTGAGACCCCTGTAAAACTTACTTCAGTTTTTCAGGCATTGAGCTTCAAGTGTTGAGAATTTAAAGAGGATTCACTCTCCATGAAGAGACTACAGAGGTAACAGCTACTCCAGTACCTCCGTTGCAGTGTGCACACAGAAGCACAGAGCACATCTTGGCTCTGGCAGTGCCAGTAAAAGCCTGCCAGTCATGCAGGCAGCTCTGAGGGAAAATTATCACAATAATGGACCCACACTTGCTGGCTTTGCACCATGCTTGGTATTGATCCGTGCCTGTAACACTGCCGGACTGCTTCCCGTATTTTCATCTTTTCTAATGGAGAAAATTACACCATATATTATTCATTCTTGTAGGCCCCAGGGTTTTGTTTTTGTTGTTGTTGCTTTTTAGTGAGAACTATATGTTTCTTTAGTGTGACCTCTTGGAACAAAAGCTTTTCCTCCAATTTCTCTGAAAAAGAAAGAAAAGAGTATGGAGGAGAAAATAGAGGAAAAGGAAGGGAAACTTTGTATTTTTGACATTATAATAGAATTTAAATTCATTTTAAATTTAGCAGAACTCTGGCTGTTCAGGCAAATTTGTCTAAAATGACCTGTAACTTTACAGGGACAACTACCTAGCTGGTGTTCTGAACACAGCGCAGACTGACTAGCACAGAGTGATGGTGCAAATCCAAATGCATTTCTTTTTTTTTATCCCGACCTACTCTTCTGTGACTGGATGTAGAATTTCAGGTTTTTTCACACACTCATTTTGAATGTGGAGTCTGCCACGCTTAAAAAAATCTGTGAAGAAAAGAATTCCTGGTTCTAGTTCACGGTTCTATCGCCTGGAAGAATATATTACTGCAACCATTTTGCTGTCTGTGTGTTGTCTGTTAAAAAGACTGCAGAGGTCTTAGAAGTGATATATCAGATGCTTTTCCTATTTGGCTATGACAGTCCTTTATTATTTTAATCACCCCACATGTTAAATGAGATTTTTTCTTTCCTACAGTAGTAAATAGAAGAATAAAATGTAACAACAGTCAGGCAGGATCCTAAGGTCACTGATCCGCTTCCTAACTGGGCAGGGTGGAATGAAACTTTGTGAGATACCTGAAGCTCCTCTTCTACCCAGTACTGCTAAATTTCAGTTTGACACAATTTTAACTGGTGATGGTGAACCAGCTGATGGAAATACAGAACACAGATTGCTCTGCAAAATGAAGCCTCTGATGGAGGGATGAAGAAGCAGTGGTTTTGTGCAGAGAGAGAATACAGGTCTTCTAATCCACAGGAGGTAGTTTCTCATGAGAAAGCAATAAACTTCCATGGAGAGTATTGAAAAATAAATCAGGAACCAAAACTGGAGCAAGGAAGTTCTAGGAGAGAAATTAAGGAGAAATGTAAGATGCAATTACTCAGAGAGTCTGTGGGATTGCTTTTTCTGGAGGGAAGAGAGGAGCCTCACTGGATGACGTCTTAAAATATCCTCCAGCCTTCTCAGTCACTATTGCAGTTTGTGAAGGTGCTATTATTTCTCTAGAATCAGGAACATACCTGTTTGCACAGCCTTTCATAAGGCTCAACAAGAAGCTGTCTGAGGTTTTTCTTTCTGCAGAAAGTTGAAAGTTTTGCATATCAACAAAAAGCAAGGTAAGACTTCCGTCCCACCTCACCACTTCATTGCAGGTCAAAGAAGAGTCAGCAAATAAACAGAGAAGCCTGTAGACCTTCCAGTCTATAGCACTGGGCCCAAGGTTGCTTCATCTGTTTCACACAGCTAAAGACCCAAAAGTCCAGAGAAGCAGAGCAATGATTGGGAGTACTAAAGGAGATCTCTGGAGATCATCTACGCTGTTCCTCAGAGAGTTCATTAACTGGAGTGTGCTTCCTACCTTTGGGTCGTGTTTTTCCTCAGGAAATAAATGGACATAAATCTGGGATGGGGCACAGATAAAGTGAGTGACCAAGACAGACACACTTCAAATGCCTGTGCTGTATTTCTGGCCAAGGGGGCAGAGCATCACCTCCTGGGAGAGCCTGGCAAAGTAACACCACTGCTTCCTCATTCTGTAAATTCCAGAGCAGCTTGGAGATCTGAATGAAACGGATCTCTCCTGTGAGAGGCCAGCACTTTGTCAACATGGCATTCCTCTATCGAGAAAAATGAATCTGTAAATTTAGAGCTTTACCTCAAAACTAGCCTGACAGGAGAGAAAATACAGAGCCCAAAGAAAATGCAGGTCTGGTAAGCCTGTAAGCCTAAATTTATAGCCTGTTTCTAAATCTAAGTGTGTATGCCCACCTACATGCCAGTCTGGGCTTTGTGCCTGGGTTTCCTTTGCACGGAGACAGACGTCTGGAAGAATCACAAAATAATATCCGGAATTAAAAGGGATCCACGGGGATCATCCAGACCAACTCCTGGCCCTGCACAGGACACCCCAACAATCCCACCCTGTGCCTGGGAGCATTGTCCAAACGCTCCTGGGAGCTCTGGCAGCCTCGGGGCCATGCCCATTCCCTGGGGAGCCTGTTCAGTGCCCCACCACCCTCTGGGGGGAAGAAGCTTTTCCTGATATCCAGCCTAAACCTCTCCTGACACAGCTCCAGCCATTCCCATTTCTGTCACTGGTCACCACAGAGAAGAGATCAGTGCTGCCCCTCCACTGCCCCTCTTGAGGAAGTTGTAGACTGTGATGAGATCTCCCCTCAGTCTCCTAGAAGCTGATAAAAGCTCAGCTCTTTCCTGGTTCAGATGCTCTTACATTTACAGAATGCATCTTTGATGAAAGAAAAGCCCCAGCATCCTGTCCTACAGCCCCGACTATGTTCAGTCCAGAGCTAAATTACACATGTATTTGAAAGCAAATGAATTTAAATACCCTGAGACCTAAGCTGTGTAGCTGGTTTTGGTAAATACACTCTCAGTTTTATAACCATTTCCCTCATGCTACAAACTCTGGGAGAGACAGCACCACTGACTGTGTATGAATGAAACATTTGTCCAGGGTGAGTCACCACAGGGAAAGCTCTTCTTCAGAAACCACAGCACTGCTCATTGTGCACCCTTTATCATGCACCACAAAAAAATGATACAGAAATCATGGAAGGAGAATGTGTGCTGTGAACATGTTGATAGGAGGGAACAAAAAAGAGCCATTTATCTGCACAGTTAATTTTCTGGCCCAACAGAAAGAGCATGAATTTCTGTTAACTGCTCCTGCTCCCAATTTCAGTGCATTCTACCGCTGTTCATCTATTGATCGAAGGCCCTCTTAAGAGACAAAGATGACAGAATTGCAATGAATCTGTGACAGTCTTGAGCAGATCCATCCATCATTGTCACTGACCTCGACTAGGTTGTTCACTTTGTTCAGCTCAGAAATCACGAGTAGTAGTGTTCATTTGCGCTTGTCATCATATGCCCGAGACACTTGTCATGCTATACAAACAGAACTTTTAAGCAGAAATCTCCTGTGTAATCTCATCAGAACTGTTCCTTCATGCATATACGCCTTTCTTCTTTTTTTTCTCTCCAAATGTTTTGAAGTGAGCACAAATTAGAAATACAGTGAAAGTGCAAAAGCCCAATAATAGTAGAAAGATAGATTCATGTGGAGCTGGTCCAAACATCTAGACTGTATGTGTGGTTTTTGTTGTTGAAAAATGCCACTGAGAAGCAAAAGTTTTATTTTTTATTAGACCAAATTACTTTAAAGATAAATAAACAAAAGAATCAGATTATACTTTTCTTTTTTCTGCCAGACTAGAGCAGGCTAACTGGGCATGCAACCCTGCTTTTTTTTCTAGCCGTCAGCAATGAATCTTTATAAAGATTATTTTTTATTGCAAGCTTTTACCTCTTGAAACTGTCTTAGCTTTGCAACCCTGTATCTTCCTTCACAAAGCAGCAAATGGAAAATCTCAATGGATTAAATGCTCTATTTTCTCTCCACATCAATAAGTCATAAGTGACTTACACTGACCATGTTCCACTCCTCCTGCTCATCATGCACAGACAGAAGCAGGAGCAGGTCAGTGCTCATCTCCCATGATGATGTGCACCAAGTAACACAGACATTACCTGGACCTTGCAAGCCCAAAGTGATATTATTCCTCACTTGCTTCCTGTTATCCTTGGCCTTCGCACTCTCCCCACTTACGCAGCATGAAAAATGTAACACTTAAGAAATACAGCTTTTTGGAGCCATGGGGTTTCCAGCAGAATATTTTGAGCAGTTGGCATTTAACGTCACCAGCACTGAAATAACCATCACTTTTATCGCACTTTTCTCTGGAAATGGCGGAGTCCTCAAGGACACATTACTCTCCACAGTTTTCAGATGGGGAGAATGAGGCACCAGTGGAAGTGAGATTCAGCAGCTCTGGGCAGCGATGAAGTTGAAGTGCAGCACCCCCAGCTCCAGCCTCAGCACTCTCTGCTGTGTCTTGACTCCTTGTGGGCACAGCAAAGGTGACTTCCTTCCTGAGGTGGAGCCTCACTGGAATATCTGGTGTACAAATGATGAAGAGCCCTATTTGGAAGTAGAAATGGTCCTCTTTCCAAAGTAGCAGTTTTGGGGAGAATTAGATGAGATTGAGACCACTTTCCTGAAGACACTCCCTGCCTACCATAGGCAAAAAGCCCATCAGGACTCTACCATGTTTTTCCCATTTGTTCTGTCTCAGTATGCCGAGCAAGGGGGACTCTCCTCTGGGATCTCTGGGTGTGGTGCAAAGAGATCATGTTCCTTTTCATCAAACACAGCCATACAGCACATAAAACACTTTTCCTCTGGTCTTTCCCACTCTGGCATTGCTCAAGTGTTCAGGCAAACAGGAATGAAGCACTGTCAGATGCTACTCATTAACAGAAATACAAGCAGTGACAATGGCCACTGACAGAATATCTCCAACGGAGAAAACACAGGAAGTTTTCCCAATACTCACCCTACATGTCTTCTGCTTGAGGAAAATCTTTCACATGCACTGCCTAAGGTCTACTGACTTAAAAAAGGACAGCCCTTGAACTGGAAAGCTCTTAGCCACCACCATGTTGCAACCATCAACTGAAACTGTCTCCACATGCAGATTAGGATTAGAGTATTCATATTTTTTTCATCAAACCTGGAAAAATGTCAGTTGCTGCAATGAAGAACTGCTTGTTGTTGAGAAAAGAAGGCAGTCTCTTTGTGAAGGTGTGCTGTTCCTGATGCACTCTGCCCTGGTGCAGGAGCTTGTGCTTCCAGCTTCCACAGCAGCAGCTACCTGGAGGCTGAATGCTGAGCAGCCTGGATAGTGCAGCTGCCCAATTCATCCCAAAAAAGGAATTGTTTGGATCACACTGAAGTACCTAAACACCTCCACTGAAGTATCTGCTCTAAATTTGAGGTGTGATGGAACAGACAATTTTTATTTGGCAGTGTTGCCATTAACTGGCTTAAGTTTTGTTACAAGTCTCAATTGTTTGCAGCCATGGACGTGGCAAATTAGACAGGGTTGTAGAAATTACAAAAAGAAAAAGAAATATCAGCTCTGAGAAATGCAAAGCAACTTGTCACGGTCTGGGCTGCCATCACATCTCAGTGAACTACAGGTGTTTCACTGAAGGTGAGAGACTGAAGGTTTTGCAAAGCTACCTTTTGGGTGTACAGTGACTGCTGCCTAACAAAAACCTAAGAAAACTATTATCTCTGTGAAACAACTTATGAAAAAAAGAAATAAACCACCAAAGGCGACATAATTGAACACATGGTGTGAATCAATTACATGATCCACACATGGTTAAGAACAAGTAGGGATGCTGATGAGCATCTGAGGGCAATTGTGGGAAGATACACACTTTCCTGGAGATGTTTACATAGCATCTGAGTAAGATTTGTCAGTGCAAAAGATGTCACATGGGAATGGTACTATTTTATGGAGCAAACACAGAAATCTCCATAGAACTGCATATAATCTAGTGCCTAAAAGGTCTGGATCTTTGAAAGAGACTCTTGGCACCATTAACTAAGCCAAAGCTGCAGGTCAGAGAACAGAAGTGCTCAATTGCAGGAAAAAGAAAAGAGAGGCCCTAACACACAGCTGGTAAAAACACACTCACACACACGCAGAGTAAAATATTGTGAAAGATTCTATATGTAACTCAACCAAATTTTAAACTGCGGATTTTATTTTAAGACATTCACGCTTTCTAGAATGGCATCTTTATTGCAGCTGTCACTGAAGCACAAGGTCTGGTCTTAAAGGTAGCAGTTGGTGTCAGATCAAAGTATCTGCCTTTGAGCAGAGCACGGATGGTCCCCTCCTTCTGTAACTTCTCCACAGTCTGTCTTCAAAGCAGAAATCACACACATTTTCCAACACTCCCAGGAATATAAAAAAAGTGATTATCCAAATCAAATTATATTTCTCCCCTTTCTGCAGGCTGGGGAATAGCTCTCAAGACAAGCTATTTTACTCCAGGGTTGTTTTGTTTCCTTGTCATCATTCCTCCAATGGGAATTTGATCCCTGAACTCTTGCCTGCATTTGATATCGATAAAACCATCCACATAACACCACTGCAATTACCAGCATGCTGATAAATACCAAGAGTCCACATCCTCATGCTAAGGGTTGGATTTGCCATTTAATCCAGCAAAACGCATCTGAGATTTATTTTTTTCCATGCAAAGGTGCCTGATTAGTTCTCAATACTGTGAAATTAAAAATAGAGCAAGATATTTTGTTCTGCATTTTGTGTTAATGGTTTAGCCTCAGCAGTGTATCTGTTCCACAAAAGCTTTGAAAAGCATACAAATTAATGACAGGATATGTACCACAAAAACCACCACAATTTCAGCATCTAATTAGCACAGTGTGGCAACATTCACACTGTGATCCTGTTCACCACAATCTCCTTTGTAAGACTTTATTTTCCACTTCCAAATTAATGTTAAGACAGCTGATCTCACATTCCACACATCAAGCCATAAACATTTATCAAGGTGTCAACAGAGAGCAACACTTCTGGGTTGTCAATATTTAATCTGCAGTAAAATTAAATCATGGGTCATTACACCCAGTTCATCAAGTCAGGAGTTCAGTGCTGATGCTGAGCTGGATGTCAGGAAGCTTCTGAGCAAAGCATATGGAATCTTCTGCCCCATTTGACCAGGGAAACTTCACACAGTCCCTGTACATGCACCCTACAGAAGCACAACCCCAGCCCACAGCACACCTCTATGTTTTTAGGAACGGCCTGCATCAGCACCCATCTCTCCTGAGGAGTCACGACACTGCAGTTGTGGACAGGCAGCCTTGACTCCGTCACTTATGTGGCAGAGTCCAGCACAGCAACAAAAGGCTGTCATTAGCTTTCAGTAATGGAACAATTTCCACAAGCTCTGTCCCAGGGAACTTCAGGTAGTGTGCCAGTAAAAACCATACCTGCTAACCAAGAAGCTCTGCCCCTTGCTCCCCATTCTCATTCGAAGGCCACTGGAAGGCGAAAATGAAAGGATTATGATCCTCTGTTAGAAACCTGATGTGGTAGCCCTCCTCTTCATTAAATGACTGAAAATGGCGCGTCACTGTGCAACCCTGTTTTTCCTGCACCCTTTTCCTTTCCAAAGGAGGACCACAACCATTTCTGGCTTCTTATAAAGTCTCAGCCACCACAGTGTGGAATAACAACACTCATTTGTCAGGCTATTAGAATTTCTTCTGTTTCAGACTTCTCCCTGCTCTCTACAGTTCAATAAACTTGGCTTGATGGAAGCTCCTTCCTCAGACCACTCTGGGAGAAGCACATAAAGAGAAAACCTGTCCTTGGGCTGGCTATCAGCAGCTGTGCCTTCACACCCTTTGTGCAGCTCAAAAATGAGGCAAAGGAAGTGGTGAAGGCTGAAGCAACTTGTCTGACCAGGTCTAATAAGAGGAAAAAGGCCCCTCTGCCTTATTGCTGTGGCTTTGCCACACAACTCCCCTTTACTCCCTCAACCACTAATAGGTAAAATACTAAGAATTACCTTCACGAAAGGAAAATTTCCCAACCTACAGCCAAGCAAATCTTTTTGCTTTCTCCACACGTTCTTTGCAAATAAGAAAAAGAGAACTGCAGTTTTTATAAAAGCACAGACCCGAGGGCAGAATGTAACTGCATACAGGCTGCTCCTCATATCTCCCATTGGTTTATGTTTGTTCCAGTTCTCTCTTTAATGGGCAATTTTCTTGCTAAATTTTCTCCTTCACAGCACATTACTGTTCTTAATTAGTGCATTCCCAAACAATTCCCATTCAAACTTCTGTTCGCCACAGGTAACTCACAGGCAGGTCTCATCCACCACTGCCATCGTCAGAAAGGTGCTTGGGGAGCTGCTGTGGGCTTTGGAAAGCCCTCTTGTCAGAATATTAGAATCAACTCTTCCCTTCAACTCTGTCCTGTTTCTTCTTTCTTGAAAGGTTGAAATTCTTCAAAGTAGTGTCATCGAAATAAAGTTAAAAGGTAATCAGGTGATTTAATTATTTGTGGGTGCATCTCTCTTTTGCAGTGTACATGTGGTTGAATTGTAATTTTCACCTGCTATCACATGAAATACGTGCCTTCCAATTTGATTTTTTTTTTAACCACGTCAAAAAAGGAAAGCCAGACCTGCTTTCTCTGCCTGTTCTGTTAATCTGCCCCCTGCCCTACTTACTGCTCATGTGTCTAATTTGGCATAAGATGACACACATCCCTGGCGCAGGCATTTACATTTTTGCATTACTCTGGCTTGACAGATTACTTTTTACTTAGATGTGTACTTCATAAATAGGCTAATGGAGGAAATTTACTAATTTCACCACTCATTTCATCTTGTGAACCCCAATATGTTATAATTTGCTGCATCCATTTCTGACATCTCACTCCTTGTATCAGGCATGTCCTCTTTGGAAGTGTTCTGCTTCTGAAACGTACTTTATTCTAATTAATCTTTTTGAAACAGCCTCATATCTGTTATCAAAACCTCCACATACTTGCCAGCACTCAGACGAAGCAGCAAAAATGTAATTGCTTGTGAATTCTGTAACTAGCTGATGTGAGTAAGTCAGGGAGACAGCAGAAAGAGAAAGGTGTGAGGAATTTTGATCTAATAGCTTTAAGCATGAACTTGTACTGTCTTGGAATTTCAGCAAAATTATTTATATAACAAATGCACCATTTAAGGAGCCTTAAAATTACTAACAGCACAAAGTGAACCTCACATAAGCACCCCAAGTATCATCATCATTAAAGGGAATAGTTTGATTGTGAGTACTTCTCAAAGCCTGGCAAATTCTGCCCAGTGATTCCACTGAAAAGCAAGATGGGAGCAGCAGACAGTGGCTTCCACTCTTACTCAATGAGCTCCACTTCTCAGAGACAAGTAAATCTGCTAAATGCTTTATTCCTTAGCAGGAGGACAGAGAATGGAAATGGAACTAGTAAAACCCCCAAACAGATGTTCCAAGTATCTAGAAGGGGAAATGGGAATTTAAACAGAAATGCAGTTTTATTACAACTGCTCTGTTATTGCTACCATTTAAGTGTGCTAATGCAAAACGTATTTATTAAAGAAAGACCCAATTAAGAAAATTGTTTAAGTAACTCTCAGTAGTGCAAGCAACACAACTCCGAATGATGCTGCAGCTTTAACATACCAACAAAACAAGAGAGTATGAAAGTCTACCTATGAACTTGTGGGGAAAAAATAAGGAGCAGAAATGAAACAAAAAATTACTACTGAAATTCTATAAAAGTATTTTTTCATTTAATGCTGGGGACCTGTGAACACTTCTGTGACTTCTTAGTTTTGTCCAAGAGAATGATTTCACTGACTGTGGGTGCAGTCCTCCAGTGCTGAGGTATTGGGAGTTTTGCCTCTGATATGAACAGACTGAGGTTGGCACAAGTTGCAGCTGATGACAGCTGGGAGCAGGACAGAGGGAAAAAGGGCAGAGAGGAACAGTTTTTCTTTGATCAGTTCAGGTATAGGCAAACGAAGGCTCACAACTGGTTTTTTTCCAGAAATATTGCTGTTTTATTGGATAAAATCTCGATTTCAAGTATTTGTCACAGAGACTTCTAACTTAAGTGAGAAAAGTAGGAAAGACCTTTTGCTGGAGTATTAACAATATGTTCATCTCTTGATAGAAAGAATTAAGTCTTCACACTCACAGGATGTCTACACAAAGAATTAATGGAAAATATTTGAAAGGAGAAAAGTTTAAATTGAAAAATACATTTAAACATCTTGATCATTATCACAGAAAATCACCAAACATAGCTGAAGTTAAACTCTTAACAGCGCTACAATGGAAAATTCTGTTTGTCTGGAATTCATTGATTTGCTAATAAACTAAGACACACACTGACAGTAAGACTAGAGACAGCAATAGCTGAAATAGTAAAATCTCTTGAAGAAACTGTGAGAAATACACTCTCTGACAGGTGGATTGGGGCTTCAAGCTATGGCAGACAACGTGGAAGTTGCAGCAGACACACGAGGGGAAGGTGTGCACAGCACCAGGGGAAGGAGAACAAGGCATTTGGGTGACAGCAATGGAAATGCCACACGCAGGGCTTCTAGCGAGAGCCTAAGGCTTTTCACGCGGTTTTCTAAGTTGTGGGTTTTGGCCTTTTTTTTGTTTCGCTTTGAGTTTCTGTTTTAAAAACTTCTTTACTTCTCAGCGCACCCGCGCTGCTGTCCCGGCCCCGTTTCTCCTGGTGCTGCCGCAGCACTCACCCTAGTTCTGCCGGCGGCACGGCTTCTTGCGCCCGGCCCCGGAGCCCTGCGGCTCGCTGCCTCTGCGCCTCCCGGGCTGCCAGGAGGCGCCGGGGGCGTAGCCGCCGCTCTGCCCGGCCCCCGAAGCCTCAGCCCCGGCCTGCCCCGGCTCTTCGCGGGGCTCCTCCTGCGCCTCGCTGGTGGCGGGGGAGGCGACATGGCCGGGGCTGGCCACGGGGCTGTTCTGCTGGCCCTCGGCGGGGCGGGGAGCCGACTCCATGCGCCGCAGCGCCAGCTCGCTGCACTGGTCCTCGGCCACCTCGATGAGCTGCCGCACGAAGGCGGCCGTCTGCTCCTGCAGGAAGGGCTGCAGCTCCCGCATCAAGGCCTCCTGGTGCAGCCCGTAGCGGCACAGGCTGGCCACGATCCTGCCCTGCGCGAAGGCCACGTCCCACCAGCAGGCCCCGCACAACACCTCGTTCAGCCACAGCTCCAGCGGCCGCAAGATCTCGGCGTGGTTGCGGAAGAAAAGCGCCCAGGTCTCAGGAGGGAAGCCCGCCACGTGGGCCTGGGGCTGCGGCCTCGCGGCGCCCGGCTCCTCCCGCGGCCCGCCGCTCCGGGGCAGGGAGGGCTGCGGCACAGCCATCTCCACGAAGCCCTGCTCGGGCGGCGCCGGGTAGATGATGGTGTGCACGGTCTGTCTGCACAGCGGGCACGACGGGTTCTTCCTGGCCCAGCGCACGATGCAGCCCCGGCAGAACTTGTGCAGGCAGGACCCCACGTAGGCGATGTTGCCCGAGGCTTCGCGGCAGATGGGGCAGCTCCACTCTGCCCCCGTGGCCATGCTGGCGGGAGTGGCAAGCTGGGGACAGCTGAGGACAGCTGGGGACAGCTGAGGAACAGGAGCTGCGTGCCCGCGCTGCTGCCGCACGCTGTGGGGAGGGAGAGGCCGTGGTCACTGGCTGTCCCAGGGAGAGGAGGAAGGAATGGTCAGGCCCTTGGAGAAGAACACCCTCTCGGCTCCCTGAGAGTCCTGTCACCCACGCAGAGGGCACCCGGGAGGCACAGCTCACCTTCAACTGGCTGCCCCAAGTAGGCAGGGTGGGAAAACAGGAACGATGGCCCCGGCAGTTGCACTGGGAGCTCCCAATGGCAACCACCCAGCACCGGGAGAAGCCTCACCTTCTCTCCTTTTCACTCCATTTTAATTCCCAATAACCAGCGTGAGGGTAGGGGAAGAGTGGGTGTAAGATTTTACCGGGGGAGGGATGTATGTCTAAGATGGTGAGAGGTTGAGGTCAGTGTTTTTTGATTTGGCAGTGTACTGAAGCATACCGAAAAGCTTTTGCAGATGACTGGAACTAATGGCAAGTCCACTCTTCAAAACAGCAGTAATTTAAAAGTTTCAGGCTAAGCCACAGACCTGCAACGTGAAACAATGGTGTTTTACTGTTTTTGCTGGGGAGGTGTGTTTTTGAGACAAGCCCCAGGGACAGGTAAAGTTCTGTGCATTAGTGGTTTACAAAAGTCTTAAAATGGGAGTTACATAGCTACAATACATAGTTACAATGTCTACATATTGAAGGAGAGTTGTGCTTGAGTAAGTAATTGCTAGAATTAGCTAATTCTACACTAAGTTTGCTTCTTAAGCAAGAGTACTCATCAAAAGAAGTTCTTTCCTACTTACTTTTGTGACCAAGCTGATAGTTTTATGATCTCTAGTACACTAATTAGCCCTTATATCATGTAATATGACATAGAATTTAAGGATATGTTTGAGGCACAGTAAGGGTTCTGCTGGGATCAGGGCAGTCGTTTCACCAGCATTAAATCAACTGTCAAACTGCCAAGTCAGAGCCTGTCCAAAGTTTTGTTTGGGCAACAATTTTATCCTGGGAAATGGCCTTAAGTATTTTGTGCCTGGAAGTCTTAAATCAAATATATGTCGCTCTGCCCTGAAAACTCCTGTTTTAACTTCTTGAAGTAATCAGATTACCTAGGATAGACCCAAACGGTCTGTGTGCAAGCCCTGAGAAAATATCAAGTTAACTTCGGTCCTGGTGCTGTATCTCTAAACCTCAGAAACGTATTGGCACATTACTTCTGTAAGCCCCTGTGAAGCAGAGGATATAACTATATTCCTCTTAAGCAAGGCAGTAATCAGGCCATAGCGATGGCACTCTTGAACTCATATTTAGCTCTGCTCAACTGGAATCAAGAATCTAATGTTGAATTAGGGATTTGGATTTAATGTACAATGCTTCTGTGGCTGGTTTTCAGTAGTGGGACACATTTCCCAAAGAAAGATGAAGACTTTTTGTGTTTCCAGTCAATGGTCTCATGGAAACTAATGGAAATATTGCCACACCTCTGACAGATTTCAGACAATTCATCATTATCGTAATAAATAATAAATGTCAAAGGTGTGTCTTTCGTGAAGTGCTGCTACCTATTACAAGAGTAACTTCCCATGTTCTGTTTGAAAACAAACCAAACATTTGCATTAAACTTACATAAAAGTAGAAGTACCAGTTCAGTTCACCTGTAGGCACACTTGGTTTATGCTGGGTGGGTGTGTTGGTGTGATGACCCACCCTTAAGGGGAAGGAAGCACCTAAGAAAGGAGAAAAAACTAGACAGCATCAACTGCAGAAACAACATACAATGAACTCACCATAACCCCATTTTCCCACCCCTTTGTGGCTGCTGAAGCTGATGAAGGTAGAGAAATTGGGAACAAAACTAAGCATGGGAAGAAGGCAAGAAGTGGTGGGAGGGCCTTGTAAGTTTTAGTTCTAATTCTCATTATCCTACTCTGACTTGATTGGTAATAAATAAGCAAATTCCCCAAGTTGAGCCTGTTTTGCCCATGAGATAATTGGTGAGTGATCTCTCCTTCCCCTTAATCTTGACCCACAAGCATCTTATGGTATTTTCTCTCCCTTCCAAGTGAGGAAGGAACTTGATAGAGTAGCTCTGGTGGGCACCTCTGATCCAGCCGTGGTCAGCCCACCACAGGTTTTCACCAGTGAGCAGCATTTTGTCATTCCACACAGTGTGTTACTGCACACGGCTGTAAGCACACCCACCACAATTGAAATGTTACTTTTGCACCAGTCCATAACCTTTCTCTTCCCATGTGTCGTGATCATTTCTGCCAGACACTGAAATGTAAGTGGTTTCTTAGTGCCCTAAGGCAGCAAAAGCATTTAAGGAAACTGAAAAGACCGGAAATATTCCTAAACTCAGAAACTTTCATTTAAGCTTCGTTATTCATTGAGCTGTCCTGTAGAACCAGCAAAAGCCCACAAAAATATGACAAACTAGCTCCTTGACATTACAGATTGTGACAGGGAACATCTTCCTTAATCCCTGTGATCCTGACACAAATTCATGGGGGTACACCACGGTTCTTGTAGCACCAGTGCCAGGATCTGCTGTTCTGCAGAAAATAAGGTAATTAAAAAATCCCTGTTGGAGACAGACTGTGAGCAAAATACCTCAACGCATTTTCCCTTGCGGGCTTTTTGATATACTCTAATGTAAGGTTGTCAATAAAAACTTACTGATGTCTTTGTAAGGGGATTCAAGAGAATAAATTCTACCCTACAAATCAATTCTATATACTCTTGCAGTCTCTATGAAAGCCAATAGGGAAATGCTTAACACAAGAATTGATTTGTCACTAGATAGTCTTTTGAAAGGACGTATTGATATACAGACCAAGACATCTCTGAAAATTCCCTGCATTGAGAGAGAGGTGATAAAGGTAAAATGAAGAGACAAAGCACAATGTGAAATGGAAGTTCAAAATAAGAATCTGATGAAATCCCCTGAAGTACAAATGTTAACAGGAAGTACAGATGTTAGTAAAGACTGAAGGAAAAAAGAGTCTAAATACTGCAAAATTAATGCTGTACTCACAAACTCAGATTAGGAGAAATTCAACATTTTCACATGGAACTGAGAAATAACAGAAGATATTAACGAAAATATGTGATCTTTAAAGTTTTTCATTTAAAAAGCAGTAACAACTCTTTCTAGAATAAAAATACCATTAAGTCAGCAAAAACAAAATCACTACACTTTTAATTCTAATATCCCAAATACTAAACAAGAAAGTCAAATCTCATTTAAACTGACCAGATTTGAATTTTTTTTCTTTTATCAGACACAGAGTCCCAGCAGGAAAGGAAAGATTCAGTTTCCAGTCCTTCCCCTTCCAAAATAAGACAACTCAGCAGAACGTACAGATGGGGGACTGGTGTAGTGCTTGTTTGTGTGCAGGAGGAGACATGGGGGGGGGTATTGCCAGCAATGTCTACATAGCATAAGCCTGAGGCTGAGAAGAAGCCCCTTCCAAATAAAATCTTGTTGAAACCACTTGTAAAAGGAGTTGTTGTATGTGGGAGAAAAAAAAAAGAAAAGAGAAAGCCATTTTTCATAAGAAGGGTTTCTGAAGACTCTCAGTCAATTTCAACCTCAAGTCAGGTTTAATAACAGGCTGGTGAATTGCAGTGCCCTGCAGGACTTCAGGCTGCGGTACTGCAGCAGTAAGAAAGAAAAGCAGGACTGATGAAGATCTGCTTCAAAGAGAACCCCCCAAACTCTCCATCTCAGCATTTTTTATAAGTGCTTCATCTCCACAGCAGAACTCAGCTATCAGGGGATCCCTTTCATTATTTCTACAATATATTTGTCATTCAGCTCACTGGACGCTTCCACAGTGGACGCTTGTCCTGCTGTGTATGGTCCTTGAAACAAAAGCCTGTGATGTTATGGGGACTGAAAGCTGAGTTTTAATTTCACTTCTGTGGGCTGTTCATTTAAGAGTTGGACTCAGTGATCCTTGTGGGTCCCTTCTAACTCAGAATATTCGGTGATTCTTTAAAGTATTGGCAGATTTGTGAGAAGATGCCCTATTGTTAAGAGATAAATAGCAAGTAACTGAAAAGGGACCAGTGTAACTATCTTTGGAACTGGTCCTCCTTTGACCAGGTTAGGGAGCTCCAGAGGTGCCATTCAGCCTGAAGGGTTTTTTGATTCTATGAAAAATTCCAAACAAGCAAAAGTTATGGTGGCCTTTTAGCATGGAACTGCAGGTTCTGTAGTGTGCAGTAACAGCTTTCAAAACCAAGTTTTCCTTAGTAAAATGCCAAAGCACTTGTTCAACTGCTGGCAAAACCAAAACAGAAACATTTGCTGAAAATGTATTCTTAAATTGCATAAATGAGAGGCCTGAGGCTTCTCTGCCTAAAGCTGTCCTGTTGGTGGTGTTAAACCTGAGTCTTCATGATGACTCACTGAAGCCCAAGGCTAAATCCTACCCACAAATCCAAAACCAGAGCACAGAAATATCTTCTCAGGCTTGAACATGATGTGCAGTAGACTACATTAAGTCAAGGTCACTCAGTTCAAGGCAGCATAGATTCAAACTGTTTCTGAAAATAATTTTTCCACATTTCTTCTTTTCCCTGCACCAACATTTGCATAGCTGATCTGCTAGAACAGGGTTAATAATTTACTTTTAAATATTTTTTAAAATAATTTTTTTTTTCTAATGCCTGATGATTTCTCTGACCTAGCTCAGTATGGGGTCATGAAAGGTGTATGGAAGAAAAATGGAAGCTGTAGGAATGACTTCCGAAGTCAAACAGGGAACAGAGCTCCTATCTACTGTGTAGTCCCAGCACCAGGCAGGTGTCCTGTCTGTGTACTCTCCCTCCACTGTTTTGTGCCTCTCTGGAGGAAGATGAGCAGGACAACTAACTCCTCTACCTCACTCCTGTTTAAAATTCCCACTTGGAGTTTTAATTTTTGTGTTGGCACTTCATTGAAAATGAGCAATATACTTTTTTATAAGTGAGAATTAATATGTACTAATGAGTTCTGGGTTTAAGTTACCCCTTTTGCCTTTCTTGTCCATGCAAGGCTGACTAGGTAACTTGCTGAGCCTGTAAACTCTGTGTCTGGCCTGCTCAGGTAGCAATTAAATAAAGAGGAGGAGATGGAAGAGTAATAAATTAACTGTGTCTAGAAATCATCCTTCTCCACTCCCTTTTTTGATGATTCCTTCACTGTGCTTCTGTGGTAGTTACAGACCAGATCAGTGACCTCAGGATTGCTGTAACTTCTTACAGGTCCCTACAAAAGCCACTGCAGAAGGAGTGGCCTCACTTCACCTCAAACAATCATCTTTGAGAAATAAATACAACTCCCAAACAAAGGTCTTTTTCCTCCAGAAGCCACCCCCATTTCCTGCCCTGTATGCCAGCCTGAAATAGTGGTTATGCCTCTTCATTTCTGCTTTGAAAAGCCTGTGCCACATCAAGCTCCACACCCACAAATGCTGGTAGTGAGTGGACAGTTTGCGCACAAACAGTTTACAGGTGCCTTGGCAGTGGTGTGCATTGTGTGGACCACGGGAGGTGGTAATGCAGAAAGAGTACACACACGCCCTGACTGTCCTGCAGTTACTGACAGGGCTATGCAAAACACTTCAAAAGTAAAAAAACCTTATGCATTTCAAGGGTTATAACTTGAGTGGATCACAGCAGGTATATGTCACCTCTCAAAGACATCACTACTACACTATTTCAATTCATTTGTGAGCTGCCTTTACAACCCTTCCACACATCATGGACCACATCTGGACATCATGTTGCCTCCCTCCCCCTTTTCTACTGCAACTGCATTGCAGATTCCACAAACTGATCTCCACAAAGATCAGTTGTGGTATAACTAATTACATCTTGAAATTAGTTGTGCTCATTTTCAGATATTGCTAATTTAATATTCTTGTTGTAGGCATAGAAACTGCACTGAGAAATAGAAAGCCTGTTAGCTAAGTTCACCGAAGGTGTGGCTAAAAGACTTAATGATACTCATCAAAGGCTCAGAGAAAATGTTCCATCTAAAGGCTCAGAACAAGAAATGAAACACAGTCTCTCGTTTTTTGCAGCTGAAGGAAATGAGTGGCTAATTGCAAGTTTCTGTTGGCATTTCGAAATGAAAATACCAGGAATGACCAGGAGGAAGGATAGTGAGAGTTTTGTTTGTACAGGCCTGGTGAGTGTCCATGGAAGTCATAGGTAATCTGTCCTTCGCACCAGAGCCTGTCTCTCTGCCCAGCAATCACTCTGAGCCACACGATTGAATCACATCACTTGTCTTCCTTGGTTACTGCACTGCTGGAGTGGATTGAGATACTCCTTTGCTTTCTTCCATCAAACAAACAAAAAAAACCCCACTCAAACAAGAAAAAAACCAAAACATTCACTGCCTTGAGGCTTAGGGAGCAGATGCTTAAAAACTGCCAGCACTTTCTTTGGTGAAAGAGAATTATTTGATGAAGTCTAGTATTATGTTTGTACTACATTCAGGGGATTATTTAATAGCAGTATAAACCTGCAACATAGCATTTGAATACATTTGAAATGTATACGTCCCTTTTAAAATGAAAACATGACTTTTGAGAACAATACATAGGTTTATAATCAACAGCCCTAACACTTATTCTGTGTACAAAATCAGGACAGCTTCAGGCTAAATTTTTCTCTCATTAGTATGCTGGCTGCTTGAATGTGAAATAACTCAGTCTTTATGCTAAAATTCAGTGTTTTTCACTGTGTTAAAGGATTACATAGTTGTATTTCTCAGGTGTTCAAAAACCTAAAAATACAAACCCCTGAACCTCAAAGTCTGGTGAATTGCAAACATTTGAATTTAAAACATTTTTATATCTATGATGCAAATAAATCAGATCTAGGAGAAACAATGATAATAACTGAGGGTGAAACTATTCTCTTTCGTCCAGAAGTGTACATTACTTGTTAACAGTATCAGGAAGGGAAAATACTGTTGAGTTTTGGGGAGAGGTTTGTTTGGGTTTTTTCCTAAAAGGATGAAATATTTTTACTTTACTTTTCTTTTTTTTTTTTTTTTTTTCACTTCATACGAGCCCTGAAACAATGCACTGAAGATTCCTTTGAAGTGTTCCCCTTTAGGTATCATTAGATGGTACCATGTCACATATTCCTTTCACTGAATAAAACAGAGATTTAAAGAGATTCTATTATTGTAATAGAATTTTGTTCTGTTATGATAGTGATGTGATGCTTATGTTTATACCTGTGTTTTAAAAACTCAGTGATGCAGCAGGAATATGAGGCGGAAATAAAGGACAAGTGGGATCATTGAGACCGGGGATCTAAGCCTTCATTTTCACTCAAGGAAGCAACATTCTCTGGTTAAGGTAAACTGAGGGCTCCAAACAGACACCAGCCGTACAAGAGCTGAGAACTCTTTTGGTGGAAATCTTAAGAAAATCAAACCAGCTATATCATCTCTAAGTGAACCTAAAAAATACGTGCAGGGGGAAGCACATGTAACCCAGCTTCAATTATATTTTCATTGTAGTCATGTCCAATATGACATGGATAATTTTCCTTCTGGAGGAACCAAGCCCAAAATTTTACACAACATAAACAAAAAATGAGAATGTTTTAACCTGTTTAGAAGATTAGTGCTGCAGATTACTGACCTGACACACACTGTGTGTGATATGATAAAGAAAGAACAGTAAGGATTCAAGTCTCCTTGTGCAGAGGATTTCAAAACTTGCTATTCTGACACTAATATGCATAGTCAAATTAATGATTTAGTGGCAATCCAGACGTGAGATGCTCTCAATTTCCATAGGTAAGGGGAGAAATGGGCACAGAACATGTGTCAGTAAGTGCAGCTCCCTGTCTCATACACCACAAGCCTGCTTCATCACTCAGCTCTTTCTGGTACTGCTCTCCTTTAAGGTGGCAGTGTAAGAATCCATCAAATGTGTTAAAAAATTGAATTTCTTTAAATACTTCATTACTACTTTACTGCATTGCTACCACTTCATAAATACTTCATTCATTTGTGTTCTAAAGTAATTTATACACATCTCTCACAAACATCTTGATGTCCTTTTGACTGGAGTTCTGTAATCAAAAAAGGACTGTCCTTGCTCTGCTGTTAATACCTTCCAAGTCATAGAAGGAAAAGGCTTTGAATTAAGGTCTGCTGATTAAATCTAAAGACTTTTATGCTACTGTAACCGGTATGAATATTTGCTGAATCATAATTAGGCTTCAAAGATCTATTTACAGTTGCATTTTCCAACAGATTTCTCTCCACTAGTGTGGCATCTGCTCTTAAATTTGCCGTTACAGCCACATGAGAGCACATATGTCAATGCTTGAGTCTCTCCCCTCCACCCAGAATGTTTGCAAGGCAGACACCTATTGAACTACTGTGGATGTAATTTTTATATCCTGCTGTAACAGCAGCCATCAATTGACTGTAGATCACAGACTATAAACTCTGTTTATTACTAGAAAAGTTATAAGCATAAGCACCATTTATCCAGTCTCTCTAGATATTTCAACACAGAAAAAAACCTGAAGCTCCAAAGGAAACCCAGGCCCTGGAAGCACATCAGCCCCCTGACCTTACCAGAGAACTCTGTCAATTCTACCAGTTCCTCCTTTGTGCAACAACAACCCTCTGTCTCCTCAAGGCAGGACTGCACTATACAGCATTTGAGTCCCTGTAAAAAAAAAGAGGCAAAGACAGAATAGTCAACATAAAATCCCCCTTCTCTTGGTCTTGTTATGTAAGATTTTGATGTCACTGTGGACAACTCTGTTCAGAGATTAATGCTACCAGGTGATTTTCTAAGTACCAGTAAGTTTTCCTGGATACCCTCACTCATTAGAAGATGTTGTTTACTCTCATAGCATTCATACCACTGCTGTAGTTGCTAAATCACTCCTGTTGGGACATCTCTTGGTACCCTGGGATACTCTATGCAATGTGGAGGGAGGCAGGTAGAGTCCCACCACCCTGGTTGATTGAGTTCACTGTGCTGCTGTGTGAAGAATCCTGTGCTGGCCTGTTTACTGTGAAATCATTCTTAGCTCAATCCAAGTCAATGTAAAATGCAACTAAAAGCATTCATTGCATTCAGTATAGAAGCAGGTACAGAGACTTAAGTGAAGAATGAAGGAAAAAGCACTTTTATGCTACTTATGGCCAAATTCAAACAGAAGTGGTATTGCTCCCCCACTGGCAGACTGACTCATCACTTTTCCTAACACATTCTTTGCTAGAGAATCTCTGCTTACTCATTTTAATGAGTAAAAGTCTGTTTCTTATGGCACATAAGAAGCCTTGGTCATTCCTTCGTGTTCATTAAATGATCTGTCTTTTCCTCCCAGCTGGAATAGTTTCACTTTCTTCAAGGAGTCAATTTTTTTTAACCCAGGTGTCAATTTTTGTGTTTGGTTAATTAACTCTCTGACCTAACAAATTAAAATCTCTCCTTTTAGTATGTAAGTCTTTCTAGATCCTTTCCTATAAAATGTCTTTGCTGCTAAACCTCTCATGAATCTCTCTGTCAGGACAACAGATTTGGGGTGATCCCCACAAACACCTCACATCTGAGCACACTGAATGCAATGTCCACTCCATGTATGGTACTCCATGGTCCTTTTGTCATCCACACCTGATTTTCCTTTACAGAAGGGTCATTCCTTCTGAAAAGGTGTCAAAGTATCACTGATGAGGTACACTAATGGCTACCTTCCCCAGGGTTCAAACTCAGCCAGCTGGAAGTTAAGCAGTATTAGACATAAGATCTCCTTGTTCTCTTCCATTTCTACCTCTCTGTGTTTCTTACTAAATGGTACCTGTGCACCATCCATGTGTTTTTATTTCTTGGCTTTGTGTTACCTTTTTTCTTACGAGAGATACGAGCTTCAGGTGTGTTAAAAGACGTATGCTTCTACGGAAATACAACAATTTTAGCTGTAAGAGGAGTAGTGTCTCTGTCTTGAAGAATGTCATCATTTATCCCCTGTGGCTCACACCTAATTAGTGTTCTTTTCCTATATCCCTTTCCTTAATTTGAAAATTAATAGACTTCATAGTGCACTGCGTAGCTAGGAGGAAGCAGAGGGTCACTAAACAGATGATCTGAAATATTCCAGCATGCCCTTAGGATGTATCCAGAGATACTGTTAAGCACTAGCAGTTTAAGAGGAATTAAAACAAACTCCCCTAAACAAGAGTTAAGTAAGGAGCACAAAGACATTAAAAATCAATGTGCTGTACCTTCTGCTACCAACCAGCTTGGTCAACTCTGTACCAATGTGCTGGCTGCTACTGGATAACTCATAAAAGCTCACGATCACAAAAGGGAAATTCTGTGCTACAAGTAAGTTAAAAAAATTAGAATAATGCTGAGTTTCTAATGAGGAGGTTCAGAGAAGTGAACAGTGAGCAGACCTGCTCACTGCCTGTTCAGCCATTAGAGAAAGTTAATTCCTATGACAGGGCACTTTGCCAGCTCTGACTTACCTGGCCCAGCCATTTTGGAGTAATTAGGACCATTTCAGAGTAGCCATGTCCCACTCTTGCTGCTGCTCCTTGGAACAGGCAGCAGCTGAGAGTCTTACAGAACAGATAATAAAAGAAAAGTGCAAGTGTGGTGGGTTCTGCTGGTGCACATGTATGTTAAAATACAGAGAACTGCTCTGGGACAAAAGTGGCATTTTCAGACATCAAACACAGAGGTAACTACTGTCAGGGGAAAGGGTGGCACTGCTTAGAACTGCCTGGTGGAAAAACTTAGGTGGAAATTACTAGATGAAAGTTATTAAGTGAGGAAAGAATGATGCTTACAAAATTCTAAATTTCCCAATAAAAGCCGATCAGTATTTTCAGAACATTTTCGGAGGAAAAACATTTGGGTGGTATTTCATGAAGAAATATTTGATCATATTTTCTTTGTTGCGAAAGATTTGCAAGAATTATTTGCTCAGCTACAGCTTGGCTCTAGTTTAACATACCTTGGCATCTGCCACCGCATGATTGTCCCACTCAGAAAAATAATGGGGGAAAAAAACAACCTCAGCAATCAAGTTTTAGCAAATTACTGTATTTTTCCTCAGTGCTTTCCTCTCCCACTCTCTCTGTCCCTGATAAGAGCGAAGATCTTTATATTCTCCCAGCTGCTGCTCAGCACATATTGACCTACAATGTGCTGCTGAGAGTATTGCTATCGGTCACTAAAAAACTTAAATTAGAGATTTGGATGAAGCACAAAAATTCCCAGCCTATGAATTCTAGACGAATTTGTTGTGTGTTTGGTTTTTTTCATTACGCCTTTAGTCAATCTATTTGTATGCAACCTTACTCAGACATAACAATAGAACTGTGTTTATTACAGATTAACAGGAACTTTGTCAAACCTGAACAGAATGTGAAGAAAAAGTGCCATCAGGTACAGCATGACTAGTTTCAACTTCACATTTAAAGTAACTTGTATAACAGTGTAGCAAAAGACACATTCCTGCACCCGAAAATCCTTTACAATCATAGCAGTACTTTTTCTCACAATTTTCTCATGCTTGTCACAAAAAACTTACACTGTCTGGGAAAGGAAGTGTTCTAGGCCATATGATC
This sequence comes from Corvus hawaiiensis, assembly GCF_020740725.1. Lineage (NCBI taxonomy): Eukaryota > Metazoa > Chordata > Aves > Passeriformes > Corvidae > Corvus > Corvus hawaiiensis. The sequence goes on from NC_063255.1 coordinate 26,019,637, forward strand.
TGTCATTAATTTTACCAGCTTCTAAAATTCTGCAGTTCTTCCACATCTAGAACAAGCTTTTTACTTCAGTAATTCAGAGCTTTCCTTTGAGAAGAAAAAAAAAAAAAGAAAAAAAACCCAGAACAACAACATCAAAACCATCGAATTCAGAATTACTAGGTTTTGCATACTTCATATTGGTTTTACCTAAAGAAATAATAGAATAGCAGAATTAGACAGAAGGAGACACAGAAGAGACAAAGATAACAAAAGGGGATTTTCACCTTTAAAAAAATGACCAAAAAGAGCAGAAATTCGCAGGAGTTCTAGACAGTTCCCATGGAGGGCCCAGAACTGTATGTTGCACAAAGGAGGAGGAAGTCAGACTGATGGAGGGATGAAGAGATAAAGGATGAAGGTTTTTACAGACTATATTTGAATCAAGTGCCTGGAGAGTCCTTATGCAGGAGCTGGGTCTGGGGGGAATTTTGCTAAATACCTGTTCTCCAATGTGTTGAACTCCAACACTGCGGCTATTTGGGTCCCGAGATCTTCATGTGTGGACGATGTTATCTTGGTGCCTAAAATTAGGAAGCAGAGCGATGGCTTAGACACCGTGTGTTTAACTGGTTTGCAAAGGAAGGAGCAGACCTGATGTTGAAACGGTTTTCATGCCCTTACTACCCACGTAAGTTACACAGTCCCCAGGCCGTGCTTTGCTTACTCAACATACAGAAAAAGGAATAAGCACTGTGTTTGTCATGACTGTATGTACTTTTGATGACATTCTTCTGAAGATGACCTGGTACACTGAGTTCCAGTGAGGGCATTGATACATAATACAAAAAGATCCCAGTGGTTTCTAAAGGCAACAGGCAAGTGAATCTCATGAGCTCGGAAATGAACAGGGGAAATCTAGAAAAACAATCCTTCTGCAAGTAATACAGGGGGTTTGTGCCAAACCTAAGGGCACTGGAGATTGTGCTGAAATTCACAACAGGAATGTTGTTGAGAGAATACTGAAAGAAATACTGAAAGACAAAGCTCAGCAAGGAGAAGTGTCTGTGTGGGCAATAATTCAGCAGAAGCCAGCAGTCTGCAGCCCCAGGAGCAGGGACACTGAGAGAGCAGGGACACTGAGGGAGCTTGGGGTGCTGCCCTGAGAGAGGCAGGAAACAAAGGATGGAGCAGCACCGAGGTGTTGTGGTCATGCTCTGTTTAAAACAATGCAGCCAACAGGAACTGAGCCAAGAAAGGGTCCAAACAGTGACCATAAGTTGAACTTTGCTTAAGTAACTCAAAAATACTTATTGCTTTTCACACCCCCTCATATGTCAACAAAATAAAACCTGCATATGCATTACATGAGTTAATAGAGTCGCTCAAATTCTAGCTGGTCATGAAATTACGTCACTTAGAACTTTACCTTTTCCTCCACTCTCAAACAATACACGTGACTTAAGAGGGAAGGGAGGTCAAAGGAGACTCCACCTTTGTATTCTGGGACTTTTGGAGGGCTGTGCCCATCTCCTCCCCCATAAGGATGCCCATGGGATATGGTTCGTTCTTGTGGTGATACCACTGGCTTGCCCTTTCTGATACCAGTGCCATGGGAATTCCATATTCTGTCATAGCAATCAATAAATCACACTGTTCATGAAATACCATATTGAACATGACCAGACTTACAGCACTGAATTGGTTCTAATCACAAATGGAGCCCAGCCACACCCAGCCCCTCTCATCTCTGAGGTCCAGCTGGAACACAGGGCAAGTGGGGTATGTTCTGCCAAATTTCATACTCTAAAAATACTTTCTGTGAAAGTGTAGGATTTCAGGTATTTGGACAGACATATGATATACTGCTAAGAAGGGGAAGATCTTGCTGCCACTGGGCCCACTATGTCTGCAGATAAGGGGGCTTCCCTTTCCTAAATTTTTGTGTGAGGGAAGAGAACCCTGAAAGAAGGGGACCAGTCAATGTCAAAGATACTCCAGATGCTCCCTCAGAGAAGCCTACTCCCTCTTGGACTAGTGCAAAGCGCAGGGTGGCTGCTCACTCACAGGAAGGTTCGGACTGGTTTGCTTCTCCAGCTCAATCCTTAGAAGATGTCACAAGTGCTACAACTCTGCTCTGAAGTTTTCCCAGGGAGTAGCTTTTTGGCCTCCTGAGCTGTTCAGCTTTCCTTTCCACATGAGACAGGAGGTGTATGTACAACCTGCATGTTTTTGGTGTGGGCTCTACCCCTTTCTGGAGGCAGGGCAAAGTAGAGCCCTTTACAAAGGGAATACACTCCTTCCTTCTCTCGGGTAGCAACAGAGCCCATCCAGGGCAAGCACCACGCTGCAAAACATGGCAGTCACACGAGAGAGAAAGTTGTCACCGCTCTGGGAATCTGCTGGTCACATAAATAAAGCAGAACACTGTGTCAGGAAACAAACATACAGTCAGGCTTCATAAGGGAAGGGAAATCGATCTCCCTTGAACTACAGTAAATTGCTCGAGGTTCAACAGCTCCCATGCCCAACTCTGTGACTCTTCCAAGGACAGAGTGGGACACAGAGGTGGAGATTGCTTTCAGTTTTGTGCTGATTTCATCACTAAAGGGTCTTCCTTTCTTCACAAAGCAAAGTGGAAGTCACATCTCATCCAGATTTTTCTGGTCTTTTGGGTCAGTTCTAGACAGATCTATCTCACAACTGTCTCTAACCTGAAGTCTTATCTGCTGGTTTTTTGACATCTGAATCCAAATCCTCTAGGTACCCAGACCAGCAAAGATCTTGGTATCTACTGGTTTTATTAGGGCAATGATAATGCAGATGTGGTTATACTTCTTTCAGACTTCATTTTCCAAAGCTTAGTTTCCTCATCTAAATGAAAACAATGACACTCACTGATTACGCAGAACTCAAAACATCCAGAATGGAGCAAGAATGTGATTTTCTGCTGTCTCTTTAATGCAATAAAACTACCCATGTTTAGCTTAGTAGATTGTAAAACCCCCACTCTCAAATGCAAACTTTGGTTATTACCCTGCTGGCTGAATTCATACAAGTGTTCTTTCTTTGCCCAAATCTTAAACCTGACAGCCACGAGTTAGAGCTACAGTGAATTTAACAATCCAAAACAATGATTGCACAGAATCAACTCACAATGGGTAATTGCATCAGGAAAAAGAGGCATGATACCGAAAGGTTTTGTTGCATCCATAGATGAGCTACCTTTATAGAATTCCTTAATCTACTAAGTATTTCTAAATGTGTTTACTCTAATTCTCCTTCAAACCTTGAATTTATACCTTTAGTTTTAATGGACTTATTCACTGGATTCTGAGTATTCTGAACAGGTTCAACTAAAACATTTGTTTTAAATAAGTGTAAATTATTACACTGCAAGCCTACATTTTGTTTTCTTCATATTATACTGTTTCAGTGTATTACAAAATAGAGTTTTTTCACTTGCTCTACTATTTCAGTTTATCTTTTATGGATATAACTGATTAAACTTCAATAACTTAAGGATAGGGTTTACATTCTCCCTGTTGAGCCTTTATGTTTGATACATTTCACACTTGGATTTACTTCCACTCTGCAGACAAATGCAATGTGTGCTTCAAAATTGTCTTCTAGTGTTTTCCATGCTCTTTACATTTGTATTACCACTGCTAGTTACTAACAGTTTTAAAAAGAGGAATTAGATGTTCTCCATTTTTTATTTTCTTGATTGCAGTACTCATAAAAATCTGGTTTATTACTCTTTGGAAGAGCATCTTTCCCGCTCTATGAGCTCTGTGCTAACCCATTCCTTTAGTCCAGAATAAAAAGATAATTATATTTTTACATTATTAGTATATTATATATTATAAATACTGCGTTGACAACGTGCAGATCTTCTCAGTTCTTTTCCAAACAATTCACCAAACAATCAGTGTCTGAGGACCACTAACAGCCACATGACAACCAGTACAGTCAGCGCTTTTTAAAGGTCAAAATTTTCCATGTAGCCCAAATCAGAGCTGAGACTTCCAGTACTGCATTACAGAGATTTCATTTTCAGACAAAGGCATCAAGGTGCTAAATATCTGTGGATAAACTAGGAGGGACTGACTCCTAGCAAAATGACCTGCCTCTCCATCCCTCCTGCCTGCCTGGACCATCCTAGAAGCTGTGGAGCTCCTCAGGGAAGAGACTTTTTGGCCTGTGAATCAAAGAGGTGTTCAGGCACCACGGCTGCGTTCTCAATTGCTCTGTGCTCAGCAGCTTCTAGTCCAGTCTGGCAAGATCCCAGTTGTAGTTTATGATTGATGAAGCCGGAATTTCAAGAAAGCACGTGGGATTTTTCACCTAAACTAACATTTTGGAAACAGAGACATATTAGCAGAGCACAGCCACCTGAAACTTTGGCTCTTTCTGTGATGTTTTGTGCCCTGGTAGCCAGAGAGCACTAGACAGAGCTAAGCAGAAATTATCTTATCTCTGAATGAAAGCTGGAAGTAGGAAATATCATTTAAGGGGAGTCAGCTGTGGTATGTACACCTTCCATTCATGAAATCACACAAGCCTGAAGGAAGAAAAACCAGGGAATTACCACAGAAAGATGAAGAAACTCCTTTCTCCTACTTTCTCAATTAGCCTTACACTTGATCACTAGCTGCAGGCTGTGGTTTGTCACCTTTGAATTATTATTTGTTTAAAATATATATATATATATATATATATATATATTATGGCTGCTATCTGACAAATGGCTTCTGGACAGGGGCTGCTCAATTTCTGCATGCTCAGAAGTTTCCATGGCAACAGGCAAGTCCTTGGTGAAACTCAAAAGAACAATTAAAAGTAAATAGTTTTTTGTATATATGTGATGCTTCCTCTGACAGAGAGCTTCAAAAGAAAAGGTGGATCCCTCTCAATTACCCATCTTTCAGGTAAGTCTAGTGAGAACTGAGGAATGAAATGCCTTTCACTTATTTCTGAAACCAGTATATATGCTCTCACTCAGCTGTGACAGTGGCAAGGTGTTAAATATCCCATTGAATAATTGGAGAACAGACTTTTTTTTCCCCTCATAGTCCTAACAAGTGCAGAAATTAAATGATGAAAAGGGGGAAGAGATGAAAATGAAATCTTGGTCTAGCAGCAGCTAAATCCTGATGTAAATGGAATTGGTTGGATTCTCTGTCTCTGCTCCCCATCTAACCATTATCAGTGTTGTGTCCAAGCAGTCAAACGTCTTGTCCAAGCAGCATTCCTGCTCTGTCTCATCACCAGACACGTGGCTGGAGGCTGACACAACACAAGGATATTGGTAATAATATGCAGAAAAGCTCTTCAGACACATTGTTTAAAGCCTTTTTAAAAATGACCTTTAGTTGCATGCTCCAAGTCACAAGTGTTTGACAGAGACTTCTTTCTGATGTGTGCAAAGCCTGGTCAAGTGTAAATAGAGAAGAGGAGAATTTTTGCTCCTAAAATCCTAAAACTAGAACAAGGGTGCTCTGGGAAGGTCTCTAGATCAGCTAAGCAGCTGACAAACTGTAAAAAACTCATTAAGGAGCATGACAAGTAACATATGGGAAAAAAACAGAGAAGAAGCATGACTGGAGGAAGATCAGTTGTTCTCTGTGGTTCCTAAACATTTTTACAACAAAAATCATAAATGATCACAGCAAGAGAAGGACCTGCTCTGTTATCTTGGGCATTTCCAAGCCTGGAGAAATGTGTGTCTCATTCCAGCAGAGACAATTGCTGCTGCAGTTTGAGTGGTCTTTAGAAATGCCCTTTGGAGGACCATGGAAAAAGGAGAAATTTCTACTGTGCTTTTTAAAGATTGTTCCATGTTTATTTATGACAAACATGTACACAAAGTCCCCTGGAGATCTAGCAGAAGAGGGGAACTTTCCTTATTTCAAACAAAATTTAAAATCCCAGTGAATTTCCAGTGCCTGCTCTCTGTTAAATTTCTTAGGCGTTCCAAGGGATCTGGAACTATATAGTCAGAACAAATTGACACTTGCTCTGCCTCTTTATCAACTTCTGTATTTTAAAGTAATATTTTATGGCCCAAACAAAATGCATTTAACTTTCTCATGTGAGTTCATACCTTTTTTGCTAAGTTGGTCTGTCCTTCTACTCCTCATAGGGCACATGACTATTTTCTTTTTGTCAATCAGTTAGAGGCCATCAAAAAAACTCTGATCACACCAGAATGAAGGAAAAAAATTTCTTCCACAGTGGACTCTCATCACTGTTTTGGTTAAATACGGGTAAGTATGATATTGACTGAATTTCCTTTGTCAATGAACTCTAAATCTCTAACTATCTTCCTTATGAGTGCCAAATAACCTTGGAAGAGAAAGTAATAAAGATAAACAATGTCATTGAAATCAGGCTTTTATCTCCAAGTAGCTCTTTAAGAATGGTTATTTACCACTAAATCAAATATCAAGGAAAATATTAAAAGGTTACCGAGTCAATAAGATATAAATGCAATAAGAATTTGAAGCTGTAGGAACTGAAGATTTTGATCGTTCAGCATGCCAGTCTTACCACTGGTCTCTAGTTTTTATGTTTGCACTTCACATTGCCTAAGAAAAATAATCCTCTTCAAACAAAGACATTTACAAATTTCGCTGTGAACTTAAATATTTCCCCCCATAATAACTTCTCTTATATTACTTGAACTGAAGCGTTTACAGCACTAGCATCAGCTACCAATTACTTGTGTGTCCTGGGGCAGTGCATCAAGGCATTGAGGCCATCATTGATTCCTCACGCTCAGTTCCATTCAAACTTGCATAAAATTGCTGTGCATACTCCAAAGGCTGTACATTCTAAATCATGAGAGTTTTTTCCATTACTTTCAGTGGTCTTTGTGGCATATCACTGGACTTCTTTTCAGGTATTTTCAGGTTTATACCAGCACAGAGCAAGGATCTGATAGACCAAAATGACTGGAGAAAGGAACAGGGATATGTTTTAATTAATTTTAGCATTTTATCCCCACTACACTTTTCAAAGGGCTGTTCTGCATGCTTAAGATTGTAGCTCTATGGACAATTACTGACCGATGCAGCTGCACCAAAGTGATCCAGTCAAAACCAGGGGTGGTTCTACAGACACAGAGGACTGTGCCACCCTACAAACTAACCTACACAAGGTATAGTGAAAACACAGCTGAAAAAATTTTCCTGTGAGGCACCCAAAAAAAAATGAAAACTTTTAAATTGGCCTTGACGTCAGAGCATGACACTTAGCACATTAGCCAGGAGACACTGACTTGTAAAGGTTCGGCCTCAGTGATCAGCCTACAGAAGACAGATCAACCTACTGCAAGTTCTTTATGAAAAAAATTGCCAAGAGCCGTCTGATTTTTTGAAAGTACTAAGAGTGTGTGAGTTAAAAAGCATTCATGTAGCAATAGTAGGCATTTCACCCATGGTCAGTCACATGCAGTGTCAGCCAAAATTAGGAAGCCCTTTCAATAAAGAAAAGCTGGAGAAGTCAGAGATCATCTGTGCTAGAGAAGTCAAGAAATCTTGGTGAAGTCAGGAAAAAGTGGCAATCATATCAAGGTAGTAGGAGATAACCAATGCAGATAAAAGAGAGAGGAAAAAAAAAACCTGATTCAAATGTGATTTTTACTAATTGGGGTTTTTTTGTTGTTGGTTTGGTTTTTTGGTTGGTTGGTTGGTTTTTTGGGGGGGGGGGGGTGTTTGGGTTTTTTGTGGGTTTTTTGTTTGTTTGTTTGTTTTTGTTTGGGTTGGGTTGGGGTTTTTTACTAAATAGTTTTTACTAATACGGTTTAAAGAAAACATGAAAGATATTAAAGTAAAAAAACAGCCAGTAAAATTGAACACTTTTAGGGTAACAGAAGCTAGGTCAGGGAAATCTTGAGGAAGGTTATCAAACTGAAAGCAAAAATCTAAGAAAATGTTTCCGAGGAAATTATGACAAACCAGTAACTAGGGCCATTTCTTCAGGAATGACTTGAGGAGCTGTTTTTAAAAGCCCTGACCAGTACACCCCACAAACTTTATTAGCGGAGACTTCCTGAACTCTCTTACTACCAAAACTATTGCAAGAGTCAGCAGCATCACAACAAGTTTTCTCTTCACTTGATTTGAGCCAAAAACTCCCCCCACATATACTTGTTCACAATAAGCAAGGTGTCACCTCAGATACAACTTGGCCCTTCAATAATTCACATTGAGCCCACAAGCAGCTACACAAGACCACTTCTTAAGCAGCAGAATGCACTTGCTAAGGGAGCAAATTGTGTTAAGGAACAAAACTTAATCAAAAACTTGCGTGCTACAAAATGCAAGGGGGACACAAAGTAAGATGTTCAGAACGAACCACCGCAGTCAAGGCAGCGGAGTCATTCCAGAGAGTCAAAATCTACACAGACAGATGTCAGGCTCTGAAAGTTTTCTTTTCCCAAATATGAAAATGCCTCAGAAGTTGAACAAAGAGCCAAGAGAGAGAAATGTGTGCAAATTAAAAGTGTAAAAGGTAGTTATTAGATGGTGCTAACAACAGGATTGGCTATCACAACTTCGTGCCCCAGTGCAATGGGTGATGAGCCTCTGGATGCATTCCCAGTGGGGACACATGCGGAAGCACACCTGTATAATGCCTGCATTCATGGATGCGCAGCCAGACAGGCAGACTAACATGGACAGAGAGCAGCCAGCCTGAGAACTGAGGGCAGGCTCACACAGGGAGTATCACCATCCTTTCACATATGGGGAAAAAAGCACTGCATCAGTAAAGATGCTTTGCAGATAATTTGTGTATTTCCCTGCCTTCATATGCTTTCACATCATTACTGTGCTGGTTCTAGCTGGAATGGAGTGAATTTCCTTCACAGTAACTAACATGCTTTGGATTTGTGCTGAAAACAGTGCTGGTAATACAGGGATGTTTTCCTTACCCAGTGTTTCCTGTAGAGTTTCATTTACAATTTAAAAATCTTTATGGGACATTGGGATACAGGTTGTAAGTACTGTATGGGAGATCACCGTGTTTTGCTTTTGTTGTTGTCACTTTTGGCTTACCAGACCCACAGATGTTTGCCCTGGCAGAGGGGCAAAGCAGGTGGAGGATTCCCATTGCATCAGGGTGCTCAGAAAATCTGGAGCAGTGGGCATGAACAGCACAGCCCTGGTTCTTCTGAAAAGGACCAGTGGCTGAGAGAAGCTGCAGGGTCTCATATCCTTAAATGCTGGTTTCATGAAACATAGATCCTACAGCTGTCCCAGTGTAAGTACTAGCTGAATTTCTGATTTTCCATGAAGTCAGTTCAAACTTCCAAATTATTTCCAGTAAGTACTAATTAAGTTTCTAAATTCCTCAGTGAGCTACATAGGTAATGCTCCAGGAATGTGAAAGCTGTTAATATACCCAGCTCTTCTCTCTAGCCCAGAAATAAAACATTATCTGATGATGATACAATAGACTTCAGATGGAGACAGTGAATTGTGCATGAAAACCACCTTGTAACACTGAAGAGGGCACTACCTCCCTCTCTGAGCTCTGGCTTCAGCTTCCCTGACAGAGGGCTGAGGGAAAACCTCACACAGTCCTGCTCAGGACTTTCTTTCTCTTCACAATCTGATAAATGGAAAATAATTCTGTTTCATTTGAATCTTAATGCAGCCAGTGGATGGCACAGGCACCAGAGGTGTGCTGTCATGCAGCTGTGTGTTTCTGCAAAGCAGTACAGAGTAGTTAATGAACGTTTCTCACAGCTGCTTAATGAAATGCCGGCAATTGCATTGATCTCTCTCTCTTTTCCCAGTCAAGGCTGAAGCTTCACCTCTGCAAATCACAAGAGCAGGCTCAGTCCTCACACAGCCAAGGGAGGTGTGTATTCTCAAAGACAACCTGACTTTGCCTTGTCTTCTCCTATTTTTTGATTTATGCCACATCATCCTTGTAGGGAAGTACTCGCAGTTTTCCTCTGGCTGGACTTTCAGGGGCTGCAGAGCAACATCCTGTCAGGTACACTAGTGGTGACAGGGAGCATGTGTCAGAGAAATTATAAGAAACATTAATCAAAAAGTCAGGCAATGGCAGACCTACCACATAAACTGTTATCCCAGTTATTGCAGGGACAGAAAATGAGGTAATTTCCAGGCTGGCCATGTCCTCTCTGACACACAGATCCCCAAACGACCATTTTTCATTGGATTTGCCAAATAAATGCAGGAAAAGCTTCTCAACAATCTCTTGATTACTATCAAGTCATAACAGACAAATGGCCAATTCAGAATGGCAGTCTGGCATCCTTTTCTTGTAACATGGAGATCATTTGGAGGGGGCAGAGGACACTGTAGAACCTTCTGTGTCTTATGGCAGTTTCAACTTCAAGTAAACATGATCCTAAAATACCACAGTGACAAAAAATACTGCTGAGGGAAACACAAATAAGTCACCATGTCATAGTATGTAGTCATCATTTTGTGCAATGTTCATTGACTTGAACAAAATGATGAAACTTTATTCCCTGGTGAGAAGTTGAAGTAATGCAGGCCTATTTATAGCCCCCAAACACAGAAAGAACACCTATCATCTCTACAGTCCAACTTCCATCTCACCTTTCAGTTGTCGTGAATATTTTTGGTTGCAGAAGGCAGAAATAGATAGCAAACTAATTAACTCATTGACTTGATTCTCCCATTCAAAATGTTGCCATCTTTAGGAAATAGCAGAGGACACAAAGGGTCATCCCTTACTGCAGAGCTCAGCGTACTGCATGTATTTTGGGTTACATTTTGGTTGCACTGGGTGGCTTTTCCTTTTGCAAAAATATCCCTATAATTGCAATACATAAAATAATCTTCAGCTCCAGAACGTTTATGCTCAATTCATGCAAATATTTAATCCTCTATTACATAAAACATGAGCTGACACTGCACTTATTGTCATGAGCACTTCATTAAACACATTCTTGGTCATGTATAATGTAGTAGACATTGTTTGCTAAAGGAGCAGGTCAGTTGGCGTGTATTGGCTTACATTTTAAATCCCCACTAGCCAAGCCATGAAAATAATTTTCAGTCTGATTGTCACACATAAAAATGGGAGAAAAACCTTGGAGATCTAGCAGAGTTGCTCTTGAACAAATTCAGTTCCAACATGCAATATTGAAATATCAATTTTAAGATGTGCTTGTAGAAGATTAATTCATTTTTTGATTTGATTAATTGTGTACATAAAAATGGCAATAGCAATTTTATGCAGCTTAATAAACTAATATTTTTCACTTTTCCTCAAGACAGTCATCCGGCTAAACAGTCACACAACTCTCACAAGGATTTTGCTAGTCATTCGTGTTCCTCCAGGATGCAAAAAGATAATTTCCCAACTGCTCCCTCTCTCTAAATTACTCAGGAATTAACTTCTGGATTCTGAAGAAATCCTTCTACACTCCTCCAACTCTGTGAGGAAGGGGTGCATATTCACTGGTGTGCCAGCACTCCCACCAAAGCAGAGGCTCACCTACAAATCTCAGAAGTACCAATCTGCACAAAATTCATGTCACTTTGGCTTGAACTTGGATATGGGTGTACCAAAATGGAATAACAATAGGATGCAAGGTTTCTGTAATACTGGAACACAGTTTCAGATAAGGGCGTGAGTGGTGTGATCATTCCAAAGGGCAACAGTGGGTAAAGCTACACAAGAAGGATGAGTGGGAAGAAAAAAATCAAAATAAGTGGGAGAGTGAGTAGAAAAGAAAGCCTCCCCCTGTGGTCAGGCAGGACAACAGCATAAATGGAGGCATGAAGAGGGAGAAGCTGAGAAGAAGGAAATTGAATTCAGCTTAGTTCTGATTTTTCTCCCTGAAGCTCTCTCAATTCCGCTCACCTTGACTTCAGGGCAAGCACCAAGGAGGGACTCCAGCCCTCTGGGCTCCCTGTTTGGCATCAGCTCCACAAATGGTAAAAGGCACAGCTAATTTAGAATAGAATTGTTTAATTTAGTGGTTCAGTGTCTAACAAGTGCTGCTTAACGTGGTGTGAGAACTGGCCACCAGCAGCAAGGGTATCGTTAATTAATTAATTCAATAAAGCTTAAAACTGGCCTGATTGTCAATCTTTTAAACACTCCCATCACAGCAAGCCCAAAATTCCTGAGACAGATAGATAGATAGATAGATTGATGGATGGATAGATATGTACACATCTATTTTGTTGCAACAGTCTACACAGAAATAGGCATTTTAGAGTGCACACAGGATCTCCCCCCAAAAAAGGAACCAGTGGGAAAAGTCTTGGGTTCTATCTGCCTAATGCAAAGTTGTTTTTCTGATAAGACTCCTGTGAGAGAGAAGACCCAGTGATCCTCCTCTTCCAATACATCTTGACTCTGGAATAATGGTTGGATTTCTCTCTTGTCTAAATACATGGAAAGTGATCCTTCCAACTGTTACATGCAACTATACCATACTGCTGATTTAAAATGGTCTGTGAAAGCAAAGAAACCAGACACAAATCTCTCAAGAACACTTGAGCTTGTTAAAACTGGGCAAAAATGTTGCAGCTTCCAGATACATGCCTCTTCTAATAATTTGGCATCCAAGACAGAGTTACAACTGGAAGTGATAATGTAAAGACAGCTCATGTCAAACATTCTACAATAATCTCACTTGCATATTTCCTTTCAACTGATCAGTTATCTAGCCACAAGGAGAAAAAAAACCAACCCAAACCTCAAATAACTTCTAGCAACAGGGCTTGAAGTAAAAGAAGTAATTTTCAGGAACTGACATTTCAGGAGGGAGGCCTCAACACTTCTACTCACATTTAACAGATCCTAATGTAGCTTGAAAAATATTTTAAACAAAAGTTTAAAATAAAACCTTTTCTGAATTGGGTTTGGTAATTTTTCAAATTATAGTTAGATCAAAGGTTTTTGCTGTATGTAGATTTACTGCCATGGGATTTTTTTTCAGGACCTGTAGTTCACACATGGATCTTCTGAGGTCTTTTCTGTTCCAGCCTTTAAAGAAACGTGCAGCCTACCATCCAAGCATGACCATCTCTCAGAAAAAAATTGTGACAACACTTTTCCCTCAGGATTTCTCACTTTACGTGAAATACTGAGGTTCAGAGACTCAGAGGTTGACAGGCTGGTTTGCTGCAGTTCAGGATTTAGTCCTATTGGCCATGACAAGGTGCAGTCAGTGAAGCTGTTAGATAACAATTTCAGTATGTCCCACTTCAGAAATCAAGCAGTAACCCTGCATTTTCTCATCTCATAAGCCATTAAAAGTAACCATTTTTTTCCAAAAGTCCCTCACTGTACAGGAAACGAACCCACCTGGATGTTCCCATGATTTCACAAGAAAATCTCTGGAGGCTTGGGTTGTGTCTGTTTTTGCATCTCCCCTGCAGCTGAGCAGTCTCAAGCCTCCAGCCACTTCTGACCTGGGGGCAGACCCCTGGCTGCTCCTCACCAGCAGAATGGTGAGAAAATGGAACAACTTCACCTTAATCACAAGGTCAAGCTGTAAACTACAGCAAGGTTCCCATGCTCCTCACCTCCAACAGAGAAATTCTATTGAATTTCACTCAGCCTGTGCACTTTGTTTTTTGGCAAACAGTGCTCATTCTGACACAACCTTGCCGTGTGAGTACACAAGTGAATATATATTTGGAATATATATTTGCTTTAAAGCAAAGCCTTAACTTAGAACAATGTATAGTGTGCTGGGCATGTAACCTGTGGGAATAAGATTCAGTGCCTTTTTAATAAAATCTGTAGGTTCAGGGAGTATGTTTTCCTTACAAAGCCTGCTGTGAGAGGAGGAATTCTCCACAAAAACTATGTATTTCAGTAAGAGGCAACAATTCTTCCTTAATTTTTTCCATCCTTCCATTTCCTCCTTGGTAAATGAGTATAATATACTTTCACTAACTACAGAGGAGGAAGTAATTTAATTTACTATCAACGGATAATGTTGTATTTCTTAATGCTACATAAACTGCCCTTAACATTGGCTAACCTCACCCCTATGAAATAGAGTTAGCAAATACCTACTGCCTGCTTTTATGTGTCCCTGTCCATTTCATAACTGGGAGCTCTGAACTTAACTATTGGAACTTAATTATTGGAAGCAGAAGCAGGAAGTAATACACACCAGTAAATGTCTTCACACACCCCAAAAAATTGGTTTTGCTTGTGAAACCATAGTCACTGAAACCTTGATGTTCAGATTTGACAACAGCAACAATAACTGAGCAGCTGAGACTCAAATGTGACCACTGCCACTGCTGTGTGATACCCCACATGGCATTCATATATGCCACTCATGTGAAACCCCCATCAAGTTTCTCCATTAAAAAATTAACGTTACTGCATACTGGGAGTACACATCAGGAAAATATTCTGGACCCACTGCTGTGTTGTACCTGAACAAGATGACTGAACAGTTACCTAATGGAAGCCAAGCAAGTCCTGGAGCAATGCAGTTTTCCAGTCCATTACCAACTCAGACTCATTGTGAACCCCCAAACTGGTTATTTATCTTAGTGGGGCTTTTTATTGGCAATGAACTTTTCAAGCTGTAACTGAAATATTAGTGCATATTTTCTTCTCATTTGTTCCTTGCTCAATCCTTGAGTCCAAGCAGATGGAGGAACAACAACAACAAAGTGCTTCTATCCCTCTGTATTTCCACTGTCAGTTGCTAGAATATACAGTCTCAATCTGTTAGATTACTAAAAATTCTGCAGAAGAGGTCAGATTTCATAGAAACCCCAGAGGGTTTAGTGAAAGTAATCTAGGAAAGCAGAAAAAGGTAAGTATTCTCTACCACACATCAACACAAACAGCTTAAAGAGAAGCACAGATGAGCCAGAACGCTTGGCATCAAGAGAGGCTCTGTGTAAAGAGGTGTTTCCAACTCATCATAGGGTGACAGTAATAAGTAGAGTAGATTTTTTAAGACAAATAGATTTGGTCATGAAATGGCTGCTTCTAAAACCAGTCATCCTGGCAGGTAGCCCATGCAGTCGCAGTGCTTCACACCAGGAAATTCAGCTTTCTGGGATACAGGTAAACAATTTCAGAAGGGTGAGCCGCAGCACAGAAAAGAGCAGCCCCTGTCTGCTGGCAGCTTCACAGCTCTGAACATGCACTTTGTTCAGAAGCACTACTGTGATCCAGAAGGACATGTTTTCAAACAGGTTTCTCATCTCGAGAATTCAAAATCTGTCCTTCCCTCCAAGTGCTTAATTATCCTTGAAAAAGAGGAACTTCCATGAAAACAGAACTTACAGATATCAAATTATTTTTAACTTCTATTTTACTCTCATCTTCTGTTTAAAATCACAGGGAGCAGCTAGAGATAAATATTAGAGGATCCTTTCTGAAATGAAGTGTGTTTTGCAGACTCATAGTCAGCATGACACCCTGATGCTAACAGGAACAAGGAGCACAGAGAGGAGTTCAGCCGACAAGAGGAGTGCAAACTGTCATCACTTCCTTCTTTCCAGGACTGACTAAAGAAACTTCACAGGACCTGCTGTATCAGAAAGTTCGGTTTCCTGAGAATCTCAGTGTTTCCTGTGAACTGCCTCACCTTGATCAGACATTGTCAGCATATTGAGCCCACGTTGTATCACAACAAAGCATTTCATTCTGACTCCTCTGACAGCAGTTCGGAGCCAGGCATTCCAAACAATGCTTGGGTAAGGCCATTACGAGTTCATTGACCCTTGAAATCATTGAATTTTAAACTTCCACTCCATAAGGCTTTTCCAGCTTGCTTGTGTTTCGGACTCTTGCAGAGTGCAGAAACTGCTTATGCATTGAGGCCTGTCTGCTTTTTTTTTCTCAAAACACCAGTTTTCTAATCAAAGAAGGGGACAGCAATGCATTAAATAAGGTGCTTACATGTAGGATTACTCCACAGCATGCATATTGTCTCAGTGTTTTAAGGAAGAGAACTTTAAATGTGCCAGCTTTGCCACTGATTGCGCAACTGGCCTATAAGGCAGTAATTAATAATTTATCAGAATCAAAAAGGGGTTGCACGTTTATTCAAACATTGCGGCTAACAACACTCAAAATTCATTTTTGCGAGAGATTGGCAACATCCTGTCTCTTTTTGCTCAAAATAATCAATGAGCTTTGAGTTCACTGTTCTTTTTCATCTGCATCTAATGCACCTCTTGCATTAGAAAATGTTTTCACTTATACCCTGTGTGCTCGATTAAACCTCAGTGAGTACTATAGCCGTAAAGTAAGAGTAATTTTGAGGACACCTGTGAATGAATGAGTAGAATAACAGTATTAGCTTGGCCAGTTTTTTCTAAGCCACTGCTGCCGTTACAGCACCTCTATCATGACACCAATTCTGACAAAACAGTAATCCCATCAGGAAGTCAATAGTAAGCTGCTCAAAGCCGGTGATTTTGTGCTTTATACTGATTTCTTCTGTTTTCCACTCCCTTTTCTTCCTTTACATCTTTCCTACTCATCCTCCCTTTCCCCTCCTCTCTCACCACTATCTTGCCCTTCCTTCCCCTCCTCCTTTTCCCTTGCTTCCTCCCTATCTGTCCCTCCTGACTCGTGAAATCCAAAAATTCAGTAAACAGAATCTGAGAAACACAAATTCCAAGGCAGTAAAAATAATTTTAAAAGCCTGAATACTTAACAACCTATTGAATTTTCACACCTGCATGCCAGGTGGGTGAATCACTTTGTGCTTTCAGACAAGACTCACAGATTCAAACCCATCCTGCAGGAGGATTTGGTGCTGTGACTTGCCCTATCCTTTAACCCGGTTTACACATCCCAAATTCCCCATTAGTTGTCCATGGACTGAATCAGCCCTCCTGGGTGGAGGATTGTGAAACAGCAGCACCTGAGTCCATCTTGGAAATGCCCTGGGGGAAGTTCACTGTCTCTGCTAACTCTAACTGGGAATCCAGCTTCTTAATCTGGCCGCCTAAGAAAAGGTCTAAAAGCTGGTTGATGTAGACCCTTCCCTTTCTGGCCTTTCTTCCCCTTTTCCCTCATAGGATTGAGCATGCTGGGACTGGGCACATCTTTAATCTCAAGGGTAGGAGCTTGTAATATTCCACCTCCCAAATGAGGATTTGCTCCAGCAATATCTCATGTTGCTGTTTCTAAAATAAAGCTTCCCATTTCATGGGTGGCAAATATTCAGGTAATGTGAAATTGGAAGCATTGATGGGTAGTTTGTGGGTGGATTCTCTTCAATATCCTTAGTGAAACCAGGTCAACTTAACAGGTTCTCTTGAATGGGATTTTTTACTGTAATTTTCTCCATCTCCAGGTAATCTACAAGAAGACCAGGATATTCTTTTTCTTCTATAGATTTGACTCGTGCATGTTGCAAGTCTGCTTTTGATGACAAATAGTTTGCTAAATTTTTATTGTATTTTCATTTGATAATACAAATGCAAATTATCCTATATGTACCCAAAGAGGAAAAAAAAGTTATTTATATTTTAAAAAGCTCCTTGGGGAAAATATTAATATCATTGTAGGAAAAAAGTGTAAGTTTTCCTACAGGGGTAAAGGTTGCTGTTGAGCTAATTTTTTTAAAACTGGACATCTGTTTTCTAGTGCATTGTTTCAAGATGTTTAATACACTGAGCTCTCCCATGCTAAAATTAATTACTGTCCTTTGATAATATACTAAACATTACAGGGAATATAAATCTTGTTGGGAAAGGGGAGTTGGAAACATAATGTTCTGTTTTATGTGTTTGGTTTATTCCAACCCAAAACATAGAATTACAGACTCAGAGAATCAAATGAGATTGGAAAAGTCCTTTAAAACCACTGAGTCCAACTTAAGTGTCTAACACTGAAAATCTGATAGTTCAAATCCTTGGTTCACATATGAGTAAATACTGGAAGAAGGCATGGAAATACTTCAGCTAATATTCTGGTGAAATAATCAGTGTAGCAATATCATCTGCAAGGTTTAAGGTTTTAAAAGTAATCTAAAACCTCTCTACCAGATTTCCTACTTCATTTTAAAAATGCTTTTCCAACCATTGGAGTGATTATTAAAATGTTAAAAATGAAGAGCACTGGCAAGTCCTTCACATCATGGCTTCGAGGAGTAAAAATTGTTGATTAAACCTAAAAAAGGCTAATGACAGAATATTAAAAAATCTGCAGGATTTAGCAGGGGATTGACAATAATAAGATTGTATTAATTTTGTCAGCTGCTCAGTGATTCTTCATAAGGAAAAAGACTGTGGACATCTACTTAAAGACACTACCTGTAAGAGATGTCTTCTACTTCACTAATTTTGAGAGCTGTAATCAATGCATCAAGACTTTTTTTTCATACAGGTGCATAATTCTACTTATATGTAGGACTTCTCCTCATGCAAATACATGTTGGACCTGGCTTTTCTCTTTAACCAAAAACCAGACAAAAAACCCCAGATACATTCTGACTGTCCAGGGTAAATGAAAGAGTACAAATTTGGATTCACTAGTATAAGACCTAGTGAAACTGCCTGCGTCTGTGGCTAGGAAAAAGCTCCATATCCTAAAATGTGTCATGTTTCAGAAGTTAGTTTGTTTCACTCTTGAATAAAATCCAGGGTTTTGATTATGTCTGAAACAAATTAATCGGAAACAGGCAGGCACAGCTGCAAGGTTTTTCACTGTTGATACAATCACAAGTTTAAGTTTATATGTGGGTATTTTTAGAGCATGATTCAAGCAATAAATGAGGCATTTTACACATCCCAATAACTAAAGCAGGTTCTCAACACTCACTTAGAAATTAGTATTCTAAGTTCCCTGTCCCCCACCAATGTTAGGTTTAGATAAATTGAATCAAAAATACAGAAACACTTTGCCTTTCCCTCAAGATGCCTGATAATTAAAAGATGAAAAACAATCCATGTGCTAACGAGAATAAAATAAATGAGTGGGAAAAGCAGGTTTATTCAAAAAAAGGTCTGGAGGTTTTATGGCAAAACATGCTACTGTCTTCACTGAGTCACCCTCCTGCAACCCACATGGTTACCAAAACAAAGTTATTCGGGCATCACTAGTGCACAGTGACTGCATGACATGTTTTCTGCTTCTACTGGGACGTGGAGCAGCAGTGAAGCAAAATCTAACAAAGGTAACAAGGAAAGGAAACCTGTTAGCATGTTGTGATGAAGTGCTGTGAAGTGGTCAACATAATGTCTGTATTTGAAAGTGTTAGGTCGGTGCAAAGGCAATGTGTCTGGCAAAAGATGAAAAGCATTCTTTTTCGTGAATAAAATATCATCTAAATGAGAAAAAAAATGATAAATAGGAGAAATTAGAGAGAACACATTGCTTTCAGAAACACAATTTACAAAATAAAATAGTTTATAAAAAGGATGGGTATTTATAAACCTTTTAATGCATCATTAGCAGGAGATTAATGAGAATCTATATGCAGCAAAATACATGGAAAGTTTGTACTATTTATGCTGAGGTTTTCTTCACAGCAAAGTTTTAAGCAAATGTAGAACAGTAAGTGCTACAAATTTATTACCAGAAAACTCTGTAAGAAGGGTCCCACAGACCCATTTTAAAAGCCTTGATGATGTCCACAGTTAGCAAACCCTTTAAGAGCAGACTCGTGCTTCTAACATTGGTAGTAACAAACCATTATTTCTCTCCTTGACCCAATAATCAGAACATCAGATTTGTTCATCTCCCAGTGCTGGGTCAATAGTTGTTAGTATGAGATGCGGAACAGGAAAAAAAAAAAAAAAAGACAAGACAGAAAAGTGTGTTTCTGGCCCCTTTTTCCACACACAGATCATCAGGCTGCCCCTGCAAGGAGCATCCCCTTCCGCAGCCACATGAATTCTCTTGGGTTACCTGTGAGACACATGGCATGGTTCAGCCAATTCCGTGTGTGCACAGCCCATGACAGAGAAGAACATTTCCAAGTTTGAAAAATTAATAAGCTTCAAGTTTGAATATACCCCCGATCCTGTCTCTGTAACCCATTTCTGCCCCTTACAGCTGGCCTTGGGTCTCACAAAATCCACGAGGCCTTTTTTAGCACCCATACTAAGACAATGACCTCAGAAAAATGGTGAAGCTGTGGCATGACCCCTAAAACACTCAATGTCTCCCATCAGTTCATCTTCCCACATAATTTCTGAAGTGTTTCCTCTATTTGCATTAATTAAAAAAAACCCTAATTATGGCTTCTTTTTTGTTTTTCTATAAGTCCTCACTAACTCAGTTTGAATCACTCACTTTACTCCAGATTTATCCACGGGCCACTGGAGCAAAATTTTACCATGGGCACCCTTGACTTCTTGACAAATTCAAAACAAAATATAATTAAAAAAACAGATGAGAATAAGAACTTAAGCAGCTTTCATTATAAAGAATAATTTAACCAGAATCTTTAGGTTAGAGTTAAGGGCAGCCTTCACAAAGGCAACCACAGCTGTGTTCCCTGTCTGTGGCTGGGAACAACATCCATTTTTAAGTTTGTTTAAATAAAACAGTAAATTAAAAGCTAACGTGTCTGCAGACACTGCTCTATGCTGCTCCATCTCCAGGCTCTCCTCCATTTCATACCTTCCATGCTCCATTCCTTCCCGTTCTGGGATTTGGTACCCTCTATTTTTTTACACAAGGAGCTGCTTCTGCCTCGGGAGTCCTCGGGTGCCACCAGTCAGCTGCCTGAGGAAATCTCGAAGTTTCTTGATGAATTCACTCTCCTCTAGTTTTTGTCAAGCCTTCCAGTCCTCAAGGCTCCCTCTTCCTCCAGCAAGTAAATTTGCTACTTAAAAAGCTACGCTGGGAAACAAACCTGCCCTCTGCCACAAGCCTTGTCCCCCTCAGCACTGACTGTCTTTTAACTGCATCCCCCAGGATCCAGTCCTGAATCCAAGTCCTTCAAGACGTTTTTTGCAGACATTTGCAAAACAGAAACAGAGAGAACATGCAATTCAACAGCCATTTTTGTAGTAGTGCCCTTACAGGGTGAAGACAGTTTGAAATTAAACCAACTGGAGCTTGACTTGTCAGTCGAACCAGCTTGTGAAGGGTTGTGTTACTTGACTGACACTTATCTCTGCCATGGATCAGCACCAAGGTACATGAGCTGTCAGGGGAAGTGTGAAGCTCATGAAGCTCTCAGATAAATTCACTCTGCTGAAATCAGTCCACACAGTCCATACATCAGGGTCTCATTTCCACTCACAGTTAATGGTGTGTGGTTTGGGGCTTGCCTTCTTAACAGGCATAAGCTTTACTTCTTTGTGTATATTTAGCATTTCTTAAGACACAACAGGTCATCTTCTTAGCTGTTATGAAATGTGTGCAATGCCAGAAGGGACTAGACCCTGTCCTGGCTGCCTATGTAGGAAATCCTTGAATAATTATCTGGTTGACAGAAGCGCATGGAAAACAGTCACTTCAGGTGTTGAAAATTTAAGCTGCTTATCACATACATCTTTTATCAGAAAAGTGTATCAACCACTAGAACAACTAGCTAGGTGGAATGACCATGGAGGATAGCCCATTGCCTGATCCTTTGGAAAAATAACAGGTATTTTTCTATAACATATGCTCCAGTTCCAGCAAAAGACATCAAGCTTGACACAGGAATCATCTGCTGAAATTCTGAGGATCATTTTACTTGGGAAGAGAGGCACGCTGATTGCAGTAATGGCCCCTTCTGTCTCTAAAATCTATGAAACTATTAAGTCCATGGAACGATGCCAGCTCATATCCAGCTGCTAATGTGAATTTGAAGAAGACAGTCGTATAGTGGGGCTGTGCCTCATCAGCTGTAACAGTCTCTGTAGTGTGTTCCTCATTTGGTGGATACAAACTCAGCTGTTCAGTCACTGCACAGGGAGTAGCATTTTTTAAAGTGCTGGCTCAGGAGGAAAAAAAAGGTGCTATTCTAAAATCAGATCTGGAAATATTAAAGAGAGAGACTAACAGAAAGGACAAGGACTATTTAGGTAGAAGACACATGGGAAAGAAAACAGTATTTTCTTGTGCCATTACAGTGGGTGTCCATGGTTTCGGAAGAGCACTTTCAGACGAAACCCCTTCAGAAGTCCTCCCTCACACCATGCTGTGACGTGTCAGAAACCTCACTCCAATGTGTGTGAGCATCACACAGTGACACAGCTGGCACAGCCAGGAGCAGCCCAGTTCTCCTTCACACTGAGTTCCCAAGCCCCAGGCTGCTGTTCTTTGCTAGAGAGCCAAGTGTGACATTCTAATAACTTTAATTTCTCCAGCTTGTATGAGCTGATTGTACCACACAAATTCATGGGCTGCCACAATAAAATAACGTTCTGGAGTGCAGCTTTTAACCTGTTTTTACTGATTAGAAAGCACAGCGAATAAATATTGCATTCAGAGGTGCATTGCTACATAATTTTTGTGACACTTGATGGTGCCTTTAATACTTCTCATGTCCGTGAAGTGTACATAAAAGGAACCTGTTGTAAAGTTAGTTTCATGGTAGCCTGGCTTCAATCAGCTTTGAATGACAAACTGGAGCATCATTAAATGCAAATAGCTCTCATAACATGTTCTCTTAAGATGTAAAGTAAAAACTAGAAGCCTCTGTACAGTACACAGGAATTAAACCACGGAGTTCTTTTGCGTAGAAGCCTCTGTACAGTACACAGGAATTAAACCATGGAGTTCTTTTGCTTAAAGTAACTTAAACTCCTGATATTCTCAAAACTACTTTGACTATTTGCTTTTAGCAAGAAGGATTTCCCTCACACCCTTTTATCATTAATGATCTCACAAGAAGTTCTGGTCTGCTGCCACTCTGTATACACTTGAGCTATACAACTTTTCTGTTTTCTTGTAGCCACTGAGCCTTTTATTATGCTGGAAATAAAACTCAGTAGCCTTTAGGATGCTAAAGCAAACCTGACCTGTTCTTATAAGCACTCTTATATGGAAACACACACAATATTTAAACATTATGTAATTCCATCTTTTTTTCAACCATGTGGCAGCTCTGCACATAAAAACCTGTCCCATGCACACAGTACTCAGTTCCTGAAAATAAAGGACACGCTAAAGTTGCTTCTTTTCAGAGCTCATGGAAGCTCTTGGTCTCTAACTCTGCATATCTTTGAACCATGTAAAGCAAACATCTTCCCACAGTAATTTTACGTATGATATAATAATAAAATCCATGAGTTGAAAGAGGATATGACTTATCTGCTGCAAAGGCCATAAATGAGCATTTTAATGATGTGAAGTGTAACATCTGAGCTTGCAGGCATCAGAAGGAGCATTTAATTGATGCAGTATTTATGAATTATCAAGTATCACTTACTGGAAATGCTTTAATTTATGACTGATATAAAATCCAACTTCCTAAATAGGTTAACAACAACAGCAATTTTGTGGGAGATACTGTTGCTGTCAGCCCCTCTCTGCAGATTCACCTTGCAGGGTTTGCAGCCTGTTATTGCATTTCTTCTGGTGGAAAAAAAGAATTACGTTCTGATCCTCTCTTGAATCTGAGTGGTGGAAAGGCTAACTAGAAAAGCAATTTATGAGCAGGTGATGTGCCACAAAGAGACCATCTCCCAAGGCAAGGTATTCATACATTGCCATGCCCCAAACCTCTGGGAAGACAGGAGTGAAGGCACTTACTTGGGCCACCAAATTTCAGTTCTTCTCAATCACAGGCAGCAGCACAGAGCATCTCACAGGACATGTTCTAAGAACGAGCCTCCAGCACCATCTGATTGCAGCTGTAAGGCTGTGGAGGGTGAGAGAACATCCATCCATCCATCCATCCATCCATCCATGCATCCCTGCCAGGCATCCTCAGCAAGATGAAGGGGAGCGGGATGGGAGAGCCTGTGGGATGGCCCAGGCAGCTGCAGGGATTCTGCCTGCCTGGTCCTGCTGCAGGCAAGTCCAGCTCAACTTGCTGAAGATAAGTTTAATTTACTGCCAGTTAAAACCTACCTGGGTTTTAACAAAGACAAAACACACCCCAGCACCTTTCCCCCAGGGCCTCCCCAGGGCCCAGTGTCACCCCCAGCCCTGTCACCTGGAGCCCTGCAGGGACAGGTCACCCTCAGCCCTCTCCTGTGCAGCTCCTTCTTCTCACGCTCTCATCAGACCCAGCACACCTGCTCCAGCTCTGGGCTGCTTAGCAGCACCTCCCCCTTTGTGCTGTTCCCCCTTCTGCCCTGTACTTGCTTTTCCTCACTCCTTTACTCACCCAGAGGTTCTCACTTCCAGACAGCCCCACCTGTGGTTGAGGGGCTTGGCCAGGCTCAGCTGTAGCTCCTTGGCACAGATGGAATTGTCTGGAACAGACCCTGGGCACACCCTGGCTGAAAAAGTTCACTTCCCAACTGCTCCCTCTCTCTAAATTACTCAGGAATTAACTTCTGGATTCTGAAGAAATCCTTCTACACTCCTCCAACTCTGTGAGGAAGGGGTGCATATTCACTGGTGTGCCAGCACTCCCACCAAAGCAGAGGCTCACCTACAAATCTCAGAAGTACCAATCTGCACAAAATTCATGTCACTTTGGCTTGAACTTGGATATGGGTGTACCAAAATGGAATAACAATAGGATGCAAGGTTTCTGTAATACTGGAACACAGTTTCAGATAAGGGCGTGAGTGGTGTGATCATTCCAAAGGGCAACAGTGGGTAAAGCTACACAAGAAGGATGAGTGGGAAGAAAAAAATCAAAATAAGTGGGAGAGTGAGTAGAAAAGAAAGCCTCCCCCTGTGGTCAGGCAGGACAACAGCATAAATGGAGGCATGAAGAGGGAGAAGCTGAGAAGAAGGAAATTGAATTCAGCTTAGTTCTGATTTTTCTCCCTGAAGCTCTCTCAATTCCGCTCACCTTGACTTCAGGGCAAGCACCAAGGAGGGACTCCAGCCCTCTGGGCTCCCTGTTTGGCATCAGCTCCACAAATGGTAAAAGGCACAGCTAATTTAGAATAGAATTGTTTAATTTAGTGGTTCAGTGTCTAACAAGTGCTGCTTAACGTGGTGTGAGAACTGGCCACCAGCAGCAAGGGTATCGTTAATTAATTAATTCAATAAAGCTTAAAACTGGCCTGATTGTCAATCTTTTAAACACTCCCATCACTGCAAGCCTGAATTCCTCCAGCCCACAGGCAGGAACCTGGTGAATCCAGTGGTGTTTGAAGGAAATTGGAGTCACATGTAGGACTTTGGCATGTTAACACACTGCCCTGGATATCCCATAAAGGACATGGACCCTTTCAAAAGCCTAATGAAAATTTATTATAGAATCATAGAATCACTAATGTTGGAAAAGACCTTGGAGACCATTGAGCCCAATCAATGGGCTGGCGCTGTAGAAGACATAGTTGGTGTTCCTGTAGTAAACTGCAGTGGTGTGAAAGTGCTTTGACAGCCAAGGAGTGGGTTAAGATGGAATGTAGCATCAATGAGATAAGAAAGGGGGTAAAAACAGGTGAATGGAAGGTAAAAATGAGGTGGTATGTCCAAAACAAAACTTCCTCCAGTTTCAGAAATAATCCAAACACACGAATGACCAAAGGCTTCTCCTTGCTGGCTGAAAATCTGCACAGTCACAGTGTGCAATTTGTAGGAGTTACTGACAAACTGCAGTACAGCTATATAATACTGAAAGCATTCAGGTGTTAAATTTATCTCACTTGCTAAGGAGCAAAGGCTTGCAGGAAGTAGAAGAAGCAAGGCCCAGCAAAAGATCACACTTTCCCGTTGACTCAACATTTTATTGCATTGAAGGCCAAACTCTAGTTTAAATTCAGCTACCAATTCTGGAGCAGGCAATAATGCCAATAAAGTTTGTGTCTGGCAACATTTTGCCATTTCAGCACACTGGGTGTTCCTTCAGTAACTGGCTGTTTGGAGAGGAACAGAAGAGAGAGGAACAAAGATGTGTAATGGGAATATCCAGAAATCCTGGAATCAAGGGCAATAAAATCAGGTAATTTTTTTTTTTATACCATAGTGCAAGAGAAAAAAAAAAAATAAAGGGAATTACTGAGGAGTGACAAAGGACTAACTTGACTGACTTAGACTGAATCAGAATGGCTGGGATGGTGTTCAGGTATTCAGACAGATTAATAGGCTAAAAAATTCTTGTTGTAGGAGGGATAAGAATATACAGAATGGGAAAGAATGGGCCCATTTCTCTGTTATTTAAATGCTTCCAGCTCCCTTCAGCCTATTCCTATGTACTCAGCCTCTTCCTAGCATAATGTGTCCATGAAAAATGTCTCTGTCACAGATTGCATGGGCAGCAATGGCAGCTTGCCCCTTCGTCCCCCTGATCCTCAAATTCCCAGTCACTGGCAAATCCTGATTTGTATTTTGTGCAGCAGTTGGGGTGTTTTCTTTTGCAGATGTCCTATGAATATAGACATCCCCTGAAAATTCATGCCCAGGTGCACATTCATTTTACTAACTATTAATTTATTCCAACTGTCACAATGTTCATTTGTGTTTTGAAATTGAGAGTTTCCCAGTTCCTTTTTGTTTGTCAAAAAGTCCTCTTTTCAAAAAGAAAGGCTTCTGACAGCATTTTATTCTTTTTGTTTTATTCTTACATCCAAACACATAGAAACCATCTCTTTTCTCTGAACTGCTGCTTTTTTTTGTGTTCTCTTCACAACCTATTTTCCCATCAAAAAAACTTTAATCATTCCTCTGTTTGAAATAATTCTGAAAACAGAGTAAGTTTTTATTTGCAAATACTGCTTCATTTTTACCTTCTCTTCACCTGTTTTTCCCCCTTTCCTTGTTCAACTATTCTGCACTCCATCTTACTCCCTCCTCTCCAGCAGCAAAGTAGGAAATGTTGTTTATAATAAGCTAGGTAATGAACCTGGCCTCCAAGGAGATGTGCCTGACCCCCTTCTGACTTTTAGAGGTTTGCCAGGGGTGGGAAAAGTTGGTCACCTGGGAACCTGTGTTCTGAAATGATTTAGTAAGCACAGTAATGCAGCAGAGGGAAAGAAAATCAGAGCTAAAGCTGACTGACTATTCAATTATTAATCCTATTCATAAAGAATTTAGCCTCTGTTTTGTTTAGCAAATAGTTTGGAAACTTGTCCATTCCTCCCCTATGCAAAGTATTTGCTATTTGAAAGGTCTGGAAAGCATTTTTCAGATTGAATGTTTGTCTGTGCTTTCTTCCTTCACCATTTGCATTTGGTGTAGCATGGTGTGCATACACTTGGTTCAGGCATCAGTCAAGACACCATGGCTGGAAAATTTGAAATGGAACTGTGTCAGTGGGGGCAAAGGCAAGACACAAAAAATTTTGTCAAGATGGTTTTTGCAATTTGCCAGCCATGGTGAAAAATACCAGCTGACCGAATTCAGCCACATTTTACACAGGTACTACAGAGTGATTTGTCTACTTTTCAATATATATTGGGGTTCAGAACGTCCTGTGAGTCCACTCCTAAGGACTCACAGAGTCATTGAAGTTGAAAGAGGCATGGGGGAATCTCTAGAGCAGCCTCCAGCTCACAGCTCTGTCAGCACTACATTCAGATTGACAGCTCAGGGTTGTACAACATCAGTAATGTCTTGAAAACCTCCCTAGACAGGGCTCTCACAGCCCCCTTGGGTCCCTGCTCCACTGCCAGACTCACTACCCTGTAGCTGCTCGTATCTCATTTTGAATCAGAATCTTCTGCTTTTCAGTTTATAACCATTGCTGCTTAGCACAAACCAAACCAAATCAGATTTTCTTAGCATCAGGTGTCACAGAATCACAGGATGGGTCAGGTTGGAAGGGACCACAGTGGGTCAGCTGGTCCCACCACCCTGCTCCAGCAGGGCCATCCCAGAGCACATGGCAGAGGATTGTGTCCAGATGGGTCTGGAATATCTCCAGTGAGGGAGATTCCACAGCCTCTCTAAGCAACCTTGTCTTTGAACCTGATCTCATATCTGGGTGCTAAGGAATTGGGCCTCTTGAAAAATCTGGTTTGTGATTTTGCTCTTTACAAGTGCAATTTAAGACACTGGGTCAGTTAAGCCTCACTTAAAACCATTTAGATATGGGATGCATTCAAATTCCCCTCCGTTCTGGCAGTTTTGAGAAGCTAATTTTACAAAGAGCTAACAAGGGAGAAGACCTCACATAATGGTGAGTTGTTCCAGAACATTTCTCATTACTTTATTTCCTGACTCTAAGACAGAGCCCAGCACCTGCCTGTTGTTGTGACTGCTCCCCAAAAGTGTGCACAAATCCACACATCCACGAGATTTTCCATAGAGACAATAATAAATGAGCAGCAGAAATGAAGAGCAAGTAAATCACTTACGTGATACAATTAACCTCTTTGTGTGAGTAGAGATAATCAATTGCGTAAATTAATTTAAGGAATTATTGACTAGTGTATAGCTCTATAAAAAGGGATTTCATTTGTCTGAGAATGTATCAGCAAAGCTCTGCTGCTCCAAAAGAAGGAAGTGAAGCAGTGGGTGACGCAAACCAAGGTGGCCACGCCAAAGTAGAGAAAACTATACCTTGAAGCCCAGGAGTTCAGAAAAAAACAAAACCCCTGGTACTCACTACTTAAAACTAGAAAAAATCAGGGTCATTTAGACGAGAGAGCAGTCTTAAAGCATGGAAAAATTGTTCCTGAGTTGTGTATAGTAAGCAATAATATTAAACTGCATCACGACTCTGATTTTTTTTTTTTTTTTTTTAATTTTCTCTTGAACTCAGATAATTAGCTTTTATCCTGGAACATGAGAGGCATCTTGTCTTATGGTCTTGCCCCCCTTGTTAACGATCTTTAGCTAATTGCTAGTTGGGAAAGTAGAAGCTGACAATGTACTCAGAGACCAATTGACACAGAAGTCATCTGCATGACTGAGGAAATAAGCCCAGGCTGGTCATACATAGCCTGTAAATCATCCCCTTACTGCAGTGCTCCAGAAGCAATCAAGATAAACAATTACACTTCCGCAAAACAACAGCTACTTTGCTCCTCCTTCTGTCAGGAAGCTCTATTTTATAAGCCTGCTACTAAAACTCCTGGCTCAGCTTATCTCAGTGCAGAGTGGACCCTCATTGCTGCTCCCAGCGTCTGTGTAGAGCCTCTGTTTGGTTGCATGCTCTGAAAAGCTGTCTTAAAGCCATAATTTTTTTTTTTTCACTACTGAGCATACTGCTTTCCCCAGAAAAATGTCTTACAATAAGGCTTTTGCCAGTATTCCTATTAAGAGCAATTCTCAGCATTTACCTGTTTAATCTATTTCCATTTTCTTACTCTTATTCTCACTCTCAGACACTTTTTTCTTCCTGTATTTTAAAATACTAACCAAATAACCTACTAGTGACAAGGCATTCTAACAATATGGTACTGTATGTCCAGAGCAAGGTAAAAGTTATGAGGAAAACTGAATAGCAAAAGACATTCTCAGCCGACTAATTCATTTAAAAATCAAAATGTGGGCATCTTTTATAGCAAATGATAGTGATAAAGATCTTTCTGGACTGTAGTCTCTAAAAGCTGATTTCCACAAATGCTGCTTCCATAAGTGCTGTCATAAAGTTATACCCAAAAGTCAAACTCAGCTGCTGCGCACTCTGCAGCTCATTTAACAGTTCACAGTGAAACTCTAATCACCAATTTGTCAAAACAGAGCAAAACACTGGTGCAGAAAGTGGCTTCACACAATCTGCCTTCAACCACCAAAATCAGGAAGTTGGATAAGTGGGTAGCTAAATCAT
This sequence comes from Corvus hawaiiensis, assembly GCF_020740725.1. Classification (NCBI taxonomy): domain Eukaryota; kingdom Metazoa; phylum Chordata; class Aves; order Passeriformes; family Corvidae; genus Corvus; species Corvus hawaiiensis. Next base: position 26,049,365 of record NC_063255.1, read on the forward strand.
TAACTCAGGTAGGATGGAAAACAAGGCTCCTCTCTACTGATGAAAGAAAACTCACGGTCCTGGAGCTTTCCCCTTCCCACTTGGACACTGGGCATCAAAGCAGTCTCAGAAAATTTCTGAACTCTGGGGAATGGAATAGCAACAATATCCTCTGCTCCTCCTTCAAGGACTATGGCCACTAAGAAAAAAAACAAAACAACAAAACAAACAAAGAAAAAAAAACCAAACAAAAAGCCCCAACACCGAAATTACAAGTTTTACACCCAAGGGCCTGCTACTTTCACCCCTGAGACAACACTAAGGTGATCAAAAGATGCAGAAAGGTGGAAATTACTGTCTGACTGCATGTCATAAATACTCCCAGGCATTTTGTGTCCAGTTTTGCAACCCTTTGTGGAAGTGGTGCCTGTTCATTTTACCAGTACCGCTGTCGAGTTGCTGTCCCTCCTCATTCGGGAAATGCAAAGTAGAGAGGCTCTGCCTGGTGGGACTCACAGCTGCTTGGGCAGCCTGAGCTTCATCCTGTGCTTGTGCTCATCACCAGAAATACAGAACCTGTAATTTCAAATACTTATCAAAGAAAAGAATGAATCAAAGAAAAAGTGGGGAAAGAAAATGTATTTTAAATAGCAGGTATCACTTTTTATTCCCTGTTTTCTTTCAAGCCTATCAGACTTTGTTCTGTCTAAGCTGTACATATATTTAACAAACAGCTATGTCAGAACTGTTTATTGTTAATAAACAGTGTAAAATATGTCTTGCCCCATAAATCATGGTGGATAAAAATGAACTAAGCATCACATGTAGGTTTTAAGGCTGTCTCAATTTCTCCTAATCCAAATTAATTTCTAAATCTTATAAAGCCAAAATAGTACCTCAGCTAAATCCTACCAGAGTGCTGTTTCTAAGCAAACAGTTCCTTTTCCCAGAACACTAGCTCAATAAAGCTGAGACTCAGTCACCCTTATTCAGTAAAACTGCAGCATATTTGGGTGGTGCAAGTTGTAGTCAGTGGGACCTGAAACAATAATTGTATTCCCAAGCATGGGCAACAGTGATTTAATACTTTGAATAAAGCACAGTAAAAACATTAATCAGAGATCTGTAAAACTTTCATGTCACATGATCACCATTGATCAAACTTTCTGCAGCCTGGTGTAGTCTTGGGAAGAATTTACAGGCTCTTCCACATAAAAGACTCCTTTTTTCAAGCCTGTTCTGAAACCATCACTAGAGCAAAACTCGTGCTAGGGAGAGCAGGATAGGAAGAGCTTCCCAGATGTCAGCATCTCTTAGTAAAGCTGGCTTAAGGCCATTAATAAGAGCAATTCCTGCATGTCAGGAGGCACATAACATTCTAGAACCTTCCTTACTTTGGGAAACAACTCCTGATGAGGAACAGCAAGAGCAATTATACCTTCAAGAAGTCCTTGTTACTGCTGATATGATAAAAGCTGCCCTATTTTCTCCAAAGAAGTTGTAAATAGCCAAGAAAAATGGATAGAAAAATTAAAATCTTCCTTTAGAAAATGCCCTAAATTTGAGAAATACCATGTTATTAATTTGGTTTAACTCACAGTGCAAATCCATTAGTCTGAACTTCTCAGGACACAGTGAGAGACTCAAACAAGAGCAATTTGTTTTCTTTTTTGTAAACTATCTGGCTTTTGAGTTAACATGTCATTTATGAACATACTTTATGCAGAGAGCCACAGGTGGAGGAACTTATTCAGCTGTGTCATTCTCATAAATTTAAAAATAAAATGTTCCTCATTTTCATGGCTTCTCTGTTCAGCTCCGCTCAACGTAATAGAAACTACACTATCTCTGGTATTTGACCTTCTAATTGCTCTATTAAAAACTGGATTAATATTGATCTCATGAATGATAGTCTGACAAAGGCATAGCGGCTTTTCTGTCAATCTTTAAAAGAGAAGACAACATAAGAACATTTTGTTCTCCAGAACAAAAATTGCAGATTCTGAATGAGAGGAAAAAAAATCTATAGTTAGCATTGCTGAAAAACTCAAAATTGTTCTGGCAGCTTTTTAGCTAAGAATACTTTCATTGCTTGTGAAACTGGAAAGAACATATCTAAAATGCAAAGTTAAGATGATCTGCATGCTTCCTGTACTCAAATTTTTTGAGGGAAAGTAATACCTTTTTCATCATTATCATTTTGCATAGTACAGGTGAATACACTTTAGATCTGAGCCACTAAGCTCTTGCTATGGCTTCTCAAGGGAGGAGGCACAGAGTTAGATACAATAAAAAGGTGAGAGAGAGGTGGGGTCTAAAGCCCCACTGTGACTGACTGCTGTGATTTACTTCATCTCCCTCTACACAGATCTCCTGTGATCTTGATTCACCAGCTGTTTTATTGTGATCATTAGAGCCATGCTTATCAAAGCCAGACTTTGGTTATAACTAGAGATAGATGGCTGATTCAGTGATCCAGGGAAGAAACTGTGAAAAGAAAAGGTTTTCCTTCCAGGTCAGGCAGTGAAGGATTGCAGACAGAGGCAGTTGACATGATAAGGACATCTGAAAAGTGTTAAAAACCTGCTTACAACAATGTATTGATGGCATGCCAGTCAATGATGATCCCTGAAAGGAAGGAATTCATACCTGGGCTTCAAATTCTATCTTTGTACAATTATTTCATAGTTGCTTAGGTGGCATTTCTGCCGGATGTGTTATCCTGAATATAGTTTGCTGCCAATGCTTCCGGGAAACCAAATTTCACACTCATTTACCCAGTAATTTTTCAGTGGGCTGGCATAGGTCCTCTTCAAGGAACGCCCTGAATCCAGGCCTTGCTGAGACTGGGAGGGTGGGAGGGGTTATCCCAGCTATTGGGGAATGGTGACATGGCCACACAAAAATCTGAGGAGTTTGGCAAAGCCCCTGCTCACTGAACTCCTCTGCACTGAAGGTTCACGATAATTTTCAGCAAAACTACCCCGTATCCCAGTTTATGGTTTGTTTCATACACTTTCCCCAACCTAAAGACAATGTCCTCTGCAAAAGTCATCCTTTATGTATGACAGAGGTTTTAACTGGTGCTGTAAGTAACATTATCACAATCATTCATGCACTCCATATTAATCAAGCTCACAGTTTTCCAGACAGAAATTTCCCTTTTTTCCTCTCCTGTTTTTTTTTTTTTTTTTAAAGTCTTGTTGAATGGGGACAAGGTGGCAGAAAGACATGAAAAATTCTGAAGATTGTGATGGAAACTTTTTTTTTCCTTTCCCTAGGGGAGACGCTTCCATTTCTATGGATAGAACTTCACTCAGCTGTGAAGTGTTTGAGGTTTTAACCCTGAACTGAATAAGTAACCCAGGAAATAATGAGGTTGTTTAGTTAGATGATGCATGTGTAGTACCTGGTCTTTAATTTCCAGATTTTTCACTTTCTTTTCATTTTCCAGGTGCCCAAAAAGACACAATTAGGGGTGAATGTAAAGCATTGGTGCCATTGACCTTCAACCTGCTATTAGGCAGATCTAATACTCAACATTGCAATTACCTACATGATATAGACAAGCATATATTAAGCTTCTATGTGAAAGCATTCCCAGCATTTAGTATTTTTCTCTCAAAGAGAAATTTGTCTTTTCAAGACTCTTCTATAACAAAATATAATTTAACTGCTCAATATTATTCCTAGCAGAAGAAGTGATTCTCAAATGTTTACAGATTATTTGCTTATGAAATAGAAGTTTTTCTTTGGTATCCTAATTTTAATCTTGGGGAAGTGTGCACAGTATTCCTAAGGGACTGTGTCTCTGTGGTGTTCTCCAGGAGCACAAAAGAAAATAAATTGTCATTAGGATGGTTATTTATAAAGAAAGTCAAAACTATTTCTGACAGAGTAATCTGCATTGTATTCTAGCTGCTAGGACTGTTTAACTGTATCACAGGAAAAACACAGAAGAAAATCCCATCACAAGGTTAGATTTATGTCATTCCTGGGAAAAAAAAATGTGCCTTTGCAATGCTATGGTTATTTTTAATCTAAAGCTACTTTAGAGTTTCATTCAACTTGTGTTAGCTTGATTTAGGAGTGCAGCTCTAGGTCAAAGAAGACTAACAGTATCCAAGCAACAAATGATTAAATTATAGTTTTCAAGTTGTCTTACAGAAGAAAAAGGTGTACCTAGCAAAAGTGAAAATAACAGGGGAGGGGAGGGAACACAACAGCTCAAGCCAAAATATAGATATATCACATTCCATCTAAACATACAGTGTATTTCTGAAGAAACTTTGAAAGCTGAAAGCACAGCCTGTCAGTAATGCACCACACTTCCTCCACCATTTTTCTGTGAGGGAGATTATTTGCACACACCTGATGTGATGTGATTCTTCTTCTTCTTCTTAGACCCCGTCCTGCTGAATGTCTTGCCATGGGGGAGAAAAACAGAAAGATAGCATCAGTTATGGATTACTTTGATCTCTCTGGAGTGACTCTCCATTACAATCCTAGGGAAAAGGATGAAGTCAATGTATTTTTGTGGCTCAGGACACCATAAGATTAGAGCTTCAGAATCATCAAAGCTGTAGCTGAACTTTATGTATTTAATGCCACTGATTCTTGTCATTGATTCTTTTTTCTGGGTTTTGTTTTTGTTTGTTGTTGTTGTTTTTGTTGGTGGTGGTGGTCTGGGGTTTTTTGTTGGGTTTTTTTTTTGTTTTTCACAGATATTTTCCAAAGGTTTTGATGGTCCAGAACACCAAGTTTCCCTGTTCAGAGCAGGTAAAGGGTTCATCAGGAGAGTTTAAAGGTACTGCACAGCATAATCTGTAGTGAAAAGGGTAGAGAGTTCTCATTATTCAATTCTAACACCACTTGTTGAAGTTGTCATTGCATCTTCCTCTTCATATCTGCCCTGTGGCATACATGTAGCAATGCATCTGCTGAATATACCAACCTGTTTCTTGACATTCTGCACATCCAAAAAACATTAAACCGAAGTAGGATTTAATTTGTATCATTGAATATATTTTTATTTTAGCTTTTGTCTCACCTGAATTCTGTAAGAGAGAAGACTTCTTAATCTCAGAAGTGCCCTTCTAAAGGAACTTTCTTTTTTCTCTGGATATGACTTCGTCCCTATTTGAAATGAAAATTTTTTTTTAATTTCCAGTGATCTGAAAATTCCACAGATAATTTCTGATGGAAATACCAGCACAAAACACTTCAGTTTCTGCAGCTGTATACTTTCTTAGATTCTATAAGCACAGAAAGATTGGAAATCCTTCATAAGGTAAGAAAATAGTTTACATTGAATCAAGAAATAAGCAATTATATGGAAAAAAAACCCATAAGAGGGTGAAATTGATTGTTACTTCAGTTCTGTGTCTCTTGAGTTAAACTGGGTACCCTAACTTTTGAATTAAATGCTACAGGAAGAAAAAGAAGATTCATAAACACAGATTCTCTCTACCCCATCTTCCAGCTTTTTTTTTTTTTTTTTTTAGAACACAGATCTCTTGCAAGCCCATCCATGAAACTGAAACAGCCCCGCTTTTGCACAGCTGGTCTGCTGAGTGCTACCAGCTCCACACATACACACGCTTCTCACTTCTCATTCACCCAGCTTACTGGAGTTGAAGGCACTTCACAAGATAATTTTGGACACTCCTATTTTCTTGGCAAATCTAGTGGGGGAAAAAAAGTGCTCAGTTGAATGGGCATGGCAGAAGTTTAAGAAGCTGCATGCGTGGAGTTTAGAAACAGCACCTGTTTGCAATAAAAAGAAAGGGCAAGGCAAAACCAGTTCATGTTTATAACATCCTGCAGAACCTAGGAATTAAGCCCAAGGAAGAAAAGCCACACACCTGATCCCTGAAGTCATCAGGGAAGAAGGACAAAGGCAGATCAGTGTGAGAAGCAAAGAACATTTTCCTTTGAGGCCAACCAGGTGTTCATAAAATACCTGCATTAGGTATCACTGCCTGTTCTTTCCACACAGTAACATCTAAGGGTGCCTGTGCTAATGCCTGGGGAGAAATCCTTCCTCATGCCCACTTCTACTGCGGAAATCTTAAACCCCCTGCAACTTGCAGGAGAACAAGGGAACTGCTGCACTTTAGTCATTTAACTTGCACGCCCCAGAAAGGACCCTCTGCTGGTTTGACACCAGTTATCTCTGTGACTGGAAACTGATATTCTCACCTGAATGAGACAGTATAGAAAGCTCTGATAGTTTTGTAGTGTGATTTGTGATTTACTGTGATTTGAGCTTCTTACTTCCCCCCCACACCCTGCTTTCAATAAGTAAATCCAGCTCTCGTCTTTTTGTCATGGTATACCACATAGGGTCTACAGTCTTGGCTAAAAATGCAAATTAATATTATTATTTTCTTCAATCAGAATGAGCTCTCTTATAGATAAAATGACCTTCTGAGGGTGACTGTTAGTTACACTATTTATTAGCATGTAATTTAACTATAAAGAGCATTGCAGTAAAAACTGGCATTTTCCCTCATGTCATGGTGCCAACTCACAGTGTATTGGCAAATAGCTTAATAGAAACCAAATTCATCTAATCAGCATAATTTTATCCTTTTGTAATAGGCAAGAGCAGTACTCGGAATGTAAGAGTACTTGGATTGCAAAAGTATTCTGTTTAATTACATGTAGGTATTTGCAATCCTTGGATATTGCAGGTATTCTCTCATTTGAAATTTACAGAGTGGTATCACAAAACTATGCACAATTAGGCAAAGTGTAACCATCTTCCCACTGCCCTAAAAATCCCTCAAAGCTGTGTTTTAACTGACACCCTCACTTTTCAAGGGTTCCTATAAATAATAGCTGTTCACTTCAGACAGCACATATTTAGGGGTCGGGGGAGAATTTTGTGCACCTCTCTACCAATCTTCCATATAAATTTTGAGCAATGTTTCTTGTCTGTGAGCCCTCCCAGCTGACAGTGAACACTTTAATCCCTCCTGCCTATATGCTGCTGCTCACAAACAAGGAATAAAGTATTACCTTTCCCCTCTTACAGGAAAGATTTTTGGGGGTTTTTCTCCCATTCTTGTCCAGTTCCCTGCAAATCTCTGGAAAAAGATTTTTCAGTAGCTTCTCAATTTTTTTTTGTGTGTGACCTTAATCAGTTTCTTTAAGGAAACTGCAACTTAGTTACTGTCACCGGACAAAAATGGTACATATTAGGCAAATATTTATCCAGGGGATTTTGCCTGTGAGCAGAGGGACATCAAATTTTAGTGTGAGCTGTGTATTCTACTCCCTTGAAAATACAGTACTACACGCAAGTTAAAGAAAATCCAAACTTCACGGTCAAAATGGATGTGGAATTCTGTCACAGAGCCAGCTGCCTTCAAGAGACAGAATTCCTGGCTGTACATAGACACATTTCATGATACCAGTAAAGATCAAATGATGCAAAGCTGGCCAGGCTTGCACAGTTTCAAAGGAAATTTAAGCAGAGCCTAAAAGATGTTTGCTCAAAATTTTTGCAACAGAATTGTAATTTTAATAACTGATATTTCCCTGTGTTAGGCAAGATCTGTGTATCTGAAATGTCCTCTAACAGAATAAAATGCTCCACACAGGAGACTAACTAAAGATATTGTTAGAGTTAGGGAAGTACAGTGCAAAAAAGGTTTCTTCCATTCTTTGCGTCACTCAAAAAGTATGTTTCCTTCTCTTGTTTTTCGAAACTAGTGTTGTGATAAGGGTATAGAACTTTGGCAGGGAAAAAACCCAACAACCATCCGTTCCAGCTGGTCCTCAGAGATCAGAGGGGCTGGGAGCAGCTGGGCTTCATTTCTCTTTACAGTCAACTTGGCACCATCAGCCTGGTCACGTTCAGTAGGAACTTTCATGATCACAGACTCCCAAGTAGTGCAGTTTGCCAGCTTTTGATGCCCTAGCTGAGCTCATAAAGAACCTACACAATCCAGAATCACAAACTTACATGTGAGTTCACCTGAACTTCATAAAAATTCACGGATCAGTTCATTGAAACAACAGAGGGCAGATTCAGAACTATCGGTGAGAGGTGCACTGGCTACAGAGTGTCAGGGCACAGTAATGGAGATCTACTAGAGGGATATATATAATATAATATAATATAATATAATATAATATAATATAATATAATATAATATAATATATAGTATATTTTTATATATATATATACATACATATATAAAAAAATATATAATCTATCTATAGATACAGATATACAAATAAATATATATATATAATATAATTGATCTATAGACACAGATATATATAGATATATATATATATAGATATAGATATATAGATATATAGATATATATATTCCCATGTCCTCTCCAATGGAGCTGGAGGCGCAGAACTTACCCAAAAGTGGCCCTTCAGGAAAAGAGGAACCGTGGACCGATCCCAAGCGAGCAGAGATGTTTCCCCCTCTCCTTTTTTGCCACCAACACCCCCCTTCTTTTATACTACAATTTTTGCCCTTCCCAAGGGGGTGGAACGATCGCCTGTTATAGGGTGGGATGTTGGTGACCCGTGGTCATACGTGTAAGGCATGTTTTCTTTTTTTCTTCATTTGCATTCTCCGGGGGGTGAAAACTAATATGTAAATGAGAGCCTCAGTTGGTTTTGGTCAGAATTTATAGTTGATACAAAAGGTAAAATAAACACTTGGGTCCTCCTCCACCCTCTGAGGCAGCAGTAGAGGCTCTCTGACCTTCAACAGAGAGTTTTTTCGTTATCTCCTTAACAAACCAGATTTATAACAAGGCTTGTTTCTCACAGTGAAGGGGGAGTGAGGCCAGTGGCTGGTGCAGAGATGCAGATGTTCTCCTGTGCCTCACTGAAACAACATCAGCTGAGAGGACTCGCTTCACTCCAGATATATTTCAGTCTTCAGGCCTTGCCTGAGCCAGGTGCAAGATAAGCACAGGGCCCGGCTCATGTTATTCTTCATCAATTCTTCACCAACTTAAGGCAACTCTGAGGCAAATCTGAAAATTTACAACGATCTGCCAGCTATTATGTAGCACAGACGTTCAAGATTACTTGTTTAAGTAATGTTTTTACTTAATTACTTGATTACATTCAAGCTTACATAAAGATTTTTACCCTTAAAATAAGTATTTTTCAAAGTAGGGATAGACTTATAAAATGTTTATCCCAAGGAAGGACAATTTGCACAGTATAAAACAGTTCTAAGTTTTTAGGCTAAAGATATCAAAAGAGGCTCAGAGCATTAAAAAAACCAGTCACTTGAAAGTGCGATAATAATTAACAGTTCTGCAGGAAAGTTATCAAACCTATATTACTAAAATCATTTAGGAACATGTCAAAGTAACAGATTTTAAAGCATAGTTATTCCTGTTCATGCCTCAGAAAAAGCAGACAGCTTAGATCAATGTGAGATAATGTGGATAATGTGTTGATAGATAGCAATCAATCCTGTTTTCTAGGATTCAACAAAAAACAGGATGATCATAGTTCTAGCTGTGCAAACTATAGTGTCTTGGTAGATTGTCAAAACACAAGACATCCAAATACTCAAACTGGAAATGAGCTACATTTCCAATTTTCTTTTTGAAATGGTTTTCAGATGTGTGGCTTTCATTAAAAATATGCAAGACATGGACTAAAGGAGGTACAAAGTATCCCCCACCGAGATTTAAGAAGGAGAGCACCTTTTACACCAATCTCATCACTATAGTGTGAGAAAAGAATACAGAATTAGAAGAAAGCAGAGTGTTCTTGAATGAAAAGGGACACAGAAAGAGATTTTAGGAACTAAAATTGGTACCTTGGTGGTGTCAGGAAAATCTGTTCACTTGACATTCTGCAGACCCCTGTTACGAGATTGGCACCCCCACTGAGTGTCTGTGTGAGCTCAGCACAGGAGGAATCAGAAAAAAATAGCTACTTATGCAGAAAAGACTTGTGGCTGCACAGAAACACAGTTATGACAACAAGGACCTAGATCCTTTTCAAGTTGATGAACTGCATGCAAATGTAATTCCTAGTCCTAGGAAAAACTCTGGTGTGAAAATGCAGGTGACTTTCTCCAGCCTCCCTTGTAACTCATCCAAAAAAAAAAAAAAAAAAAAAGACAGAGGTCTCAAAAACGCTGCAATTTGCCAGTGTTCTGCAATGGGCAATGAGCTGTGAGAATCTGACTCCTCTAACAAGAGGAGCAGGGGGAGACCACATGAGACACCCCTCGTGAGACACTACAGAGGTGCACACCTGTGGCCTTGATCCTCAGGAAGCCAGCTTTCCCTAATATCACTATTTGCTCTTAAAGCCTTCCTATCCTCTTTTTTCCTATAAACAGGGAGGACTGAGGAAGTCAAGGACTGATTATCTGCAGGCACACCAGCTGCAGAAAACAATCTCCTATCTGCTGTTAGCTGTTTTCAGCTTCCCATGAAGATGCTACAGGACACTAGCCCATGCAGTTCTCATTTCCTAGACAAAGGAGAGTAGCATAGGACTCCTTTCCTAGTCCTGTGTAAAGGGAAAAACAAAACATATTCTTCCCACAAAACAGCTCAAACTCTTGAGTTTTGTTACCTGATGAAAGCTGCCTTTCAAATATATGCTATTCAAACTTCTCCAGAGAATCATAAGAGAGAAGAAAAGGAGAAGAAGGAAATGGAAAAGGAAAAAAAGCCAAAACAATAAAATAAAAAAATTTAACAAAGACTCCTCCTTATGCTGGAGAAAAAGGGGCAACCAAAAAACATAGGAATCACAGAAGTTCAATGTAAAAACCTAAGAGCTGACAAGAGAAATATTTTGCTATCTAAAAGCCTGTGCTTACACCATGAAAAAGTCATACTTTCAATTCAAATTCCTGGGTGTCCACCTGAATACTTGCTTTTTTCAACCAGATGCTTCTAACTACCTGGTGAAGGTGGAATGCCTGCCTCCTCACTAACGTTGTGCATAAGTAACTGCAAGCTAACCAAACTTATGTGAAGAAAAGTTTTGTGGCTTTCTTTTTATTAATTTAACAAAAAGGATTCTAATTCTTGCATTTAGAACATACCCATTTCTGCTTCCATCAGCGCTATTTTATCATAGATACAAACTGAAATACAGAAAATTCCATTTTTAAACTTTAAGGAAAAAAAAAAAGTAAACTACACTTTTATTACTGGGAGAGTGGACAAACACTGGAGCAGGATTTGTAGCATTTCCATCCTTGGAGATGTTCAAAACCCAGCCAGACACAGCTCTGAGCAACCTGCTCCTCCTCTGTCTGGTTTGTGGGGTTGAGCAGGTGATCTGCAGAGCTGCCTTCCCACCTCAATTATTCTATGATATAGGGAAAGGAAAGAATGTACCAGAAAGGGAAAGACATTCTGAAATAGATGCAGCTGCCCACAAACAAACCCCCTTGTTCCAGAAGGAAAAAAGAACAGCAGTAAAATGCAGTGTATTTTGCAACCATCTGGTGCTTTCTGAGTTTTTTTGTGTGCTGCCTGTCTTGATTGCTATTCCCTGTGAAGAGTTCAACAGTCCGATGTATAAGATGAGCAGATCTACTTTCCACAGGGTGGGCTATGTGAAGGGAAGTCAAGTAAGAGTACAGAAAAAGACTAAAAGGCTGGAAGAAGAAAGTAAAAGTGTTTGTAAAAATACTACATTTTCCTAGTGGTAAATGTGCTTAATTGTGGTCTTCAGATCGAAGCTCTTTCCCACTGGCCTGTTTCAGGTATGTTTCTACACTCTAACATATGATAATCTTTTTGTTGGTCTGTTTTCAGCTAGGCTTGTCTGCTACAAGAATTTAAGTAATTTCCACAGGAAAAAAATGTCTTTGAAAGTGACAAAAAGTGTTCGGTCTGGTGAAAATTTTAACACAATAACTTTCTAGAAGTAAAACACTTGGGTTCTTGCTTCCTGAGTGTTCCCCATGGTTTTTGTGTGCTTTTAAGGAAGTGATACCTTCTAAACTGACTTCTCATGTCATAGGGACCACTTCCAACAGCCAGCTTTCTGACAAATGAATCTGCTCATGGCAAAGACACTTAGAGACTAAACACAAAGTGACTTCTATTAGCTAAGGCCACTTGTACAGCTGATGCAGGTGACAGGATGACATCTGGGAGGGGATGGCCAGAAATCATCCCATCCTCTGTCTTCCTTTTATTTTCCCAAGATCAGCTGGGTTACTCCAGTGCTTCAGTCTCAAATCGCCATTTGTTAATGGCATCCACACGAATGCCTCTGGGAAATTCATAGTGTTAGACTCGGTTACCCTGGAATGTCCTTCAGTTTCACACTAAATGAGAAGCTGTGAAAGCTCAGCCATAGTACTCGAAAGTTTAAAAGGCAAAACAATGTAGGACCTCTGTAGTCCAGCTAAAGGAATATTTAGGCTTTGCAAACATCTGTCTTTTTCTGAAGTTTTTCCTTAATGGCCTCTCAGAAAGACTAAGTTCTCTCACTACTCAGAAAATCATTCTTTAAGAAGCCATTAAGAGGAAAGGGAGATAATCTGGTCCTAGTTAATTAGAAATTCTCCTGGCTATGCTAAGGATAGGTTTGTATACATTTGTATGAATACCTAAGTATTCTAGGGAGGTGAAGGAACTTAGGTCTGCTTAAAAATTAATGATCCTGAAAAGAGACTAAGAAGTCATTTAAACCAGAATGGGCAACACAGTGAGGGGTGTAAGTGTTAGAGTTTAAAAAAAAAAAGACTTTGAATACCAATATTCTCAGGCTGAAGGCATAAGCTTGTCCTGACCTGCGAAGAATATGGTGTGGTCTCCCTACTCTGCTCTATGAGAGGGGTTACTTAGCAGTAACACAGAAGCAAAGAGGCCACTGAGATCTACAGGACTTCAGTACTATCCACTGGAGCGTTACGTGTACAGATGAGTACATAAACCTGTGATTAATTAAAACCTTTCAGCTTTCTTTTATTTTAAATCTAGCAAGGAAAAACAAAACAAAACGAAACAACCTTAGTCCTGAGCTATCTCTGTTCCCCCAGCTAGCAAACGCAAATTTTATCTTTGACCTGAGCAACATGCTGGCTAGCTAGCGGGGAATTTTCAGTGAGTTATGAGCGCAATTAAAAGCTCATCTCGAATACTGTGATGACTTTTAGTTTTATGACTGCAACGTCGTAAAGATATATAAGACCCATCATTACCTGTAATATCTGAGCCATAAAGACTTCTGTGTGTAGAAACTGGAGATTTTAGAGCCTCTTAGTTCTTAACTGATCTGGTTGGGAAAATAAAACATGGGGGGTCCAAGTATGAGAAAGCAGCTACATAATACTCTACTTAAAAATGTAACTTTTTGTTTCAGGATGAGAATGTCTAAGGGGAAGTAAATCTCAGGAATGACGAAAAGACAGTGAGTATACCAGAGTCAATAAATAACAGTAAAAGTTAAGATACCAAGAGACATACTTGGTAAGAGCTGTAAGTGCAGTATTTCACCATAACTGGGACAGAGAGAAGTGGCAATTGTTCTTGTCACTTTCTTCTTCTTCAGCCTTTCCTTTTTTGAATGTGTCAAGAATAAAAATCCCATTTTGACCAATACAATTGTGCCCCACATACAGTAAAGAAGCTGTGATCTTTAGGTGCAGAAGGATGCCTCTGACCAGGTCTGTCAAAAACCTCCATCTCGAGGGTAGCTGTTGTTGAGTGCTGCCAATTCAGGGCAGGAAAAGTATATGTCTCACTCTTCAGTCTGTGGAGAAACACTGAAAGACAAAGCTCAGCAAGGAGAAGTGTCTGTGTGGGCAATAATTCAGCAGAAGCCAGCAGTCTGCAGCCCCAGGAGCAGGGACACTGAGGGAGCTTGGGGTGCTGCCCTGAGAGAGGCAGGAAACAAAGGATGGAGCAGCACCGAGGTGTTGTGGTCATGCTCTGTTTAAAACAATGCAGCCAACAGGAACTGAGCCAAGGAAGGGCCCAACCATGACCAAAAGCTGAACTTTGCTTAAGTAACTCAAAAATACATATTGCTTTCAATGCTCTGTGTACTCTAAGGAAGGAAAACCTGTAAATGCTTTACACATATGTCTAAAGTCACTCAAACCCCGCCTGATCATGAAATGACACCAACTTTACCTTTCCCTTACCCTCAGAGAAAACAATATAAATGTAACTTAAGAGAAGAGGGATGTCACTCTTCTGTCCTGGGACAGCTGACAGCCTGTACCCATGTCTCCCCATAAGGATGCCTGTCAGGTAGACTTTAGTCCATGGTGACCAGCATGCTCATGAATAGTAATTTCTGAATCCTATTCTCTCATAGCAATCAATAAACTTCGCTATTTGTGAGTCTGTGATCATGAGCGTTCCCAGACTTAGCCTAACCACACTGTGAATCTGTGGTTGTAAAATGTTTAAAATGAGCAGATTTATTGTGCCAAATTGGTTACTCTATAAGATCATCTGTGACTGCATTATAAGGGTCCTGCAAGGACTTGGAAGACAGATAACATGCAGACTAAGAAGGGCAAGGTCTAGTCAGCCCTGGGCCCAGTAATCTGTGGATAATCTGGAAAGCAAGTGGGTCTCCCTTTCCTAAATTTTTACATGACATGGTCTCATCACGCTTTACACTACAAATAGCAGTGCCCCTTGCTCTGTGTCACATTAATTTCTTCCTGCCAGCTGCAAGAGACAGAAACCTTCTGGAAACAGCATAAGCTGTAGATCCATCTTAAAATGTTCTGTCACAGACTTTGCAGGTACTGCTCCTTTACTGAGGGCCATGTGAGAACACAGAGAGGGCACTCACTGGCTCACTTTGCTCTCCTTCAATGACTTTGGAGATACTGTAGTTAAGAAACACAAGCATCTTATAAAGTGGAACTCCAATGGCAATTTCCAAGCTTTGAAACGTTTCTCTGGTTACCCCATCCCTGACTTCACCTTGTTCTCTACTGAGCAGGAGGGAAATTTTTTTTAAGTGGACATTCCTGGTTTAGAAAGGGTGAATCCATCAGTGATCTGCCACATCGGTTTTATCTTTCAGCAAACTTTTTAAAAGTGCCATGTATCTTTGAACAATAGTATCACAGGAGACAGTCTTTCTCTCCTCTCCTTGTTATCCATAAGTTTCTGGAGAAACATGCAGCAATCGATATCTATCTCTACTGGGCAATATAAATTCTGTTAAGCTTGCCTGAATCAATCATCCATAAGGCCTGATTTAATTTGTCTCAAACTTCTTACAACAGAGAAGGAAGTCTCAAGACTAATTCAGTTCTGGGTAGAAAAGAGCAGAAATCAGGGTACAAAATCCCCTCTTTTTTCTTTTTTTCTGTACAGCATGCTGTCAATATGTGTCAGGGCTATCAAAAGGAAAACAAATTTTCTGTCTCTCCTTGGAAGTTATTGTTTCCATTAAGCCACTATCTAACTTTAGGCAGAAGTTTGAGACACACAACAGACAATCAGACTGAGAACAAAGAGGTACAGTTATAGAAAAGGTAGGGGTGACTCTTATTGCATAGGCTTTTCATCGAATACTCCAAGAATCCCATTGTGACACTGAATCTCTGGGGTTGATGGGAGCATGGGTATTCTTTCTACAGAACAAGAGGCAGCATGAGTGACCTACTTCTAGAGAGGTCTGGCAAAGAAGCAATGCACCTGGAACTGCAGTTCAGTGAAACTCAAACTTCAGAAAATACTCCCTGTGCTGAACAGCCCGCACTGATAAGCACCAAGTAACATAGAAGGATGCACAAATATTTAAAAGTTATCTTGTTGATTTCAGCTTCAGTTCTTCCATCAAGTCTGGGTATCTTTCCATGCCCAAATATACTACCTTGGACAAATAATAATGCTCCATCAGTTGATCTCTTGCAGTGCATTTTAATGGGAAATGAATGCAGTAGATCACGTTCATTTCACACCAGGCATTGATGGAAAGCTGATGGGTAGAATTATGCACTTCTGAAATACTATCCGAAGGACAAGATGTAATGGACCCAGAAACTGTATGGAACTGTGAGTCACTCTGACCAATTACATATATTAATATTCCACTTTTTTGTATCCTTATTGTCTTTGATGCAGAGAAGGTCGCAGCTTCTGCCAGCCATGGAAGCACAGGTTTCTGAAACTGAAGTGGTGGAAACTTCTGGAGAGGGTGTTGAGAACAAGCAAAGACCACCAAATCAGCTACACTGTAAGCAGGGATGCAGATCCAGAGGCAAGCATGGGCCAGAAAGCTGCTGTCAGTTTTGACACCCTGCTAGTAACATTGGAGGAACACCAAGGAGTGATGAGGGTCTGAGTGAGTATTTTGTATTAACTCTTCTGGAGCCATGAGTGAGTGCCTGGAATAAATCAATTTGATGCTAACTGGGTCTGTGAGTCATTTGATATTGGATTATGCAACATCTGCAAAACACCAATATCCTTCTCCCTGGTGTGTATAACTGAGACTGAAACTCTTCACTGGAATAATGCAGAACTAAAATTCTACTTCTTTCTTGGTCAAATGGTTGATTTTGGAAGCAAATACCCAGGGAAAGGTTAGAAGGTTGTCAAAGTTAAGGAGTGTTTTGCAAATGTAGGGAAGGTGCTGCTGCTAAGCATGTATTCTTGACAACAAACTGGTACACTAAATATTTAAGTTAGAATGTGACCTGCATTTGATGAAATTAAGTGGAATCATTAATTAAGATCCCATATCTTACCTCAGCTGTTCTGGACAGAAAGATGTTGTTTCTCCTCCACCTCATTCAACAAAACTCCAGACTGACCCACTGGGGACTCCATGTTTTGTCACACAACAAATCATACCCTGAAATACAGGTTTTAGTGGCACCAACCAATATGTCAGCACAGGTTAATTTCTGATGACCAGGGAGCCATTAGGACATGTTTCCAGCGAGCCATTCTTTAAATATTCTATCAATTCCTGCAGTTTTCACTTTTTGGTGACCAGCCTTTATATTTAGGTTATCTGCTGCTTCATAGGAATCACTGCATCTGTGCCCTTGTGTCAAAGAGGAAGTTTACAAACACTTGCTTCACCCTCATAAGGATGGAAATGATGGGTACTGGTGTTATCAGAATCTTCCTCCATCTCATCATTTTCATCACTATGCCAGATGTCTCCATGCCATATTTCAGGGTCTGCACTGTTTTCCACTTTTTGGCTTTCTTTAGTCAAAATCAAGAATGGCAACAGGTTCAGTAAGAAGCCTAATTTTTCCTGCAGCTGTTTTTCTCAGTTTTCAGCTGCAGACAATACCTTTTTAAGTTCCCTGTTTTCAGGTTTGGGGTTTCAGTCATGAGGAGATCTACTCATGTACTGAGCTTTTCTTACTACTCTCTTTCAAAAGTCAATAATGTTTTCAATACTTCATTTTTGGATTTCAAAGCAGTGTACTCTAAATCTGGAATTTTGGAGGGAGACAGTACACTTTGATTTTCTTTTGTGCACAAAATAAATGAGTCTCTAATACTGTGCAAATAATTCTTTTGTCGTTATATTTTTTAACTTTTTGCACACTTCTACAGTTTTCTATCTACTACACCACTTTGTGCTTGTTTTCCCCAAATTTTTGGGCCCATTCTATTCCCTCTCAGAATTATGCACTGCTATATTTTTGCAGCAGTTCACCCATGGCAGTCCTGCTGACAACGCATTTTTTTTCTGTTGCATTAGAGGATGAAATATGGCAGAAAATAAACCAAATTGCATTCCAGCTGGTACTCAGAGATCAGAGTGGCTGGGTACGGCTGGGCTTTGTTTCTGATTATGACCAATTTGGCACTGTAAGTCTGGTTTCATTCAGTAAGGAGTTGCACAATTGCTGATTCATGAGTAGTGGGGTTTATTGAAGCAACAGATTATGCAGGTTCAGAATTGCTGCTGTTAAATGCACTTACTGTGTTAGAACTAAATATACTGAGGCCAATGACTAACTAAACTCTGTTCACTAAGCTTAACTTCACCCCTGATTAAGCTTAGTTTCACGTGGGTGTGCTTTGATGCTGTCAGAGGCAAAAATCATAGAAAAGAGTCATCAAAGATAAAGTTTCAGCTCATGCCATTCCATGATCAGGTGGAGTTTGAGTGACTTCAGTCACGTCTCTGAAGCATGTGCAGGTTTTTCTTCATTAACGTATGACAGGGTAGCAAATACCACCAGGTTGGAAAAGCAATATGTATTTTTGAGTTAATAAAGCAAAGTTCAGCTTTCAGGCACCAGTTGGGCCCTTCCTTTGTCCTAGTTCCCCTTAGTTCCATTGTTTTAAACAGAGCATGACCACAACACCTCAGTGCCGCTGCATCCTTTGTTTCCCGCCTCTCTCAGGGCAGCACCCCAAGCTCCCTCAGTGTCCCTGCTCCTGTGTCCCTGCAGCTTGTTTCTGCTGAACAATTGTTCACATGGACATGTCTCTTGCTGAGCTTTTCTAGCCCACCAGAGTTCCATGCTGAAAGTTAAAGAAGTTGGGAGGAGCGCAAGAGAAACCTTCCCCCCACCCAGCTTCACAAATTACCCGAGCAATAAACCATGTAAGGTTTTCAAACACTCTTGAAGTTCAAGCCTTGTGTTTCAAGCTTAACTAGAACCAGTAATAATTTCAGGAGTTCTTAGATCTGCCTGTATATGGACTGTACTTGGATAATGGAGTGGCTGACACTCTTTGTTTGCTAATGGAAGGTTTTCCAAATTTGCCATAACAAATTGTTTCTGTTCCACCAACTCCATCCCACTGCCAAGGCCTAGTTTGATCAATTAAAGAAATTCATCAGTAGCAAACTGAATACAATACCTCTGACATCTTTGGAGAAGGAGTAGGAAGAAGGTGGCCAGATACCATCAACTAACAACATTCAGACTTGATAAGGCAAAACGTTAAACATGCTCCCTCTATGCAGAGCATCAGGAATAGTCAGAAGAGCCAAATATAAATTCTTTTCTTAGCTTGTGTAGAAGTGACTGGCTGATAACTAGTTCAGTACATCTCGAAATTATCTAGGATATAAATCAGTATTTTTATGCAAGGCTTGTTTTCCTTGCCTGCAGCCTTAACTCTTGTGCTCTGCAAGCAGTAGCCCTGTTTGAGACACTCATGAAGCTGCAGATACCTTTGTGGCAGCAGGATTGATACAGAGATAAAAAGGTAGGAGGAAAGAGTTGGACTACAGTTTTTCAGCATGGAGTGCACGAGTTCCTGCAGTTCAAGGAACATCACATATGCAGTTTTTAGATTTTCTTCCTCTATACAAAAACTTTTTCATTATAAAAAGATTCGTGTGTATGCATGCGTGTGTGTGTGTGTGATCTAACACCTATTTATATCCTGCCTAGATAAACAGGCTAAATCTGTGCTCTCAGTCAACACAACATTAAGCACCCAAAATGAGATTAGTCTAACCTTTCTGTTGCAAATTATTTCTTGATCTTTTGGAACAGATCCCATAACTTCCCTTAAAACATGCCAATTTTGAAATGTTCTGGATAACAGTCTTGCTTCAGAGTAAATACGCCTTGCATTCCCAAATGGGTGCCTACAACAGCAGCTCCCTTTCTTGTTGAGGAAAGGCTCTAGATCTTCAAAAAAGCACCCAAGCTTCTGCTGGCTCCTGTATTAACGGGATGACCATCTCTAGACAACCCATAATGTGTCTCATTGTCTCAGCCCATTGTTCAAGAAACTGGTAGCTTTAGGCTATTTCTGTTACCTTCTCTGTTTGAGATCAAAACCATCCACTAAGAACAGCAACCTCCTCCCCCGCCCCACATTCAACACCAGGATAAGGACTGGGGAGACAAAAAGTAAAGCTTGTGGCAGAAAAGAGAATGGTATTTCTACCTCTGCTTTCTCTCTTGCTTGCAATTGCAGCCTAATGGGCAACGTGTATGGAGAATTTGACAAAATTCCCTTTTGCTCCTCATTTATTTTCCCCAGAGCCTTCTGTAAACCCTTCGTATGGTACAGTGTATTCAAGGCTTGAGAGAGAAAACATAACCATTTGAGTCCTGAGGTATTTTTCAAGCAGGAAGAGTGCACACCTGAGGGTCCTATAACCCGTTGTGGGAGAGGGTCTGCATCTCCTTTCCATAAGGAGTATGTCTTTCAAGGAACAAAGTTCTGAGTGGAAAGACTGGCAGGTCTGGCCACTGTCTCTTTTTGGTTTTCTTTGAAAAAGAGTACTTTGTTGTTAACTGAAGTTGTCTTTCATTCCACTGTTTGAACCTTTGCTCATTTCTGATTTCTTTTCACTTGTAGTTTTTTGCTGTTTGACCTTATCTTTTATGCCCTTCGAAAAAATAAGGTTAATGTGATGCCTTTCAGTTAATGCTTCTGTTACGCTGCCACAGGCTTAGTGCCTGTCTTCTGCAAAGTCAGTCATCCCTCTGGATGTAGAGCCTCCTATGACTGCTTGGTACAAAGTATATCTGTGCTGAGAACAACTCTTTTCTCAAACATCCATCCATAATGGATTATGTTATGTTCCACTTTCAGCTTCTAGCAGGAGCTATCCTAGCTGAGCACAGAAATGTTAACTTGGCTTTTTTAAGAGGCCGCTGACTGCTTAAACAGAAACTCCTCTCAGGCAGCTTCTGTGCCATCACTGGCTGTGAAAAAGAGTCGGCTGTGCTTGCCCTATATTGTTCCTATCTGCATATATACATATAATATCCCCGTGACTAAATTGTACCACTAAAGTAGAAGAAGTAATGGGACAAAAAACAATGATATCCTCCTGCATGCCTGTCTCCAACATGTGTTTGACAGATCCTATGACTGAACACAAAAACCCTTCCCCAAGTTTGGCTCTTTCTCTTTTGCCACCTCTGTCTTTATGGCAATGCTCATAGCTGGAGCATGTCTAAAGAACATCGAGAAAACAAACATGTTGCTGTTGTGAAAGCTGCACACAAAATGCTTTTTCTTTTTTTAACTGAAATCATATCTTGAAAATGGTTTGCACTCATCCTTTTCTGATTCCTTTAAGTGCAGTGTGGTGTATCCTTGAAAATGTTCTCATCTACTGATAACTGCATGGAGCATCTAGCCCTGTAATAAAGAACATCAGAAATTAATATGTTAGGAATTCTTTTTGAAGGTTTGTTTTGGTTTGTTGGTTTTTTGTTGGTTGTGTTTTTTGCTGTTGTTGGGGGTTTGTTTGTGTGATTGTTTTTTGTTGTTTCTTTGTTTTTTGGGGGGTTTTTTGTTTGGTTTTTTTTTTACACAACTTTGCTCCAATATTGCTATCTAGTTTTTCACCCAGGTGTGAATCATTACATAGTACAGCTCAGGGGGGACACACATTCTTTAGGTAACAGTGACGTTTGGACTAACAGATATGGGCTATGAAGTGTGAGAATGTTAATTTATTCCCTCTCCATGTATGGAAGTTATTCTGGTTTTAATCAGAAGATCATCATTTTTGTATAAACTCTTCTCTGTCAGCTTCTGTGCAATCACTAGCTGACTTTCCAAAATTAGGAATAGTGGCAGTGTTACATAAAGATAAATGCAGAGTCACTTCCATTTGCTGCAGAGGTCAGCACTGCAGGTTATCATCAAACTGTAAGACAAATGGATCCAATCGCAAAAAACCTGTCAAATTTATATTGGATTTTCATTTTTTGGGTGTTTTGTGGGTTTGTTTGTTTTGTGAACTGATGGATGTTGCCTCACATTTTGTGTCATGATCTTGACTGACCAAGAATCTGGTTTTAAAACTCTCCAGTTTTGATCCTGTTATGCCTCACCTCTATAATGAAGATAATAAAAATTGAACATGCTGAGCATCCTGGAAGCTAAACACTTTTGTATTTCATGATACCCAGACTACTCTGACAAAGCATCATAAAGCAGTCTAAGGGAATCAAGTCTATTTTCAGAAAGAGGTTATAAAAGACGTAAAATAAAATAAAATGCTTTCCATAGATTCCGAGTCCTTAAGCTACTCATCCCAGTTCACACCCTCCTGTGAAGACAGACCTCCAGGTGCAGCTTTGTGCTCACCACTCCCTCAAGCAATTCTACAATTCCTTTTGAATGCCTGAGGAAAGTCTTTTCCACTGTGGCCTGAAGCCTTTCAGACCATATGTTTAGGTATTGAGGGAGACCCAGAAGAGATTTATGAAGCTTTGCATCGCCTGTGGGGCAAGTTCAGAGGTTATCTGAATTCATCCCCACAACTCAGCCCCAACCCACTCACTCCCTCCATGCCATGGGGGTGGGGGGGAAGAATCAGAAGGGTGAAAGTGAGAAAAATCATGGGCTGAGATAAAAACAGTTAAATAAGTACAGCAAAAGCTGTGAGCACAAGCAAAGCAAGGCAAGGGATTCATTCACCACTTTGTATGGACAGGCAGAGGTTCAGTCATCACCAGGAAAGCAGGGCTCTGGTAACAGGGGCTTGGGAAGACAAACACTGTCTCTCTGAATGTAAACCCCTTCCTTCTCTTCCCCACAGCTCTCCATGCTGAGCAGGACACCGTCTGGAATACCTCTTTGTTCAGCTGGGACCAGCTGTCCCAGCTGTGTCCCCCCAGTTCCTTGTCCACGCCCAGCCTCCTGGCTGAAGGGACAATGTGAGGAACAGCAAAGGCCCCGGCTTTGTGTAAACACTGCTCTGCAATAACCAAAACATCCCCGTGTTTTCAACACGGTGCTCAGCACAAATCCAAAACACAGCCCACACCAGCCCCTGGGAAGAAAACGAACATGAATCCAGATAAAACCTGTGCAGGGAACCTGCATCTCTTACAGCATGGTTTCAGGGAGAAGGAAGCAGCTGAACGTGTCTACCTGCCAGGGTGCAGATTCTTTGGGTAACTCCACGCCTACCCCTTCAACAGCAGGCTCAGCCTGTTCCTGTTATGCTCTGTAAAGCCATGGAGAGTAGCAGTGTGCTTCAGTAAAACCACCAGCTGCTCAAAACCAATTATCAGTATCTATTAATACACAAGACCTGCAGTGGGATCTTTCTTCAGATACTTTTCCAAGTAAAAGTTGTATTCCTGATTTCTTTACAGGGATTAGTAACATGGATTGTCCTTTATTCCGGCTCTAAAAGGAAGGAAAGACCAAAGTCAGAGAGAAATGAACAGATTTTTTTTTTTTTCAAATGAGAAACAAAAAATTCAATCCTTTTACTTGTTGAAATCTATAAGTAAGGTTTATCATTATATTTGTGGACATCTCCATTCTTCTTTATGCCTGATATCTGTCCATGAATACTCTGATTTGAAATTCACAGCATCTTTGCAAAATTACACATTCTGGTACTTTCAATTGGGCCATCACATTCTCAGAAGCAATTCAATGCCACGGAAATTTAGATACTTGCTAACATTCAGCAGAATACTAACTGCTTCTGGAAAGTTACAGAATTTTCTGTCTCTACTAAAGGGAATGCAACCTGGTTAAAGCTCACGTTGTCTGGTACATGCTGTGTTAATTCTGACCCATAAGATCAAAAATCCCTTGTGTGTTCTTTGTTTAGATGTGCTTCCCTGTGCCTAAACAGTGCCACACACAGTAGGATTTTGGTTGTGATGGCAGTATCTCAAAGCCATCACATAGTGTGCATAGCAGTCTTGAAGTTATTATTTCATCCCAAGAACAAAGTCCAGAATTCATACTACATATAAGAAGGCATTTGGAGCAAAATTGCTCCAAACAATGGGCTGAGAAAGTGAGGAGCCAGACCTTCAAAAGCACATAGCCTCCAACAACTACTGAATTATTTTCTGAAAGCACCTAATCTTTAAATAGCTGCAGTTTGCAAGAGTTGTGCTCAAACAATTCAGAATGTTTTTGGAACATTAGGGAAAACAATTGAAGTACAGCAAACACCACAATTCAGGAAGCACCAAAATACATACCTGGAGAAATCAAGACTTGTGGTGAAAAATAAGGCTTTTTTTGGAGGCAGAAAAAAAAAAAAAAAGAAGAAAAAAAGAAGAAAAAAGCATAACCCACCCAATGTTAGAAGGTCCATTCAAATTAAGCCTTCGTGGAGTATTAAAAATATGCAACAGATACTTTTTTCCATATTTTCCTTCTTACAAGTGGCATGCTCCGAGTGACTCACGCCTGCATTTCTCAGAGCTTTACTTAATCAAGCATAGACTTGCAAATCTATTGCTCTCAAATTCCTGCTCTCAGATCAAGAGCTAATGGCTTCAGTCTAACATATCTGTACTCTGGATAGGGATATTCCCTTATATGGGCAGTCTTGGGGGCAAATGAACGAAACTGTCATGAATTCAAGTTTATGGAATATGTGTGCAGAAGACGGGAAGATTTCTGGAAAGAAACAAGAGCTCTTACATGGTGCAGCCTTTGTAACAGTGAGGTGTGGACTCGGAGTGAGTGGATGGATGCTGGGGGTTTCTGACAGCCCTGCTAAGGTTTCCAGAGCTCCCAGAGGAACTGGTCCCACCCTGTGGGGCTCTTGCTATCCTCTGCCCTCACTGGATTTTTAAGTAATCAGCCAGAAGGATTAGAACTAAATATGGGATCTGGTGAATATAGTTTCACCTGCTTCATTTCTCACCAGCCTAGGCAATCATTTTTTTCTGTAAGTACCTACTTATTACCAGACTTTAAATTCTAATGGCATAAAGAACTTTCCTCCTCTTGTTATAAGGAGGTGAGTACTGGAGTAAAAACAAAAAAAGCTGAAGTATCAAGCTGTATTTTTCAGCACGTATGATTTTGATCAGATCCACTGGCCATGTTTCAATAGTGAATGGGGCACAAAGAAGTCTGCGTCTCATCATACCCTCTGCAGGTCCTTCATGGATTAGGTACATCTGATGCTTAAACTCCACAAGGTCTCTAGTAAGAACATTCTCAAGATGTTGGATCAGGATAACAGTGCCCAGAAGTGATACAGAAAATGGTCCAGGGGCTTTTGAGTTCCTTCTAGTGAGTTCTGTTGCAGGAGCTTGTCCACTGATTTTCACTCTTAACATGCACAAACACCTTGCACCACTTCAACTGGGTAAAGTAAACACCCTAGGAATAATCTCTACATCACTAGGACTTTGATTAGATTAGGAGTATTTTATTTCAACCTAGATGAATTACTTTCTTATGTGACTGGATGTTAACATCTCTGCATAAAAAGTTAAATGTACCATTCAGCCTAAAGTTAGCTAACTGCAAGAAAAAGGGGAATTAAATACCAAAGTTCTATACTGTAGAAGAGATTTTAGTGTGCAGGAAGACCCTGGGTGGTGATTTCATGTGGTTCCAATGAAGGTATGGATTCCTCTCTTGCTGTTATTCTCCCTGCCCCAGGAACAGCAGCATGTCTTACCCACTCCCTCACATCAGCTGATCCTGTTGTAGCACATCCATCACTCTGGAAGCTGGCAGGGGTCACAGCTTTCTGCTGGCATCAGTTGAGCACAAAGTCAGGTTTGCAAGCACAGTTTTCAAGGGAATTAGTGGAGTGAAACTGTACAAGAAGAAACTCTCCTGAGCTTTCCCCTGCAGCAGGAGAGGAAATACACTCTCATCCCACATAAATTGTTGCACCCAAAACTCCCTTTGCACCCAGTCTCAACACATCCTCCCAAAACTGCTCCCAGAAGTGCCAGATAGCTATGGTGAGAGAAAAGGATGCAAATGTCTAAATATTTTGTTCACTCTTTTCAGCAGAATGAAACTGTAGCTCACTAAAAAAAAAAAAAAAAATTCCACTTGGCTACTCTGGAAACAATTGCAGTTATACCCTTGCTACACCACAGACTTCCTAGGTTAAAATCCACAGTTTTCCCTTTTCCGAGCCATCTATGATTACTGATGTCCTAGTATTCTCTACTGGCTTTGGTCTGAAAATGGTGGTCTCTGGAAGAAGACTGAGGAGAGAGCTGAAGGAAGAAACCTCTTAATTTGCTACTGCAAATCTCTCAGAAATCTTCTCTTAGAGCCCTTTAATGCTTCAGCATTGTGATGAGAACTGATGTGGTGAATCAACATAACCTGAAAGAAAGGACTGCTCTTTCTCCCCTGGGGAGGTTTCACTTCCTGGTAATATTCAGAAATGTCTTATTTCAAATCTACTTAGCAACAATCTACCTATTCTAACCTGGCCTTGGTTCCCTCACAGCAGGCAAGTCTGCCCTGACCTGATGTACTATTTTGGTCAGCTTTAGCTCTTACTCTGAATAAGTATTTTTACTCTTCAGTTCTGCAGAGAGCAGCCAGGAACACACCAAACACCAGACCATGAACAAATTCAATCAGTGCTCAGCTGCCGTTCTGGCATATCTCTAAGTGCATGTCACCCTTTTCACAGGGGGTCAAGCCCAACAGTTACCTCAACAAGAACAGCACAGGAAACTGATGAAGAGCTGGATATCAGCAGGATCTAAGCTTATCAGGGACTAATTTGGCACAGCATGCTAAATAACTCCATTAACTAAACAGTGTGATATCAGAGATGATCTTGGCTCATGGCAAATAAAAGAGAAAGGCAGAAAGAAGAAAAAGGAAGACATGCTCAGAAATCACTGGGATAATTATGCACATTATACAGGAACATTTTCTCTGGCAAACAAAACTGATTCCAGTATTCTGAAATGCACCTAGACACATTGCATATGCCAATTTATAGGTCATAAAGACAAGAATACTTTCAAAAGGGAATATGAAACCAGTGACTGAGTTTAAATTGGGAAAAATAGTTGCATGAAATAGCAGTAAATAAGTCCACTAGAATTCCTTGCAATTATTCTCATGCCATATCTCACTCCATTTCCTAGCTCATTAGAGGTATTTCCTACAAGAGACAGTTTTCACAAAAGTCTTTAGAAAATATGTTTGCCTCAAATGTCTTTTTCCCACAGAAATCTGCAATGGTTCATGGGTTAACTTCATTTCTCACTTCTATGGAGAAATGCCATATGTAAGATTAAAGAATTCATGTTCTCCTTCCATCTTTATCGAATTTAGAGCTATCTCAAGGTGCTGGGACAGAGAAGATTCTTGTCACCCTGGTATCTGCAGGCAGAAAAACAGATACAGCAAAGGCAACAAAACTCTGGCAAGAGTTCACTCATTTCTGTGTACAGCAACAAGGTTTAAAATTCTTCAACTAGCAGTCATACAGCAAAGATGCTCAGATGTTACATTTTTATCTTTTGTCAGATTCTCTCATCTTTCACAAGGATGTACAGCAGCAATTGTATTCGTTATTTCTAAGTCATTAATATTGTTCTATTTATGGCAACACATATGTTGCTTATAGGCCAAACTCTTAGCAAATGCAAACAAAATTTTTGGAGCTACACAATGCAAAATCTATTACACATGTATGAGTAAAGTATGGTAAAAACATGCACTGAGGCACACCAATGTGCATGCCTTCAATTATGTGAAGGCATTCATTGTCTTAAATGACTTAAATATTTTTAATTCAAATTTGCTTGAATTACATTTATTTTCAGTAAAAAGAAACACTCAAATAAAAAAGAATGTGTGTTTTGGAATATTTTTAACAGAAGTAAAAGAATGGATTTATAAAATCGGAGAAGGATGGAGAAATCCTACAATACTGAACTTTAGGAGTAATATAGAAAACAAAGAAACCAAGTCCAAGTTGTTACAAAAGCAAAGAACTTTTCCTTGCATTACTTTTGCAGCCTCCTAGATGAGTAAGCTTATAAACCTTATTTAATGCGCCCTGCAAATAACTCATTTCAGCTTCTCCAGTTGAAGTGTTATATACCTGCTAGACCTGAGACTGAAAAAACAACTCAGTAGCCAGTAGAACTCTTCCATGAGAATTGAAAAACTAATTTGCAATTATACTTCTAATATCTGTTTGACCTATCCTTGTGGAATGGCCTTGCCCTGAGATATTTAGAAAATTTTGTTCCAGAGTTCTTTATATACCACTTAAGGCAGTCACTAATGATGTGTGACACCTTGGAGCCAACCCTGCTGAATCAGGCAAAAAGAGGATTTTTACCAAGACTCCCACGTCCCAGGGGAGTGTGTACCTGTTATTCTGTGACACTTCTGCCTCTGCTTTAAAGGAGGTCACTTAAGCATCTCACTGTTCATTTAAACCAGTGATGCAGTCACTGCTCATAACTGCACGGGGGATTGCTTGCCCAAAATCTGTATAAATCATTCACCAGAATATTTCCCATGTCTTAGTCTCAATACAATTAAGAATCAAGACATTTACTAGGAAGATTATTTCTTAGTGTTCAGATCCTAATGCTATCTGATATTGATATGTCAAGTGAGTGAATGGGAAGTGTAAGATCAGCCTGAGGTACCCAGCTGGCAGTCTGCAGCATTTGTAAAGCTGAGAAGCAAAGCAGAATGCCAGAGTCACACTCTTAATATAATATTCTGGGCAAGCAAAATTTCCTGGCTAAATATTAAAACAAAAAGAAAAATGGGGATAGATAACGTAATAATACTGCTTATATTGCGAATATAGACAAAATGTGACTTTTTTTCAGCCTTAAGATAAGATTTTGGCTGTCTTTTGCTAGACACGTGTTCATTTCTGTCAGTGAAGATTTGGCTATGTACAAATTTTTTAAAACAGGCAACCTCCATTTGCTATTATTTACTGCAATTCAATAGCCATTTCAAGATATCATCTGCACCAAGGGCTTTGTTAACACCCCTCCAGGTACACACAGCTGCTAAAGTAAGAAATCAAAAACGTGTGTTTGAGCAAGTAGGACAGAGCCCCCAGGGCAAAAAAACTCTCCATCTCTGAGCCCTGTATAGAACCCACTGGTCACAGGTTTGTCTTATTAAAAGTTAAAACTGCCTGGCATTTTTCCAACCCTTCTCTGGCCAGAAGGCAACACAGCTGGCACCAGTGGTGTTATGCTGTGCACACAGCTGTTCTCTTCCCAGGTCACTGGAGAAAGGCCCACTGTTAAACCAGTGATAACCTGCACTTGGGTGAGGCAGAGGATAAACAGAGCCGGGAGAAACTCCTCACTGCCCTGGAAGAGTTACAAACATAGAGGATGCATGATGCATTAATGCAGAGACCAACACGTTAGCAGAGATACCAGTACGGTGGGCACTAATTAAAAGGAAGGAGGCCTCTCTTCCTCAAATATTTAGGTGGTCTACAGTCCTCTTATATTCTTGACCCAGTCTGTTATGGAGGCACTCAACCACATCCATGAAACAATGAAGAAAGGAGTAGCACACAAAAAGAGAGCTGCTTCTCCTGTAGTCATGAGAAAAATGGAGCCCACTGCCTCTGCATTTTAAAGTTTGAAACCAAATCAAGCTTAAAGAGTCAATGCAAGACAACAGTTGCAATTATGTACTCTTTCTTTAAGCCAAAGGTGGTAAAATATGGCCCCTGCACCACACATTTTTATGGTGTTTTGTACACCAGACCCATAGGTGAGGTATGTGTGAGCACAGGGAGATTAGAGCATGAAGAGCAGACAGTGCAAAAGACTCTCCAGAAGCTGCAGGAAAACCACAGAAGGAATTCATCTCCACAAGCAGTGGATTGAGATAAGAATATCTTAATAATTGGGGGGGGGGGGGGGGGGAATTAAAAAAAAAAAAACCCACAAGAGGGTGATGATGATGATGATGATGATGATGATAATGTAATAACAACCACAATAATAATAACAGTTTTTAAAAATCAAATAAATAAATAAATAAACAAATAAAGGGTGGGGAGAGAGAGAGGCAAAACCCAAGAGAAAAAAGTGGTACACAATA
Source organism: Corvus hawaiiensis (assembly GCF_020740725.1). Lineage (NCBI taxonomy): Eukaryota > Metazoa > Chordata > Aves > Passeriformes > Corvidae > Corvus > Corvus hawaiiensis. The sequence goes on from NC_063255.1 coordinate 26,079,073, forward strand.
CAATTGCTCACCACCCACTAACCAATGCCCAGACTATCTTCGAGCAGTGATGAGCTGTTCCTGGCCAACTCCCTCCAGTTTGTACCCTGAAGATGACATTCTGTGGTATGCAATATCCCTATGGCTGGTTCAGCTCTCCTGGACATGTTCCCTCCCAGCTTTTTGTGCACTTTTTCACTGGCAGAGCTGGGAAACTGAAAAGATTGTGACTTAAGGTGAACACTACTTAGCAACAACCAAAACATCAGTGTGTTACCAACATTATTCTCATATGAAATCCAACACCAGCATTGTACCAGATACTAGTAAGAAAATTAACTCTATTCCAGACAGAACCATGACACCATCTATTCTGAATCACCATGGCACTGTTGATTTCAGTATGATTAATCTGGTATTCATTGATGGTGGATTGGATTCAAAGGATCAAACAAAGCAAGAAAAGCTTCCTTCAGAAAGGGAGATTCAAAATTCACCTGAGAAACAACTTAATGAAGAAATAGAAAAGTGGGGCGAAAATGAAGCACCCATTACACCAGCAATGTTCTCCACCATCCCCAAAATACAAAATGCAGAAGGTCCACTTCCAGCTTTTGAAACAGGCACTAGTTTCCCTAAGAGAAAACCTAACACACTGCTTACAAGAAAAGCCCTGGGTTTGATCTATTGATTATTGGAACATCTGATAATGAAAGAAAGAAATGAGTGGCAAAGGAGGCAAGGTGGAAGGGGGGGAAGGGAGGGAAGAGGGGGAAGGGGGGGAAGGAAGGGAGGAAGGAAGGGAGGAAGGAAGGAAAGGAAGGAAAGGAAGGAAAGGAAGGAAAGGAAGGAAAGGAAGGAAAGGAAGGAAAGGAAGGAAAAGAGGGAAAGGAAGGAAAGGAAGGAAAGGAAGGAAAGGAAGGCCTTTGCAAATCAAAACCACGTTGCAACAAAGACATTTCTCAAGCCAGACCAGAGTATTTACATGAGAAAAGCTTTACTTTAACCTATGCAAAACCAACGCTGTTTGTGGAGACTGAAAACCAACCCCATTCAAAGATATCACACATTTTCTCATGGTTTTACAACTACTTTCATGAGTAGAGCCTTGTGGATCTTGACCATGAAAGCAGGAAAGGCTGTTATCCCAGAATGTACCTGAAAACTCTAGAAGAGGGAGAGCCTACCCATCTATACATAGTATGGGAAAGTCTGTCTCACCAAGGATACCACTCAGTGCTGAGTTCTCCAGTGGGGAAGAAACGTTGTGCAAGCACAGAATCTTAAGGAGAGCTCTGCTTCTGCACCAAAATCAGAGAAATGACCCCATAGGTAGAAGAGCCCTGTACCCTTCTCCCCTCCTGTCATTATGCAGATGGTGAAACATCTGACCATCCACATAATGCTCAGACTCTTCAAGTGAAAAGGAAAGAATTAAGACAAAGAAGCCATCATGGAAAAACTCTATTTCTTCCGCTTCAAGTACTGTGATTTGAAATGAGTCATAGCTCTCTTCCACGGAGTGTATAGAGCAAGACAGCAATTTCACTGCCTGCATACAGAGGGAAAGACAGCAGCCTGATCTCTTCTATCCATTTCTGCCCCAGCACAGGGAGAAAGGGTATAGACCTCTTTCCAGCAGCATCAGCATCACCAAGAGAAGGATTAGCTGGGACTGAGAGACACACAGAAGTCCATTGGACTCAGTGCCACTGATGAACCCTCTACAGCTGGAGCACAGTGGGGTGAGGAGGAGAGCAACCAGCACCAGCAGTGTGAGTCCCACAGGCACTCCTCAGACCCCTGCTCAGCTGGCACCTCTTTACAGCATGACATTTGGCAGAGACATCATGTACCCTTCCAGAGCACTCAGAGTGCACTCCCTTCCTCACCCTCCTTTGGCTTTCAAGAGCCATTATGTAGCTTAAAGTGTTTTGTGAATGCAGCTTCCTTTCCATCTGCAAAAACATCAACACCACCACAAAATCCTCTCTCATGCAGATTGCAGCAGCAGCAGCAGCAGCCAGCAATGGTTTCACTCTGTCAGAGCAAGTAGCATTTTGAAGATGCGCCACAACAGTAGCAAAAGAAATCTGTTTGGGGGAGAGGAAAGTATAAGGGAATAAGAACAAGGTCTTGGTTGCCCCAAGGCCAAAGATAAGCTGGGCTTACAGGAAAAACAAGCAAGTTGTTAGTAATAAAGGATTTTGAAATGCTAGGGGTTAAGTTCTCACAATAAAATCATAGCTTAAACTTTTACTTAATTGCGCCCTTAATTTACTTAATTACTTGTAAAAATACTTGATGTACTGTTACATCTACTTCTGAGGTTACCAGTGCCTTGAAGGTACTGAATGATACCTTGCAAGCCTAGCCCCTTCTGACAAACTCTCTGTTCCTCTCCCTCTGTGAAGAGAGTTTTCATGAGAGATCCCCTCTTTGGCCTGTAAATAGAGAAAATTGACATCTTCAAAAAGATGGGAAAAAGACATTATCTAAAAATGCCTTTGAAAAGAAGAATAAAAAGACATAACAACAAATTCTTTAGCAAGCTAAAGTAGTGCAAGTGAAAACAGATGTGGCCTGTGAGAATAAACAACACAAAGGAGTCTTCATCTTGTGAAGTCTGTAAGGTGGATGCTGGATAAATTTCTGCTTCAAAGCAACAGAAACATGATGACACTGCAACCACTTCTCTAAAAAATAAAAGAAAAATTTCAACAGTTATTGCATTTTGCAATTGTGTTAGCTGGACAATTCTGTTCTTCTACATGTGATAGGCAGAGCATACCAGATGTCTAAGACGACTTTGGAAAGGTCAAGAGCAAATGACAAATGGTTTATGTTTCAATTCTTAACATCTGGAAACTATAACTCCACAAACATGAATGTTAAAAGTTATTCTGTGTACCTTGAAAGGATTGCAGTTTGGTATATATCTGTGAGGAACTTTGTAATTTACTCAGCATTCTGTTCTTTTGTTCATAACTTTAAAATAATCTTCAGTCTCTAGGCTGGTTCTGTAAAACATGTTTGCCACCATCTCAATCCTGCAGCAGAAACGACATCTTGGAGCCCCATTTGCCTCAATCCCAGGAGTCCTGCTGCAGGTTTCAACAAAGCAGAGGTGGAGCAGACTTGAGAGCTGTGACACCTGCTGGTAAAGGATGCTGCAGGTCCAAGTGACGCTGGATGCCGCACAGACTCCTGAAGCACCTTGTCACACGGTGTTGACTCCACATTCAGCTGACCTATTGCCCCATGACACAGGAAGATTTCTCAGCAGTTTTTAATCCTGTGCTGTTTTCTCCAGGAAAATTGTCATTGATTTTAACCACTGGACCAAAAGTAACATAAATATTACCTGGAGCGGAGTGGAGCTGTTTGATATGGAAATCCTTGTGGCCAGCTGGGCTTTGGGGTATGAGCTTCTCAAGCAATTTCAAGCTAAGGTTGCTCTGCAGATTCTCTGCAGAATTTCCTTGTCAGTGTCATTGCTCTTCATTACTTTGAAGGCAGATTAGACGAAATCCAGCTCATCTGTTATCTCACCCTTTTGATGGTATGAGATTAATGGCTGTGATAATAGCCTACAGTGCGAGTCAAAGTAAGGAATTTTGGAGAGTTCATTGTCTTCCATAAATCCAAGTATGGCTGGTTTTTGTACTGAATGCAAAGGCTGAACACAGCCAGGATGAAGTTATAGTGTCCTTGGGGACCCATCCATCCTCAGCTTTCTACTGGAGATCAGTAGGTGAGGACCAGGTGCCTCCCCAAATTGCTGGAGTATGGAGCTGTAAACCCTTTGGTGAGGGAAGGAGAGGACTGGAGAAATGTTTCATTTTCAGCTCTGACCAGGTCTCTCCTCACAAGCTGGATATCCAGGTGTGGTCAAACATGCAAACTAATTGCCTGTCTTTGTCCAGCACAAACAGGTCAGTAAGATTCAGGACAATAGAGCACTTTGGTACCCAGTCAGACTGAATTTTATTCCAGTTTCAAAGCAATGCTTTGTGGAATTATTTGGAAGATCTCTCCAAGGGAGACTGATTAGGAGGTCTGACGCTTCCTCCTCACCTGTGGCACTCCAAAGAACATTCAGGCTTATATTATTGTTGAGACCTACATAGAAAAGTAGTTGTTACATTAATCACCACGCTGAAGAAACACATATGGCACCCATACATTGTGTTTTCACATAGTGCTTTGTTCTTTTTTCTTGTCTAAACATGGGAAAGTGGTCAGAAAAATGAGTTGTTACCTGAAAAGCCGTTGAATTTGAATTATCACACCATTTTGCCATGTCTTCCAAATACAGTATGCAGCTTATACAAATTAAACACAGAGTCTCAAATATCTATGCACACTGCCACTGACAGCAAAACAACAGCAAAAAGAAAAACAAATAGAGAAGGATAGAGAAGGATTTAGGACGATGGGTCTTACTAAATATAGTCCATCAGAATATAAACAAACTTTATAACAAGTGAATCAATTGCAATGTCAGAATTGATAGCACCATCAGCAAGAAGGTTCAAACTATTAATGATAACTCCTTTTTTTTTTCAGTTGCGCTTTCTCATCATTTTCAAATAGCAAAAGTGATATTAGTCCTTTATTCTCAGCCCCTGACCTCAACCCTTTTATCATATTTTAAGAGGCTAAACCATAAAGCATACATAAAATGGAGGTGATTATTCCCAGCGGCAGCTCTGGCAAAGGCAGGTGACAAAGTGTTCAGTCTGGATTTATGCATTTATTCAATTAGACAGGTAAACAGACTATGAAAATTCTATTATACATGCCTATTCTAGTGATCTGCTGTATTAGCTCTTTTGACATATGCATAAAACAAAGAGCAGTTTCTACTCATTAGAGCCCTGGGGAAGGCTCATTTATGGTTATTATGGATTGGTTTTTTAAGTTTTTTATGCTTCCCACACAGAAAGAAATAAATGTGTTAAGTTTGTACCCTTCCAGTCTGGTGGGACCGCTGGCTTACACATGTGATGAAACTCCTGTCAATATGGACTGTAGAACTAATCTTACAAGATATAAGATTATACCTTTTGAAACCAAAAAAACCAGAGGGTTTGGGTTGGGGTTTTTTTTTCAAAACACAGCAGCTGTGAAGGAAAGAACAGGAAGATAGGAACAGGAAGGCAGATACCTTGTGCATCATGAGTCTTAATACCCATTGAGTTAAATGCACTTGCACATGTAAATTCAAGGTATCACAGAAAGACTATAATTAGTCTTCTAATTAGTCCCTATGACATCTCAGGCCAGTAGCGATTGTTTAAAAATCATACCCCAGGCAGTTTTCCTTATTTGCCCTCAATTAAGTGCAGCATACAATAGCCTACTGATTTCAGGGCCAGTGTATTTGTATTCAGTCCTATATTTGGCAAATAACAGTTCCCACATTTTTCAGGCATGCCCCATATCTCCTTGCTTTCGCATGGGTGCTTCGCTCTACAAAAGTGACATCAGAATGAAACCATGAACCTCTACCAAACCTGGTGTCTCAAAGTGTCACTGAAACTCAGGAAGAAAATAAGAACCCTCTAACACTGTGTTTGAAGAGAATCAGGCATTGCCAGGGGGCAATGTGTGCCAGAGGGTAGATGTTCCTGATGTTTGCTGATGGTCGTTGATGTTTTGTTGATAGTCGTTATCTTTTTGGATATCTTTTGGGCTATTCCCAGTCTGTTGAGATGTTGAGCTCATCTTTGTTGAGTGATGCAACATCCCCTAAAAAAAAAACTTTAAATTTCCTTTCCCCAAGGCAAAGGCAAAGCCAGCTTGACTAGAGAAATGAAATAAAAAAAATTTAGAAGTTATATTATTTCCAACAAAAGGACAAGATTTTTGTCCTAGAATTAGGTTAGCTACTGCCGGATTTCATCCTGGCAGAGGTTTGGATGCCAGGGCAGGAGCATCTTGGCTCCTGAGAGGCCTTTATTTTTTCTGAAGGTCACTGCCAGGGCTGCAGTTCTTCCAGCTGTACCTGCTGGAGTCTCTGACACAGCTGCTTTGGGAGATGGTGGCTCCTGGACGTGACAGGACAGATCCGTGCCAGGAAAACTCTGTTTGTGTTTGCTCTGCCTTTGGGGTTAAACACTGGGCTTGCAGCAGTACCCTGCAATTCACTGCTTCAGAACTCAGGATTACTGTGAGCAGAGCCACAGCTGCTGCTTGCACTCAGAGACAGCGGAAGAAACACCATTAATTGCAGGAATTCTTTAGCATCTTGCTAATATTGTCAGCAGACCCTTTATGCTTCTTCCAAGATATCTTTTGGGAAAGCCCAAGCTCTTATTTTTTTGTGACTGATCAGTGGCCTCCTTGTCTCCCTGTCTCAGCAGAATTCACTCATAATTTCCTAAACTCAGGTAGACCATGGGTATCTTTTAAGTTCTTTACAAGCCAATAAAGGGACAGATTCCTTTCATTATTATAGTACAGATTTATGGCACCTGATTCTCCAAAAAGTATACCTAGCATAAAAAGAGGGATGTGATATTGAGTTACTGATCTATGATAATAACAAAATACCCAGATTTATTTCTGTATAGTCCAAAGCAAGCACAGTACTGTACTCATGAGACCAACCTCCTTTTTCTCTCTAAAGCACAGACCTACAGCCAGACTAGATCTTCATTTTCTCTTACGGCTTTCCACCTCATATGATGCCTTCATAACAACAGCTCTAAAGAGGGATTTTCACTTTTAAATGCACCTTTCAATTTCTGCAGTTTTAATCCTCTCATCCAATGTTATCTGTGGTGTCAGTGTGTGAACACTGCTTTGCTATCCCTATTCTTGTCAGGCAGTTTGCTAATGCATATCCACCACTTGCTGTAGTCAAGTTCAGCTGGCAGAAAAATCAGAAATCAGACCAAAAGAAGCACAAGAGTCCACTTTTTTAAAAGATCATTTTGAACTGAATTTTCTGTTGTATTTTCTTTCACTGTCACAATCAGAAAGAATTTTATCTGATTTTCTCGCAGTTACTTCTTTGGGTTTATGTTTTCACTAATTTTTTTATTTTATTTTAGGTTTTCAGGGTAAAATGTATCAACTAAACACTGTTCTTCTCTTCATCCAAAGTATATTTGGGGCAGGAGAAAGTCTAACTGCTGAATTTTTAGCTGATGGTTCTTTCTTTCTTAAGTTATTTAAGTTACACTTAAGTTGCTCAAACCCCTCCCACATACCCACTATCTAAACTACTGAAGAAACATTTACCTTTCATTAAAACTTCCAAGAAAAGCACTTGCTTTTCTTAAAAATGTGAAGGGATTGATGGGATAGGTCAAACTTTTGGGTTTTTTTGCTTTGTTTGACAATGAACAAGACAAACCAGAGTTTTGACTAAAGCGGCCACTTTGGGGCTTTCAAATATAAAAAAAAAGTGAACCAAAAAGAAACAAACTAAACAAACAAACAAAACCAGAGGAAAGTAGCTAAAAAGCTATCAAAGGAAAAAAACTAAATGCTACTGCAGACCATCTGTAGATGAGCTACATAAAAGAATGAGAGTTTTTTACTGTTCCATTTTTGTGTCTCACTTCCTCCTCAAACACAATTTTTAAAATCCCTGCACCTCTTGCCGCAATGTCCCTTTCTGTACTAACAAATGTATCTGCACAACCTTGCAAACAGAATAATTTATGAAAATGTGTTTCTCTGCTACTCTGTAACCCACTTCCTCAGTCCGAGTCCTAATAGCAAAGACTGGAATTAATGAATCCTGGTCCTGAGCTCTATTTTGCCTTCTAAGAGCCTGTCGTGTGGACACAGCCATGTCTGAATTTGTTGTAAACGGAGGGTTTGGTACTCTTAATTATGTAATTAGATTTGCTTTAGCCTCACTGGAGTTGAAGATAGTAACTCAGGAAGATAAGGCAGTATGCTGGGTCCTGGCACTTAATAAAGCAGAGAACACAGAAAACTCAGTGATTCTCTCGAATTCATGCAAACCATGACTGTGGTAGCTGGGAGATGTCAGCTCAGGATTATGGACTGCAGGAGAGACTGCTGGGTGCACACACCCTTAGACAAAGGTGAATACCTGTTATTATCCACCCAGGCCATTCTGTTCTGGGCTGCTTGATGGATCTGTACCCTTCCTGCAGCCAGGCTGTGCCACAGGCAGAGATTCATGAGAACCTGTAAGACCCACAGTAGGGAGGAAAGCATCAAAGAGTGATCCACAAAGTTACCATAAAATAACAAATGCATGCACTCCTGCTAATACAGGCAAGCAGGCAAATTGTTGGGAAATAATTTTAAGAAATTTAGCTCCATTTTTCTTTCTTTAGAAAGGAGAAACATCTTTGCAGCAGCACACCAATTGCTCCTTCGGTACTTAAATAAAAATACCATGATCCTAGGACTTTAAAAGATCCAAAAGTTTCTCTGCAAAAATAAAAGTAGAGGATTGTAATTATCAGTGGTAAATAAATGGAATTCTTATTTTTCCATACAGGTCCCTATGCTAAGAGGACCATCCGCATAAAAATATCCTTCCAGAACCTTCCATGATGATTTATACACTTCTCTGAGACTGCAGAAGATCTCTGCTTAGGGAAAAGGTGCAGAGACCTCTTGTTTCACTATCTCTAGACATTACCACGTTCCTAGCTGTATTCCAGGTACTCCCCCAGGGGCTGCACATTTGTCACCACAAAGATCATTTCTTGTCGTATAGAAAGGTGTAAAGATCCATGAGCTTCTCCCTTCCTGGAAGTGTAGGAAAGGCTGCTTAACTCCTCGAAAGGAACACAAAAGATCATTGTTTTTAAGGAGGTTGACAAGAGATAAGATTCCTCTTTTTCACACACTATTTCCTATTTAACAAAATAGAAGAACGATCTTTTAGGTCTGCCTTTAGAAGAAAATGAAAGTAGAAAAGATCGGATTTAACTAATAGAAGATCAAATGTTTTTTCTGACAGTGTTGTACTAATCTGGAGTTCTTGTGAAATGAGAGCTTTTGCCTGGAAATTTCACAGAGAAAATTCAGCTTATCAAAAAGCAGAGCAGAAACCATTTCTGACACCTTGTCTCTTCACTGTCACTACCAAGTTAAATAAGAAAAAGGAACAATAGTACATTTAAAGAAATCCAAAGTCTGAATTTTTTTACCTAGTTGAAGCAATACTCTTCTACTGAAAGAGGAGCCCTACAGCTCATGTTGTCCACTCCTTGTGATTAACAGTTAATAATAAAAAAAAAAAAAGAAAGAAAGAAAAGGTTCAGCAAAACCAGGAGCCTCTCCAGCCCTCTACGTGTCCTGAAGTATTGTAGGGGAAGGAATTTTCCTCTCCCCTATAGCTTAAACCATGATAGGGTTGCTTTACTCTCTGCTGTGAGAGAACCTTTTTTCTTTTTTTTTGACAAGGGAGTTGCAAACAGAAGAAAAGCAACATTTTCCCTATGTTTTTCTCTATTTAGACCTAAAATCCCACCTTGTTGTACATGAAAATACCAATACCTCTGTACTGTAAACTCCACGCTCAGAAATATTCTCTGCATTTCTTATGTTTGAGTCATGAAAAGATAAACACAGAATCAGAGAAAAAGTAGGGCTGGAAGGGATTTCAGAGAAGTCATCCAACTGCAACCCTTTGCCCCAAGCCAAGAACATCTTTCAGGGTTTTAATATCCATATATTAGTTGTGATCTATTAAACCAGACTTGTAAACTACCAAAAGGGAAAAGTAAAGTTTTTTCTGCATGAAAATACTGCAGATAATGCAGGTCAGGGAAGAGCACAGCTGCCAAAAAATTGAATACATCTTACTTTGACAGGTCTTTGGTGAAGAAAAGAAAGAATATAAAAAGTGTGGTGGATACAAACTGCTGTTTACAGGCTGTATTGCTTGCTACCCTCATTGTAAACATCAGCAAATTCCTAATGAAAAAGGAAATAATTGAATTTTAAATCTATATCTATCCTGTTTATCTGCCTACATTTCATTACATTGTTACTTCTTCAGAAAAACCTCTTCTATGTGTTTCTGTCTACCTGAATACCCACTTAATACAGGAAAATATTCCTAAGCAGGTAACTGATACACTCTGTCTCCTGAAAAGCTAGAAGATTTCTTGAAATGCATGACTTTCAGAAGGGCAGAGGCTATGGATCTGTACACTCAGCTTCTACTTCCCTGATCCCTAGATTCCTGCAGGAGAGGATTACTATTTCCAGGTAGTCCCTTCTCCCTCTCTTCTGAGGAATAATTCGGTAATTTTAGACTCTGCCTAAGTATCTATAAGATATTACTATTATTTCTGCTTAAAGCATCCAGAAAAATATATTTCTTAACTTCCCTAGGTACCTCCTTTTATTGATCACCTATCGTTAGTGTAAAAAGTTTTACCCGACCTCTCACCATATCTTTTTTTTTTTTTCTTTTAAGCTGGAAGCTTCTTTTAACTTTCCCCAAGTAGAGGTCATTCAGAATGGTTTATTGCTGTTCCTTATGTGAGTATTTTAGTTCTAAAAACAGCTAGTCTTCATCTCCCTTCAGCCTCATATTGCTAAGGTGAACACAGCTAATTCATTCAACCTTCCCTCACAGGCCCTGTTCCATAAATCTGTCCTCACTCCTTGTGTTCCCTCCTCCAGTTCGCAAAAAAACATTCCTGCACTCCTCTGCCTACACTGGGACACAGAGCCTGGCCCTGGCCCCACTGGTGCCCAGGCATTATTTCCTTCTACATCCAACGTTTGATCTTCCTTTGAAGAGATATTTTAATTAAAAGCGCCTTCCCCTCCTCCTTCCTCCCCAACAGCACAGCTGATGCAGACTCAGTCTGTGATCTCTGCATCTCTGTCACCCAACTTTTCTTTGTTCATTTTTTTTTTTTTTTTTTAATGAACCTAAAATAGTACATTGCATTTGCTCTTACTGGATTTCATCTTGCTGATACCATGCACTTTCTGCAATTTATCAAAATGATATTTAATTTTAAACCCATTACCCATCATGCTCGCAGCCCTTCCCAGCCCCACACCATCTGGATTAGCACAACATTTCCATTTTATCACTTAAGTCATTAAACATGACATTATCTCTCTGCTACAATTGACCCTCAGGACATCACTTGCAACATCTTTCCAGAATAAGACAGCAAATAGGTTCACAGGCCCTAATCCTGCATCATGTTGCACTACGCAGTTTATGTGAGTGTCCCACAGCACTGGGGACAAAATCAATCACATTTTCTGTTTCTCTTGCATGCAGAAAACCATGTACCTTGTCAGGAAAAAGCTTTAGATTAGACCTGGTACTGTCATTTATGGGGCAATTTGACAGCTTCAGCCACAGCCTGTGGAAGTCTGCAGAGAGTTTTGGAGTGAGCAAACTGCAGATATTGGTTTGGTCTCTGGTTTTGATTTATTTGGTTCTTCATGCTTCCTGTATGCTCAACTCCTATTTTTTTCTGCAGTTGAATTCAGAAAACTGAAACACTCTTCACACCTGGCACTCAAAGGGAAAGCTCTCGACAAAACTTCAGATGGGTCCCCACGAGCAGGAATATGAGTCCTTATGGGACATCTCTCTTCCTCCTACCTCTTCAAAATCTTACTGCTGCTGCCAATACCAACCTGTAGTTCATGTTGTTGCTACGCTGAGTTCAGCTGCCACTTTTCACTCTGTTCACACATCCTTCCCACTGGAGGGAAATGTAAGCCTCAGCCACCTGTATGTGAGTGTACACACAGTCATACGTGCAAACTCAGAGAGTGAAGACAAATTTGAGAGGGAGGAAATGATCAAAGATATCATTAACCAGTCCAGCTTCCTGAGTTATACCACTGACAGTAAAAATTACTTCCCAATCATTGCACCAGAAACACTCTCAGGCTTCTAAATTCTCCTAGCAATTCTCCTAGGACCAGGATTGAAAAAGCCACAGCGCCTGAATAATGATGCCCTGATCTCCCACCACCAAAATCAGCAAGTGAAGTGTCTGGAGTACATTGTGTGGGTTGATACAGTCACTTTCAGAAACAGGTAGCCAAACACTCGTCCTGCAGCCTCTCTGTGTTGCACAAAGTGCAGGACAAAAAGGGAAATAAATACCCAATCCAAAACCAAACAGGACTCAGTGATCTTTTACACAGTGAGTGCTCTTGCACAACAGGAGCATAAAGACACCTGGTCTCTATCCTGCACCTGCCTGAAAATTTTCTGTTCATCCCTGTCTTCTCCTGGTCTTCTTCATTCCAGCACAGCCCCCAGACTCAGCAGTCTGTCACCAAAGTGTGTATCTGTACCTCCCTGTGGCTCCCATCACTTTGATCCAATTACACTTTGGTGCATAGATAAGAAGCATCAGCAGGAATTGTCTTCTAATTCTGTCACTTGTGACATGAACTGCTATTTACTGCATTGTGTGCAGCAAGCAGCCTTGCTTTGTTGCAGCTCCTTCTTATGACGATCTAGGACAAGCTTTATTAACAGAACAACTAAATTCCTGTTCTCTGGCCTTTCTTTTTGATCTGAAAGAAAATTGGCACTTGATATGTCTAAAATAAGTTCCATAATGGCAGCAAAACTGCCATTCACATTCAGTGTGCTGAAAATATCAGATAAATGGCAGGCTTGGCTCATGTTAACAAGCTTTGCACTTCTTGTGTTCGTTTCATCTATGACAAAATTCAGCACTTACAAGCCATTAAGGCTGCATTGTGCAAGTCAGAAATGCAGACAGATATTCTGAGAGAATTTTAATCATGTAATCACTGCACAAGACATTCAGATATTATATGCTCAGATTTTTTATTTATTTATTTTTTCTCCTCCTAACAAAACATGCACACAGACAAAATAAAGAATTCTAAAAGACCAGCTTCTATTTATGCTCATCAAAACAGCTGTTTTGAAGGTGGCAGGATTGATGTTGCTATCAGGGACCACACTGAGCCAAAAGGTCACATCCTAAAGCAGAGAGTAAAAGATGCGTTATGGTGGGATGTGTTCAAGCTCCAGAAATTTACAAATGATGCCAGAGGCCTTTAGAGCAGCAGGAGCCTGCACAAGTTGTCAGTGGGTAAGTCACTCTTTAATTGATGACATTCAGAACAAAACCTGCCTGAAGGGAACACAGCCATTGCCTCCTCTTGCATTTATTGTTCCTGGTTACCTGTTCAGTGTGGTGATGGGCAGTACCAGCACCTCCTTCCCATGGACCTGGGGAATGGGGCAGCAATTCAACATTTCAGGCCACTTCACAGGAGAACAACAAAGCAGAACCTCCAAAATATTTCATGGAGTCAAAATACAGGGAAAGCCACAGAGGGGCAGCTGCAGAAGGTCAGGAGGAGCTACACACGAGGTTGCTCAGCACATCTCAGCCTCACAGCTGCTTCCCCCTCTGTGAGCTCTTCAGTTCTTTAACGCTCCGACAAAAACCATGGGAAAGGAGAGAGGGGTGCAAGGTGAGTAGAAAAATGACCTGTCTCCTGCCATCCATCTTCAGTCCCACAAAATTTTACCTTTTCAAAGAGGGAGGCTTCATCTCTGTCTGTCACTTTACAGAAAACATGGAGGTGACATCCTTGGCTGTACAATGAAACGATGAAAATTAAAGAAGAAAGGGTCATGGCTTCGTGCTGGTTTCACTTGTGCCTCTTCAAGTTTTCTGTGGGTTTCTGGACCTGCCAGTTCAAGATGGAGCTATTTCTGAAGATTTGATTTCTGAAAGACAGAATCAAGAGGAACACATTTTTCATGGTAGTCATATGTGAAATTCAAAGCAAACAGGAAGTACTTTTAGGCTTGGTGAAATGTAAGAGAAAAAGAGAGAATCTTTCACATTGCCTGAATTTTCATGCTTCAGAAACTGGAAATACTAGAGCCTCTATGAAAAAGCAAAACCAAAAAGCTCTCAAAATCCACAACTAAAACTTTCTCTCAATAAGAAAAAAAAAAAAGAAAAAAAAAAGCCAACACTGGAAAGCTCAAAAATTAGGCTAGTTTTCAAATCCTTCTAATTTCAATGAAAAAATGTAAGTAAGCTTCAGAAAATTCTTGATTTTCAGAGCTCTCAATCTCCTGCCCCAAAGAAAGGAGCCCTGATGCTAAGAAATTCTCAGAGCGTGGGTAACTCTCACAGCTTTTCTTCCAAACAGTTAAAAGGCCAGCCACTGTATCTGTTTTGAGAGCAGAGCTCCTCAGAAAGGCTTTCTAGCAAAGCTTTGGCTGTTTGCTGAGCCAAAATATGTGACTTTAACAACCTGGCACCTGCAACAAAAGCAAGAGCCACTTTGTGTTATCAAAATGACATTTACGAGACAAATTCCTGCTAGGCATCAGAGAGACAGAAAACCAGAACTGGACCCTGGTTCTGGTGGTGAGTTTATTTGATTAGAGGGCTATGGGTGCTTTTCTTCCTGAGGTATGAGTATTTATCAACCTTAGCTGATCAATCATTACAATGTCCTAATACTACGACAGGCAAATATTATGAGACTGGAATATTACAAGTGAAGCAGAAGTGATGAGAAATTCCTTTTCTGCTATGATTTCGGAAGTTATCTCTGGTTCCTGGGTTGACATGAGCAGTAAGACAAAGAAACATATTCTGTCTGTCATGGGAGTATATTTTTTTTATTCCTGTCAAAGCACTGCAGCATTTCTTTATAGGACTGCTTTTAGCCAATGGCATGGGTTATAGCAGGTGTTAGTTTCATCTTCATTTTCTTTAAACTGGATGATTTTTTTACCATAAGGGTTCCTAAGAAGTCTGCTCACATTATGACAAATGTCAGTGAACATCCATGAGTCACTGCTCATTTGCTCAGGCCAGTGGCCTCTGGCTGTCTCAGCTCCTGACATATTAGCCACATGAAAATATATGTTCCCATTCCTAGTGCATTTCTAGAAACACATCTCTGCCTGACTGTTGTGGTTAACAATCCCACATCTCATTCAGTAGCTTCAAAAAAATCATGAGAATCGCTGAAAGAAATTTTTTCTTATGGAAGGTGTGTTTCAACCCTCCTACTTTAGTCCAGGAAAAAGCCCAAAGAAAGACAAATCTAGCTAAGAGCTACAAAAAAGCTATCTGAAATTAACAGTATGACCTTTTTTTGTGTCTATAGTCAAAAGGATAAGAAAATAAAGGCAGTAAATCTGTGTATTAACTTCTAGTTTCATTCAAAAGACTGGGGGCTCTGAAACAAGGGAAACAAGCTGCATCATAGTTTTTAATTTTCATGTTGCCTGAAAAACCTGTCAGAAGAATCAGGTTGAAAGAATACGTGAAGTTCTAACTTGCATGCAAAGGTGTTTTGGAAATTCACAGCCCAGCTTTTCCACTGAAGTCAGGAATGTGCAGGGCTTTTATTTAATTAGACTCTAAAAAATGAGATGCTTCCATTGTGTCTTTGCCTCAGCATGAAATCCGAATGAAGTGGCACATCAGTGGTCAGAAGTTGGTGAACTTAACCAAAGCATCTACCCTGAAAAGCTTCCAGCAAATACTGTCAGAAAACTCCCTAAACCACCGTGGCCTTAGTTAGCTTCCCCAGAAGGGCAGCTCAGTCACACTCTTTGCTTTCCTTGACTCTTCAGAGTCTTCAATTTGCAGGTCATAAAGACATATGGTCACACTCTCTTCTTGGTTTCCTTCAAATCACACCCGTCTCTGTCTTCTGACCAGCCTGGCATTTCACCTTTCACAACATGGAAAAGGTGACAAATAACTTTCACCGTTTTCCCTCTGAATGCCAGAATTTAATGTTTTCATGTATTGCCATCACACTTTGTTTCACCTGATCATGATGTAATATATACTAAGTTGCTGTTTTCCCATTTGATTTGTAATGAACACAGAAGAGTTTTCTTCAGTCCAAGTATACTTGATATATTAGGTATAGGAAAGCATTTTAAAGTGTAAGAAAGGCATTTGATTCTAAAAATAGATGTCCCAGAGAACAAGGATTTATTGTTTAATTTTGTTTTACTGGGTTGACCATAAAGAAAATAGGGGTGGAAATAGCAGACACAAAATTTAAGTCCAAATCTGGATGTGAATTGAGGTTCCTTGGTAAGTTTTGCTGTGATTTCTGATTTCTAAGTAAAATTCTGACACAAATGCTGTCACCATATGCTTCCAATTGCTCATACTAAGCTGGACCCAGAATTACCCACACAGGCACGATGTGCAACATTTCCTCCAGTTTAGAGACTGCCATGGAACTTCAAACAAGTTGTATGTAATTTGCATCAGAATATATTTACCAAGCAGATTCTGGATTTACCTACCACCGTGAATGGAGATGTTTGATTATCAGTGCCTTCATACCAGGCAAGCAGAGTTGCAGAGCCCCTTTTCCTACCAGCCTGGATCAGGTGCTGGAGAAGGATCACAACAGGGAAAATGTGGAAACAAACGAGGTTCCCTGCCACATCACAGAGCTACAGAGCTCTCATTTCCAAATCCTTACAGCTGCCCAAGGGAGAGTCAACAGCCTAAAGTAATAAGATCTCAGCACTGTGGCAATCTTTTTTGTAGTCAGAAGAAAAGACAGACCCATCTGGTTAAAATATTGTATAGGAATTAGATTTCACATGTACATTTACTGCTTAATTGTGAGGAATTCACTTATTTTCTAACCATGATGTCCTCAGGACACCAGGAACAAAAGGAACAAATATGTAACTGGTTATTTCATGCCCCACTTGTTTAGATTTTACAAAAACTGATCAGCATAATGGTATGGTATGTTATTCAAGCAAGGAGGAAAAGAAATGCACCTCTTTATTTTAATAGTAAAGCTGGTTTGTCCCTGGATCTGTGCAAGATGCAAACAATATTGAATTATTGCACATCCAAATATACACTTTTTTCTGGGAGAGAAAATGGAATTATTAGGTTAGCTTCATTATTCAAGAATGAAAAAGAAACAAGAAAAGTAAAGCTGGAATTACAGACAAATTTTCAAAGTTACTGTTGTTTTAGTATTGCAGAGTGTCATTAAGAAGAGAAGTCAGGTTTTTCCTGGTGTGGATGGTGTGCCAGCTGTATGAGTCATCAGTTAAACCAGAGCAATGTGGCAGTCACCGACTGGTCTTTTATTCCATGTTTTCTTTAACCTGCTGCTGGTGTTGACAGGGTTGCAAGACCTGAAATATCTCCTTGCTTTCCCATTCAGGGGTCTGCATGGAGCTGCTAGGAATAGTCTCAGACAGTTCCTCACTAATGCCAGTTTTGATCCTTTTGTTTCCTTTGCTCAGCCTTCCCAGGTCCGCTGATCACCCAGGACTTAGGGAAGCTCTACCACAACAGAGAGCTGCCAGCATGCAGCCCTTCCTGCTCTTCTGTGCTGCATGAAAGGTGTGATTTGAACCACAGACTCTGACAATCCTAGAGACTCAGAGAAGCCCAGAGTCACTGAGGCTGGAAAAGACCTTTCAGATCACTGAGTCCACCTATTAATGGAGCAATGCCAAGCCCACCAGTAAACCATGTCCCCAGGGGCCACATCTACCTGTCTTTTAAATCCCCCCAGGATATTTAAAGCCCTCCCCAGGACTTCATTCATTTTGTTGTCACCTTCTCCAGGTGCCAGCATCAGAGATGGGGTTTATGCAGTTCAGCTCTTCATTCTTCTCACCTGCAGCCTCTTCCTACACTCGGCAGAGCACAAGGCTGCAGCACTAACAAGGACTCATGTTTGCACGTGGTTCTGCCTTTCTCATCTCAAAAATCCTTCCTTGGAGTGCTTCAGAGAAAGTATTTTATGAGTGAGAATCATTCTACATACTCTTAAACCCTGTTAGCAAGCCCACTGCCTGCTAAGAGCTGAACAGGCACAAATGTTTGACATTAAAAAGCTGCACTTGAAGACAGCATAGATTTTTCTTTTGTGTGCTAGTTTTTGTCTGCTTTGCAAATTGACATCCTGGGCAATTGTCCCGAAGCAAGGACAGGAATATTTAGTAGCAACGTTACTGAGCCTTGAGTACTTGGTATGGCTTAAAATACATTTGGCTGGCTATTTGCTGTCTTGTCCAACCAGCAGGTCAGGAAAAAGTGTAGTGAATCATCACAGAAGTCAATGCATTTGGATGTAATCTTATTCTTTAATGTCCTTGCATGTTTAACTGAGGACTAACTAAGGCATTTCAGTCTTTTGCTATAAAAATATGTGGAATTGTCCCATCACATTCCAAGAAAGTTGTAATTATTATTCCTTGCATCTCCATCCTCAAACTACTATAAGACCTTTCATAAACTGCTACAACTCACTAACTTCATACATTCTGATAATCTGGGTCCAGGCAGCACTGACTGATCATAGAGGGCTCCTGCAGCCAGAGTTTTCAACATGCAGCCTCCTGCTCACTGCTCACCTTCATGAAGTGATGAGAGAAACCCTTCATTCAGCCCAAGAAGCCACCCTGTTCTTACAGTGCTCTGAAGTAACACAGGGCAGGAAATGTGTGCCAGGGAGAAAGTACAGAAGTGAAGCATCTTCTGAAAAATAAACATATGGCACCAGGCAGTGCTGGAAGATTAGGAGGGAGGAAAACAGAACCCATTGTGATAACTTACTGCTCTTTTTAATACAAGAACTGCCAATCTTAGAAGATATTTTGACCTCTGAAACAAGTCCCTCCTAATCTGAATATGTTATAGTAGCCATTATTACCGTATTAGTAATACTTTCAAGTCCCTT
Source organism: Corvus hawaiiensis (assembly GCF_020740725.1). Lineage (NCBI taxonomy): Eukaryota > Metazoa > Chordata > Aves > Passeriformes > Corvidae > Corvus > Corvus hawaiiensis. The sequence goes on from NC_063255.1 coordinate 26,097,757, forward strand.
TTCTTATCATTGTTTAAACATCTGAATCCTCTTGTATATCAAGAAAAGCACAAAATATCCAGCATCTCCCATGAGATACCCATATCTGGGTTAGAAGAGACCAAAAAACCCAAAACAATTGTCGGGGACAGATTATGAGCCTGTATTTATAACCACGTTCTAACCAACTCAAGGAAGAATAAATGGGTCACTAGAGAAACAACAACAAAACCGCTCAAAGGACAGAGGGCAAACGTTGAGCTCATGTAAACTGCATCTTCATTAAAGTCAATGTATCCAGCCCTGTGTACACCAGCAGAAAATATGGCTCTGGATCTCTGCTTCTTCTGGTGGGGACCATATGGCAAACCTTCACATGACTGAGCTCTCTTCACAAATGAACGCCTGTGTTGAGCTGACTTTATACACGAGTTTCCTGTTTGTGACTTGAGTAACAGCCATGAATAATTCATGACGGAAAATTACAGATTTACAGTGCTTTTCCATCCTTTTACCACCAGGCTTGTGCTCAGCACACTCAGGCTTCTAGAGACTTTAGTAGGCAAGGCAACATACTTCTCATGGAAGAAGTAATAGCTTGGGTAACAGCTGATGTCTGTTTCTTACATAATTCCTTGAATTATGACAACACAGTAAAGGACAAAAGACTGAGAATGAAGACTATGATTCCAGATCATTAAATCTACTGTGGGGGCAATTTGATTTACACACAGCTTTTAGCATGGTGCATGCAACATGTTATCATCCTCTAAATTATCTGAGAGGCGTTTTTCACCTGCTGTCTCACATTCAAGATCACCTGTGGCACAGGGCAAACCTCAGCACCGCCCAGAGGGCTTCCCCTTTGCAACAGAATCACTTATTTCACTCACTTAATCACAGCAGGCAGAGCAATTCTCAGTGCACAGGCTTTTAATAAAAAAGCATGAGTGCCCTCCCTGCCTCTCCAGTTGCAGAGCACGCCATTCCCCTGGTGTCCATCCCTTTGCACTGCTAGAGCAGGGAATCAATCAACCCCATCTCTGGGTACAAAGAGTCTGCATGCTTATTCTGAATTTTTAATTGCAGACATTTTGGTGCTTGCCTGTGTGCAAACAAAATCTAAACTTGCCAGTGTGCTATATAATGGGAAAGCCTTAATCTTTTTTTTTTCTTCTTTTTTTTTTTTCTTCTTTTTTTTTTTTCTTCTTTTGTTTAGGTTTTGTGGTTTTTTGTTTGGTTGGTTTTGGTTTTGTTGTGGTTTTTTGCTTGGTTGTGTGGTTTTAGGGGTTTTTTGGGGTATGTGTTTGTTTTTTGGGGTTTTTTTGATGGCCTGGTTTGTTTTTTGGGTCTAGGGTTTGTTTTGGTTTGGTTTCTGTATTTTTTGTGTTTTCTTTTTTTTTTTTTAATTTCATCCCCTCTAAGATGCTGGCCTTTTCAGCAAAGATCGAATTCTTCAAAATCAATTAGTAATTTTGGACTCTCTATTTTAGTGCATCCCACATCAGATACATCAATACTACCTCATTTTCTGAAATAGCTCAGTATTCAGACTTGGAAAATTGGACCTTCAGGACAACCAGTCACTAATCCTCAGTTCTTATTTTTCTCCCTAGCCCCTCAGCCACAGATCTCTTTTTCAATGAGAGAGAGAGAGACTGGATTTGTTTCTTCAATGACATATTCATTTACTCATCAAAGGAAAAAAAGTGGTGAATCAAGACACAAGGAAAAAAACCAAGAAGCAGAAATGAACCATGAGTCAGACTTGAGTCTGCAAGGAATGACTGTCTGGAGTTAGGGCTCTACTAAATCCAACCCATCACAGATTGATGAAGAGCACCCTCATCTATTGCCTACAGGAATTTTTTCTAAAAGGATTTCAATCCAAAATTCAGTTCTGAGAAGGAGAAGGAAGTTGGTGAGTCATAAGGTTGTAATACATCAACTTTGGGCTGTGTATTTGAGGGATGATCCTACTTTCTCTTGCTGTGGATTAATGAAAGGAACTGAACTGCCCCTGGCAACAGCATGTCAGGATGCTAAGTCACCTTTTTCACCCAAGATCTTTAAAACTTACCATCTGCTTTGCATTATTTAGACAAATTAAACTAACATAGACTATTAAAAAAAAAAAAGATAAAAAAACCTTTCAGGGCCTGTTTTATGTCTGACTCTGTATAATGGAGAGCCTGGAACATGATCCATCATGAAAATCAAAAGTGTCTGCCTGAGTCCAACCTTCAGGGAAAAGCTGATGCTCAGAAATCACTGTCCTTTCCCTCCATTTGCCAATGTTCCATGAGGCAAAATATCAGAGAGAAAAACAGATAACATGAGACACATGGATATTAGAAAAACTCTGTGCAGTAGCCGTTAGGATTTCATCCCCCAAAACAGACCTGGGAAATCACCACCTGTCAGATCATCCCCAGAGGAAGCAGTAGGGAGCTGACAGTGTGTTTGAAGCAGATGATCTGAGTATTAATAGACAGACTCCTCCTGCAGTGCCAAATCCAGACCCAATGTGGAGGAAAGAAGGGTAGGAAGAAGAATCTCAGATGAGACATAGAACAGGGCAGGGTGTGGAGGACAAAGGGCCTGTGAAGGAAATGGAAAATACAGAGAAGTGGAAGAGATTTGGGGTTTGTCCTGCAAGGTGGAATTGTTGCAAGAACAAGGAAGGAATTAACTTTCTTCAGAATTCTCAAGAAGAAAGAAAATTATAGTGATTACCTCTGAAAGCATTATAACAGCTTATGGACCAAAATTCATGGTGAATATTATATTCTGAAAACACTTTCTGATTCTCTTTGAAGACCCTAGTCTCTCTCAGACACCATCATTATCACAGTTCTTCAAAAAGTTAATGCCAATGATAACTGTTCTAAAAGAGCTTCATGTTTGTGAAATCCAGTAAAGCACAATTAAATGATCCCCACAACACTTTGTTTGCATCTGTTGCAAGTGAGTGGTTCAGGTCACTTTAAAAAGGACAGGCAAGGCATCAGTAATAGTAGGTTCAATATAGTTTCCAAAAGCACAACAAATTTTAATGGCAAGTTTGACTCTGTTACCATATATAAAGCACACAAAGAAAATTGGAAGGAAAGCAATCTACAATGACTTATGTGGACGCAACGCCACAAGAACTTAGAAGACCCAGAAAAAATTAGGTCTTCAGGTATTACCACAGACCATGCTAAGTACCTTTTTTTCACTATGAACATCCTAAGCAGCAAAATGCACCTTTAAAACAAGTTCCATTTTTCCCACAAAAGTGTTTCAGTCAACAGATTAGAAACTCCATGCAAAGAAGCACAAACTAGCTTCCCTTACTCAGAAAGTTATATTCAGAAGGAAATTCTGTTCAGAATTTCTTGTATTTGTTACAGACAAATAAAATTAGTTTATTAGTTTCCATCACCTGATGGTTTATAGTATTGAACAAGCAGAAGCCAGAGCATTATGATGATTTCCACACCTGCAGATGGAAGAAATTACTACCTTTTGTCATCTCTGTTGATAAAAGGAAATAGGAATCCATATCCCGTTCATTCACAATTCCCAAGAGAACTGAGATCAGATAAAGGCCAAGTAGTTAGTTAAATCTCTATGCAAATTTCAACATAATAAATTTCCAAACTCCCTTGTTTTGTTGTTTAGAAGAGAAAAATTCAGGAAGCCTTGCATATTATTAAAAGAGAAATAAAAATCAACACAAATTACATGAGTATCTCTTCAAAAGCTCAATTCAGACTGGAAAAGAAATCCCACTTCGTAATGCATTATCATGATGATTTAAGTAACTGAAATGATTTTCAAAGGTGATAAAACCCTATTCCCTGTATAGAGGAGCAGAAACAGGCCATGGTTCAAACCTCAAGGTTTTGAAAAGCTTTCCTCTGAACACCTTTCTCCCTGGGGTGGGATAAAAGGATGATTGAAATCCACAGGACTGTTCATTTTCCGACTTATGACAAGGATAAGCACTTGAATGAGCTGAAGCTTTGCGTCCTAGACATGATGAAATCAGTTTTGATGGTATTTCTTGCCTATGAAATAGACATAATCCTGTCTGTTTCAGGCCTTATAAGAGCTAAATTTACTCAAATAACAAAGGTGAACCTAACTTTCAGGAAAAGCTAAACTTACATAAGGTGTATATTTAGAAGTCTTCTCACTCCAGTACTGAGCAAATCTAATCTACCCATCAAACATTAACTCTACCAGCAGTGCCTGTGCAGGTGGTTAGAGAAGGAATAAAGCATATAGGTTGGACAGAAGTAGAACATAAGACAAATCTAATGAGTTCATTAAAAAAAAAACAAAATGAAACACAACAAAAAAAACCCAAACAAAAAACCAACTAAACTAAAAACTAAACCAAAACAAAACAAAACAAAGGAGAAACCCCAAACAAACAACAAACCCCAAACCAACCAGAACATGTCTTGGGGATTTGCAAATTTTCTGGTTTTCTCTTGGAAGTGGAATGGTTTTACTCTCCTTTCACTCCTCTAGCTCCAGGAGCTAAAACCCTTGGTCTTCACACAGTCACTGTGCCCTTCACCAGTACTTGTTTCCTTCCTAAAGCCAGAGAATACAACATCTGCTGCTCTTCCCTTGTCACTAGAGCCAAACACCTCAGCTAAAAAAAGGCAGTCGGGGGGTCTAGATAAAATTGCTTTGCATTTCATAGCCTTCTGTTGCTCTCAAGTATTTACTGTTCTCAAGCTTGGGACAAAAAACATTCCAGCCTTCTTAACTAGCAACATCTTCACCTTTTTTTATCGTTTTCATTTCTCTGTATTTCATTTCTTTTTTGATTACAAGCCTCTGTTTTCTCAGTATTTCACCTTGATTCTTGAACTTATGGTGGGGATTCCCTTTTGAGATCAGGTGCGGAATGTTATCCCTCAGCTACACTGACACTAACCTGAAGAGAGAAAAGTGAAATTACCAAGTCTGAAATATGAAAAGGTAGGAAAAAATATTATAATATTAGTCCACTACAAACCTTTCATAACCTTTCATAATGGGTAACCCTTCCACAAAGCATCATAAATTAAAACATTTTAGTAAAAAAAAACCTAAAAAAAAAAAACCCAACTAAAATCTTAACCCTTCTTTGTACTAAATCCCAGAATCTCAGATGTTTTAAAATATTTCTCTGTTATGAAATTCCAGACATTAATATCAGCATTCTTCATCTGGATGTCTGAAGGCTGACTTTTAAGTAAAAATCTTTTAACAGTTGGAAGAAGTTCTATCCATTTCAGAAGCTGTTGTGAAAAGATGTGCAGTTCTCTCAGGGTTCATGTACTTAACAGTAAATTCCAAGTTCTGCCTCGTCACACTCCCAGGTGTGTAAACTCTGATTTTAATCTCTAGTCTCAAGGTTTTGTGGTCTTATGACAAACCCTAAACACATAAAGTAAGTGCAACCTGAATGTTAGCATTTGCATCTCTTTTGTCACTACTAAAGCACGAACCTTATAAAACATACTGCTGCAGAGACATCATTCCTCTAATTTATTTGCCTATTAAATAGGCCTGCTCCTATTAAATAACCCAATATCCACCGTTCCCTCTCTGCAAAGAAGGAAAATGTCTTTGTCACACCAATACTAACACACGTCTGTCATTGGTCGTTGTCATGAAAATGAGGGGAAAAAATGTCTTCTGAGGACACTAGAAAACTGTTTTTGAGAATCTCATTTCAGTCCTAGCAATCATGCATAGGTGACAGTCTCTTGGGATGCAAGACCTGCATAAGCAACTCAATGCACCTCTGGGAATTTGGTCCTCAGTCCCTTGAATGACCCAGCACAAGGAATACTCCCTCAAGAGGTTTCTACTTGAAAATAATAAGAAGTGGGAGAAATACATTCAAGACATGCAATTTATCCATTGGTTCCTATGCTGTGAAGATTATTAAATAAAAAAAACAAGCGGAGAGGTAAAGGAAAAGTACTGGAGTTTTAAAGAAGACTCTGAGACTGCATGGGGAAAATTGCTTAGATAAGCCTAACCATGTCCCAGAATAGGCTAGAAATAAATAATCTTTACATCAGGAATCCAATCTTTTGCCATTCTGTAAGTCAATAGGCTTGGGATTGATTTTGTTCATATATCTTTTATGGCTAACACAATGTGTTAGTAGGCTGCAAACATAATTTGTATGGTGTATTTCAGACACAGAAAAGCTCCAGAACTTTTCAGGCGTACCTCACAGAGCTGCAAAAATCCACTGTGCACATACTCATATGTGCAACTTCACTCTCATGTCACTTGGAGTAGAATTACTAGCTCACTCAAGGTTTGCAGAGTGGCAGAAAAGGGATGTGTGAATTACAGACAGGACAGAAAAAGAAGCAGTCAAGAAGGGTGACTACTGATGGTGGTTGGAGGGGGCAGAAATTTTTAAGGCAAAGTGCTGAAAGATTTCAGGCTGTGGAGATGTAGACAGTGACAGAAGAAGGCAAGAAAGAGGAAGAAACAAGGAAAGGACACAACTGTCTGACAAGCTCAGCTGCAGCAAGCCTCTACTGTGCTTTGACACTTTCTTTTAAGTGAGAAAATAATTGCCCACCACCAGCCACAGAGTGCTAATGAGTTCTTCAGAAATAAGGCAATATTCTGAAATGCCTGTGAAACCAGTGATTAATTCACTGATTGGTTGATTGATTGACTCACTCATTCACTTGGGTTATATCACTGATCTTACTTCCACCACTGAATTGCAAAATCTGCATGCCACATTCACACAGCTAGATGCAAAAAACTGTGAACACAGAAGAACTACAGAATTGTCTGGGCTAGAAGGGACCTTTAATGGCCATCTAGTCTGAGCCCTCTGCCATGGGTAAGCACATCTTCAAGTAAATCAGGTTGATCAGACCCTTGTCCAATCTGACCTAGAAGGTTTCCAGGCATGGAATAAGCTCTCTGGGCAACTTGCACCAGTATTTTTCCATTCTCTTTGTACACAATCTACCCTCTCTTAGATCAAAACCATTAGCCCTTGTCCTGTCACTATAGGCCCTACTAAAAAGTCAGTCCCCACCTTTCTTATAGGTCTCCTAAAGTGTTGAAAGGCCTCAATGAAGCCTCTCTGGAACCTTCTCTTCTCCAGTAGGGCTTAGCAGAAGGAGATGAAAGCATAACAACCAGCAGACAGCAAAACCATATATTTTATTTCTATGTGAGGAAAAACGCACAGATTAGGGGATGAGAAAGTTTTTTTACTCTTTCAGATTTGTGGGACTTTTCACATGACTTTTCTTTGAGCCACACGAGCACATACCAAGACATCAGGCTGATTCAATCAGACAGCTGTGCATTTGCCAGGTACTCCATGACCCTTCCTCAAGGAAGCCATTCCAATTAGGAAAGGGCAATTTTCCTTTAATTGCCATCATGGGTTTGGTTCAAGGTCATCATGGTTTGCACCACTCACAAACTCTCACCCTTTAAAATCTCTATCCCCATTACTGTGAGTTTTCAAATGAAATAGCAGTCCCCAGCAGAGTCAAAGAACCTCCCCCCAAAATGCCATCTGTTATCCACGACAGTAATGTCTGCTCTAGGAAAACCAGCCATCATTTGGAAGCAGTTTGCTTCTAAAGTTTTTGAGAATCTTCTGTATCCCTAACAAAAGATTATTATCTTTTCTAAACTCCCAATCCTCACGTGGATATAACCTAAAGTGGAGGATATATATAGTGGATTTATCCTCCACTTTATATATAACTGTTGTCTTAGTTAGAAAGCTGCCCTTTATCTAACAAAAAGAAAAATGGCATTTAAAGTGCTACTAACTCATTTGGCTTTCTGTTCACTCATTAGCTGTACACATTTTTCACCTGTATTTTTCATTATTCACAGTAACGCTATTTTTACAAGAGTATTTTGACAACTTTTTAACAGCAAATGCTCACTGATTTTATGGCAGTCCTCTGCAGAATGTTCTACAGGATATGCTTCCCTGGCATGGTACCAGCAGAACTCAGTATTTGCTCTTCCTTCTTAATTCAGTGTTATTAATAAACATTAATACCATTTGGAGGGTTCTAATATTTAAAACTACCCAGTCCTCAGGAGGTGCCATGAATCTGTACAACCACATGGACCCCAGGAGAGCAACAGCAAATAAACCATCATGGACCCTCCCCACTTTGCCCAATTCTACCAGGACCCTGCTGCTGTTGCAAATTATGTGGTTTGATGACAAGGCCTTCAGCGGAGATAATTTACTGTGTTCGGTGTGATTAAAGAATTACTACACTCATATGCTTATTCCTCCCACGACTGATGACTTCTTGCTGGAATAGTCAAAGGGAACCTGGTTTCTGCTGAATGCCTATTGGCTTTATATTCATAAACTCATTTAGGTCTAGTATTATATTAACATATGATTCATCTGTATCCAAGCTAACTTTAAACACACAGAATAAGCTCAACCACGCTCTTTGCTTTCCTTGGCTCTTCAGACTCTTCAATTTGCAGGTCACGAAGACACAACGGTCACACTCTCCTCTCGGTTTTCTTCAAGGAACACTGTGGACAGCAATCTCTGGCTCATGACCAGTCTGGAATTTGACCTTTTTCCACACAGAAAATGCAATATGCAACTTGTTCTAAAAATATAGTTCCATCTTTGATTCAAATGCTGTCAGCGTGACCATTGTCATCACAACCTCAAGTTTTGTGGATTAACTAACAGAATATAAGCCTTCAACAAAGAACAAATAGCACTGTTTTAAACAAAAATGTGGGGTTTTTTTTCCCTAAAGGACTTATTTAAACCAGTCTGGAGCACTGCATAAAAACATTCATATTTTAGTCTGAATAGTGCTTATTTTGGGTTATGATTGTTTCCGTGGGCGTTTGGCACCACTGTAGCTAACTAACAATTCCTGTATTAGGCTAAAGAGATTCAACTTCTTCCTGTAGACAGGTTTAGCTCCCTGATAAACTTGCAGAGCTCCTTATCAGCTGTGGGTTGTTAGCAAGGCAGGGACACCTAGACAAATAATTCTGAGGGTTTTTAATTATTATTAGTCATTAGTGAACAATTCATGGCAGACTTAGTGAATCTTGTTTCTTCTCTGTTCTGCAACCAGTTTATGCTTCTTTCTGGAATATTTGTTGTTCCCCCCAAAAAAATTTGTCAGATGCAGTCTCAGCTTGTAGATCTATCAAAAACACCTTCTTGTACGTAGCTGGTGGGCAGAATTCAAATTCATGATAGGTTTCATCAGGCACACAGGGCTCAGGACAACTTTCTTATTCTATTAATTGCAAAACTATGAGGACACAGATTTGAGTTAGAACTCATTCATTTAATTAACCAGGTGGAGATTTATTTGGGAGACTAAGGGAATATTAGCGTCTTCTTCCCACTCTGAGAACACAGGATACAATTGTGCTATTTCCAGCTAATCAATATAGTTTAGGACTCCGATCCCATCTGAACTGATGAAATACTTACTTTTTAAAAATGTATTCAGAGAAGTCCAGTGTCCTTACAGAATCTTCTCTTTTTAATTTGGTAGGATGTCTGCAGAACAAAGCAAACCCAAGACAAATAAATTTATATGTGTAAGTAATTTTAGGTGACAAAATTCACATAATTCACTCAGTTGGAGTACCAGAACTCTGCTACATACAACTGAATCCACTCTTGCAAACAAACCAGTAGCTTAATAAAAAAACAAATAAAAAAATAAAGGTTTTCTCAAAACACTAGCTGCAGAAACCACCTGCTGTTTTTGGTAGACTCAGATCATATCAATTTGTCATGAGGCTGTTGAATATTGGATTTCCTGTGCTCACTTTTCTCTACTCCAAAATACTTATGATTCCTTATTAGAGAGAGATTTTATCTAACTCACATCACTCCTTTTTTATTATTATTTGTTCAGTGGGTGAATTCCTGCATTTGCCTTCTCCCTTAGTTCCATTCCTAGCCAAACCAAGTAGCTATGCACTCCCAGCTTACAGTACCATAAGAGATATCCCCCATGGCTGGGGACTTCGGGACATTTAAGTAATGAGTGTGGCTATATTATACCTCTGCTGTCATCCTTACATATTTATTCAGGTTCAGTTCATGAACAATTTGTGTGCATGTGGGAAACAATTCAGTTTGCAATTAAAGATGCCTCCTCCACGGCAAAAATGCCTCTGAGGATCTAGAACAACTTTCCTATTCATATTGAAATTCAGCAGCTAAAATAATATCTTCCCAAGTGATGTTCCCAAGGAGTTTCCTGCTGCCTGCAGAAAAAGTCTGAGGTAGGAAGCCCTGAGCACTTAAATCTCATCTCCATTCTGAACAGACTCCAAAATTTTTCTTTCTCTTCAGCCTTTGTCAGCTATAAAAATGCTTCTGCCATTAATTTAGGAGCCAATGCCCAGGTGTACAGCTGTTAATGTCACTGACAGACTGCTTGCTCTCGTTGAGTGGTGCCTCACTCCACTCCTGCTCCCACCAAGGTCAATTTGCTGGGGGCAAGCAGTGCACAAATTCAGCAGGATTTGGCCTCTGGTGGGAGTCTGAATCTTTTTATCAAAACTGAGTAAAGGACTCTTCTGGTTTCCTGCCCAGTCAAAACTTTTATGTAATGTAGAAAGGGATAAAGTTCCTGCAGCACACATTAAAAATATGCTGGGGAAAGCAGCCTGGGTTATTCCTGCCGCAGGCAAAGAGAAACCCATCTGTGGGATTGATTTTGCTCAATGACCTGGCTGCACTCGGTGAGTAACTGGGGGAGATGGGGAATTCTGGTGTGTGCCTCAGTGGGGTTTGATTCTGAGTGAGAATTGGCTTCCTGCACCAGCTGCACGTCCATCACCAGACCTGGCGCCTCACAGCGTCCATCTCCGCCACTCCACATTTGGGGATCTGAGCCCAACCATGCTGATGAGGAATGGGCTGTGATGAAACTGGACAAGTGCTGCAGCAATGGAATCAGGGTTGGCTTCAGCACGTGACCATCCACACCACACACCATCTCTCCTGCCCTGGATGACTTGTTATGACCTTCCCAAGGGCAAGGTCTAAACCACAGAATGTTCTCAGTTAGAAGGGACCCACAGGGATCATCAAGGCCAACTCTTCAGTGAATGCCCCATGCAGGGATCAAAACCCCTGCCTTGGTGTTAGCAGCACCATGAGCCAATCTCTACTCATTAGCTTCCTTCCTGAGTAATATAATTTTTACTTCTTATTCTAACAGCAGCCTCAACCAGAAGCAAAAGCCTAAAAAGGGCTTATCCCTCCCTCCTATGACAGAGGGCAGACTGTGTAAAATGTTTCCATCTCTCAATGGTTACATTGAGACCTACAGGCAGTTTTAAAATGCCCTTTGCAGGCATATTTTGAACTTTCTGTCCTTTTTTTCTGTAATTGTGGAGATGGAGGTGTCTCAGAACTGCACTACTGGGATGTTTGCATTTACCTTTCCCACTGTGAGTCCTGGTTGCTTTTCCATGCTCCACTCTTCCTGGGATCCCCAACAGCACCCAAAATCAGCCTTCTACCAGTTCCACGTGCTGGTAGGACCTGTTGGTCACAACCTGGCCAAGAGAACCCCAGGTCTGGGGTTTTGAGTGTGTTTTGTGAGTCTCTCTGCAGGTACACACATCTTTAAATTAATTTAAAATTAAATTAAATGCTGACTGTGGTACAACTTAAATTGGAAAACATGGACCAGCCTACCCTTGCCCCCTGTAATTTTGTCTTGGCACTGTACTGCAGCAAAAGTCCTGGTTTTTTAATAAAATAAAATCAAAATAACCAATACACTCATAACTTGTATGCTTGGGGATAGAAATGGGCAGAAATGGGCACTGGTAGATTTGAAGGTTGTTGAAGATGAGAAGGATTTAACAATTACACCAAGTGAAGTAATAAAATACTGGGAGGTTTTTTTACAGTGCTTTATTAAGTGTGTCTATGTCATTGTCATGCTAAAACTGCACACTACTCTGGGCATAAAGAAGGATTTTAAAAATAATTGGAAAGCTGTATAAGTTCATTGCTGTGGCTGATAAGAGTTGTGACAGTGTTGCCTTAGCTTGAAAAGCTAAAAATTTCATCTAAGCTTCATATTGCATATATTTAAACCCAGATGTTTGTCACTTTTTCAATGATTTACTGTGGTTTGGACTGGTTTTCAGTCTGAAAATTACAAGTTGTTTCATTCAGTCTGTGATAGCTAGACTTTCCCTAATCAGAAATAATTGTGCTCAGTGTGAATTTTGCTTTATGTAAAATAGCATGAAATGTGCTACAAAAACAAGTTTACTCAGGAATAACATCAAACTGGGGCCACTAAGAAAAAATAAGCCCTTGATTATCCTTTTACTATACAAACTCTGCACCTTCCTGTTAGATTTTCAGGCTGGAGTGGCAACATTTCAATTAGACAGCAGGTGAAATAGACTTGAGTAGGAATTAAGTACTCCAGGCATTTTTAAAATAAACTCAATGGACTTTATAGGGGTGGTCCATAGAATAAGGGAAGGATAGTTGTGAGAAAATCTGTCAAAAGATCAGAAAGTTAATGGTGCATTGGGAAGTGTGAGACCTGGCACGACCTAAGTGGTGCATAAGGGGTGGACACTGTCCTGCTTTCAGTTATTAAAAAGCTCTCATCTCAGTCCAGGATGTTTTGGGGGGTTTTCCCTACCCCAACTCTCCTTTCTGTCCTGCAGGGCAGGGAGTAAACAAGCAGCTGTGTGGCACTTAGGTGCCAGCTGGGGTTAAAACGCATCGAGGACAGACCATAATTTTACTTCTCTAGAAGCAAGAGAACCAGCTCAGCTAAGGGTGCCAGTACTCTCTGCAATCTCTTTTTTCCTAGAGGCATGTAGCAGATTCCCACTCTCACTCTCTGCTCAGTTACAGAAGCTGCTCTGCTGTGGAAATGACCAGGAAAACTGCTTTCTTCTGGAGGCTTGGCATCTAAACTGTCCATGGTCTTATCAACCCAACCAACTTCTTACTTAGAAATCCTTTTAAAATACAGAAGACAAAAAGGTGAGCTAGCTGAAGAGCCTTATTTAATAATTACAGAATCACACATTAGTTTGGGTTGGAAAGCACCTTTAAATGTCATGTAGTTCAATCTCCCTGCAGTGAGCAGGGACTGCTTTGTCTTCCTATTCAGTACCTCTAATAAAAAGCAAAAATGCAGTTTATTCCCTAGCTCTTTATCAAGGGATAGGAATGGACAGGGCTTTGGACACACACAAGCAAAAAAATGTAAGTCAAGTTAAACATGTTATGATTATGTCTCCATTTCTGATGCTTTGGGGGTTTTGCTGGAGATTCATATGTTAGCCACTCCATCTATAAGAGTTACAGCTGACACTTAGTTCTTCTCAAGGTTAGCAAACTAGAGAGAAAAATCTTGACTTCCTTCCTCTTCATCACAGAGCTCTCAGGTGCTTAAAGCAACTTGCCAAGAGGATGTTGGCTTCAAGGTCCTCTGGTGCTGAAGAACTGGTACTGTGTTTTCTCAGAGGTGTTTAGTTCCCAGTAATACCCATCTGCATCCCTGTGATGGGCCAGAGAAGTGCTGGGCTCTGTGTTTGACAGTAAGATCATGGAAACTCAGTAAGGGCTCATGGAGTGTATAACAGAGCTGGAAAGCACCACCACAATTTCAAAGCCCAGAACTACATCATAAAGCCTGAGCTGTCTCTGTTCTTTCTTTTCACATGATATACCTATCTGCTACCCAGCACCACATTAAAAATATCTGCTCTGAGAGAGCCCACTTACACAACAGGAATAATCTGACACTGGCATTTGTGCTTGGGAATTCTGTGAGTGTGCTGTTAAAGGGGACTTGTGTTTTTCAAAACAGACTTTATAAAGATCAGGCTCCATTTCCTTGGGAAGACTGTGTAAATCCTTCAGTTCTTAGGCTGCTTCTGGAGTATGACAAAAACCATTTGGTATATGTACGTGTCTGGTTGGATTATTGCTTCTCCTGCACCACTTTACCAGGAGAGCCTCCAGCATCACATTATTTAAAGGCTCCCTGGAACAAAAGCCACATATCCAGTTCATTTATTTCCTGCTAAAACCACAACCTTGGGTGAATGCCATTCTCACTTGTACTTTATCTCATGTGTCAGCATTTTACAGACATTTGCCTTCTGCCAGCGTAATCTCCTATGTGAGCCTAATCCTGCCAAACTTCAGAATAATTTTCCCTTCTAAGACATTTTCTTTGTCACATATGGGGTTTTTTGATACCATTTTGAAGGGGATTTAGTTGTAATCTAGACGACAGCAGACAAAGCAAGTTATGGAGAGATCAGCAGCCTGTTCCTCAATACCACAACCACATAGGACTCAATCCACAGGTGTGGGTAACACACTTGGCTGAAGGCCAGAAAGGACACACTAGGTTCAAGGAGGTATTTCCTGCTGTTGGGAGGCAGGGAGGGAGCTCTGCATGAGGTCTGGATCCTCACAGGGACTCACATCTCTTTCAGGGTGGCACTCCTGGCAAGCTGTGTTTTCTGCTGTGCAGCTCCAGTGGTGTGGGAAAGCCTGCAGACTTTTAAGAATGCAGCTGACTCCTGCCCAAACCCATTTTGCTTGTACCAGAAATCCTCATTAAAGCCAGTAATTTGGGTAAGGTCACCCCAGCCGATTTGAGGAAGGGTTTACAAAGTCAGTTTCTAAAGCAGCAAACAGAAGGGTTAAGCCCAGGTTGCCTCTACACTTCTTGGAGGAGATGAGGCAATTTGCCAATTTTGCAGCCCTCAGTAAACTTGACAGAATTGTTTACCTGGACAAATTGGGTGAATTATTTCTTAAATACATGCTGTTGTGGCCTTTCCCTTAGCTTGCCTGTTCAGTCTTTTCCTGGTTTTTTTTTTTCATTATTCTTATAATTCAACTTTGATAAGCGCCTGTGATTTCTTACTCTTCCCCCCTCCCTTTTTACCCCCACCTCTAAGCCAGAGGGAGCAGGAGGGGACAAACAGTGAAAAGCCTGTGATCCTGCCAGAGTGATGCAGCATGGGGGTGCCCTCCTAACCTTGTGAAAATTGAAGCCTTTCCCTGAAAGTTAAACAGTCTTTATTCATCTTTATTGAGTGTTTACACCAAGTGGCCTTTTGAAGACAACCAAAGCAGTGCAAGGGTTGCACACAGCCTGTAATAATTTTATATTTGCTGCAGAATTCGGGGCGGGGGATATATAATGCAGAGGCACCATGATGCCAGCAAAGCAGTATTGATATTATTTTCAAAACTCTGTGTTTACTCCATGAGGTGTTTGTCTGACCTCACTACTCAAATGACATTGATGCTGGTAACAATTTTTATGCTGACTTCAAGCAGATTTTTTTTCTTTTTTCTCTTCCCACCTCCCTGAATTTTCAGAAGCACTAAAACTGTCATCTTGGAATAAAGAAGCAAATACAAACAGGGAAAGTTGCATTAAATCCAGCCTGGTCCTACAAAAGTCCATGGTAAGGCATCCTGTTTTCATGAGGGATGTCTTGAGCAGGTCCGTGATAGGGGATCTCCTACTGGAACAAAAATTGGGGAAGCAATCTTTTTTCTGTGAGCCTGCCTGTTGAAAAAATGCAGATAAAAAATCATATTCACAGCAAAGACACACAATCACATGAGCACAGCATTCCAGGAACCAGTTCCATCCTCTGGGTCAGGGCATGCCAGCTTATGGAATGAGCAGTGGGGATGACTTTTCTTCTTCAACAGCTCGCTGTGGATATTGGGATAGCACCTTTCTGGCATAATGCTGGTGCTTTTTTGGCAGGGCTCTGGGCAGATCTTTGCTGTACCTTCAGGTCTGGAGTAGCCAGACAGCTCTTTCATGTACAGTTGGTTCCACAAGAGTTCAAGACCCAAGAGAGAGCCTTCACATCCAAGCAACTCCTGGATTCCCAGAGCACCATTTGCCTAAGAGCAGGATCTTCTCTGCCACCCATCATGATGCTGTAAACAGTGCTGTGACCAATCGTATCTACTGGAATTGTTTCCATCACTGCCATATGAATAAACAAGGCAGAAGATATGACAGAATGGAATAGATTCAAAAATACAAACAACTACAGGCAGTGGAAGAAACTTCAGGTAGAGGATCAAGGTACTAAGCCAGATGCTTAGAAACCAACCAGGTCACTGCAGAGCTTCTCTGCCAGTTGTCCTTCTGCCCAGGATTAATGTATCTCCAAGATGAGAACAGCAGGGAGTATTAAAAAGGACTGGCAAGGAGGAAAACATGACTAAGTGTCAAACTCAAAACACATGGCATGAACAAAATATGCAGCAAGTGGGGATCTCATAAGGATTTTGCAGCTCCTTGTTTAGAAAAATATGCACTGCCACCTCAGACAGGGAGCAATAAAAACAGTCGACTGGATCACTCACACTGACAGAGAGAACAGTGCTGTCATGTGCAGCTGAACCCCTCCTCCCTCATCCTGGCAGTGGAAACAGGACTCACAGAGTGTATTTGTGTCTCCTTTAGGCACCTTTAGTCAGTCCCAGTGGTAGAAAGAAGCTGTGACTGAGTACTAGTGACATTCTTTTTTTTCCTTTTTTTTTTTTTAGTTTATAGGTACTTGGAATGTCTGGAGGTCTTCCTGTGGTAGCATTAGTTTTAGAGAGGAGACAAGCAAAGCCAGAGGGGGTGGTGGGCTCTGTGCCACTTCCTGTCAACGTTACAAGGTCCCCTGCTGCTCTTCTATCCAAAAGGGACCACAGAGACAAACTGGTTGACTGCATGTTTTCCCCACTCCCTCCTTGAGCATCCTCTGACAGGATCAGTCTGTCTGGATTTATACTGCCAAAAGAAACAAAGTGGAAGTTTTGTTCAGGTAGCAAGAACTGCCTCAGCCTCTCTTGTGGGGCACTAAAGTAGCACAAAGCCCTCACTGGTGAAAATCCATTTGACTACAAAGCAATTGTTTGGCATCAGGCCTGCCCACAGAAGGATATTTGCAGGCATTAAGCATTAAGTGTATGAATTTTGGCAGAAAATAAACCCCCTTGCAGATCAGAGGGGCTGGGTTTGCCTGGCTTTCAGTTCTGGTTAGAATTCGGCACCATCAGCCTGGTCACATTCAGTAGGAACAGTTATGATCACAGATTCACAAATAGTACAGTTTACTGAAAGAACAGAAATAACACATTCGGAATTGCCATGGATGAATGCACCAGCTGTGAGAGAACTCTAATAAAAACTATATATATACTGTGTTAACCTGGGTAATAGTAATCCTACACAGAAGCTTACCAAGAAGGCGTCCTCACCTGAGAGAAGGGAGAGCAGAGTAACTAGTCATCTGTCTCCATCTGGTTTTTTTGGGTCTTCCTCCTTACTAGGTGGAATATCTACCCTCCTGATATACAGCCCAAACTTAACCTCCTCCTCCCTCTTGCACATAGCAGGATCAAGGTGGAGCGTTGAATCATACAGTCATATATGTGCTAGTACGTACTTCATTAAGCTTATTAGCATATGCAGGGATGTGAACTTTAAATGACAGGCAAAACTCACTTTTTGGCTGTGCTGTCCTTCAAAGTTTCAGTTGTACAACCTTGTTCCATTCTTCACATCTTATCTTCACAGGACCTCCCCTCAGAGCCAGCTCAGCCTTTCCTGATGTCAGTGATGCAGATCTCCATCTGCAAAGATAACACAGAATGAACACAGCTTGTGCTGCAGATAACCAGCCTTGGCCCTTCCCTGACTCCTTCAGGGATCACCATCCCACAGTAAGTCTGGAACATCCAGTGCACTGATGATCCACCTCAGCAACATCAAGGTTTTCAAACATAATGCTCTACTTAACATCCTTAATGCAGTTTAGATATCTGAAAGTATTTGTAAATTTATTTTTTCTGGCTGGTGAAAGAGTGTGGAGGACAGAAAGCAAGGAACATCCAGATGACTATTTTTTTTTCCTTCAAATGGCAATTCAACTGAAAAACATAGCGTTTTGAAATCTTGGAAACTGCATTTAGATAAATTGGAGCATCTAAATAGAAACAAAATAGTCTATTCCTAGTAAATGAAAGAATTAACTTTCCCTGAACAATTTATTTTTCCCTAACTCTCATTTTCTAACTATGGTTATGAAAAGGGTGGGGAGGAGGGGAAATCTTTCCAGTCTGACCCAAAATAAATCTCTCACCCACTCCAAGGCTAAAGAGACAGTGTGAGGTGTTCTGCATCTCAGCTCGTAACTTGGGCCTTTTAGAAGATGTGAGCAGCCAAAAAAGGGGCAGATGAACATGAGTTTAAGCAATATCATGCAAGGCCTTGGGGTTTTTTTCAGCAAAGGGAGCAGAACAACACAGAGTTGGACGGAAGAACTGTGATAACCTATTTCCAAACAAGCCCAGTTGCTCAGAGGAAACAAGCTTTGTAGAAGGTCACTGTGATACACACAGGACAAATGTTCTGCAGCCCAGAAAGCAAACAAACCAACTCTACTTCAAAGACATGACAGTGAGCCAAGCAAGCAGAAAGAGCAGCAAGAGAAATATGGGTGGTGATTTTAATCACATTTCCCTGCCTCATTCTTCATTGCAGAAGGGCTTTCACCAGCTCCAACTGTGATGCTCAGACACCGATCAAGGATGGATAAATTCTGTGGCCACAGTTCCCCAGCAACCAATGCCACCAGCACTGCTCTGCTCGTGGTTACAGAGGGTGACAACCAGCTCAGAGGGGGTGCATCCACTTGCCTGGGTCTGCCTGGTCTTGTTTCAGTTGAATAACTAACACAGCAAAAGAGCAGAATGGGCATTCCTATGGCAGCAACCACCGTCAGAAAGAGAAAAGGAGGGAGGAGTGTTGAAAGCAGCCAGTCCTTAGCATGAAGATGAAAAAAAGTCAACAAATCTGTCAAAAATTATATTCTGTATTTTATTCAGACCAGGAAGAGGGATAGCAGTACTTCTAAAAAGTAGGGTGCAACTGATAGCAGTCTCCAAGTACTTTATTAGACTAAAACGATTGTGCTTTTTTTCACATGAATATGTATGAAAATAAAGCAGAAAAATTAATGACACAACTTTCCAAATATATAAACTTTGGTGGCATTTATATCCTTTCTCAGGGCACTTCCTGGAAATATTCCAGCCTCTCACAGAGCAGTACTTAAGGAGTACTTAAAGTCTTCTTAAAAACAAAGTCTGTGTTCAGGTACTTTGTTATATCAGGGACACTGCAGAGAATTTTACTAACAGAAATATTTGAGCAAATACTAAAAATAAACACAAATGTCAGAGAAAACAAATTCATAATTGTTATAAATAATCAATATAGTTTCAAGAGGTAGAGCCATTTGAATAAAAAGTATTACATTGTCATGGGAGTTTGACCAGTCTGTAAAGTTCAGGTTTTTAACTGTGACCACTTGCTATGACTTGCTCAAAATTGAATCTGGAGCAGGAATTCTTCATAGCCATAATCCCCAGAGTAGCACTGATGACCAAAAAAATCAGATTGCAATTTGGTCATAAATCATCCACAAACAAAAAACAAACAAGCAAATAAAAACCCCAGTAAAACAAAACAAAATAAAACCTAAACAAACTAAAAACTCACCAGAAAAACCACAAACTAACAAGAAAAAAGAAGTAGATATTGAATAATTTCACTTTATTAATTGATTTCTAGCGTAGTTTTAGGAGCTCTTTCAATAATAAGGTTGATAACATTTCCTGAAGAACTTGCTCTTTTAAATTAGCATCATCTGTGCCCAAAAGCCAGAGAAAGATTTGCACCTATAATGAAGCTTTAAATAAATGACAATTTAGGCCTGTCTGTTAAGACACAGAAGAGTCACCATTTTTTATGAAAATAACTCCCATATGAAAACTAGTAATTACCTAACTACAGAGCAGAAAATTTATGTGCTTACCACTTTTTTTTCCAAACCTGACAAACAGGATGCAGATAAAGACAACACCTCTGGAGCTGTACAAATCTCAATTGATCGCTTTCTCACTACCTGAAAGGTAACTCCTGTGGTTCAGGGAAAAAGAAAAGTTTTCTCTGCACTGTGTGAGATTTACTATATCCGAAGCCAATTCTCTCAGCCAATAACTCCTTATTGCTAACAGAGGAGACTGGGAACAACTGTGCTAACACAATCCATTCCCTCAAAGAAAATGAGGAAAAGTGACAGGAGGAAGCCAGGCTGATCAGACAAGAAAGAAAAATGTGATTACAAGACTAGAAGTAAAAAGGAAGAAGAGAAGGGGAAATAGGAATTTGTTGCTAGCTATTAACACATACTATCAGCTCACCTCTAGACACAAAGAATGGTGCAGTCAGTCTTGGCCTACAGACCACCAGTCTGCCATTTGTAGTTTTCCATGTGGGGATCAATTTAGAGAGAGTAGTGTGGGAGAAACACTGGCTCTGCCGGTGACTGGGAAGGTAACAGCAGGCAGGTATGATGTCAGCATGCTGGGGATAAGGACATGATGGGGATAAGGACATAAGAGACAGAGGAACAGTAGCACAGCTGCCCAAGACCTTGGTAAGACCTCACCTTGAAGACTGTGTACACCTCTGGTGACCTCTGCTCAAGAAAGATGAATTTAAATCAGAAAACACACAGTGCGGATCTGTTGGAAGGCAGTGACCTCCTCTTTTATGCAGCATGATGGGAAGTTTTTATTTCTATGAAGATTTTGTGCACACCAATGGAAGAAAAGCAAAGGGAGCAAAACAAAGTTCAGCAAGGGTGGTAAAACACTGTCAGAGATCGTCCAGAGATGTGGTGACTGCTCCATCGCTGGGAACAGTCAAGGTCAGGCTGGATGGGCTTTGAGCAACCTGATCTACTTGAAGATGTTCCACTTATGGCAGGAGGGTGGGAGTAGATGGCCTTTAAAGGTGCTTTACAACCCCAGCCACTTTGTGATTCTAAGATTTTCTTTTTCTTCATACATACCTCAGAAGATAAAGCTCAAAGAAAGGGGAAAGAAGGTTAACATTCAGAGAAGAGCTTAAGTTAAAGCACTAGGTCAGGGTAAACTGCTGGAGGAGTTGCCAAAAGACTTCAAAACACTCCAGGAATGAACGTCTCAAACCATCCTTCCACACAGGACTGCAGGACACTGCACTGCGCTCAGGACTCAGTCAAACAGGTAAAGATGAGAAGAATCCCACGGGCAGAAAATACATTCAGGTGTACTCAAGCAAACAGCCTCCGCCGCGCCGCCGGGGAGAGCCGTGAGATGATTTCCCCGATGGCCAGCGTGGCTGCAGAGAGGGATTCCTCTGAGATCCTGGCGATCCACCACAGGATGTGGAGCGTGTCAGTGCCCCAATCAAAGTATTAGAGTCTCAGACCTGGGGCCAGCAGGGCTCCGACAGCCCAGGATAAAACCCAGCTGCTAGAACTAAGGCAAGGACGAGGCTGTCCCCCGATCCTTTCAGATTCGCACACAAACGCCATCTCTGCTCTGCCTTGTTTTCCCTTAGGATAAGGGCACTCTGTCCTAAAAGCCATGTTAGGCAGCGCCCCAGGTTTGAGGAATCACGATCTCGGATGCCACATGTCGGAAAACGGTTCCGTGTAAAGTAGCAGCGCATGGGATGCCACCGGGCACAGCCAGCGCTCGCTTCCACAACAGGCGCCAGAGAGGAGCACGGTTCCCCGGCCATCCCAGGGGGGACCGAAGCCCCACCTTCGGTTCGCAGCCCCCGGGACACGGAAAACAGTTCCGCTGCTCGGGCGCGGTGAGGGGGGTGCCCCGCGGCGGCACCGAGCACAGGGCTCCGTCGGAGCTGTCCCGGGACGCTGCCTGGGGGTGCAAAGGGACGGCTCCCCCACAAGCCCGTTCCTCCCCTGGGCGGCCCGCGGGGGCGAGTCCTGGCGGCCCGGGGAGGAGCCGAGCGGGGCCGGCGCTCGCCGTCCCTCCCGGCGGGAGCGCAGCGCAGCCCAGCGACCGCCCGCAGCCGCACCGGCAACTTTGCCCGGCCCCGGAGCCGGCGGGGAGCGCTCCGAGGGCTGCGGGGGGACACGGGCAGGGAGCTGGCGCGGGGAGAGGGGCCGGGGTTACAGGGCGGAGGCGCTGCGAGGCGCGGAGCGGGGCGGGAGCGTGGAGCGGCGGCGGGGAGCCGGGCAGGGGCGCGCCCGGCGGGCTCGGACCGGGGAGCGGAGAACGGAGCCGTGGAGAGCCCCGCCGGGGCCCGGGCTGCGGAGGGGCTGCCGGGCACGGGGAGCCGGGCAGGGCAGCATCCCGCTGCCGGCGGGACAGCCGGGCGGGGCGAGCGGCGGGCGGGGCGAGCGGCGGGGGTCGCAGGGGCGGGTGCCGCCCCGGCCCCGCGGAACCGAGGGGGGCGGTCCGGGGGCTGAGCCTCCCCGCAGCCCCGGGGCGGGGGCGAGGCGGCGGTGGCCCCATGGGCGGCGGCGGGGGCGGCTCTGCGCGGGGCTCACCCGCCGCGGCTGATGCCGCTGTCGCCCGCCCGCGGGGCGGCTGATGCGGGTGGCGGGGCCGGGGGAGGCGGTGGCGGGGGGCTCCCGGCCATGTGTCGGCCGGGGCTGCGTGGGGTCCTGGGCCGGGCGTGCCTGCTGCTGCTGCCGCCCTGCGCCCTGGTGCTGGCGGCGGTGCCCGGCTCCGCGTCCCACCCGCAGCCCTGCCAGATCCTGCGGCGCATCGGGCACACGGTGCGAGTGGGGGCCACCCACCTGCAGCCCCGGGCCGCCCCCGCCGCCGCCGCCTGGCCCGGGGAGGCGTCGGGCGGGCGCCCCGAGGGGCCGCGGGGCCGGCGGGCGGGGGGCGGCGGGGGACAGCGGCGGCCGCCCCCCTCGCCGCGGGACGCGCTGCTGCTGGCCGTCGCCAACCTGAACGGCGTGCCCGGGCTGCTGCCCTACAACCTGTCCCTGGAGGTGGTGATGGCGATCGAGGCGGGGCTGGGCGACCTGCCCCTCTTCCCCTTCTCTTCAGCCAGCGCCTCCTGGAGCAACGACCCCGTCTCCTTCCTGCAGAGTCTCTGCCACACCGTGGTGGTGCAGGGGGTCTCCGCCATCCTTGCCTTCCCGCAGAGCCGTGGGGAGATGCTGGAGCTGGACTTCATCTCGGCGGCGCTGCGCATCCCGGTGGTCAGCATCGTGCTGGGCGAGTTCCCCCGGCGGAGCCTGGTAAGGCGCTGGGGGCACGGGGGCAAAGCTGCGGGCAGGGCAGCGCCCCGGGTGCCCTGCGGGGAAGGGGCGGGGGACGGGCGTCGGAGCCGGGCAGGGGTCGCGGCGGGAGGACCCTGACCGAGAGAGAAGCCCTCGGACCCCGGGGCCGCCGGCATCGCTCTTCGATCCCTCCCTCCTTTGGCACCCCTTTCCGCTTTAGCCCCGGGTCTCAGCCCCGGGGTGGCCGGGGACAAGCATCCTCTCTGTGGAAAGGCAGACAAGAGCTCGGTGGCACAAGCGAAGTTGTTAGCTCGAAGTCATTCACTGCGATAAGTTGTAGAGACGAGAGCAGAAGAGGGGTCCAGGGCGTGCTTTGCACATCAAAAGAAGGTTGTTAGGAAAAAAAAAAAAAGTAAACAAAAAAACCCCAAACGGCTTTCAGAGAGTGTGTTTGTCGTTGATCTTAATGTGGTCCGTGTGTGGGCACTGCAGGTTGTTCACCAGGTGACACTTCTCACGGAAGTTGTTCAGTGTAACTTGACTTTGCACCAAGCTGAGCTAAAGCGGCAGGATTTTCTGTACTTGTAGTTCATTCATTGGTACGAGATCAGATTTTTGCTAATTCGAGTTGCCTAACTGAAGTTGTGGAAACTGCAGCCTAGCCTCACTGTTTGTTTGATTATATAGGTCATAGTAGAATAGTAAAAACTGAATTTTTTGTGTTTGACAGTCTTAGGCACAAGTAGAAGTAGCATCGGGAGCTAAACTTTCTATCATACAAAGATTGCAACTTAGTGTTACACACTATGGAGAAAGGTGATAGTATTTTGCAACTGTGTTTGATGCCAGGAATCACCTTCAGGTAATAGGATTGGAAGAAAATGCTCTGTTCCGTAAGGCCTGTGCAAGGGAAGTCATAAATAAAATGGTACAAGCTGCCTTTTAAAAGTACAGGATAAACAGTTGTTTTATCTAAGAAGAGGTAGATCAACTTTGCTCTCAAAATGTAATCAGAAAAAAAAAAGATTGCTGAGTGAATTTGCTTGGCAAAAGCAAATATAAACCACAGCCTGGATCACTGTTAAATTTCTGTGGGTTTGGGTTTTTTTTCAGTTTTTGTGTGTTTGAACTGTGACCGAAAAGGTAGAAGAAGTCTGTGTTAGGTAGCTCCTGGTCTGTAACTGAAGATGTGACTGCTGTATGCTGGTCTGAATCACAGAGTGGTTTGGGTCGGAAGGGACCTTAAAGACGATCTCCTTCCACCCCCTGGCAAGGGCAGGGACACCTTCCACCAGACCTCCCTGCTCCAAGCCTCATCCAAACTGGCCTTGAGCAGCTCCAGGGATGGGGCAGCCACAGCTTCTCTGGGCAACGTGTGCCAGGGCTTCATCACTCTCACAGTCAAGGATTTCTTCCCGATATCCCATCTAACCCTGCTCTCTGGTAGTTTGAAGCTGCTTCCCTTTGTCCTGTCACTGTATGCCCTTGTCAACATCCCCACTCCAGCTCTTTTGTAGCCCCTTTAATTCAGCTAGGTTTTTCTGCCTCAGCAAAACCCATGTAACTCAGGTCTCTCTAGATTTAAGCAGAAACTCAGGGGTAATCAGTGCTGGTGAATTCTGTTATTGATGGTGCCAGTAGCATCCAGGTTTGCTGTTACATCTACCAGCCTTGCAGCTGCAGTCACAATGGTGCTGGAGTCAACAGCCAAAGCTTCCTGAGGGCCAAATCCTGAACCCAGTATTGCCTTGCTCTGGCTGTTAGCATTATTTTATCTTCCATCTTAGAGAAGGGTCTAAGTTCACCTAAAGCTGCCTGAGTTCACAGGATGTGTTCAACACATGCAGCACAAGGTTAGATTTCATTGCTGCTTTCCATGGACTTCAAAGCTCCTGCTTAACTTTCAAATTGTTCTCAGCGGGGAGCCCAATGGATGAGTCTGTCCAAATCAGGACTTTGTTCTTAAGCAGACTTTAACTGGCATTGCCTTCAGTGACAGTGAAACCAATGCCTGGCACTGCACCTGTGCTGAACAGACTCTGTTTTCCTTTGGGCTGAGCTAAAAAAAAAATTACTTTTCAAGGCTCTGTGGATTTAAAAGAAAAAATCTCAGTCTTACTCAAAGGCCAGCAGGTAATACAAGTGTATTAGTCCCTCAAGATTGTCTTGGAGGGGCTGACATCTCTCTGAACACTGGTTTTTTCATACTTCCACTTAATACATACCATTTTAAGGCTGATGCTGGAGGCGGTGCTACAACAGCCTTACCTTGCATACTTCCTAGGGTTACAGGATTTCCAACAGCATATTGGAGCCAGGAGTCCCTGGAGTTGTTGGCCTCAGCAACCTTTGTTGCAAACAGGGATTTTGTGTTGCTCACAGTCCCATGCCAGAGCTGACATGAAAGAGCACACCACAGACCTGTCACCTTGCTGTCTCTACAGACACAGAGCTGCAGACTGGCCTCTTCTGCTGACTGGCCATCTTAGAGGAGGCAGTTGTAAATGGCATCGTTGTAGATGAGGCAGATCTTGCTGGTAGGCCCAGGATGCAGATTTTCCAAGAAGAAAAGAAGACTGACATCTAACCCTGCTTCTGAATTGGCACCCCTGGGATCACCCCTCCTACTGATGCTTGGACAGAGCATCTTCCCTCCCACAAAACCACTGCAGCATGCCCTTGGCAGTGCCTGCAGGTATCTTTCTTCCAAGCAGGGACAGAAGCAGACCCAAAACTTGTTTGCTCTCGGAGAGCAGTTTGCACTGTGTGAGTGTGAAGACCATGGCAAACACAACAAACCCAATGTTCACTAGATGCTGCTTCTCCTCAGCATTCGAATCTTTCATTTGAGTGGTTTTAAGGTAGTAATGTCTAGCAAGGTCTCATTTTCCACATGACACCAGGACAGGAAGATACACATGCAATGTCTTGTACTGCTGCTGAATGTTAATGCTATTACTTCATGCAGAAGTTTATAATCGGCAAATATTCACTGCAATTGAAAAGCACGTTGATCTTTGAGCAAATCTTCCCTAACATGGCAAAAAGCAATGCTTAGAATGAAAGGGAAGATAAAGATCCAGAACTGAAATACATTTCAATATGATAATAGTAATACTTCAGATGTGTAATGTGAGAGGAAATCCACCGTGTCACAGACGGGCAACTACAGCCAGGTAAGATACATAGACTGTGTTTTCAAAAGTTTGGTGGTATTTCAAGTGTGTTTAAAAATCCATTTCTCATTAAATTCTACCACCCTGAAGCTAAAAAAAAGAAAAAAAAGAAAAAGAAGGAGAGCAAAGAGTCTTTCCCCATGACATTAACAAGACAACAGCCATCACAAGGTGTGGTACACCATTTGTTTTCCCACATGCAGCAGCTTATTCTGGAGGTTCAGGAGTGTGTTGGCTTCAGCGGAGGCTACACAGAGTAAAATGTGACACACTTTTTTCATTTTACATCTGTGATTTAATTACTAACGTACACTAAGGGTAAATCCAAGTGCAGTTGCGACCTGAAAAAATACTGTTTACTCTTCCCACTTTACTGTCATTTCAGTAAATTTTCACACTCAGTAAGCAAAAGTAACAATTTAACACTGTCATTCAGCAAGCAAAAAAACCACTGGATTTCTTTACTACTAACACAAATGCAAATTGCAGTGAAGCTTCGACAGCTCATTATTTTGGAGGCAGCAGCTCACAAGCACTGATGCCACTGAGGCAAGGCTTGTCACCTTATGTATTTGTGTATCAGGAGAAGCACTTTATTTTTTGATTCCAAGATTGCCAACATCATTAATAATTTTCCCAGGGATGGAACAGGGGAAAAGATCCAGGGAACATGAACTGTAAATAAATACAGTGATATTGCTTCTAGTAGTACAGCTCAGAGCTGAGAGTCTGGGAAGAATGGCCCGTAATATCCATTTTGTTGATGATAGTATCAGAAACACAGGGGAGGTCATGTTTGCAGCAGTGTTCTCTGCATTTAAAGGAGTATTTTTAGTGGGTTTCAGATAAATCAGCACCTCTGATGTCTGTTAACATGAAAGGGAATCTTTTCAAAGCAACTAAACAGAGTAAAGTAATTGCAAACCATCAGTCCCTGCCAGTCTGTCCTTTACCTGGTGTCTTGAGGATCTGAAACTGCACTGCTACTGATTACAGGTATGACTTCAGAAGGGGTCAAAAGAATAAATAAACCTAATCAGAATTCCAGGTTAAACTTAATTTTCTGGTTAAATAGCAAGCTCAGCCTCAGAACAGATGCTGTAAAAAGAAACTGCCTATAAACATTTAATTTTTTCATTTTTTTTTTAAGGAATTAAGCTTTTTTTTTTTTTTTTAAACAGCTTCCTAATTTTTAGATATATATATATATCAAACCACCCTGGGTGAGGAATTATAGGTCTTTTTGGAAATAGACAGGAATACCACTGTGAATACAGTGGCCTCAGAAGTCATACTGACCTGCAGGACACTGACTATGCATTGCACCAATGAGGGCAGGCAGAAATTACAGCAAAGGGGTGGAGATGTGGAAAAGCTTCTGCCCAACTAAATGCCCAGAGACACTTTTTTCTTTCCTCCTTGGAGCCAGAATTTCATTTTTGCAGAAAAATGGTTTTGATAGGCTGGGGAAAAAGTTATAATAATTCAATTTTCCAGGGAGAGAATGCAACACACATTGGCTGCTTGGCTGCAGGCTCTGGTCATTCAAACTGTCTTTGCTAATCTGTCTTAGGCCAGATATTGGAAGCTTGTATGAGTTCCTGTGTAGATGAGGAATATGTGTTCAGTCTTTCCCCGTGGTCACCGACCCTCCTCACCTCACACTGTGTGGCACATGCCTGTTGTGCACTTCAAGAGGGTTTATGAGAGGGGCCTTGAGAGGAATCAAGGGCTGAAATTGAGAGGATGTGCAAACAAATGCCCAGTTGCTTCTCTTTCAGTCAGAGACCTCCATGATAGTTCCTCTATCAAAAATCTTTGCATGGAACAAAGAAAAGGGGAAAAAAAACCCCAAACTAGTCTCTTTTTCTGGAGTTAGAGAATTTAAGGAGGATTCAGTTAATCATAGCCGCAGAAAATCCTTTATCAGAGTGCAGGAAAGTGCTGAGAATGTTTTTATTTCAGTTCAGAATGTTTTTATTTCAGTTCTCTCCTCTGGATAATTTTAAAGTCCCTTGGAGACAGAAAGAGCCAGAACTCCGCTGAGAGAGTGCTCGTTCAGAGCTGGCCAGTAACAAGATTTTCTCATTCCTCATCCTGTGCTGATTCTCTGAAGCAGAAAAGCTGAGTTAACATCAAATTCAGTACCATACATGATGTTTATTTTGGGTTTGGCTTTTTTTTTCTATTCTGGGTGTTCACAAAACAATGTCTTCCTTGCTGCTAGGTCTTTCATAACACACTGCACAAACTCCTGTCAGGGATGAGTGATTAAAACATGACAGCATTAAATCATTGATTATTACTTTGCTGAAGGACAGGCATTATCAGAAGAAACATCAGAGAGTACTTGGCTTAATCCACTAAGTAAAAATTATAATTTGGCCTAGAACAGACAAATTTAAAGACAACCTGCTGTCAGATTCTATATGAGTACAGAAGTTACTGTACTGAACAGATTGTTAACAAAGAAAAGTTGGAGTATTCAATATCATTTCCCACAAGAATTTGTCCATGAAAGCCAGAGAAAGTATCCTGTCTTTCCACCAAAATGGAAGTAGAGCTATAGAAACTAGAAAACAACAAAGGATCTTGTGATGTGTTACTCAATTTATTGCTTGTGATTAGATTCAAAAACTACTTGCAAAAGTTCTCAGGGTATATTTGATAAATTGTTTACTATTTAAACCCATGAAATACTGAAAACACACAGTGTTAGGACTTTAGGCTGTGCTGGATCTAGTTACAGTTTTAAGCCCTGAAATAAAATGTTTATCTCATGTCCTATTATTTCCCTCTCTGGATTTCCAAGTAATTTTTAAATGAGAAAGAAAACCAGGCATACCATGGCTAGAATTTATGCATTTATTGTAATCAGCAGAAAACTGGGAAAAGCAGTTTCTTTTACAAACCTAAATTTGCCTTCCAACAAAGACTCAGATTATAAACCCATGTTTCTGTAGGTCTTACTGAAGGGTTTTTAAAGAGTGGAATTGTTGTCTTCTCAATTTGCTTGAATGAGAGAGTGCACCAGATCTCACTGCAATACAAATAGCTGTGCATTGCAGAGTTTGTTCTGAAGAGCTGAAAGCATCCAGAGAAAAGAGGAGGAAGAAAACAAGAAAAGGAAGCAAGAGAGCTGGAAACATCACATGTCAGTGACGCAGGGGGAGAGAAGGAGAAAATAAGCTGAATTGAGAAGAAAAAGAAGAGGTGCCCTTCACTATCGCTTTACTTTTTGTGGTTCTAGCAGCACAAAATGAGAACTGCATTTTGTAGGAAAGCTCTGGACAAAGAGCTGGGATCACCAAGCACAGGGAAGAATGGCTTGCCTGAATCAGGGTTGAAATCACAGGGGTGTCTTGGTCCCTAGCTAAGGACAGTTACTTCCAGTTACTTCCCAAAAAAGCATTTTTCCCCCTCAAAATGCACTGTCTTCCCTGCAGACTTCTCAGGAAACTGATGAGGCCAGCCTCTAGGAAGCAGTGACGGGAACAGGGATTATGTCAGAGGTAGATAGTGGTTTATTGCTATTGCCAGAAGGACGTCTTGCAAAGGGTGTGAGGCCTTGGCGTGGTTGGGTGTGATTAATAGAAGCCTTTTTTCAAACTTGATGCTGAGAATTAGAGTCCCTCATGATGCTCTGGGACCCAGGGTCAGATATCTTCTGGTCAGGATTTCAGAGTACCAGGTTACTGGGATGCATATAGCAGCTTACTAGTAGGTGCCCAGCAGGGATTTCCGAATAAATAGGAGTAGGTTCAGGCACAAGGACTTTAGGATTGGAGCTCTGGACATTGGGGACTGTTCTTTACTTCTAGTCTGGCCCTGAAAGACTCCACATTTTCCCCAAAACCCTGTCAATCAGCCAAATTGGTTCTCACCACCACAGGGAAAGGATGTGCAGATGGTGGAAGTAGCAGGAGAACTGGGAGGAGGATTTGAGCTTGAGTAGGCGGCACTGATAGATGATTCATTTATTAAGGGAGTCACACTCGAGCAAAGCTGCTTGTTCAAGGGGCTCCTCATCAGCGTGACTCAGAAGTTCTCAGCCTGGCCCCAAGTGCTTCGCAGCTGTCACAGCAAGCTGATAACACTGCTCTTGGTAATCATGGACAGCTCCATGAAGAACTGAGACAGGCATACCACAGCCATTGTTACATTACATGCTGCCTTTGTGGAGCATCTCAACCAAATTTTGTGTGCAGCTTGCCTTGAGACTTGGATTTGGCTGCAGACAGGGTTCCAGAGCATCTCCCTGTTCAGGCTTGATGTTTGCCACTCAGACCTGGGCTCTGTGTGTCATTCCCCCACAGTGTAGGTCCATACAGCCACTGATGAGCATTTTGCATCCTTGGAGCACAGGAATGCACTGTTGGTACAAGCAGAGAGTAGGTGCCACCCCCATGCCAGGCAGCCACCCCTGTGCCTCTGCAAGCTATCAGTGCCTTATCAGTGAGTGGGGGGAGAATGCTGAACCTCTCAGATGCTCTCTGCTGCAGGAATGGTGAGCTGGGAGAGCCCTCAGAAGCCGACGGGAAGGTTTCCAGTTGGCAGCGGTTTGGAAGGGTCTGGTGTGCAGCGTTAGTGCTGCATAATTAACTTTTATCTGAAATGCTTCAGCCTGGGTAGCTGCAGGCTGCAGATGGGGGGGGTGGAGGAGTGGAGGTGGGCACAGGTGCACCCTTAGCTGACACTAAACCACAGTAAATGGGGAAATTACTGTGATCATTCGATTCTTATTATTACACAGGAAAAATCAAATGTTGGGGAGCTCAGAAGAAGCAGGCACCATTTCTTCCTTTTCTTTCTACAATATTTTTATTACTTTTTCTTCACCAGCTTTCATCTGTGATGATACTTTCCAAAGCCTGTTTTACAATGTGGAAAGTATTTGAAATGGATTATAAAAATCTATGAATGTGCTGCACAGGCATATTTTAAACTCTTAGTATTTCCCTGAAGGCATGCTATCCCACTTTCAGCTTCTTTAAGACTGTGAGGGAAATGATTGCCCATGCTGTTCATACGACATTTTACAAGACATTCTAACTTAAGGCAGAGTTAAAAGACAAGATAGATCTTCAAGCATCAACTGAGATTTTAAAAATGAAGTTTTGCATTTGTTGCAAAGAAAGAACTAT
The DNA here is from genome assembly GCF_020740725.1 of Corvus hawaiiensis. Classification (NCBI taxonomy): domain Eukaryota; kingdom Metazoa; phylum Chordata; class Aves; order Passeriformes; family Corvidae; genus Corvus; species Corvus hawaiiensis. The sequence goes on from NC_063255.1 coordinate 26,129,213, forward strand.
TAGACATAGCAAATGATAACCAGAAAGAGCAGCTGAAATATGCACCAGCCTCTTTCAATGATGCTACTGATAAAGCAGTTACATTACACTCATTTTAATAGCGTACTCACTCAAACTGGCTTAAAAAGATCTTTTTATTTTGCAAATCAGATGAAAAGTCGGTATCATTGAGTTCACAGTTTGGTAATTTTCCGGTGCTATTTTAGGTGAGAGCATAATTATTTATCACTTTCTGAGTGTGTAAGACTCACTCATATGTAACTGCTTTCTGTAGGACAGCAGTCGTTTTTAAGAATTTTCCATACTCAATGTAAGTATCAGAAGTGAGAAAAACAGATCTGACCTTTATTTGGAGCTGCCCTCCTTTGAGAGTGTACTGAAAGTGTTTTCACTGTGATTTACGTTGTTTTAGCACACATTTAGTATGCTAATACCATAGTGCTGATTTTACCCCTACCTTGGAAGGGCAACAAGGTGAAGGGTGTATGTGCCTGGGTTTCCTCCACTTAAATTTTTTGTGTGATAGGTAATAAACTATAGAGCTCCAAGGGGACAAATAGATACCCACTGGCAGCCTTGAGGCAAACACAGGTAAATGATTAAAGCAAAAACTCTGGTATTTTTTGTTTAAGCATCGAGGCATGAACATTTCAGATGTCTCATCTTCTATCCCTGGAAGTGTTGAAGGCCAGGTTTGGATGGAGCTCTGAGCAACCTGGTCTGGTGTCCCTGCGCATGGCAGAGGGTTGGAATGGGATGGTCTTTAAGGTCACTCCCCACCCAAATCATTCTGTGATCTGTGAAAGTGCCTGCTGCAGAGCTCCAGGGAAATGGTAAAACATGGTAAACATCAGTGTTTCTTCCTCAGAGATTCTGGAGAGAGAAAAAACAGCTATTAATCACCTCTTTAAAAGTTCCTATCACAATGTATCAACATAGAAATAGCCTGGATAGGCTGGTGTGGTTAACAATACTCCTGTGGCATCTGATTAGGAATCTTGCATCAGCAGTCAACACAGGGAAGCCAAAATGATGATTATTCAGTCATCCTTATGATCATCTTTTTATACACATGAATCATTTACGTAGTACAGGGTGCTTACAAGCCTGTTAATTAAAACGTGCTTTTTCACTCCAGTTATAACCCTAAGATTTCTTCAGAGCATGTCATCCTTCTAATGACTTTTATTTCATGTTCATTATGCCGTATTTTGTTTAATGCTATCTTCTGTTGTTTAAATGAAAAATCCCTTAGTGTGGAATACCCTTGGGAAAGGATTCCTTCACACTGAGAGTTTGTTTTAAGAGACAGAGATGGGTGGTGGGTCTGTTTTGGATATTGATGCCCCGAATACCCAGGAATGCTCAAATATTCTCTCAGATGCTCTGTTATCTATCTGCTCTTCCATTTTCAGTATGGCATGCTCATTTCATCGTTTCTGTATCTTGCCCATCGGTCTTTGTTCTGAGGTCCTGTCTTCCCCTGTAGGATACTACAGATCCTGAACTTACAGAGTCTATAAACTGCAGAAAAAGGCTGCAAGGCTCTATTGTGATACAAATGATCAGCAACATAAATTGCTCATCGCTCACTGTTCATCTGCACTGAAGAGCACCAAAAATAAGGCACTTATTTATAAATAGCTCAGCCTGCTAGATTCCAGTGAAACACAGTTTCGTATCTTCCCACCATTTTGACAGTGCATATAAATATATAACATGCAGTTATGTGGAAGTGAGCTGTGCCACGATGTCCTCCCGGGGTGTTCACAACCCTTGCAGGTTTGTAAGTGGCAAATTTAGACCTGTGGTGGGATGCAGCAGTGCCACATGATTAGCAGAAGAAAGATGCTCTGTTTGACAGGGAATGGGAGCTTGCTGTCCAGCTCAAGCTGCCCTTGTATTCCTCCTCCCCAGAACTGTACTTTAAGAGGGAAATGAAGGGAGAATTCACAGTGAATAATATATCTGATAATCACCGACTTTTTTTTTTTTTTTTTTTCTGCCTGAAAACCACCTGAAATTTCTGGAACAAGCCAGAACAAAGGAATGGCGGCATCCCAGAGCCTTCCAAAACATCTGTGAGAGTGCTTCCTTTTACTTCACTGGCTTTGAGTAAGGACCAGTTTGAGATGCAGTTTTGGTTGTTTAACCAAGCCCATGATTTTTTTATTTTCCAGTCCGATAAACACAGGAATTAGAGATATACATGGAATCTGGAACTTGCACATACTCCACGTGTTTGCTTTTGCTGTGCATTTTCCATGAGCAGTTCTCCTAGTGTAATTTGATTACTGAAATGTTCATGAAAAGGGGAGAATGTTCATGTTGAGGAGAAAAAAACAGCTGAAGCGAATCTTTTCAGTTGTGTGAGTGCCTGCATGCTGTTTCTGATGCAATTGACATTTTTAAAAACAACCCAAAAAAAATGTACTCAGACTTCATTTAGTCTGGTATTGTTTTGCTTTGAGTGAGGAACTAGTCCAATAGGATCTGTGATTTGTTGCTGTGATGCTAAAAATATATTCATAAGCAAACTTCAGACTTCTGTCAACTCTAACCTTTAATTTTACCTGAATTTGAGTTATTTTCACCAGAGAGTTCCCACTTCGCTTAAAAACTTACAGATAGCCATTCACTAACTATGATCAAGAATAATTCAGACAATTCATCTTTTTGTGGATCCATACTATGCCAGCACTATGAGAGCAAATGCATGTCTTCGGAGAGTCATACAAAATTATTACAATTTTATTGGAGAAAAATAAGCAGCAAAATGGCTTATTATTGTCAGTAAGAGCAGGAGAAATGAGTCTGCAGTCTGACCACTCAACAGGGGACTCCAATGGGAAATTCAGTCCTCTTCAATGCAGTTAAAACCACAGGAAAATACAGTGGGCTGAGTACTGGAATAGCTGCTGGTCTACCAGTCCAGGCATGAAGAAGTCCAGATGTATTTCTGTGCTCTGTCAGAAGTCTCCTCTGGAGGACTAAAAGTTGCCAGGGGATGTCAGAATTACCCATGACACACTGACTGTCTGTAAACAATGACTGCCCAACATGACAATGATGTGTCTGCCACTGAAAATGTGGCACTGCTGTGGCATCCCTACTTTTCATGAGTTTTGGCCCTCAACACCTCTTTGCCTGGCCACCCCTGCCCTGGTTTTACAGTCCACATGTGTGTCAATCAGTATGCTCACGTGTGGATAAAATCCTCAGTTACTTGAAGAGGGCTCTCCAGAGGTTGCTTACCTTCCAGAAAAGACAAGCAAACCTGTAACAGAAGATTCTGGTCTCTGTGTCTCCCTTTGTTGCTTTTATTCTCACTGCTGGCTGACTGTTTCACTCCAGTTTGCCAGGTACCTCACAGAGCACTTCTGGGATATCAAAGCTTTGTTGCAACAAAATTCAATTCAGCTTATAGTTTTTCACCTCCTCTAGTCCCATCCCAGGTCACTGAAGTTTATGGAAGCATAATTCTGCACATTGCTGCAATAACTGTAATACATTCCCCATCCCTGGGAGTGTTCAAGGCCAGGCTGGATGGGGCTTGTAGCAAGCTGGTCTCGTGGAAGGTGTCCCTGCCCTTGGCAGGGGGTTGGAATCAGGTGGTCCTTAAGGTCCCTTCCAATCCCATTCTAGGATTCTGTATCTTAGACTGACCAAGACTTGCATTCAAGTGCTAACATCATGTAAACAATGAAAACTGAAACATCGAAGGAAAAAAAATCCCAGTATTCCTGTTTCTTCAGGGAATATACTTTTTTTTTTGTGACTGTTTTTGCTGGAGGTTCTCTCTCCCTGAAGCAGCACTGTTTCCTGCAGAGAGAGACAGCAGTTTGTATGTTCTTGCCAAACTCTTTGGAGCGGTGATCTGTCATCCCTTCCTCTCAGGTTGTCTGGGGGAATTAGATACTCCTCTGCAACACTCCCCCTTGCTCAGAGCGTTAAAAAGAATCGCGGTGCCAGAAATAGTCGGCGTGAATTCCTCGTCCCCAGGCTTAGGTTCACCAGACTCTGCAGAGTCATCGTGGATTATTTGCATGGGGATGGAGAGACGCAAACGTCTTGCAGAGATTAGTGAGACATGAAGCTCCCGTATTTTGTGGAAGGCGCTCATCTGTGTTAAACTCCCGGGGCGCGCCTCATTTTCCCTGGTTCTTACCCTCTCCTTCAGGAGGAGGATACAATCACCCACTCAAGGAGCAGAAATAGTGCATGACTAACTATGTCACGGAACAAATGATTAACACTAAGTAGTTTGTGCAAGCTGTTTGCAAACAATCCACGTGCCGACAATTACGCTGGAGCAATTTTGTGAATACCTAACTCAGTGTGTTTTGCATAACTCAAGACTGGCTCCCAGATCATTAAATTCATAACTTCTGTCTCGTTTGCTAAATTCATGAATGTCATTATTTCTTCTAGCCTGTAGAACTGGTAGTGCTAGGCTTGACTGTGTTAGTCTTGGTAACACTGGACTGGCGAAGCTCTCGGAGGGATGGTGACTGAGGAGCTGTTTAAGAGGAGTCACAGCTGCTGTGTTTTTAGAGTTTCTAAGTTGCTTGTAAGTTAACTCACAAGATTATAAGTGCAGAGGAGGGCAGGCTACACAGGCAGATCCATTAATTCATCTGACGCTCTCAGATTTTCAGTGGTACAACTAAAGATGCTGTTTGCTCCAGCCTCGTCCGGAAGACCCACAGACCCAACCACTGGCTGCCCAAATGCATCAGAAGACTCACGGAGTTCATTTTTGAGAGCTGAGAGCCTCTTTGTCAGCTGCAATAGCTCATTAGCTGTCTTCAGGGTCAAAAACTGACCTGTAGAGAGCGTAGCATCCGTAGCCAGCATCCCAATGGATCAGGGTGGGGAGAGCTGAGCACGAGGAAGAAAGACCTTGTATGTTTGTAGGAAGCTCAAGCACAGACAAGAGTTTACTGATTCATTTGGATCAGAATGTTTGAGAGCCTTTTGACTCACAGAAATGTCAGATTTCAGATCTGTCACAGGCAGATCCTAAAGCTCTTAATAAATTAACTAAATACCCAGCGTACTTGAGTAATTGGTGCTCTGCAGTGAGCGCAGTGGCTTTTCAGCTGTCACAGAGTTTTGCAAACCCTACATAATTCTAAGGAGGAGATACATTTATTTTTAAGGGAGATTATAAGATATTATTTTATAATAGGAGGATATGGAGGCAGTGGAAATTTAAAGGAATTGCAACAGAGAAGATATAACCAGTATCAGAACTAAATTTTGTAGGCCTTTCTCATAATTTCCATGCTGCAAAGCATTCTTCCCATCGGTAACATCCAGGCTAATAAATTGTTGCTGTTACTTTCATTATTTTCTCATAAACAAGGCCAACCCCCGTTAACCTGCCATGACAGTTTTTTTCCCTTTCCCCCTCAAGCAACATAAGGTATCAGTACACGTAAGTTTTTACATAAATAGGTAGGATGAAGAACTTTGTTTACAAAGAAGTTAAAATTGGTATTTAATTCTGTGTCAACAGTTTGTCCACCTGCTTCTCACTATTTTTTTTCTACAAGTGTGTTGAACTTCCCTACCAGTTCTTGCCTGGTAAGAGCAGTATGCTGGGTTATTTCTGGATGGACACATTGCTTAAAGCCTCAGTTAGCACTGCTCCACTGAATCTAAACATGATTCAAAGGAGGGATTAATATGTATGGTTCATATTTCATTGTGATTTACAAATTTTGTGTGATCATTCTCGGTCTAAGTGACCACAATAGGTGCAGAGTTAAACAAAACTGGTAGCAGTAGTCGGTGCAAGTATTTGTGTGTAGTAAGGAGGTGAAGCTGTTATGTATTTTCTGTCAGGCATTTAGATGAGCCCAGAAGATTTAGTCACAGGTAGGAGCTGTAAATGCTCACTTCATGATCTTGCACATTATAAATCCAAGAGTGAGACAGGGATGGATGATGATTTTTGATACATTCTCCTAAACCTCCCCATAACACTGTCTGTAAACCATTTTCTGCCCTCTGAGGTACCTACTACAGCAAGGTCTCATTTCATGGCTGTATCCAGGACTCTTGGAATACAGTGGAACATTAGTAACTTGCTTATCCCCTTTAAACTAATGAGGAAATCACAGTACCAAAATGCCCATAGATGTGGGGTCCTGATGAGGAGATTTTCAGTGGAATGTCAGAAGGACACACCAGTGCACCAGAGCAGTGCAATGGTGCAAATGCCCAAATTACTTAACAGCACATAAAACAAATGGCTGTTATGTCCCATAATTTTTGTATATTGAGGCAGTCTAGCACAGCAAAGTGGAGATTTGAGCCTTAGATTCTGCTTCAGGCAAAGCCTTGTTTATTCTCCAAGATGTATTACTTAACCCCCCCTTTTTTTTTAATTCCATTTTTCCTCTCCTATCCCTGCCTGTGTAAAAGGCTGTGAAGTATTTATCTTGCTGTAAGCCTTAAGATGGGTGAGGAGCCTGGTGGTGATGTGTCCCCTGGGGCACTGAGGAGGGGGCTATCCCCATTTTATGGCAGGGTTTGCTCGCTGAGATGAGGCAGAGATCTCAAACTGGATTGCTCAGCTTCTATATTCAACAGCCAGCCAGTGCTCCTTCTTCCTCCTCCTCCTCCTTCTCCTCCTCCTCCTCTCCCTGTGAGCCTGGTAACAGGCTCTGTGCAGTCACACACTTTTGTGGGTCGTTGCTATAACGCTTTATTGGAAACTCAAATGCTTCTGCCTTTGGGGGCGGGGGGTGGGAGCCTCCTGATTACAGGATCTTGCCTGATTTTGTGGTTTGCATGCTCAGAAAAAGCAACTTCCAAACACGGCCAAGAAGCTTCTACACGGTGCCTCGTCTTCCAGGTTTTTGTTTGTTAGTAACAATGTTTTAAGTCAGTTTTGGTAATAAAAAGTGGGGAGCAGTGGTTAAAGCATTTTCAAAAGTTTAGATTCCTGTCTTGTTTTGAAAGGTAGTAAATCTGCAGCTGAGGACCTAACAAACATCACACCTCCCAGTTTATTTGGGTTTGCCTCCTGCTGAGGAAAGGAGCATCACTGCCTGATTGGTGAAAGCTGCCCAGCGAGCTGAGGATACCCATGCAGGATGAGACCCTCTGGCCCTGGCCAGCTCTGTGGGCAGCAAGAGGCATTTCAGGTCCACTCAGGACAGCGCATTCCAGTGGCCCTTCTCCTTTGTCATCTCACTGCATCCCATCACATGCAGACTGTATTTGTTTTTAAAAGAGATGTTTGGCTTTCTCCCCCCCTGCCCCCCACCTCATCCCATGCCCTGAGAGCCAATTTTAACTCTTCTTTCTAATTTCCCATCTTTCTAATTAAGTCTTTGGTGTATTAAATAAGAAACCTCAAGTGAAGCTGTTTAAATCCTAATCCTGATTTTAAGCCAAGCCACGTACACCCAAGAATTCACCTTAGAGCCATGTTTTTAATGCCTAGCCTCAGAAAGATGAACTACCAACTTAATCTACCCTGGCCTCATTTAATAGAGTTAAGAGATCAGGCTTTGCAAGCTTAATTCTCAGCTTTCTTTCATACAAAAAAATCAATATAGAACAAAATGCCCTTGTAGCTAAAATTAATCCTGTGAAACATGCCTGGAGCAAGGCCCAGCAGAAGAGGATGCGATGATGAGCTGGTGCTGGCTTTCTGAGGAATGGGACATGGGTCAGCATTAATTTCCCCTGCTGTGTATTTCCATATACAGCTATAATTTTCGGGATGCTCCATGGATCTCTGCATGGGTGTTTCTGTGACAGGCAGAAAAAGAAGGAAACTGTAGAGGAGAAGAAGAAGAAAACTTCTTCTTGGGGGCATAGCTGCTGAAGGTATGGGGAATGCAAATGCTCAGGAAGGGTTGAAAGCACTTTCAAGCCATGCTGTAATTGCACTGGAGAGTGAAGACAGTGCTCCATCAGATTTTATTCCTTGCTGCAGGTGTTAATGGTGAATATAATCTAACTGGATTAAATGCCGTGTGCATACACCACGTACATCTCAGAAAGGACAAGAGCTGCTTTTGTAAAAGTGGGACCAGACTCCTTTTACCAACATAGCATGAATCAGTCTTCTCCATACCCTCTCTCCTTTTATTCTATATTTCCTTCCAGAATTAATTTCTTCTTGAACAAGAAGAAATTACTGTTTTGCTCATGCCAGAAAAGTCATACAGAAAGAGTACTCACAGCCTGTCGTGCCTCTGAAAAAGCAGCGTTTTCCAGCAATATGCTGCAGCATGTCTGTCTTACTGATGGGAAGGTGGAAGCTGCTGTATCAGGGCAAAGATGGGAGTGCTGTTTCAAGAGCCCTTTATGCTGAGGAGCCTGGCAGGGGTGACGTGCCAGGGAGCCCAGTGTGGAGTAATGCTTAGCAATGTGCATCATAATTACAGCCCTGGTTGCCAAATTCTCTGTCAGCTCTTGTGCTGTGTTAGCAGCAGTCCTCAAGAGCAAGGCATCGGAGCAAATATTGCCCTCAGTTAATGGGAGCTATAGAAACCCTTTCTATGTGCAAAGCCAGGAATTCATTGTTAGCCTAATCGAGGTCCTAGCGGTGTTAGCAGAGTACTATTGTTGGTCCCAATGGTGCAGGGAAATTATGCAAGTGCAACAGCTCATTCTCAGTAACAACACAGTTCAAAATGTCATACTCAGGGTCCCTGTATCTCTGGGATCATCCTCTGGCTTCCCAGATCTTCTTTAGAGAGACAGAGCACATGTGTCTATGTGTTTTTGGGGGCTAGGGGTTGTGACTGGCAACTCATCTGTGTTCCAGGATTTCTAAAGGCAGGAGCACTATGTTGAGGGTGGGAGTTTCTCCCACTTTTGGTCTCTTCTGTATGTTGATGCTGTCTGCGTGCGTGTCTGCCTACTCTATTTGCTTGCCCATTCCTCATTTGTTTGCAGTTCTACCTTATGTCCACATTTGTGATATGTAGTACATTCTACACACTGGATAGTTGTTCTTTGCTCTGTGTAAATCCTGTTTTACTCAGCTCTCAAGGTTGTAATCTCCTAGTGACCAGTAGCTGACTGAGTGGTGAGTGGTGATTTTTAGCCCTGGCACCTCGTGGTGCCGTTCTATGCTGGCAGTGTTAAGGTTTTTGCTGTTACCTTGTGATGCTACTTCTGGATATTTTCAGTATAACCCTGTCTGGGCTTTTTTTCATCAGCCTTCAAACTCTTATTTCTTGATAATCACACTCATATTTTATTCCTGGTCACAGATATATCTTTGATCTGGGGTTGTTAGTAATCACTCCAAAAGACTAATGACAGTTCTTCTATTAGCAGACACACACACAGAGTGCCCTTGTTGTTGCTTAAATAGCTTTCTTCGAGTTAAACCAGCACCACTGGTGTGTTACCAGAATTTCTTTTCTACAACAGTCTTCTTCTTCTATCACACCTCAGATGTGAGGAGCAAGGAGACAAATTTCAGCAAGCCCAAAGTTCTTGAACTGTCTGCTCCAATGTGCTGCTGTTTTGGCTCTGCTGCTGTCAAAAGTTGAATTGCTTGAACCAAAGACTGAGTCTTTGCCCCTCCCCTGTGCATTGCATGAATAACATATGTGGGAAAACTCAAGGCTGCCTGTGTCAGAACTGTTCTGAAATGGGTCCTTTTGGACTGATAGTCAGGATGTGCAAAGCACCAGTGTTTGTGATGTGCTTCTCTGCAGAAAAGCACTCAGACACCCATAGACAGTCTGCTGAAGGCCTTGATACTTGAAGCACAGTAGAGTGCTGTTTCTCCTCAAGAGGAGGATTAAATCCTGCTAAACACCATTTTCCAGCTACCCAGGCCTATAGTGGCAATCAGAAAAACCCCAAAATATGCTCCTAGGGGAACAGCCACGGTGTTTTGTGTTCTTTACAGGTGTGGGAAGAGTTGCAGTGGGGCAGCTGCAGCAGCTCACACACCCAACAGCCTGGTCAAGGCCAGCCCTAAGGAAACGTGTTTGCCTGGGAGGTGGCATTACAAAGAAGGTCTGGGGTAGAGCTATCCATGGTCTCCTTCCTCCTTCTGGCAGGTCCTTGCCCACTTCACTTGTCCACTCTGACATCCACACACAGCATCTCCTGGCAGCTTCTGATCAAATGTTTGCAAGGGCTTTTTGGACACTGATGACCATCCTGTGGCACTGGGGAGTGAGCACCACAGACATGGACCCAGCCACCACTCTCTCCCATCCGAATTGTATTGCCATTTGAATGGTATGTCATGGAGAATTAGCACAGCTCCCCCTGGTCTACTTGCATAAGTGACTGTGTGCCTTTTTTTAAACTATAAAGGCAAATTCTAGGGAAGGAAAACTGTTCTCTCTCTTCAATCTGTATGAAATGTTCTTCAGCAAACTTTAAATGTTGGATATTTTTTTTCTTGCTGGAGCAAAGAACACCTTGAAGTTTTTGAAGTAATATTACTTAGGATAATTTATAAGTGGCTATTCAGATAAATAATGGGTCCTACTTTCCAAGAGCAGCTGAAAGTTCATATTTTACATTGCCTCTTTGACCTTGTAGAGAGCTGTACATATTCAGATTAGTTTGGAGTATTTCTGTGTAGCATTAAAGAAAGCGACCTCGAGTCATGTCTGTCTGGTCTAATAAAAGAAATAATTTTCAAGACAAACTAAGTCAAGATTTAAATTAAGCTAACTCCTGTGGTATAGTGGTTTTTTAAATCAACAGTCAGTGCATTTTTAGGATTTGCATGTAAGCATTGCCTGGATGGATGCCAGGCTTCTTTTGCTGCAGGAACCCAGGATAGCTCTGGCTAGTCTAAGATAGCTTTTCTCTCTGAGCTTTTAAACCCTCTGCAAAAAAAACAGTCGTTAGTGTGGGGACCAACCCTGTTTCAAATTAGGGTCTTGGTCAAACAAGGGTGTGTAAGGAAACAGATGGACAAGACGAGGAAAAGAGGAATTCATGACATCATCTTACTGGTTTTTGGTTCAAAGCAGGTCTGGGATTTCCTTCCCCAGAGAACCAGAAGTCTGCACAGCAGAAGCAGCGTTGGGCTGAGGGCAGAGCAGGTTTTTTGCTGCAGCTGGAGCACACCTCCTCCCCTCTGGAGCAGCCAGAGGGCTGGGCAGGGACTGGGGTGTGGTGCAGTGGGGGCACTTCGGCCACTGATCAGGAACGGGGGCAGGACTTCCCACAGCCTCTCAGCTGCCAGCACAAACTCTTTCTTGAAGTATTGCCATTTCAGCAGAGGCAGCAGACATTTAAAAAATAAAACAGCATTTTGTAGCACCTTTTCTTGTAGCATGAAGTGAGGAGGCAATAGGTGTGCCCACAGACTTTAAGGAACTGGGTTTTAGGCCTGAATTTTCTAATTTCAACCGTGGAAAAAACAGTCTTCCCAGTTTTTGAATCTGTGGCATCAGCTTGCTCACAGCTGCTGTTGAGCTCTGTTTGTAGAGCTGTGAGTCCCCACAGTGGCACTGCAAGCCAGGAGGGTTTTTTCCTTCAGTGGAACTTTCTCTGGTGTAATTACATAATCTGTTTTCTCTTTTGTGTTTCTTATCAAAAATGTATATACTTGTATATATATAAACACTGCCTTTGCTCCCAAGAGTCAGAGGGGAATAATATTTTCTGTGTGTTGTTTACTTTTACAGAGTTAGCAAAGCAACACTCACGTCTATGCTTTTAACTCTGCTAATGAACCTATTATAATGTCAAATAAAATGTCACCGTGACTATGCCTAATTAGCATTACAAATTCAGTTGAAGAGATAAATGACCAGATCCTTCAGGGTGCAAGTCCAGGCGCTTGTGCTCACAAGATTTACAAGGATGGGTCTGCAGATGGATGAAATGGAGGCCTGGAAAATGCTGCATTAATGAAATGCAAACCGTGTTTCAGCTGTTAAATGAACATGCTCTCTCAGGTGTCTCAGGCAATGGGAAAAACCTGTAAAAACTGCTCTGGTTGGGATAGAAAAAGCAAATCAGTTGTTACAGTCTCTGCTGATTGGCAGGAGAAGAGGCACATCAGACCGTGTAAAGCTTAATATTCCATGAATGGCTTGGTCCAGAGCCCACTGAAAGTCAGTGGAAAGAGTGTCGGCATCAGATCCAGAGGCAATTAGTCAGAAATTAAGGATTCAATGCCTGTTCTTTCTCAAGCAAACACTGAAGTCGGGCGGTCACGGCTGGTTTATAAAACAGGAGCTAGTGACATCCAATAAAAAATTAAGCACTTGTGGACATAGAAGATGTTCCTGCTAGTGACACTGTGTAAACACATTACTAAAAATAGGTAACAATTAGCATTATTCAAATAAGGTTAAATTGTCTGTTTGTGTAGTTTGAAGAAAAACTGGTGCAGGTCATATTGTCTTCAATGGCAGCTTAAAGTCAAACTTAAAGAAATATAGACTGAATTTCCATATGAGCTTTAATTGTCATTTTAACTGACATAGTCAAATTGTACTAATTTCAAAGTGAGTTTAAGAAGGAGTTTGCCCAAGAACTTTAATAAGGGTGGAGCAGAGTTCAATACACAGATGAAATCTCATAAATCTCTCTGTTCCACGGTTACTATTATGCACATCTAAATTATCATTTTGGTTGTCAGAAACCTTCCCTATGAAATGACACTGTCTTGGTTACTACTGAATTACTACCGAATTATTTAATAAATAATTTGTAGAAGTTCCTCATTAAAAAGCAGTAATTGTTGACTTTAAAGAAAGATCAATAAAAAATATGTAAAAGCAGTAAGAACACTGTAATATCAAAGGCTGTCTACTGAAAAGTGGCTTCTGTGTATTGTTTTTCAACTGCAACCTACATCCAAATGGCAAATAAACCTTTCAAAATATAATTAGGAAGGCATTAAATCCAAACATCTGCGAACAAGCATTCCCTTCCCTCAGTCCCAGTACAAAGGGAACATTGATTACTCTTCCTCCTCAGCACCTACAGGGGTGTTCTCATGGTGTGCAGAGAATTAGCTGAAACCGAAGCAGAAGTAATTCCTGGTGAGTAAATTTTATGTATGCTATTGTATGAGAAAAATTCTGAAGACAGGTTTGCAGCCCCAATGTTCCTAATAGAGAAAAGAGACTATGTTTGCTACTTTTTCAGGGCTGAATGTTTGTCTTTCAAGCACCTTAGCAGGGGATTTAGCAGCTAATGCATCACAGTGATGATATGTGCTCATGTCAGTGCATCTGTGGGCTCCTGAAGGTGATGGCTGAAGCACAGATGGTCTCACACCGAGGAGCACTTTTACACACAGGCTCAGTCCAAGCCAGGTTATCCCAAATGAAGCCTCTGTTCAGGGAGGAGCAGTGTCTCGGCACAAGAATAGACTGTTGGACCACACTGACACATCCAGGTGTGCTGCACATAAGACAGAGATCACAGTGCTGGAGCTCCTGAGGATTAATCTTGTGGGTGTGGTTCTGTAGGAGAGTGCAGCCCTGAGAACTCCCAGTCAGATGGAAACTGCCTTCACCTGCATTGCTGAGTAAAATTATGTCCACTTTTCTGGCCCTGAGGCAGAGTTTCACCTTCTCTGCCCTGTGTGTTCTCGGTGCTACGCTTGCTCTGGGCCCAGGGTAATGCCCAGTGATCCTTGGGTGTGGATATTCATCAGTTCATAGTGTTTTAATACAGCAGGAATTGTGCTGTAGAGGAGCAGAAGCAGTCTTGCATTTGTGGAACTGCACATGTGCACTGGGTTTGGCATGAGGGCATGGAGGTCTTCAAAGATCTAAACGTGCTGGGTGAGTTAGAGAGCCAGTGCTCACAGTCTCATCCCTACTGGGATACTCCTACTCCTCAAATGTGCTGGGACCCTAACAGCCAGTGCAGGGTATGAGAGAACTTATTGTCAGGTGCCAAAACTGGTCCCAGGACAAACTAAGCAGTACAAATGCTCCAGTTTGGTTTTTTGTTTCCTGGGCTGTTTTATTCAACAGTATGGACACAGCTGTTATTGCAAATGTCTGTCACTATCTGGTTGTTTTTCTGCATCCAGTAGATCCCTGAGCCTATCCCATAATAGCCATAGTGCTATGCTTGGGATGTTTTCCTTCTGAAATACTGAAGGTGCTTGCTCCTCCTTGCACAGGTATGGTCAGGTTCTGTGCTGTCCTTTGTATGTTCCGTGTATACTGAACAACTCATTTATTCTCACTCACATTAACACTCAAATTAACTAAAGCTTGCAGAGTTTTTCTGATGGGAGGTGGATCATAGTGTAAGAAATATTTGTACTTAATCTCGGACAAAGAGGATGAGGCAAATCCTTTCTACTCCCGTCTATTTGCAGTGAGAGAGAAACTGGAGTTAATTTACCTGATTATCTCATAACCTCAGGAAAAAAGTTCATTGTGATTCAGTTTGCAGGGACTAGTTTATTCAAACCAGCTTCCCAAACCCACTATGCACAGTGCTTTATTCCCCTCCTGAACTAATAATGCTTTTTAATTAGTAGGCAATGTTTTCTGGCCCAGAACTCAGAGATTCTGTACAGGTTAGCTCCTTGTGCACTGAGTAACTTGTCCTTTATCAAAGAGTCATCCCTCTTGTGTTTTGCTGGCAGTACACGATGTGCACTGATTGTGGACAGTGATCCGTGTAATGAGATTGTTCTTGTGTCTGGGTAAAAAAAAAAAAAAGGGCCACAGGTACCAAACCCAAGAGATAACAGAAAGAACTGAGAACATCTTTAATTACAGTATTCTTGTTATCAAGCTCTGAATTTAAACTATCTAGAAAACAGATGATGAGTTGATGTAACTGCAAGTTAACACAATGGGGGCTTGCTGCTTATAAATGGTGCGTAGCTCTTCAGGGTTAGGGGTTGTTTTTTTGTAATTTCACCCCTTACATCTGTGTTGGAGAGCCCAGGGTTTTATTTAGTAAAACTAGTGTAAATTGACCAATTAGCATATTATTTCGAATTCAGAATGACATTTCTAAGATCCATACAAACTGGAGTCTATTATTAGCAGTAAAGTACTTTTTAAACCAAAATGACATTTTCTATCGACTTTGAAAAGGTTTGGTCCCTCACATAATACACATTTACTACTGAGGATGTAAGAGAAGGATGAACAGACCTAAAGTGTTTAGTAATGTAATGGACAGAAAGATAAAATCCAGGTACCTGTGTAGGGTAAGATACAGTTTCTGACATAAAGTCGCAATGAAGCTCTCACAGACCAAAAGATGCAACGGAACAGGCATGAAATTTTTTGGACAGTGTCCTTGCTGGAATCGAATGCTGTTGCAAAGTGATATAACTTCTTTAGGAAAACTACAATGAAGACTTCAAGTTCTCAATTAATATCAAAAGTTGGAGTAGTATATAATATGCTAGCTGAAAGCCTAGTAGAAACATTTTTGTAGGCAGACAATTATTTAACAGCAAAATTCCAGAAATTGCCTGGATTCTTTAATTTCTTTCCTTCCTTGTTAAAACTGTAAATAAAAATTTATTTTTAGGACCAGGGAAAGGAGAGGAATGAGAGTAAGAAAAAGAATGTGCAAATAATAAGAATTACTCACCTTAAGAGAACAGAGGAATTAGCCTCAAATCCTTCCTCCTTTTCTGGAAAAGATAAAGCCAAGGACAGTGGTGTTGGGAAACATAATGGGTTAAGTTCTGTAATAACATCAATGACATGGAAAAAATGAGTATGGAATGCTTATTTATCAAATATTTTCCAGCTCAGAAATCACAGTCTGCGTATCTTAGCCTCCTGTGTATTCAGTTACTCGTCCTGTTTTGTTGGCAGTACATGATGTGCCTTGATTGTAGACTGTGATCCATTTTATAAGGTTACTCATATGTCTGTGAAAAATCCCCCAGCTACACACACACAAAAAAAGAGCTATAATAAAAAGGACTGAGGGGTTTTCTTTATATTTTATTATTGTTTACCAAAGAACTTTTCAGCATCCTTTTGTAAATGGATGAACACGAGCAGTAAGGAAATACCTTCTCAAACCCCTGTTAGGGGTGCAGGGAAATATGTACTTGAGAGTGCTTAGAAATCCAAGAGGACAAATGGGTAGGAAGAAAAACATATTCTCAGAAACAGGCTCATTAATGACTGCTGCAGTTGAGTCAAACTAGCAGAGGAAGCCCATTAATCACAGTCCATTTAAGCTGGGTGTGTATAAATTTTCCTGTAGCTCACACAGTTCTATTGATTGGCAGGTGGTTACTTTGAACTAAAGGAATGTATAAAAATTAATCAGAGCCATTAGCTTGTGTCCAGTATATTTCTGAGCATTGTCTTTCATATTTTTAACCACAGAACCCTCTGCACCTGCAGATGAGTTTAGAAAACTCACTGAGTTCTGATGCTGACGTCACTTTATCGATCCTTGCGATGAACAACTGGTACAATTTCAGCCTGATGCTATGCCAGGAGGAGTGGAACATCACAGATTTTCTCTTCCTCACACAACAGAGCTCCAAGTTCCACCTGGGGTCCATTATAAACATCACAGCTAACCTCACTTCAACCAGTGACCTCCTGAACTACTTGCAGTTTTACCTGGAGAGCATCAAAGACACGACGTCGACCATGGTGATGTTTGGGTGTGACATGGAGAAAACGCGGAGGATTTTTGAGATAACCACGCAGTTTGGTGTGATGCCTCCAGAGCTTCACTGGATTATTGGGGATTCACAGAACGTGGAAGAGCTGAGGACAGAAGGTTTGCCCCTCGGTCTCATCGCCCACGGCAAGACAACTCAGGCGGTCTTCGAGCATTATGTGCAGGATGCCATGGAGCTGGTGGCCAGGGCTGTAGCAGCAGCCACCATGATCCAGCCTGAACTAGCTCTCATTCCAAGTACAATGAACTGCATGGACACGGATGAAAGGAATATCACTTCAGGCCAATATTTGTCAAAGTAAGTTTTACCTTTTTTTTTTTTTCTTCCCCCTCAGGTGGTATTTGCTGTATTGCAAGCAAAATACTTTTCTTCCCCCTCCCACCATTCTCAGTGGGTTAGCTATCCCTCCCTCACAAACACCTTTGTTTCAGTGTTTCCTCCTGCTTCTTTACTTCTGGGCAGACAATGAAATTTTAACTTTGCCGCAGTGGGAGAGTAAGCCAGAACTCAGAGATTCTGGTAGAAGAAGACACTGTTCCACAGAAGTAGAGATCACATAGTAAACACAGGCTAGGTTACAGACTGTGCTCTGAAACTTGTATTTATATTTATTCACCTAAGGTAGGCTACTGTCAAATTCTCTTGAGATTTTGAGGTACCCGAGAGTGTACAAAACACAGAATATTTGCACTGTGAAAGCCCTTGGACAATATAAAGATGTGTAGTAGCCCTTGCTAGTATGCTTCCATGGAAAAGAAAAAGATACACCTTCATCTCCTCAGAGGGCTTCTTCTGGTGAGAGCACAGAAAAGTACGGAGTGCTGTCTCTGCTGCATGTCACTATATAGAAGTTATTCCCAAAGCTGCTTGGGTGTTCATGTCTAGAAATATTATAGTTTTTAACATATGAGTGGAAAACTTGCATGGTTCTTTTTGAAAACAAGCAAAAATATCTTGGCTAACTACGTGAATTCATCACTTAATTTACATCCAGCAACAGTAGCATGTTCTCCCTCCAGAACATCTAGTTTTCAACTTAAAGATTATGTTGGATGGAATTACGATAAAAGGTCTTGAGCCTTTTGTATTTGGCTTTTTTTGAAAAACATAATTTTTCTCAGATATGGCTGCACAGTAATATATTAATGGCACTGCTCAAAACAAACATTTGAGACCCCAACATTTCCTTAGTCCACTCATCCATTCAGAGTCAAAAACTCTCTGTTTCCAGGAGTGAAACAAGGCTTGGGAAGTAAACACTGGACCGACTCTCAGTACCCCCAGTGACTTGTGATGTTCATTTGCCTCATTATTCTGGATATTTAAACTAGATCATACCTGAAAAATAAAACTCAGTGGGAGGCTTCTTAAAGTAACAAGAGGACAGCAGCTTTATAATAGGCTTTTTGAGGTTTGAAGAACAGATAAAGGAAAAAGAAAACAAAAAAATGTATTCACTTAAATGTATTCATGAAAAATAATTCATCATCGTTGCTCTCTACAGAGAACCATTAGCTTTTGTTATATTTTGGGAGACAATATGCAACATCTGTGGAATTTCTTTTCCCTTCATATTGGTAAAGATGTTGTGGAAATGAAAGAAAGGATCGTGTGCTTAGCCTTTTTTTTTCCTCTATACATTTGCTTGTGAACACTATTAAAGAGAAAATAACAGGTTAGAGAAACCCTTGTCCTGAATCAGTGCAGCTGTTTTTGCAGTGTATGAACGAGACAGATACCTGACGGCCAGAACTGATGTATTTGCGTCAGCAGCATAACTATTAACTCTGAGTGGTGCCATCAATTTCTCAGGTGTGACACACTGATGAGTGGCTTCACTGTGACCAGCCTGGCCCATCTCACCAGGTCTTCTAGGCTTTTTTAGCCTCCAAAGTTTAAACTTTTGTCTGGTGCATGTTTACTAATGAGTGCGTTTTTGTGTCTGAATGGGCCCATCTGTCTTGGTGTGAAGCCTTGGAGCTGCTGTGGGTGGGGATGGGGAAGGGGATGGAGAAGGGGATGATGGAGAAGGAGTAGTGCACAGACCTCCACTTTCCCCTCTCTGCAAAGCCCGGATAAACAACAGCCCCACTTGCTGGCACGGCTGGAGCTTCTGCTGCCAGCACTGATCTCATACCTTGGCTGTGTAGACATTTAAGTGCACCCAGGAGCAGAATAATGAGCCAGTGCATGGCAGAGCATGCTTGTATCTGTGTGGATATGGCTATAGATGTACAACCCCCTGAGGATTATACTGTTGTAAGTCACTGTCCATCATTCCTCCTGCAATGAGATTGATTCCCTCATCTATTCTTGCCTGCTCATGGGAACATCCTTGTTGATGGAACAAGGCATTAAAATTTCAAAGCCTCATCTTGTCTTATGGCTTTAATTAGTCTTACAGCTTTAGCTCAGCTTCTTGGGTAATTTCATCAGCCTGCTACTTCATAGATACATAAAATCACAGAATGGTTTGGGTTGGAAGGGACCTCAAACAAGATCTCATTCCACGTCCTGCCATGGGTAGAGACACCTTCCACTATCTCAGGTTGCTCCCAGCCCTGTCCAACCTGGCCTTCTACACTTCCAGGGGTAGGGCAACCACAGCTTCTCTGGGCAACCTGTGCCAGGGCCTCACCACCCTCACAGGGGACAATTTATTCCCAGTATTCCCTCTAACCCTGCCCTCTGGCAGTTTGAAGCCATTTCCTCTTGTCCTGTCAGTAAGAAGTCCCTCTCCAGCTCTGTTGGAGTCCCTTTAGGTACTGCAAGGCTACCACAAAGTCTTCCCAGAACCTTCTCTTTTTCCTTGCCAATTCTAGTTCTTGCCTCCAGTAAGCTTCCCAAAAAGAGAGGTGGAATGACCTAACCATCAAACGTGAGAGAAAATAAAATAATTTCATTAAATTATTCTTTAATATACTACAAAGATGCCATTACTGGAGTGCGATAGTACTGCTAAAGATCTAAGGAGCAGTTCTTGCAACAAAGCACATGAGAAATAAATAAAGCTGAAATGAGCAAATGACACACTTTGGACTCATTGTTCAAACTGAAGTGACTCTGATAAAGCTTTGATGCAGTTATCACAGACTGTCAGTGTGAAAGTCAGCTCCCATTTATTGGTGCAGCATCAAGAAAATTCATTCAGCTGTCAGACTTGAGGATCTGGCCCTTCACCTTCTGCAATTTGTGCAGGCTGTCTTTCCATACAGATCTGTCAATAGCCCCTCTGAATCGGCAGTGCTCAGATACTGCCAGTGTGTCTGCACAATTACAAGTGCAATACCCAGCACTTGTAATTCCTGAAGATTCACACTGGAGATTCCTAGCTTAAGAAGTGTAGTCACAGCCACTTATCTGTTTCCTAAAGTTACTGAGTAAAGGAGTTTTCACTTGAAGTCCCTGGCATGAGTTTCACTGGTGCTGCTCACAGCGCATGCAAATGCTCAGCAGCCGCAGCTGCTTGCGTATAAAACGAAGTGTTGTTAAAATGCTTCTCCAGCATGGTTCCCATCATTTATTTTGATTCATGTTCTGTCATTACAAAAAATACAAAACATGCAAATCAGCTGCAAAGGTAAGCCACTAACTCCATGAGGTGGTGAAGTCGTACATTTAAATGCTGCTGAATCTCTCTCAGGTACCTGCTCCTAACACAACCACAGGACAGGTACAGAGGGCCTGTTCTGCCCTCCTGGGCGTACTTATTTCTACCGTGCGAGTCAGGGAACACCATGCATTAGTTCCACCAGTCTCATTCCACCTTCAGAAAATGAATCTAATTCATTATTCCATAACTTCAGTTACTCCCAGAGCACCTGCTTTGCAGCATTTTCATGCCCAGGCCATGCTGTATTAGCAACATGGGGCCAAATTCATGAGAACTTCACAGGATTATTCCACCTGAGAACTTGTCTCCCTCAGTTTTGGCATTTTTGTGAACTGCTAACAGTCTTTTGCTGACAACTCCTAAAAAAATTTTCATGCAGGCCCATCTGCACATGTGGAATGGTTTTACTGTTGCTGTCACAGTGATGACTTCAGCCTGTACACCCAGCAAGGCTTGTAAAGAAGTTGCACAATTTTTTACTGAGGGAGAGTTTTTACTGAGAGACTGAGGGAGATAAAAGTAAGAGAGAGATAAAACCCAAACAAGTTTATGGGCACATAAACCTTCCCTTAGTGCTAAAGATTGCCTGCTCCCATAAACTTTGTCTTGACAGTGTTTACATACGCAAACAGGGAAGCTACACTATCAGATAGGAGGCATGGGTTAGGAGGGAAGGTGTGGGCAAACAGTGGCAGATACCGCTGCTTAGTGGAGCTGTGGTGTCCTCTAACACTGGACTAAATGGTAAAGGATTTAAAAAATGAAAAGTGCATTTATAGTTTGTATACATTTATATTTATAAACACCTATCTGCCTTCTTAGGCATGATTTCCAGACCCCGGCTAACATATGTACAGATCATCTGCTTCTGAGACTATTGTCTGTAGCATCTTTCTCCAAACTCAACCTACACAAAAGAGGCTGAAAAGAAGAACTGTGAAGCTGCCTCAGAGAAGGCTCACACACACAACCACACTCAAAACTAAAGCACGTATTTTCATAAATTTACTTTTGCAAAGGGCAAAATTTGATATGACCTTGAGACTTAAACCGTCCAGAGTTTTAACTGTTGAAACCCCATCAAAAATCATCTGAAGTCATCAAGACAAAGGGTAGACACTGGACGGAAGTGTGCATGTACATACACTTGCAATTGATTTATCCTTTTCAAATCGATTTAGGGTTATTTTTTATCCTCTGTAACTATTGACAAACAGTTAACTCTACTTAAAAGTTTATGTCTTCCTTATTGAGGCTGAAATGACAGCCTTTATACTTCTTCCAACACTTACTTTCGTCCAATTCTCAGGGATAATGTGAAGTACTACATTCTGCTACAACAGCTAAATAGTCTGTCTTCTGAATGCCTCTTACTGAAAAAAAAAATGCACATGAGTTGCCTTGCACCGTATTAGTAGCAATTTAACTTGGTTGTTTCTAATGGAACCACTGTGGTAAGGCTTTGTGTAGCCCCTGCCAAATGCAGAGCAGCTTTGCTGTTAGCAGCGTGCAGTTCAGCTGGTCATGGTATTCACACTAAAAAGGATTTTGTGCTTCAAACACTTAATTCCTGCTGAGTTCCCAGCTCCTTTATCCCTGTTGTTTTTGCCTCCTTGATGATGGCTTGCCAGAAGCTGAAATTCAACATGTAGGGAGGACAATTGCTAGCGAACATTGCCTTCCAGTACAAAGGAGATACGCAACTTTATTGTCAATATCTGGAATAATAAAAGCCTAGAATTCTCAATGCAAATGTGCAGTGCAAAACTGGCACACTTCATGAGATCTGCTTCAATGGCAGAGTTGCACTTTCAAGAACATTACTTTTGCACATTTTTTTTTAAAAAACTGCTTTTTGGATGTTTATTTTTGTAAGAATTAAAACTGACTGTCCTAGAGCAACCATCTTTCACTTTCTTCCCTTGCTTTATTCTGAAGTGTCTAACAGTGATTTACCAATGCCAAATTTGCATTTTTGAATCCAGATTGGTTCACTTGAGAGTGCTTGAAAGCTGTTGACAGCACTTCAGTAGCCCCTCTTATGTAAGCTAGATCTTACTGAGATTATAGCATTTTTCTTGGAAGGACATTTCATACATAATTTCCACTCTTCCATTTTCATATATATTTTTATCTAGGAAAGTGACAGCAGATCTGGTGAGTTCAGGTTCGAACTAACCTGTGTTTCATCAGTTTGTGAGGCAAAGGTAGCTGGAAAAATTACTGTTCTTGTATTCATTTTTTCTAGTAAGTAAAAATATGTCTTTCCTGAGGAGTTTTCGTGTGCATTAGATATGTGGGGGAGCATTCCCATGTAATTTAGTTGTAAATTATGTGGCTGGTTCATTGTGCCATAGGATCTATGTGCTATTAATGGTCCAGGTCTTCAATGACTTCCCCATCTACTCTCTTCAACATAAATTCATGGTTCAGCTGTCTGCTTCTGATCACCCTACTTTCTCCCTCCAACAGGTTTTTAGCCAACACAACTTTTGATGGTCTCAGTGGCCACATTAAGGTGAAGGGCTCCTCCATTGTCAGCTCAGAAAATAACTTCTTCATCTGGAATCTGCAGCATGACCCTGTTGGCAACCCAATGTGGACGCGCCTGGGGAGCTGGCAAGAAGGGAAGATCATCATGGACTATGGGATATGGCCAGAACAGGCACAGAGACATAAAAGTCACATGCAACACCCCACCCGGCTGCACCTGAGGGTGGTGACACTGATTGAGCATCCCTTTGTCTTCACAAGGGACGTAGATGATGAAGGTCTTTGCCCAGCAGGGCAGCTGTGCCTGGACCCGCTGACCAATGATTCAGGTGTGCTGGACAACCTGTTTGAAACCCTCCAAGGGGGCAATGACACCGTTCCCATTGAGCTGAAAAAGTGCTGCTATGGCTACTGCATTGACCTGCTGGAGAAGCTGGCTGAGGATATGAATTTTGATTTTGACTTGTACATTGTTGGGGATGGAAAATACGGTGCCTGGAAGAACGGTCACTGGACAGGGCTGGTGGGAGACCTTCTTGCTGGTACAGCTCACATGGCAGTGACATCGTTCAGCATCAACACTGCCCGAAGCCAAGTGATTGATTTCACCAGCCCTTTCTTTTCCACCAGCTTGGGGATCCTGGTGAGGACCAAAGACACTGCAGCTCCTATTGGAGCCTTTATGTGGCCACTTCACTGGACTATGTGGCTGGGGATATTTGTTGCTCTTCACATCACAGCTATATTCCTCACCTTGTATGAGTGGAAAAGTCCTTTTGGAATGACCCCTAAGGGAAGGAACAGGAACAAAGTCTTCTCTTTTTCCTCTGCCCTCAATGTCTGCTATGCGATCCTGTTTGGAAGAACAGCTGCTATCAAACCCCCAAAGTGCTGGACTGGAAGGTTTTTAATGAATCTCTGGGCTATTTTCTGCTTGTTTTGTCTGTCAACCTACACAGCCAACCTAGCTGCTGTCATGGTGGGAGAGAAGATCTATGAAGAGCTTTCTGGAATACATGACCCAAAGGTAAAACGTGTCTTTTGTTATTTACTCGGCCTTTTCTTCTTTCCACTCAAAATTCACTGCTGCATAATTTATGGTTTCTAACAAAATCAGAAAGCAATCTCAGTGGAAAAAAAGTGGTTGCACTACAATTAGTTACCACCTGGTGGCATTTCAGGGGGAAAGTTCAGTGAGAGAGGCCCTTTAAACATCCACAGGAGTGTAGGGGGAAGGATTTCAAAGATTGAAGGTGAGGAAAAAGGAGAAGTATTGTGGTGTTCTCCACTGCAGAGAAGAAGAGTGGTTTCTACATGCAGATGAAGGGTTTGAGTACAGTTCCAAGTTCCCTTTGACTGGAGTTGTTTAAATCAGTTGGATGATTCCGGTCATTCTGAGATCTACTCAAACAAAACAACTGCACAGACCAAGACAAAACCTTTGATCCTCTCTAGGTAGGATTTTTCAAGCATTGGTCATAATGCTGCTGGCAAAGGTGTTTCTGGCAAAATTCCCCATGAATGCTGAATGAAACGTAGCAGAACTGAAATATTTTGGAAAATTCTGCCTTATACTTCAAAACAGTGGAATTCACTTTACAAGTAGTCAAGCATTTGATTTGCGGTGTTGTTTCTGCTAGCGAGCTGTCATGAGAGGAGATGAGCAGTGTTGTAGACAACCCATCTGCAAAGAGCTTGGACTTCCCAGAACTTCCTCCACCTGCTCTCTCCCCCTTCCCAAGGGGTCTTCAGTTGGGATTGGAGTCCAGTCCTTTTATAAGACTATTCTTAATTTACTTTCCACTATGTAGTGATCAGGAAAGCAGGGGGCAGAATGGCTTGTAGAGAGAATATAGGGCTGCAGGTGACACCAGAGCATCCTCTGCACCCAACAGTCACTCCAGGGGACACAGTGGCAACAGCAAATTTCCCTTGCTCCTATGGCACTTTCTGCAGTGAAGGTGTGATTTGTTACCCACAGTTTTGTACTCGTGACCTAACTGCTGATACAGAAACCATCCACCATGTGCTTGTCTCAAGGGGCTGAACTGATGGATTATTGTGCCACTGTAAAAAAGTAATTCTAATAACACAAGAATGGGGCATACACCTTGCTTTTTGTAAACTGTGTGAATAAATGGTACATTTGTCCCTCCAGACATCAAAGACCAAGCTCCATCTGTTACATTACTGAAACCTTGCAGTCAGACTAATGACCATTCAGTTTTGACTTTTTGAGTGCAGTGCCTGACTCACTCCCTGCAATGCTAACTAGATGGTTTCTACCAAAAATGTTTTAAACAAAGAGCAACAGTTTCTGTGGCTGACCTGAGGTGGCCTAAAATTGATTTATGGCTTAAAGCAAATTGCTTCTAATAATCTGCCATTCCCCTCCCAGCAAAAGATATCATAAATATTTCTTGAATATCTTCATCAATAAAAGGCACAAAAGTCTGGGAATCAGTATATATGTTTTCTTCAAAACATTCTGAAGAAGCAGATGAGAGCTTTCAGCTGAATTTCCCCAGTTCCAGGGATATTTGTTACATTGTTGTATGAAGGCACAATGTTGGTTTGAAAATGAGGTTCGTCCTCTACTCTTTGCACGGCCATCTCCTCATCCATCAAATCAAATTGCATCAGATTACATCCTATTTTTCAGCATTATTATTGTGACCACATGTGGAGTTTTTAAAACAGGTATTGGGAAATTCCTGCAGCTCCAAGGAAATTAAATTGTTCCAAAGCTGTGCTGTTAAAGATTCATGCAGAACATTGAAGCATGTCAGGTGCTGCAGACACAGATCTGGGTCCTGAGCAGAAACACCAAAGACTCCTGGTTAGTAACCTCAGTGATTCCTTTAAATCACTGGGATTACTGGCCTTTCCTAGAAAAGCAGTTCCCTGTTTCATGGAATAAACCTAAGCTTCTGAGTAGTTACCAGTTCCCACTGTGGGAACAAGACAACATAGATTTTAGGGAAGAAGAAGAAGATTGCCTGCCATTACATGAGCTACAGAATAGTTCTGTGTATTTCATTCATGCATTTGCCTCCAAAGTGTCAGTCTGAAAGAGTAGTTGTAATAGAAAATGCACTGGCTTAACCTTTTTTTCACACAAAGCCTGAGCTGTGTCTATTCAAAGTTCTCTCTAAGAGTTAAAGCTTAGGTTTAGGAAATGTTTGGGGCACAACAGTCGCAGAATTACAGGCACAACTTTTTTAGTTAAGTTACTTGAAGCATTTTTTATGTCGCTAAAAGATGTTATGCTTGGGTTTTTCTTCCCAAATATGTTTACCTCTTTCTTTTCAGTGGTGGAGACTCATTTCAAAAAGAAGGCAGCAGGAGGGAGAAATAACCTTTTTAATTTAAATATGCTTTAAACATTCTTCTGCTGCTCTCGGTATGCATGTGCCCTTTGTACTGTGCTTTTGAAATTTATTTAAAAAACAAAGCCCAAAATAGAGGAGCAGACTTCTTGAGGTGATGTAAGGCATATAATTTCTTCAGGCTGTCAGCCATAAATGGCAAATCCCATCTGAGGTTGTGAACAGTCAGGAAGGACAGAATTAGAGCTATCTCAGTTGGACCTTTAAATGCACTAATGATATAGAAGAGAATATAGAAATATCATCAAGCTGCTGAAAGGAGGAACAGCCAGTGAGACAGGAACCAGAGCAGAAGGCAAGCAGTGAGAGGAAGGAGAATTAATTTACTGGAGTATGTCTTGAATTTGGGAAACTTGCTATGTATTTTCTGTGTGAGAATCTTAACCAGGGTAGGTCACTAAAGCCACAGTCATGCAGTGTCCATCAAAGCTGGCTGCCCCCTTTCCTAGGTCCCGTTTCAGGTGACCTTTTACAACAGGAGGTACAACGGGAGCCAATAGGTTGTAGAGATATTGAAGCAATGTCCTGCCACCTTAAAATCTAATTCTTTTAAGAAAATTGGCAGTTTTGGGCCACAGTTGCCCCCTCCTCCCTCATTTTCTGACTGTACGGGTTTTAGACATTGTCTCTTGCCAGTGAAAACTGGCAAATACAGCTTTTGTGTCAACTGGAACATGGTCAGCCTCCTGTTTGAGGACAAGGGGGATAGCTACAGCATGAATGTTCTGGCTGCCCAGATGGAACATTCATCTGTGTCCTGAATCCCTCTTAAGAAGCTCTCTACAGTATGTGGCAAAGAAGTTTAAAAGTGTTTCTGCAGACAGAGGAGATGGAGAAAAAACATTGTATTTGTATAATTTCACCTGCTTTTATCGCTTCCCTCTGTGTCTGAATCACAAACGCTTATTTAAGTTTTTCTTCTAATGTCATCTTTCAGGATGCACAAAACTATTATAATATTTTTCTTTGTCAGAGTGCCTGGCAGACCAGATGCTCAACCAGAGCTGAGTTCTTTCTTTTATTCCTCCTCCAGGCATGCAGACCAGCAGCCTGCCTTGGGGCTGGTCTGATCACAGAATCACAGAATGGTTTGGGTTGGACGAGATATTAAAAATAACCTTGTTACACCCCCCTGCCACGGGCAGAGACACCCTCCACCAGGTTGCTCAGTTATGTATAATTTACTCTTTGGTACAGCCACTCATAAGGCCTAGAAGTAAAACTTTTTACTCTGCAAAACAACTCATGGCAAGTGGTTCTGCAGGATCTCCCCAGAGAGTGGGGTTTTTTTAGTGGCAAAGGGGACCTGAAACAGAGATTTGGCTTCCAGGTTTTTCATTCAAGAATACGTATTGGAGATGCACCATGAAGTCCTGAGTGTGTTGGGTAGTTCAGGTTATTTGAGGCAAAAGAATTCTGGAAGCCCATAGGGCAGAAGAAATATTTCAAACATGCCAAGATGGAAGCAGACAGCAGAAGCAGGAGAGGAGCTGGACAGATTTTCCATAAGGTAGTCCAACACCCGGCCTTTCTTTCTGCAAAAAGTGTTGTTCTTTCAACAATTTAATGAGCTTTTTGGACGCTTTCTGGCCATTGTGCCTTTCGTGACAGCTGTCAGCTTTTCTTTTCCTTCTTTAGCACACACTTGAGTAGCCATGCCTGTTCATTTACTCTGGTTATGTTTTTACTTCTCTGCATCACTTTACCTTCAAAAACACCCCTAGACAGTGGGAAAGTTCCTTTCCATGTTATATTTTAACATAAAATATTGAACCTATTTAGCTTCATTTAACAAAAAAGGGCTGCTCCTGCGGATCCCATCACCAACAATTTCACTGCATTGTCTCTCCTAAATTCACACGCCTGCAGTGAAGATATAAGATATTATTTACACAGTCTACTATGCTTTTACAGCTACAGTTTGTACAGGTAGGCTGCTGTAAAGGCACTGGCTTCAGGATACCTAAACCATTCCCTGGAAGTGCCTCCTTCTCTCTGCCATGAATGACTGTGTTTCAAAACACCAAAAAAAAAAAAAAAGGTGCCCTAGAGAAGACATCGACAGTCACTCTGGCAAGTTCCACCCAGCAAGTCCTTTCAACATCCTCGGTGTGCAGTGGGATTAGTCCTCAGAAATCTCTGCTCTTCTCCTAGTTCAGTGTCTGAGGACTTGCTCTTATGAGCTGCCCACCTTTTTATTACAAAACTAAGCACTTTGAGTGATCCAGGCAAGGTATTTGTGAGGTTTTGTTACTCAGAAATTCAATGTGTACAACCACCCAGATATTTGTATCTAGGTATGTAAAATGTGAGGGTGCAAGCTCTCATTTCTGATTTATGAGCATCTCAGTTAATTTAGAGGCCTTATGGCCCTTAATATATCAGTTGAATACTTTGTGTTACTTGTATTAAAACTGTCCAGAAAAACAACTGGCAAGTAACTGCAGATGAGCCTTAGCAACACCAAATCACAGAAAAAGAAAGATCAAGCCACTCTGTAGGCCTTTTTCATCATTAAAGGCATGATTGAAATACTCCTGCTCTTAATGGTATTTTCCATTGAGTTCAGCAGTTTTTAGAGTGAGGCCTTAACTGTTGTGTGTTTATTGGTAAATTTTCTTCCTGAAAAAGGAATTTTTGTAGGAATTACACTAAAAGAAATTACTGCTGTGGTTTTTCACTGCAGCAGCCTGATATGAATCATTGTAAGGGGGGCCACTTGAACTGCTATGTGCTAAATAGATAATGAAGTAGCATTTATTTAAATATGCATTAAATGTATTAAGTTGTATAGCAAAAAAAAAGTAACAAACTCAGTGTAGTTTAAAGAAATCTTACTGCTGCCATAGGGTTTAGTATTTGTACAGGACTGCAGGGTTCTTTTTACAATTAAAAGAAGAAACTACAGAGACTTTGTTTCTGTGAAGGAAGTTACTGGGCACAGGAAGGTTGTGATTGACAAGATCACAGCCTGCTAATTAATACGTGGTGCTTTTCTGAGTATTAATGAGTCAGTGAAGGATTTGAACTCAAGAGGACTTTCAGTGTCACAGAGAGCAGAGTAAAAAACTCTCGGACAAAGACAAAATTGAGTATCAAGCTCCAGCCACAATAAAGAATTGCAGAGCTGTCTCATACAGGAATGAAAGGCACCTGCAATTTATGGAGATGAAATCTTTGCTTCTTTAGCTTCCCCATCACTTCATTAAAGATTTCTTGTTAAAGCTGCAGCTTTGGAGGCTCAGAATCTGTCCAGCTCAGATCTGCATTGTTCTGATACCCATTTTATCAGAAAAATGCACCGCAGTGTTCTGCAAATCAAGTTTCCTTTCCCAATGAAACGTGCTTTTTTATGCCCTCTTGCCAACGTTTATCTTTCTATTATCTTTGCATATTAACCCTTACTGCTCAAGGTCTTCACCTACACACAATGTCTCACGCTGTCACCGACTGCCCTGGCCACTCCTCACCTCACCTTGTTGTTTGATCCAAAGAATTTAGGGGTAGGCGTGGAAGAGAGGAAGTCCTGCTGTCTTCATTCCATGTGGGGCAGGTCGTGAAGGTTGTTCTTCAAGCACCAGAAGGAATTAATGTGTTTTAGCATTTTCCCATCTATATGGTTGTCGTTTTCTTACTCTCAAGCTGCACAAACCTAAATACTAAATGTCATAGCCTTTCTTAAAAAAAAGGAAAGTGAGCCCACCACCAGAAATAGCAACTGCATCATAGGTGGGGTTCAGACCCTTGCAAGAAATAATGCAAGTGGAGAATTACAGAAGAAGTTACTGAAGTAACTGGTGAAGAGTGGCAGAGAACAGTGAAGATGATGTTAGCACCTGACAGGTGGAAGGCCATCATGCAGCTGACTTGGCAGCATGGAGGGTGTCTATTATTGTTCACAAAAGTCACAGCAATTGTGATCCAGAGAGACCAGAATGCTACTGTGGCTCACCTTCCTGGAGACAGAAGTCCTGCACTGATCCAAGGGGCTTCAGGGATGACAAGGGTCCAAGCCCTCTGGAAGAAGCTGTGGTTTTCATTGAGTGCATTAGGATTTGACTGAACACCAGGTGAAGTCAAATATTAATGTCTGTACTTCACTGTGCAAGAGGCCCAAGTATCCAAATGTGGCCGTAATTTTTCATTTACACTTCATGCTTAACACATTCCTCACTGATTCCAAGACGGACAAATCCCTTTCTGTTTCCATGTTGGATCCATCAGTAACACAGGACTCCCTGTGATTTACCTTCATTTGATGCTCTTGAACCCAAAGCGAATAGCAAATAACATGTTGAAGAAATCATGTGCAGGTAGACAGTCCCACCACCTACAGCTGGAAACCTCTTCATCCTGGTGACTAATGACCCCTTTACAACACAAAGCTACTGTTTGCTCCTGGAAAGCACAGAGCACTATTCCTGCCTTACAGGTTTAGGCAGAGCATTATTTTTAGCCCTGGTACCCAGGGGGCAGTTGCCACATGGCCAGAGGGTGTGAGGACTGACCTTCAACCAGCAACAGCTGGAGCAGAAGAAATTTGTAAGAAAAAGGATTTTAAAGATGATGGTTTTGAAGGTGGGAGCACTACCTACACTTCAAGCTGCTGCCGCATGAGGTTTCCTCCCTGAGCCCTCAGAGGCTCGTAGAGATCTGTGATAGCTTTTTATCCAGAGACCCAAGACTTGGGATGGAAGGATGAGAGAGAGTCTCTAATCAGAAATCCTCTGTATCTCTTTGGTAGCTTGAACATGTTCTCAGCCACACAGCTCTCCTTCCCTTGCATGTAATTTGAAAAGGATTTCACCTGCCTGACAGCAGCATTAGCCCTGTTTTACAGGGAGCAAGCAGAAGAACATGCTGGATGAAGTGATTCCATCTGGAACAGTTTTACAGCTGCTTTGTGCTGCTGAAGTGGAATTAGAAGCAGTGATCTGTGGACTTTTGGGAATAACATCCCTTCTTTCCCCTCAGTCTATCCATTTTTCCTACAATTATTTACACTTTCTACCTTACAGTTCTCATCTCTCCCAGAATAAATCACAGCTCAAAGATCCCTCTGTCCAGAAAACACTTAGAATGCTATTAAGAAACAGGGATAAACACACCTGCATGTTCAGAGTGCTCTTTTTATGGAGTTTTTTGCACTGCCTAGCAACTCAATCATCAGAGCAATCCTCAGAAATTAACCACAGATCTGAGTCCTCAGTCTCGTCCCTGAGTTGAACAGCTTTTCCAACACACAAAGGAGCAGAACAGGTCTTAAGTTTAATTATTAGCACTCACACAGGGACCATCAACACAAAGGTTCATATTTTTGAGCAGATTCCTAAGTCACAGTTTCCTTTCACGTATTCCCTTGTTGCAATGAAGAGAATAAGCTGTCAGCAGTGGACTGTGCACTTGTGTCCAGATTGAAGCTGCTCATTGACTTCAGTGCCGCTGTCAGGTTTTATGCCAACTAATGACCTTGCTGAGCTGGATTCCTGAGCTGGATTCAAAGTGACAGAATCTTAAGAAAACCTTATCCTGGCAAGGAAAGAATCAGCTCCACTGACACTTTCTGCAACAGAGAAGCAAAAGCGTTGGTTCAAATGTATTCTGCAAACACCCTCTCCTGGAGGCTCTGGGAACATCTCGGCTTCCGAAGCCTGAGCACATAGGACAGTCCCTGATCAAAACCTCCACTTCCAGAAGCTGAGCTGTGAATTTTCATCTGCTAAAATCTGAAATTCATGTGCTTCACTGTGAATAATTTTCTTTCATCTCCTTCTGCACCCCATAAATATTCAGTTTTTGAAAACTCTTCAGATAAGTAGGGAAAGCCCATGAACAGTTTTACATTGGTTTGTGGTTGGGATTTTTTTTTATTACTATTATTTCGTTTGTGTTGTTCATTTTCCCCTGAAACTCTTTTTTAACACTTCCAATTGCTTATATTTTGTCACTGGGCTATGAGAAATCTTTTAGTGGCTGGAAGATCCCCTAAATGTCTGTGTTACGTAAGGCAAAGTAAAATGCTATTGCTTTATGTGCCAGAGACAGAAGTGTCGTTTTAAAACAGCACATTTCTAAAACCACATCAGTTCTTCACCTAATGCTACCCTTCTCCAGTAGGTAGAAACTGAGCAGATTTCAAGATCCTGCAGCAGTTCCCTGGCAGGGATCATGCTGGCAATTCTGCTGATACACGAGGTGCCCATTAAACACTGCACTTGGTGTTATACCGGGTAACCAGCACTGTCATGGGAGTGAGATACTAAAACCTTTTGCACCAATGTTTTTCCTCAGAGCTTGTTATAAAAGTTGGGAAAGCACTTTCAGACATGTTCCTCCTTTCTATACCCTATTTAAATTAAAAAGCACCATTATAGGTGGTGGTAAAAGCTCGTTAAAAAGCACATTAGCTCTGTCACTGCGATGAGTGGTCACTGGTGCTGCACTCAGCTACTGGATTGCCCTTTTCTCATTCCCCTCAAAAAAATAGAATGGGTGATGAAATGCATCTCATGAGTTGAGATCATGATTAGAAGTGGAGTTCCCAAAGCATTTTTCCTCCAGTCCCATTTCAAGATGCACAGAATGGTTCTGAGCCAGACTCAGTGAGGCAGGTGCTGCACCCCATCAATCAGGTGCTGGGAAGGCATTTCCTAGATTTCGTAGTTACATCATCGCTTGTAGAAAATAGCCACAATTTCCCTTCCCAGCAGTTGCTCTGCTTAGATGTTTCTCGTCTCCTCACAGGTCCCAGCAAGCTCAAACTCCGTGGGATCAGAAGGCAATATTGTATTGCCTACTTTTTTGGAGCTGAGACCATAATTTTTCTGTACTGACCACCTGGGGTTCTAACTGCAAAAGTCAATGGCAACCAACTGTGATGCAAACCTCAAAATGATACTAAACAAAATCAGGGCATCAAGGGGGGAAAGTCCTTGAGGCAAATCATTTGGCTTTGCAGCACTGAAAAGTCCTAAAAAGCCAGAACCTGCTAGAAAGACCTCAAAACCCCACACCCTCGGTTGTGCCAGGGTTAACTGCTGGCAGTATCTCATGCATTTTCAGTTCTAAATCCCAACCTGTACTGGAGATTTCTGGGCCTGTTTCCTTTCAAGTTGGGATCTAGGTGTTCTCCCCAGCTGACAGCATTGAGTGCAATGGCAATGCATTACATAAAATGGAATGTGCCAAGTTATGCAAAAGCCCTGTCATTCAGGATTGTGTTTTCCTGTTTCTGCTGCTGTGGTTTCATCACATTGGTGTTTATCACATTGGTATTTTCATGCATAATTGGCACCCCAAGCCATGGATGTATGCAGATGCCCAATTCATCTCAACATCTTCCCAAATAAAACAAGTTCTCCACTTCCCACTCAGCAGATGTTTTAACAGCAGCAGACAGAAACCAAGAAGATCTGAAAGTAAGGGGCCAAGGCAAAGGAACTGGTAGCTGCAGTGTTTGCTTTCAGGAGCAAGAAGCACAAACATCATTTGTCTGAGAGTACCATGTTATGCAAGGCACAGAAGACTCTGAGAAGTCCCAGAGCTTTTCCTGGCACTGTCAGAGAAGCTGGATGTACTGTAAAGCTCTTGAGTTCCTTAAACACTACATGGCCTCCCTGTCTCAGGGCTCAAGTGACCCAACAACCATTTCACCTCCTCAGGGCTTGGCGGCATTCACATTTCCCCTTGTTTTCTTACACTGTGTAAGAAAACATTGCCTCTTGTTTGTTTCCTTACCCATGGTACGTTTTCTTCGACAGTGAGACTTGTTCTTGGAAATACTGGGCACAATCCATGTGTCGTACAGTAGACACTGTCCTGAGAGGTTACAGGGACAGCAGTGTTCACAGGGACACCAGTTCCAGAAAGAATGCTTGCTTCCAAGGCTCCTTAGCCTTTCTCCTGTACCTTCATCCTCTACTTCCCAGCAGCACGTCCTAGTCCTCCCTCCCAAGATTGCTGCCTTCACAGGAGATGGGACATCCTCCTGAGCCATCCATCCCTGTCCTGTGCAGCAAGATCCTCTAGTCTTGGCATTCCACAGCCCTGAACCTGTGAAATCCAAGCACTCAGTGCTCAGACCCCTCTGGCTCCGTGTCCCACTCATCTCTTGAGTCTGCCCCAAATGCTAAACCAGGTCCAAATGGGATGTCACCATGTGCACCATCACAACTTCATGTACAACAGCTTCCTCACAGTAGAGTGTGGAGATGGTTCTAAAACTTTGGGGTGCACCTAAAGAATGGCCATTTGTGGTATACGCCATAGCTTCAGGTGTAAAACTCAGTTCATCAATACGAAATCCATGATCTCCAGTACTTGAGACGCAAAAATGATACTGTTAGCTGCTGGAGCTGTCACCATTTTTAGGAGAGCC
The DNA here is from genome assembly GCF_020740725.1 of Corvus hawaiiensis. Taxonomy (NCBI): domain Eukaryota; kingdom Metazoa; phylum Chordata; class Aves; order Passeriformes; family Corvidae; genus Corvus; species Corvus hawaiiensis. The sequence continues at coordinate 26,163,697 of NC_063255.1, forward strand.
GCTAACCAGCAGCACTAAATAGGTTTTTAACCCCTTTTAGCTTTTAACAAATAAAATATTAAAATACATTAGCAGTTAATAGCTTTTAACACAGCTACTCAATTGTTATGTTCATACCCTTGTTGTTAGACTGCCCAGGCTATTGGTATTTCCCTGCTCAAGCTCACAGCCAGCTGCAGTTGGCTGTGGTGGCCTTCCCAGATAACACTCAAAGGGCTGGTGGCTTGATAAATACTAATGAGTCTTCAGAAGGGAGATCCAGGAAAAATTCCTTCACCGTAAGGGTTGTCAGGCATTGGAACAGCATGCCCAGGGAAATGGTGAAGTTGCCATCCCTGGAGGGGTTTAAAAGACATGTAGATGTGGCTCTTGGGGACATATTTTAGTGATGGGCTCGGCAATGCTGGGTTAGTGGTTGGGGTCTGATCTTAAGGGTCTTTTGAGTCTAAATGATTCTGTGGTTCAATGATCTGACAGTTAAAGAAATTTAAATGTCTTTATTTGAGATACTGCTATTTTGCAATATCTGTACCCATAACAATCTTCACATCTTGTTCAATGAATTGTCAAGCCAGGACTTCACTGTTGCCTCAAAACCTCCCTCCAGGTCTAAACAAACCTTGTTCTTTCCACTTCTTACAGTCACAGATGTCTGATTTTGGTGGGGCTTTGTAAGGCTATCTAAGCTGAGTGCCGAGAAAACTCATATCTGGGGATGGATCTGCAGCTATTACATTAATTTATTTTTAATTGTACTTGAGTCACCAGTAAACCTCCAGGTGTTCTGGATATAAAAATTGTCAACATTTCCTAGCCCTTTACCTGCCTTTTGCTCTGGCAATAACTGAGCTTTGAATGGAGAAACACAGTATATACACAGAAGCAGAGAACCTACATAGTAGAAATTACTCTAATTTCAACAGCTCTTTCTTCCAATAAGCTGGTCTTTATATTTCTGTTACTGGTATAAATATAAGTAACTGCATCCCCTGAATTACAAGTTTAAAAGAAAATATGTAGAATCCATTCTTGGTTCTTCAAGTGCTGATTTTTCAGACTTCATGATTTCTCTGAAGCCCTAGGCATTAAGATTCTGTTATTGGTTTATAGAAAACAGAAAGACTCTTTCAGTATAGAGCTTTCAAAACATAAGAAACACAAGAGAAAGAGAGCATGAGAAACAGAAAAGGTTAGAAAAAAGAGACAGCTAACAAGGCAAGATTCACAGTAAGACTATGGCATTTACCTATCCTGTCAGGACACAGATATTTGTGGTTTTTCATCTTGTCACATAATCATCCCAGGAGAGGACTACAGAAGGTAAGAAAGCAATGACAAGTGATGAGTCTTGTTTCCATCCTCAAGTTTTTTGTCTTCTGTTGAGGCAAGTAACCCTTAGCAGTCTTAGAAAATCATCAGTGAAATGCTGTTGGCAGCATTTTGCCCTGTCAATCCACAGAGCTGCAAGCAGACCTTTTCCTCCTGTGGATAAGCAGCAGTAAGAAGAAAACAGAAGTCCTTGAAAGACGGAGAGGATTAAAACAATTATTAACGTTTATCCTTTGTAAAAGGAGTTCATCAAATACAAAGCTGCAGCCACGTAATGATGCTTAAGAAAAAGCAAAGATTACCAGAAGCAGATAGAGCACTGGATGCAAGGGATTGCTGAACAACTCCCTTACACAGGCTTCCCAAGACTTCCTACCAGGCATCTGGTGTTGCTAGAGACAAGATATTAAGCCAGATGGACTTTTGGTCTGATAAACATTCCAGTGTTGTCATCATTTGGGGTGAAATTTGACAGGATGCCCAACATAAAGCAAAGTGTGGGCAGTCCTCAGCAAAGGATTTAGGATAGAAAATTGCATGGAGGTTCAGTTTACTGGTTTTGTACCAGCCTTTCTCATCCAGGCTTAAAAATTTAGCCAAATGCAGACATTGGTGACAGTCTGAGGGAGAGATGCTTTCCAGTGAAGTCAGACTTTGTCTGCACATCAGGTGTTACACTGCAGTTGGCATCACTAGGTGGGCCACAAATTTCTCAACAAACACCTAAGTTGACTTGGAAGATGCCAGTGTGGTTCAGTGTTGGGTCTTAATGGGGTTTCAAGTCTCTTCACTGAAACTGCCAAGAAATAAAATCTAAAACAATTCATCTTGACTGTGGTGATGATCTTCTTGGGACAGAGAAGATGAACCCTACTCCAAGTTCCTTCTTTAAGCAGGTCGTCTTCAGTGGCTCAAGATTTTGGCTGACAGCATTGTGCTGGAAGTCTCCATGAGGTATTGTCACAGCCCAGCTCCTGTTATTTATGTCTTCTGGCACTTGAATGCTGCTCCCACACTCCTAGGCAAGAACATTTCCCTCTGTGCCCACAGTCCTTCTGGCACAGCACAATGGCCAGCTCCAGATGGAGGCACACCCTGCGTTGCTTGTCCCACAGCCGTCTACACCAGAACATGTAAAAAAAAATCTGCCAGAGCTCCCTTCATGCCCACAGACTTGTAATTAGCTGCAGGTCTCATTCCCAGGTTGCAACACAGGGATCACAGATCAGCAGACCACAAGGTGGTTACCACCTGCCCACTTTTCAGGTAAAAATTTCCAGAAATACAGAATTTTCATAGCTTTCATGACATCAGAAACAGCATTCAAAAGACCTTTTTCTGTTCATTTTCAAACTAAACTGGGTGACTGTGAGTTTACATCCTACCTCTGCTATTCTTAAAAAAACTACAGACACTCTTTTATCCATGGGGTCATTGAAGAGAAGACGGGGAAAGGTCTTTTTATGGCTCTGTGGTGCTCTGCACTCCGTTCTGCTTAGATGATAATGCAGGGGCCAGATGGACTGGCAGAATGCTTCTTGGCTTGGTCTTTGCCAAGCAGAGCGTGGCCGTGGTGAGATCATCTTTGCAAGCTGCTGTGATGTCCGTGAGCTTCCTGGGAAGCAAATACAGCCTGACTGCTTCAGCTTTAGCTCTGTTTGGCTTCCTGTGCTCTGAAAGCTTGGCCTGTTAGAGGCTGGTGGGTTGCTGAAGGCTTTTGAATTACTGTGGCTTGGCAGCACTTGGCCAGCTCAAGGAAGTGCTTGGCAGAGTGGAAGATGCTGCCTGACTCTTCCATGGCAGCTTGAGACTTTCCCCACAAGTCTCTAAATGCTCCAAAGGCAAACAGAAGCTGTAGAAAGAGGGATCTGTGAAACCTGACTGGGGTCCTTGGGGCTACAGAGCATGAAGTCCATTCAGAAAAGGGCAGGGCACAAAACAGTGAAAAGAGTCTGTGTGTGTACAGCCATGGTTGCAGCCTGGGCTGTACAGAGGGGAATTCTCCCTCCTGCTCACTGCCAGGGGAGACTTTTTTGGTGTACACAACCTTTCAGTCCTCAGTTTGTCTGTGAGGAATGGCAGCAAAGACTGTGATACGGTGTCTATGCTTCTAGAGATGAACTGGAGGTGCTACCCTTCTGCAGAAGGCTAAATTTCATCCCTAAGGAGTCAGTAAAACATATTCTGCCGAAACAAATCCAGACTCTGTGTCCTCTGCTGGTTACCCAGAGCCCCAGAAAGCCCAGAGGCTTCTCATAACATTTCCTGAAACACTGTCTGGTCTAGAGACAAGTAATGCCAATAAACACCTAGATTTTGGGTGCTTCATGGGGATTGTTTTTCACATTTGAAGAAAACCCTGAGAGTACACAGACAGGCTATTTAGTCACCCGGTAAGTGTCTCCAGGTCTTTCCTGGGGGGTGGGAAGCTACCTGCAGGGAAACACCCAGAGGGGCAGGTCCATGAATGCTGCAGGTTTCTGAGGAACTGTTGCCACGCTAGGACGGAGATACCAGGTGTGATGGGAAGCAGATGGCTCTGCTGATCTTCTCCTGTCCTGCCCTCAGCTCCACCACCCCTCCCAAGGGTTCCGGTTCGGCACGGTGCGGGAGAGCAGCGCCGAGGACTACGTGAGGCAGAGCTTCCCGGAGATGCATGAGTACATGCGGCGCTACAACGTCCCTGCCACCAACGACGGCGTGGCCTACCTGAAGTGAGCCCCTGCATGCAGCACCACACCTCCTCCCCTGGCCAGTTGTTACCATCTGGGTATTAAAATAAAATAAAAAGAGAGATGCCTGAATTAAGGTGAAAACGAGGACAAAGTCAGTAGTATGGATTTTATTTAACAGTAAATGTGTGAGAGAGGTGGTGATGGTGGTGGGGAGAGAGAAAGATAGTGACAGAGAGACAGATGAAGTAGAAAATATCACCACTCCATGGATCCCATGTCCCACTGATCCTTTCCCTCTGATCTTCCCGGTGCTGAGGGTCCCACAAAACATGGAGTTCAGTGGATTAAAATGCATTTGGGCAAGGTGGGAATGCCCAGGTACCTCACCTGGGTGTGGGGGTGCCATCAGGCAAGGACAATGTATAAACTCCTGGCAGGTTTCTGAGCTTGGGAGCCCAGGCAGTGAGAAACATTCAGAAAAAAACATGCAGTCCAAGCAAAAGCTGCCAATGAGGTTCCTCAGTGTGGTGCGAGGAAAGGAGGTTCTCAGAGAGGAACCTTAATTTGTCGTTAAAATGAATAAAAGAAGCACTAGACTGGTAAAAAGTAATAGAAGTCTTGTTGCTTGAGGAATCATGTCAGTGTACCTCAGAGACATTTGTGCTTGACAGTCTGGGGGACACACAATTCTTGCAGGAAACAGGAGAGGTGGCAATAAGCCTGAAATAATTTGTTCATTTTATCTTAGAAGTTGCGTAGCAGATGGCCTGAGAACTTTTCACCAGCAGTTTTTTCCTGTTGTTTTCTGTTTAGATATTTTTTCCCAGACCCACCCTATTGATAATGCATGGCAGTTCTTTGGGTCAAACTGGAGTCAATGGATTGAAATCAATGAAGTAATCACATCAGGAGAACACACAGAGTTTTAAGGGGACAGGAATGAACTGAATGGTGCAGTCCCAGGATCAGATGAGAACAGGCACTGCAACTGTTCTTTTGTATCATTATTTTATCCAAGCATGCTGTTCAGAAATTATTATTTTAGTAAAATTCAGTCATCTGTCTTCATGAAGACAACACGAAGAAAAGCTGAATTGGGTGAAGGAGATAATTTACCTCATATTCAAGGAGAAAGGATGAGACACAACATTGAATAGGTTATCCTTCTGTGTTTTTTCTCTAATATCCCCAAGCTTAACATCACAAAGAAACCAAGACACCAATTAAATTACCAAATAACAAATAAAATTGGTATTAAATTACCAAAATAAAATTCCAAAGTATTTTAGCAATTTTTGATCTTTTCCACTAAAGCCTTGTGCTGACTCTCAATTGAGTCAAAGTTCAAGATATTGTAGTGGTTTTTGTCTTTCAGAACAATAGCATTTTGTGGAAGCAAAATAAGTCCTAAACACGCTGACTACTCCTAATGCACAAAGGCACCAAGTTTGCATTTTGTGCACAATTCCCTCCTTCAAAACATAAACCACTTGTCATTTTAAGTGCAGATGTGCAAATAGCTGTCCCTGGCTCCTGTTTTCCTACAGTAATCTTCCAGAAAACTGCATGGACAAGTGTTCAATGAGTGTCACTGAGCCTTAGACTGTGAAGTGATTGTGTTTCTGACTTTGATGTTGAATACAGGCATGATCCAGAGAAACTCGATGCCTTCATCATGGATAAAGCACTCTTAGATTATGAAGTGTCAATAGATGCCGACTGCAAGCTCTTAACTGTGGGAAAACCCTTTGCCATTGAAGGTAATAACCAGTTTTATAACACACTGCTCTGTTTCTGCTGTGCTGAGTTTGCTTTGTTGTCCTGTGGTATTCTCAGTGAAAATACGGAGGTGAAACTGAGGACCCCTTGAGGATTATGACAAAATTCTCAGTGACTGAGCAGAATAAAAGCTCCAGCCTTTTTTTGTGTTTTTTTGAGCTCTCAGATCACTTGTACCACCTATTTCAAGGCCAGGTTGGGTGGAGCTTTGAGCAACTTGGTTTAGTGGAAGATTCCCCATGGAAGGGTTGGAACTGAATGGTATTTAACGTCCGTTCCAACCCAAACCATGCTGTGGTTCTGTGATTCTGTGACCTGTTGCCATGCTCAATATAGGAATTATTCCAAGTGCTCAGGCAGTCTGTCTCCAGACAAGTAGGAGGCACAGTCCATCTCCCTGCTCGCCATGAAATAAAGAGGCCCCTGAAATGAGGCTTCTCTTCTGACAGCTCGCTTTGTTGACACGTGTTCAAAACCCAGTTCAAACATGTTCAAAATGCAGTTCTGCAGTTTCACTCTCATCTGAAGCAGACAAATACTGTTCCCATTTTAAAGGTCAGCTCAAGATTCCCACTGAATCTGTAGTTAACTGAGAAGGGAGCCTGCCCTGGTGTGTGGACTCCTGCAGCCTCAAGGAATTAGCAAGGACAGCTCAGAAGGCAGCCTTTGGAAGCAAGGCTGGTGTGAAGCTGCTTCCAGCATGGATGAGCACATGGGCAGCAGACTTGAGGAACCACTTCTGTGATAGATGGCCAGTGGAAAGGACTGGTGCTTCCACTTCCCTCCCCTCCGAAGTCAATCGCTCCAACTGCTCCCATCATATGATAAAACAACCTCCTTCAGAAACCTGATAAATCCCTTTCAGAAAGGTCTGCTCTGCTGAAGTAAAACTGAAACCTTCCACAACTTGGAATCAAGTAGATTAGATTTCAATAGAGAAAAAGAAACAAACAAATAGACCCCTAACTGTATGATTTTGGATGACTGGATTTCATATACCCCAATTACAAAAGAAATATGCTGATAATGGGGTATTTATGAGTCTTAGCTGTGCCAACTCTGAAACAAATCCTTTGACGTGAGCAAATTTATTCAGGTGGAATTTTAGGCACAGTATAAAAATCTCGGGAGCAAGGGAGACTACTGCATTGTAGGAACACTTATCACCTCATCACTCATTGAAAAGAGAGCCACTGTCATGGCAAATTCAGCACTTGTCTGTCTGTGAGGGTTTTTTTATTTCTTCCTGTGTTGTTGTGGGCTTTTTTAAGGAAACAGTCTGAAATTTTGAATTCTGAACTGAAAAACAAAAATCCACAGTGGACTGGAAATGAATCTCTGCAGATAATTGGCATGCAACTGAATGCCTTTGAGACATCAATTGTATTTGTTTAGAATTTCTAAAGTCAAACCCCAGAATCTGCAAATAGAAATACCATAATCAGAGTTACTGAATTCATTTTCACTTACACTAAGTCCTTTACCAGCACTTCGACATGGTGAAAGACAACACAGTGGCTAAAAACTGCATTTGTTAGTATCTGGAAGTCCCTGTCAGTGCCAGAGCAGAAGTGCATGAACTGAAAGTATAGCCCCTGGGCTTTAAATTGCTGTGTGATGACAATGAAGATTGCTCCTGTATATATTTACGTGCATACAGCTCCTCATCAGAAAATGCGCAGGAAGAAAATGTCACATCTGACACCACAGTCACATTCAGTGCTCTAACAATGCAAGGGGATCACAGAATGGTTTATGTGACATTGAGGCCTTTTTGCATTGCTGAAAGAATCCATGGCAAGGGCATGAAAATGTCTGTGTTTCTAGAGAAAGGATTTATTCATCCATTGCCTCCCTTTTAAGTTTTTGAACCTCCAGTTTTACATATTTCTTGTATGGCCATAATAATTTTGAATTTGCTTATTTTGTTTATACTGAGTGACTTTATTTTGCACAAAAAAAGGTCTTGTCTCAGCATTCTCAGACCACAGTAAGCCAGGTTTGAGCTGGCTGGCTGAAACAGAGTGTCAGCCTGCTCTTCCATGCTGAGATGAGCATATTTCAGCAAAAACCAAACAAGAGAGAGATCATGGTACTGTTCTCCCTTCTAGGATATGGCATTGGTCTTCCCCCCAACTCTCCTCTCACCTCAAACATCTCTGACCTGATCAGCCAGTACAAATCCCACGGCTTCATGGATGTTCTGCATGACAAGTGGTACAAGGTTGTTCCCTGTGGGAAAAGAAGCTTCGCCGTCACGGAGGTAAGTGATGAACTCAGATCACCTAAGTGAGGCTTTGTGCTAGCTGACAATTATCTCCCCTCGTTCCTAATGACGTTCCCACAGGGCAGGGATGGGTGGCACCTGAAGGGAAGGAGGAGGCCTTGAGGACAAGAGCTGCTGACCTGGGGAGCAGTCAGATGAGAGCAGGAAAATCACGTCAGTGGGACTGTGCTGCTGAGTGAGGCACCAGAGAGCTCCTCTGGAGACAAGCAGGGCATGAAAAGGGCAGTAAAAATCCTGATCTGGCGCAGTGCATGGCAAACCTGTCTGATTCCACTCAGCTGTGTGTGTATCACCATCCACAGAGAGAGGGGGAGCTCAGCACATCCCAAATTTCTAATACACCCTGACTACTTCCTAACATGGGTGGCCGCTACCTGTACCAAAGACAGGATTTCAGGCTGGAAATGGTCTGCTGAGATACCATCTCTAAGAGAGGGGGAGTAGGTCTCACTTCCATGTAGATCTACAGGAAAAGGAAGTAAATCTTCATGAATGTACTTGGTACATGGAAGTACCAAATCAGAGGAGTTACGCCAGCTCATGGCAGCTGAAGAGGTAGGCTTTTATTTATGAGAAAAAGATGACTCTTACCAGAATAGCAGTTTTTCCTCAAGTTCCCCAGACTTTCAAGTGAAAAAAAAGGTAAAGTATTGAGGAGTCAAAAGAACCAGCATTGTCTGAAGCTTAAAGCACACTCGCAGCTCAAAGTCTTCCAGAAGGGGTTGGTTATGTATTGTGACTGGTACAAAACAGTTCGAACTCTGCTGTCTCATTCTCAGAGTGTTCAGCCAAATGCCAAACACACAATGTATGCACCTGAGGAAGTGGCAGCATTCTCCTATCAAAGAGAAGCCCAGTTTCCTGGGGCTCTGACTCCCACTTTTCAGTCGTCACCTGAGCATCTCATCTGCAAACCTCTAGCTGCTAACTAAATCACTAGAAAGTTAGCATTTTTTAGAGATATGACAAAGTAAATCTGTATTCAGCATCTTTAATACATAATTTTTTAGGGTACTTCTGTGTGTCTTACTAAATTTTTTACTTTTTCATTACAGTTGTGCTAATAAGAAATAAATTATATTTTAACATCAGACATTCATAGAGGAAAATTCAATTTTTTTTTTATCCAACTTACTCAATTTTTTCTTTCTTTTTTTTATGTGATTAATTCAATACAAGAAAGAAAACTTAAACAGGAGTGTGTATTCACTTCTCTTTCTGATTTAGCTTATCTGAAAATTGTATTATCATCTAAAAAGGGAATTGTCTTTTTAGAATAGCTCTTCCTTCAATGACCTCTTGTTACTCTACAATTTAACAAGTCTTTTGAATTAAATCTCAGGAAAATGACAAGGTGGTAATGGTATTAATTACCTCAACTGTCTTAAAACCCAAAGCTCTTACAGCAGAGAAAACTCATCTTCCTAATAATTCCCTTGTGATGTGACATAAGGAGCTTCCTCTGACCATCTTACCCCAGAAGATTCACCTGGGGCTGTATTCTCTGTATTCTTAGTCATAGAATAAATTCCAGTTAAAAATATAGTTTTAATTAGTACTGCTTTTCTCCCAGAACATATGGTTGCTCCTTTAAGTCTGTAGAGTGAGGTGCATAGAGCCCCTGGGAGGGGTATGAGATGATCCATTGGGCTGCAGGAGTAAAGTATTAGAGCCTGAGTATTACCTGCCTATAAAAATTGTAAATAGATGTACATATATGGGGGTCCTTGCTCAAAACGTTACCAGTAGGGGTGCATGATCAACAAAAGATTCTTCAAGGCCTCCCAACAAAGGGAGAGGAGATGGGGAAAAAATCTTCTCCAGTCTGAAAAGAAACTTCAGATTTTGCCCTGTGAATAGCTCCATGGAATTCTTTTTTTTTTTTTTTTCCCCACTAGTGAGTAGGTTTCAACAACAGGATTTTAAGGGAGGCCTTAAACATGGGGTCACAGCTGGAAGACATGTTGTGCTTTAAAGTAATTTAGCCTTTTGACTATTACCTCCATGTGAAGTCCAAAAAGAAGGGCAGGTCTAGCTGCACCCAGGCTGGTTGTCTGACCATAGTCCTTATTTCATCTTCAGTTGCACTAATTCAACATGCACAACTGAGTTTTTTGTTCAGAAACTAAGGTCCAACAAGTTTGTTCAGGTGTCTGAACTGAAGCACTCAGTTCATGAAGTTCAACAAGGCCAAGTGCAAAGTCCTGCACCTGGGTTGGGTCAATGCCAAGCACAGACACAGGCAGGGCACAAATATAGAACAGATTGACAACAGCGCTGGCGAGAAGGACTTGGGCATTTGGTGGGTTTGAAGCTCAAGATGACCTGGCAAAGTGTTCTTGCAGCCCAGAAAGCCAAATATGTCCTGGGCTCCATCAGAAAAGTGTGGGCAGCAGGTCGAGGGAGGTGATTCTGCACCTCTGCTCACTCTGGTGAGACCCCCCTGCGGAGTTGCATCCAGCTCCAGGATCACAGTATAAGTAGGGTGTGGCAGTGTTGGAGCAAGTCCAGAGGAGACTACAAAGGTAATCAGAGGGCACCTCTACTCTGGATCCAGGCTGGGAGAGCTGGGGGTGTTCACCTGGAGAAGAGAATGCTCCAGGGAGAACTTACAGCCCCTTCCAGTGCCTAAAGGGGATCCAAGAGAGCTGGAGAGTGACTTGGACAAGATGGAATGACAGGACAAGGGGGAAGGTCCTAAAGCTGAAAGAGCTAGATTTAGATAAGGTGCAAGGAAGAACTTAAAAATTTAGGTGGTGAGGCACTGGGAGAGGTTGCCCAGGGAAGCTGTGGCTGCCCCACCCCTGGAAGTGTTCCAGGCCAGGTGGGACAGGGCTTGGAGCAACCTGGCCTGGTGGTTGGCACCCCTGCCCTTGGCAGGGGGTTGAAACTAGATGGTCTATAAGGTGTCTTCAAAACCAAACTGTTCTAGGATTCTATGAGTCTAAAAAGTCACTCAAAGGTCCTTATGCAATCAGAAAGTGAGCAGAAGGAGAACGCCACAGCAAGTCTGTGCTGTTGTGGGGTAAGCTCTGCTAAGTCCCGATCTTCATTTTCCCGAGTTACCTCACTTTTAATGCATCTCACATGTGCATTCCCTCTTCTTCATCCACTCCTTTTGGCCAAGAACTTGCAGATTTTAGAATGTGCGATTTCTTAGCTGGGAGAAATGTACTAAACTAAATGGCCAAGCAGCGAACACTCTCCAAAGCACAGGTTCCCCACTGCTACAGCAAGAAGCATGGGAATTAGTCTTGGACTTACCTTTATGTTGGTTTGTATCATTTACTCCTGTACAGCCCAGAAATCTCTGTAATTCACTCCCTGCACTCAGCCACAGTAGTATTTTACAGATTGAAGTGTGGACAATGTTCAGCAGAGAAGCAGATAATTCTTTTTTTGAAAAAGCCCCAGCTTCTCAGTGTGTAGTCATTCACATGGATTATATACCAAAGTGAGACCTAGCAACTGCCTTCTGACAGCAAGAGTAAGGCTTTGCATCCTTCTAGGTCTTTTTGATAAATTTGGTCTGTGACACACTGCACCTGTCGACCAAGAGAAATGACCCCAAAATGGGAATATATGTGGGTGAAATACTGATCAGTATAGCCTTTAAATTGGTGGAATATCCATCATTTGTTTTTGTCATTACCTCCTCATCTGTACTTGATTCTTATCCACCTGCCACTCCTGCCCACTGAAGTTAATTTTTCTATAGATTTGTTTTGAGATCTATCTTCCGAATCACCATATTTAACTAGTATTACACTGGAAAATTATATTTCCTGTGGCAGAACTCACTGCTAGCTCTTCCCATCTCTCTCTATCTGAGCACTTTGCTCATTCTAAACTGCATTTCAAAACAAAGTTGTCCGGAAAGAAATTATTTGGCCTGGAGCTGGAAGATTTGCAGTGACTCTTCAAGCTGGGAAGACAATAAAGATGAGTCTCAAAGTGCAGAGGTCAGAAGGGCTTGACTCTGCTGTTTTGTATGAAAACATACAAAAAACATGGTCTCCAGCAAGACCTCTTACCTGAGGCATCTTACTCTGGCCAGAACCCACCGGATCATTTACGGGGAATGCAGGTAACTCAGGCTTGGAAGGAATACTGCAATGAATTGCACTTTACCCTCTCCACTGCAGGTAATTGTGGGCAGCAGTGGCTGTTCTTGGTGAGTGCTAGCTTCTAGCAATATTGTTTGAGTAGTCTTGATTTAAAATTGATTTAAACTGTTGTAGTTTCAAAGGAATGCCTTTGTGGTAAAATTGCTGAGTTCCCTACTTAGGGCAGAACATGGTGCAGGAGGGATGAGGGGTTGATGGAGTTATATTTTTACATCATATCTGGACATAACAATGTAATTTGTTTTTATTTTGCATACAGTATGCTCAGCCCTCCCTCTACCCTACTGTTATTTTCATTGATGTCTCTTCAGAAGGAGCCAGGCTCTGGGGACTTGCCCTTCCATCCCATTAGCTCCACCCAAGCTCAGAAAGGACTGCGGAGAGAAGGTTTTTACAAAGAAAGTGGAAAATCACTGGCAGAGGTTGCCCAGAGAGGTGGTATGTGCCCCATCCCTGAAAGTGTTCAACCATCCCTGGAAGCATTCAAAGCTCCGAGCAAGCTGCTCTAACTGAATATGCCCCTGCTCATTGTGGGGCAGTTGGACCAGGTGGCCTTGAAAGGTCCCTTTCAACTTAAACTAGCCTATGGTTCTGTGATTTTTGGGAACCAAAAGCTTTGCAATTTTCTGCTCCTGTCGAAAAAGCAGCTCTGGCACTCAGCCAGCAGGGCAGCAGGCAGGGGGATGCCTGAAAGGCAAAATGCCTGCAGTCAGTGGGTTTGGCTGCTCAGGTCAGGCAGTGATGACCAGGACAGGGTTTATCAAGACAGTACAAAAAAGAAGAGCCCTCCCTGGTCCATGCTTTGGGAAAAGCTAACTGAGTGTACACAGTCTTTCATAGCTTTTAGCTACATCTTTTAAAAATCTTCTATTTCACTTGAAAGGCTTATATATTCTCCCTTTTATATTCACAATGGTGACAAGACAGCTGGAGCTCTAGAACTTAGACTGACTTCCACATTGACTGGCAGTTCTGTCTGATAACAGCCAACATACAGAATAAAAAATTATATATTGCCACATACCATTATCCCAGCTATTAATATCAAGAACTTGCTGATGCTTCACACAAATGGTATCTAACATGACACTTAAAATAACAATATATGAAAGCACACAGACGCTGGCCGCCCAAACTGACCCTGTCACTGCAGTCCCAGTACTTTCCACGGTGGTGATGCTGGGGAAGGCACAGTGCCATGAACCTCCTCCCAGTGCCTGAGGGACAGGTCCAGGCTAACAGTGGGGATTGGTCCTTGACCACGGCCTTTCATCTGATCCAGACCAGGCACACAGCAAAAATAAAATCTTTTCGTCTTAGAATCATGGAATAATTTAGGTTGGCAAAGACCTTTATGATCAGTGAATCCAACCATTAACCCAGCACTGCCAAGTCCACCACTAAACTGTGTCCCTAAGTGCCATGTCTGTAGGTCTTTCAATCCCTCCAGGGGTGGTAACTAATCCTCTTTTCATCTCACATCAGTAGTGGGATCCGTGGATGGCTTTTCTCTCAAGTCTTTGAAGGAACTTTCTCAAACTTGCCATGTCTTGTGCCTGAATTGATGATCTTTGGCCTCAGCATCACACGAGAGGCACAATCAGACAGTGCCTCATTCATCTTGCCATGATTTCATCCAGCTGTCATCCAGAAAATGGTGCCTTTCTTCTCTTGTCTTTTTTCTAGTCCCCTTAAAGGTCAACCAATACTTTCCTTTTTTGTTACACCCATCACCTGACAGCTCAGCGGTGACTTTTCCAGCCTTAAAACTCTGGTTTATGTTTGTCCCTGGTGCACTGCAGGTGTCAAGGGAAGGCCATGCAGACACTTGCAAAAAGGAAAAAAACTGCCCTGTGCTCATAAATAGCAGCTGCCCATCAGTCACCTTTCACAGTGCCTTGTTGCCAGAGCATGAAAAACAAACACAAATAACAGGAGAAAAGGTTCTACTGTACCAAGACAACTTTCTCAGCCTTACCTCCCTGTGTGGGGAGGAGAGGTGGCCCTTGCCCACGGGAGAGACTGGGAATGTTATGAAAAAGGGTCTCACTAAGTGACAGATGTTGCTTTGAAAAAGGGTCATCTCAGTGTGGGAAAAGACAGTGGGTTCTGGACTTGCTGTGTGGAAAAAAATACTCTGCACAATGGTCTTGCAGAAAGAAGTGAATGAGTATTGACTCTGCCCTGCAGGAGAAGATGTCTCCTGCAAGTGAGTAATAGATTTAAATTCATCCATCGAAACTGAAAACAAACAAAAGAAAAAGGTGACTGTCTGAGGAGATACTGACAGGGCATGGAAAACTGATGAGCAGAAAATAAAACATTTATTACAAAATGGAGTGTTTTTCCAGCTCTGTGCAAAAGTCTTCACAACAAGCAAGGAAAGGAACTTGTCTTGCCAAGGCAAATTCAAATTTCAAGTATCTTGAAATTTGTCACTTGAAACCCTAAAGCCATGGTCACCAGTCTTTGCTAAGGATGATCCCCCTGAAAAGATTAAATTTGTATTATTTTTAAGCTGCCACTTCTTTGAGAGCACAGAGAGCCATAAGAATGAAAATCAAGTGAAAAAATAAATCTCTCTGCAGCTACAAGAAATGCCATAATATGGAGAAGGGGACATGTTTTAATAGCACTTAGCTGACTAAATAAAAGCATCAACATCAGGAGGATTTTCCAGGCCTACTGAGATGTATAAATGAGTTGAGAATTCTGCCCTTCATATCCATTTATCCCTGCTAATTCCTTCTCAGCACAGGTGCTGCAAAACTTAACTTCCTAATATCAGCAAACCTTTTTAAAATCCTTACGGGGAAAATGCAATCAAAAAAATACAGCTTATCATTATAGTTAACACACACATGAAACCCATATTTAGTGTTTGGGTTCAGCAGTATGTAGCACCAATATCTGTGCTGTGCTGCCAACCTGTGGAGCATCTACAAGGATCTTTACAAGCTTCTAATTAGTCAAAGCTAGACCACAGGAGTATTTGATGACTTATTCAGTGCAACAAGGGAGAGTAAAGCATTTACAGTCTCCTGTAGTAGGGAGTAATGCAGGAGTTCTTCCCATGGAAACAAATGCTGAAATAATTAAGTGCTGGTTTTGTCTTTGCTCCCTGCTCCAAAGTGAACACAAATGTCAGACTGTCTTCTCTGCATCCCTTTGTGACTATTCAGGGCTCAAAAAAAAAAAAAAGCATATAACTATGGTGGAAGCAACAGGAAATACTTAGATAGCAATTACAGATATGGGTTGATAAATTGGAAAAGTCTCTCCAAGGATATATTAAAAAAAAAGAACATACCTGCTCTTGTATTTGTTGGTTTCCAGAAAACGCCAATTTCCCAATTTGCCAGTGGGATACAACTTGGAGGCTGTTGCCACTGTAGTGTGTAGCAACCATTAGCTGTAATTATCACAAGATTGACTACATTGCTTACTGCTCCAGAACTGTTACATGGCCATAACTGAGTTCCTTCTCCTAAAATGCAGGGAGCTACCTCCTGGATTTATGATTACAAACCTGGAGCAAGGACTATATATTTATCTTGGCTTAACACAGCATACACCACATGGTGGGCTTTTATTCCTTAAAAACCTCCATATACATATATAAAAGGAAAAGAAAGTAAAATACCGAAATAGGGAAATCCATCAGTTTGTTTTCTGTTGGCATCACACCCCCAACCCACATGCCCACTCCCCTCACCCCTACCCCTTGAGCAGAGAGGAAAGCAGTGATGCAGAGAAACTAGGTTTTTTCTGCTCTTTCCACATATATTTTATACATGCACCTAAAAATACATAAAGGAACAACAAAATAAGGATTAGGGCTTGCTCCTCCAATCAGCATGAAGCAGTGAAAACGAGAGGTGCCTCTACTAGATGGTTTCCTTTATTATTTAATGTGTGTGTGTCTACAATAATTATGAGCAGCTGATAAATAGCCATTTTTACAAAGGTTTGTGAATGTGCTGATACTGCCATGTATAATCACTCCACACACTCCAAGACACACTGTGTTAATTATTTCTCTCCTACCTTGTTTTCCCACTTAATTTAGTCTCAAAAATTTCCTTCTACTGTGCAGCCTTTATCAGGCAGCTCTTCCAATGCATTACCTTCTTTATTGCTAGATGAAATATTGTTGATGCTTTGTTTTAGCACTTCCTTTCCTAGGAAAAGATGTCTTGTTTGGGACAATTTCAGAAGCCATCTGTTACAGGTGAAAAACTCATCTGGGATGACAGTGCTGGAATTTCTTTCACTTGCTTCCAGGGAAGGTAGAAAACAATTCTGCAGAGCTGACAGGACAGGGAGCCAGACCCTCATCAGCATAAATCAGAGAGGCTTTGCTGAAGACAAGGGAGTTATTTTTCATGTAAGGAGCTGCCCAAGTGTTCTCTCTGCAGCAGTGCTGGGATGGCATCAAACACCAACCCCAGGCTGGAGGAGACATCCCAGCATGCAGGAATCCCCACCACAATAGGGCTTTCTATTATTATTATTTTGAATGGCTAGAGTTTTATGGTATTACGTTAAACCTAGTTCCCATGGCAAGAACCACCCATAGGATGTTACTCTCTGGATGTTACCCAACAGCTGGAGCCTTGGGAGCATCGATAGATAGGTGTATTCATCAGATGACTGAGCAAATACATTCCCTATTAATTACTGTTTGTTCTTGTGTTTACTGTTAACTCTGCATCTCTAAGTACGTTGCTGCACACTTGCCTTTGAATACCCTTTCTGGGAAGGGAGTGATTTGCATTAGAGCTTTCTGGAGAAATGGCAAAAGCACCTTTAACCAGGATGTTCAGCTGTTTCGGATAGCAAGTTTTTTGCATCTTGCAGATACACATGACAAATACAAAGATGAGCCATACTGACATCTTAGCTCTGAGACCTCTGAGAAGAAGATCAGACATGGGACCTCATTCTGGTTTCATTCTACCTGGGCTAAAAGTTGGGCTTCACTGCCAGTTTAAAGAAACAGGTCACACAGACCTCCAGTCAAACACTTCAGTTCTTGGACAGTTTAAGGCACCTGTAAAGATTACCACCTGTAATCTTTATGTCACCCTCCTGTGCCCCTAACTGGAAGAAAAAACTATGGGAAAGCAGTTTCTTGTCAATAAGAAATTTTGGTGTGGAGAGGGAAGTTTGCCTTGAGGTTGAACTGATGCAGTCTCCATATCAGAAAACCCTTGTGCCAAAACTCTGACACACTTCTACCCCAGAGCCACTCCGCCATGGTTTTTCACTTTCCACGCTGCAGTAAGTTTCTTTAGAAATTACTTTTACACCTCCATTATACCCTTCAACACCCTTGAAGTGTTTATTCACTGGTACAAAAATTCTCATCCCAAAAGTTCTGCTCAGTGTGCTTTGGGACAAGGAGGCTGATTTTGGCAGAGGATCTCCAAAACAAGAGTTCATTGCCAGTGCCAACATGGGAAAGTTCTCACTCTGCTAGATTGCTGAAGCTCTGTTCTTGTAAGAAACCCATGATATGCTATCTCATACCATTGTGTTTTCAAGAACAGAAATCAAGTATGCAAACCAGAAATCAAATACACAAACCAGAAGAGAGAAATACAGCTCACAGTCGCCCAACCAAAGTATGCAACAGGACTTCCAAGCCCTCAACTTCAGTGGACTCATCTCTCACTAACTCTGTGGCTTAAAATGACCTTAGAACAAGACTTCACAAATATTCTGTGATTTATCTTTTGACTAATTCCAGTTTCTTTTTCCAGCTTATAGAAATAGATATAATAAAGCACAATCCCCACCCCCACCCACCGAGCAAATGAACACAAGGAACACAACAGGTCCAGGGTAGCAGCATCACAGGTGACACACAACCCTACCAAAACTCTGCTCCTTCTTTTTGTTTTTTTTTTTTTTAATTTACTTGCGGAATAACATTGTTTAATAGAAAGATAAGACTGGAACTTGTATTACTGGAAATATTTCCACAGTTGTCTGTGGGCAGTAGTTTTTTGCAAGGGATTTTAGTTATTGATAAACTTAGTTATGGAGGCCTGAGAATAAAGGTACTACATGCATACCTCACCCACACATTGCAGGGGAGGTATTTGTGGAGGTTTCTGCTCTACACAGTTTCTTGGTGTTCAAACATGATTAATGCCAATAAGACAAATTAATTAAAGGTTTCCTACCCTACATGAAAAGGGTGGGTTGGCAGAGAAAGGTGGGAGTGTTCCTGTTTTCCACAGTTGCAGTCAGAGTTCCTAACAAACACAATTACAGTCCTGTTAATGCTGGGAGTGGAGGGGTACCATGTTTCTGCTACTTATTTCACATTTTCTCTATGACCCTCCATCAGGGGTAAAGCACTAAAAGGGAAAGTTAACAATCAATTCCCAGAAAATATGAACATTACTCCCTGCTGATGAAGGACTTGCTTTACAGTTCATTGACTACATTCTATCAAACAGTACTTGCTTTTACAAATGCAAAGACACTGCAAGCACCAGATTATTGTATATGTTTAACACTCCACCTCATTAGGGTGATGGCATAAATTCCCTGTTGTTCAGGTGATTCTCTTCCCATGACAGATCCTTTGCTCTGACTGAACACCAAACAGCACAGAGAGGCTTTGCTGTGAGCTGTATCCAGACTGTTCTGCATTATTTCTCCACTGTGTATTCAGTCAGACCACATTTCCACATGAGAAAACAAAGCATCTGCTTCAGCACAATAACAGCCTCCTGCATTAACTTCCCCTTTTGATTTTATTCACAGACACTGCAGATGGGGATAAAACATTTCTCAGGGCTCTTCGTGATGTTGTGCGTTGGCTTTGGTTTGTCCATTCTCACCACCATTGGGGAACACATCGTGTACAGACTGGTCCTGCCACGAATCAAGAAGAAATCCAAGATGAAGTACTGGCTCCATACCAGTCAGGTATGTGTTCTGGAGGGACCCAGTGAAAGTCATGTGGCTGACTAAGAAAGCCTGGACAAGAAGAAGGTATGAAATGTTGTAAGAGCACTGACAATTGGCATTTGAAGGGTGACTGCAGCTTTTGGAGCCTGAAGAGGCTGACCTAAGGACAGAGTTGGAAGGACAGAGGAAACAGTTCAAATATTCAAAGCTCACAGAGGGACCTTTCCATTTGCACTTGTAGCCTCACAGCTCAGCTCTTTTGGATGACAGAAGCAACAGTGCTGTTACCCTGAACTGGCAAACCAGAACATTTTATCTCATGTTACAGGTACCGAAACCTGTGAGGCATGCAGGAAGTGCTGGGTAACCTCCCTCGTTATTCTAGCAAAATTAATGGGACAGAATTGCTCTGAGTGTTTGCTCTGAAGGAAGAAGTTACTTTGCAGCAAAAGGCACAAAAGGGAAGAACTTCTGTTGCTTTAAAGCAGCACAGTGGAAGAAATATTTTTAAATTAATTTTAACACCAGGGATTGTTTCCCAACTATTCATCAACATTTCAGTTTGCCCTTCTTTGGAAAACTGTGGGAAAATAAATCTGTTGTAATGACAAAGCACAGACAATTTCTTGTATCCTTCAATGTGCAAAATAATTTATGCTCAAGTCCATCAGACAAAGCCCAAATTGTTTACCTATTTGTGGAGCTATTTTTAATCTTGCTTTTACTAATTTATTTTCCTCTTTTCCCTCTAGAGATTACATCGTGCTCTGAACAGTTCATTTATTGAGGAAAAACGTCAGCCTAAGAAAAAACGAGTAGAAAAGAGGTAGTAAGTTTTCCATGCCTTAAAACACAAACCGTAAAAATTACTTTAAATTAAATATGTTGTGTCTGGATATCTAGTCATGGATCTAATACACCCCAAAGGTAATAGAATAAAAAAAGAATGGAAACAAGATAGAAGTGACAAATGAGGGAGGAAGAAATTAATTATTTTTTCCCATAGAAAATATTAAATCTAGAAATCTTGTTCTTTCATGATTTTGCATAGAGCTAATAAAAAGCTTCCCATTCCAAAGAGTTGCAGTTGAAGTCCACCGCCCTCGTGTTTAGGGAATGAATGCTTCCTGTGCCAAAGCACTGGCAGGTCACCAGGGCTCCGTGAGGCAGAGCCTTTAGAGGGAAAGAGAGCTGAGGCACTCCCACGCCTGAAACTCCTTCAGCTTTCTGATTTAGTAGAACGAGAAAGAAGAAAGCTGAGGAGAGGCAAATGCAGCCTTTCAGAAAACATTGTGTCCAACAAGTGGTGTTGGAGAAAAAAGGAGGCAACATCCTTGCCTTGTTTTCCTGGGCTGTGTCTTCTGCAGAGGAGACAATGTGATGCACAGCTTCCAGGAACACGAGGCATTGCATGGAACTGTGCCCGTGCTCAGCAGCTCAACCCTACTGGTGCACTTTGTAAGGACACAGGCAGCAGCATTACTCTTCTACAGAGAAGTTCAGCCACAGAGTAGAGAAAAGAAAAAGTCTTTGAGAATGTTGCTGGGTGTTTGATCTGGCTGAAACCTGCAAGATGTCAACGTATGTTGTGTTTCTTTGACATTCCTGTGCTAAAGGCAGCAAATATAAGGAAGTAAGCATCTCTAAGCTCCTAAGCTGCTTTTATACACACAAGTGTATAAAAATGCCTGCAACTGATTTCCTATGTTCATTCCTTCATCTTGCAAAAAACCACCAAGTATGGCACCTCCTTGCCCACAGCCACTCCTGGATTTTGATTTGTGAGCAGCAGGAAAGGCAATGAGGTGCTGAAAAATGTTTCCTCCTGCTGCACCCTCCTCACTGGGGGGAACATACCCATCACCTGAGGCACTCACTCAACTGAAGAATCTCCCAGGGGAAGGGTTCTCTGGATCTCTGATGGTACAAAAAGCACCAGCCCAATTATCTGCCAGGTAATGAGTGGTACAAGAAGTTGTAACAAGAGGAGATGGCCCATAAGCCCTTCAGGCAATGGCTTAGGAAAAGATCCATGCAAATATTCTTCCAACTTGGGAGAGTGAAGATGTACTGCTGTCCAAAGCCTTCTGCCCACACAGCAATCAGCCCACGGGTGTGCCCATGCACACCCACCCACCGTCCTTGCTCTTCTCGGCATCTCTGGGCTGCTGTTTGCACACAATTAGGGTGAATTCAACTCGACAGACCTACGAGTGGGGTGTCCAGCTTGTCATGAACGCTGATGTGGCAAGGCACAACACAGAGCTCTCAAATCACTTACATTATCACACGTGCTTTCTTTCCTGCTGGGGACTGAGGAACTCTTAAAAGCACCAAAGATACAGAAAAGAGCTGCAAAGAATTGGCATCTTACTACTGCTGGTATCCTCAGGTAGGAAAACCTGTTGGGTTTTTTAAGGTTGTAATTGTCCAAAAACTAGGAAAGCTGCTCAGCGTCAGTAGCGAAATAGTAGTTTTGATGACTTGGGTCAAACTGGAGCGTTAACTGTGGACTCTAGCATTTGTTAAAATCACCTGCCCAGACTTGAGAGTCCTCCCATCTTTTATTTTGAAATATGACAAAATTGCTGATCTGCACAAAAATAGACAACTCTACATACACATCTACTGCTGGGATTCCCTGAGCTCTCTGGAGCATGACCCAGCAGTGGCTGCTGCTCGTGCCTGAAACTCGTCTCATGCCTCTCTGCCAGCCCATTTCTTGGAAAACACCCCTGTTCGCCATCTCTGCCAGTGAAATTCCCACTTTGCAGCTTCCTTTTCTGCTCGCAGGTGAGAAAAGGATCCACTCCCAGCTCCGGGCTCCTCCACAAACCAATTGCTTTCAGCAGCGCCAGTCCTGAAATAACAACTTCCTTCCTTAACCTGCCCCCTGGGAGCTCACACACCAAGAGGCCTTTTGTCCAAGGACACCCACAGAAGAGCTCGAGGATGGAGCGGTCTGAAACGCAGCTCCTTCAGAGTTTAAACCTCCCTTTATCAACTGAACGCACCCCAGCCTGTCCCAAAGGGAAAGCAGGCAGGAAAGAGGAGCTCCTCTCCCACAACAGCAAACCCTGTGCTTCCTTAAGTTCCACTTGGAGGACGGAGGCCATGGGCTACTCCTGTGTTTGGGAAGGAACCCAGCCCAGGGAAATGGCCTGATTTGGGAGCCCAGCAGAGGCAAGTTCCCCAAAAAGAAGGAAAAGATGCTCTGGAAACAAAAGATTATGGCCATAGTTCTGCAGAAAGAAAAAAAAAAGAACAGAAGCATTTCAAAACGTTCCCAGACAAAAAGTTCTGCCTCAACATGAAAACCCCTAAGTCTCTGTGGTGTGTCAGGAAGCTCATGAATGTTCCTGCAAGGCTTGGATACACATCATTTGTGTCCGTCCCCCAGAGCACAAGCAGCTCCCCAACAAGACTTCAAGACTAAAGGACAAAGCTCCCCCTTCACCTCTCCACACCAGCTCTAGGGAGTCTCCTTCTCTGTGAGAGCAAATGCTCAAGCCAGCACAGAGTAGTAACATGCAAAGGACGAATGCTGTAATAAACTTGGACATTGCAACCACAAAATCTTTCAGAAAGCTTTGAAGGACTCACATTTTCCTGAGCTGCAGCCGAGTAATTTCATAACTAAAAAAAGTTTTGGGGAAGATGACATTCAGGGTTCTGTTCTAGCCTCTGCTATGGTTAAATCAGAAAAAATTTGGTCATTTACATCCATGATTTGTGCTTTGCAAGAAAACATAATGCCAGGGATAAAGGAATAATATTTCCATGTAGTATGTAACAGCAGCCTTATATTTTTCACTAGGATGACTCACAGGGGAGGTGTGTACACACACAAGAGCAGGCTCTGATGTGGTATTAACTCTCCTCTCTCTGTTCAGGGCCCATGTAGGGAACAGCCAGCATGCGGTGTGGAACACAGCCAACGTGGGCAACTGCCACCGAAAAAAGTACATCTGCACTGATGAGGGGCAAAATGAGGTGACAATCCATCAGCACCAGGACATGCCCCTGCCGCAGGGGAGAAGAGAGACTCCGCCTTCCTTAACCACCAATGGGAAAGCAGAGTCCCTCAACACTGCGAGGACCTCAGTGCTGCAAGAGCTGGAGGAGCTGGAGAAGCAGATCGAAATCATCAAGCAGGAGCTGCAACTCGCCATGGACAGGAAATCAGAGCTGGAAGAGTATGCGAGGACCAACAGGACTGCAGAGCCCTAGACCAGCATAGCTGGGCCCTTTCCCTTTTCTTCCTTTCTCCCCTTCCTCTGTAAAATTTGTAACACACTTTTGTAATGCCAGAAAGGGGTGCAAAAATAAAGCAGGCAATAAGCTCTTCAGGAGAGCAGAATTGCAGCAGCCCACAGCCACTGCCACCCTCCTGAGTCCTCCTCCTTTCACAAGTTTCTTATTCTCCTGGAAAACACCAGCCATTCCCCAAGGGACTGGAGAGACAAGGAGCATCCCAACAGCGAGAGTTCCTTGTTCCTCTACCTGACAGTACAGTGAGGTTCCACTTTTTTAGCCCTTTCTGTGCATTAATTCAAAAAAAAGAAAAAGATACCAAAAAAAAAAAAAAAAAAAGGTTTAAACTGTTCATTGGAAGTATGTCCCTTTGTTGGTACATTTTTGTTGTGTTCTGTATGGGTCTAGTCTCTGTTCATGTGAAGGCTCCTCACGGATGCCTCTTTATGCCAGGTGCTGTTGTGTGTTGGCAGTCCCTTCCCTCCTGGCACAGGCTCACAAGACAAATTCCTGGTGGCAAACCCAACACACACCATTCCCTCAGCTCTGTCAGCACAAATGCAGAGGTGGCTGCTCTGAGACTGGTGAAGGAACTCACCCAGCTTAAAAAAACTTGGCAAAAACCAAACCACCACCTCTGTCTGCCTGTGAGCCCAGGATGGGCTTCCACTCCCTCCTAGAGAGAAGCTGTGCAAACACTGCACTGGCCAAGTGAAGGGATGGATTCACAGTGGCACAAGGCAAGGATGAGAAGGGAGAGGGGGCACTACTGTAAATCAGTATTTACCTCAAAAAGTGAAATATTTGCCAATGTGAAACTACTCCCTTAATATTCTCTGAAGGTGACAATAAGGTCCTTTCTCACACATGAGGTGACTTAAGGGGGCTCTGGATCGTGATTTATTCAGTACCAAGGTCCCATCAAAACCAAAAGGAGTCACCAAAACCTCCCTGTGGATGAATGAGAGTTGTGGTTTCAGAGGCAATGTACTGAGTGGGGCTCTCTCCCTCCTGGGTGATGAGGGGAAGGAAGGGTAAGCTGTTCAGCATCTGAATAAACACTGCATCAACCCAACTGACTCTGTTTTTTAAATAGGGTTTCTACCAATTTTTAAAAACCACTTCCCAACGTATCCTGTATTACAGAGAAGAATGTTTGTAATACTGTCCCTTAACTCTGGTCTCCCAGATACATCACCCAAATCATTTTTACCCTCCCTGTATCTCCAGCCACCTGCAGGAATGTTGCCCGGGGTGGTGTTAGGTGTAGTTTAAAGGCTGCAGGCAGATTGAGGAAGACATTCTACCTTTTTGCACCTCTACCTTTTGAAAAACCTTTGCGCGTGAAAAGCTCTGCATCTGCACTAAAAGCTTATCACAGCGAGACCCAGACTAATTACCCTCATCAAGAGCTGATTGTCTGCTCCCTGCTCAGTGCTTGTTCTCTGCTTTGGTGTGTCTGCTCCTTCCAATGCAGTAACACAAGGAAGAGGAATTAGGACATAAAACAGGCAAGTGGGATCCACAGGCCTGCATCGTCGGTAGGTCTAATAGATCTGACATGTCACTGCTTTCCTGACAAGCTTGATAGGCAAGGCACTGAGGTTGCTTTTGTTGCCTACCCTTCCCCTCCCTCCCTCTTTATAATCAGCTTTTTAGAAAGAGCTTTTTCTTTGTGTAGCATCTGGTACCTTACAACCTCCAACAGCACTCGGTTAGAACAGATGAACATTGCTCTCTTTTCATTAAAACACTAGGAAAGAAGTATTTCCGTCCAATTTTTAAAGTATTTTTATCAAGGCTTTTATGTCCTTATCTCTACATGCATGAGCACAGAAACATATTTTTTAAAAAAAGTAACTGAAACTGTTAATGATATCTTAAACAAAAATGTTTTTCCTCAAAGTTCCAAACACCCAATCCTTCAAAAAATCAGCCTTCGTTTAAAAGCAAAAATATAAAATGTAAAAATGTCAACCACCTAATAACTACTATTAAGCAAGTGGTGGTTGTCTGAGGAGCTTCACCCATGTCAAATGCAGAATAGGGATTGCTCTCAATTACTGCAGCACCAACTGTGCCATTTCAGAAAAGACTCAAATTACTGCTGCCCAGCAGACAAACTTTGGCATGTTATTTTCTTGTTCAGCCACTGCTCCAGCCAGAGCCCCTGGGAACAGGGGATTGCTGTGGCTTTCTGCAGGACGGGGAGTACCACAGGCATGTCAGCGCCTGCAGACTGTGTCAGAGGGGCAGGATTTGCTGTGACAGAAGGTGCACAGGAGACTGGATATGAGGCCTTTTCTTTTTTGTCTGAGACAATGAACTGAGAGAACCTTTTGATAAAGAATACTTATCACCCCTTTACTTCTTTTACCCCAATACTTCTAGTTCTGAGAAATTTTAATTATTTTCATATATTCTGTTTCTCAATGGTTTAATTATAAGCAGAGAGAAGCTCAGTCACTTCCAAAATGAGCTTGAAATAAGCTATTATTTTAATGCTAAGGGAGAACAGAAGTTTCCAAAACTCCTGTGAACTACTGCAGATTGTTTTAAGTATCCATTTCCTGCCATGACCAGACGGAACCCAACATGGCCAGCGTGCTCACAAAGCTCAATTTCAGTAGAAAGGTGATACAACAGTGACTGGGGAAGGACAGAGGGGCTTTGCAGCTCTGCTGGGGCTGTTTAGCTTGGATTGCTGTTCACAGCTGTAAAAGGAACTCTTGCTGTTGTAGCAAAGCTATTTGAAGATGCAGACAGTTTGTTCATGACCCAGGTCCTGGTTCTGATGAACAAGCATTTGTAGCACAAAATCTACCATCAGCATTAACACACCATTCTTTATCCAAGTTGGTGCCACAACCTGTAATCCCAGGAGCAACTTCCAGTGAAAGAGGAGAGGATTCTATTCCATTCCTTCTAACAGCTCTTACACCATGCCAGAAACTCTCAGCATTCCTTGGGAATGAATTTTTGCTCTCCTTGGAAAGGCAGGGTCATGTGCTCCTTCTCACTCTTCAGGATTCATCATCATTTACAAGGCTTTATTCATATATTCTGAATGTTTTCACAAAGATAATAATGAATAGTGTCATTTGTGATTAACTCCTTGCACTTTGTTATTTCCTGCAGGGGATACAGGAAGGCAGTACAGATTCCATGATTTAGGGAAGGGACACCCATGAGACAAACCTCTGACAGGTGCACCATCCATGAAAATTAAGTTTACAGAAAAAAGGAAAAATACTACACCCTATGAAGGAATGCTGCAAAGAAACAACTTCCCATTTTGATTTTAGAAGCACACTTCAACCAACCACAGGGAGCACTGAGATTCTAACCCACACCACACCCCTCACAAAATTCTCAGCAGCCATGATGAAATGACTGCAGAAATAATCCAGCATCCTGGCCCTCTTGTTGTGTCAGGAATGAGGTACTGGGGATACAGCCAAAGGGAC
This sequence comes from Corvus hawaiiensis, assembly GCF_020740725.1. Classification (NCBI taxonomy): domain Eukaryota; kingdom Metazoa; phylum Chordata; class Aves; order Passeriformes; family Corvidae; genus Corvus; species Corvus hawaiiensis. Next base: position 26,190,542 of record NC_063255.1, read on the forward strand.
AAAAGTTGTTTTAGCTGAGCATATTTTGCAACCAGGGGAAGGAAGAAGTTAAGCCTCTCTGCTGTAGAAGTTTAAAGCTTGTGAGAAATGTTTCCAATGCCTGGACAAAGGATGGGAGCACAAACAGGTATTACCAAGGCAAGAAACACGGAAAAATAAACCAAACAACAGCTTTAATTAGATTTTGTGCATAACAAGATTAATCTTTGTGGTAAAGTTGCAACAAAGGAACCCCTAAAAATCCTTTTCTGATAAGGACAATGACAGCAATGCCTCAGCCTAGGGGGAAGGTGACCGCATCAACCAGGGCTCATCAGTGGAATGCTACTTTCAAAGAGTCTCCAGCATCTTTCCTTTCTCCTCTACTGGATCTTTAGATGTGTCTGTCTGGGGCAAGGGAGGATGTTTCCTAGTGCATCAGCCCTCAGAGGTTCTTGCCCTGACTCAGGAAGATACACACCTAAGGAGTTGCTACACTGAGTCTACAGATTCAGTTATTTGGCCTCTATTTGGCCTGTTAATTGGGAAACTATTCACCCACAGGAGCACTGCCATACCTTGATGGGATTTAATTAGCATCCAAAGCAGACCTCTCAAATAAAACTCTCACTAATCTCTGCTGCACCTCAGTTTCCATCCCGTCAAGGCAGGACTTCAGCTGGATGTTCCCACCTAGGCAGTGTGGAAGCAAGGGATGGGGAATTTCCTCTCAGGCACAAAGAGCACATAAAAACCGAGGGCAAGAACAAAGGGAAAGGGGCAAGAAAGGAACCAAGATCTGGAGTCCGTTTCCTTCGAAACCCTGAACGCACCTCCCAGGAGACACTGCAGATCAGGTGGCAGAAGCTCACAGAGCGAGGGAGGCTGGCTCAGCGCAAGCAGGGCCTCTGTGGGGGCCTCAGCCGATGTAGATCCTGTGGAAGTCGTTGGCCCCGAAGGCCGCGTTGCACTTGGGGCACTTGCGCTGCCGGGTGTCGTAGCGCGTCTTCACGCACTCGAAGCAGAAGACGTGGAAGCACTTGGTGAGCACCGCGTCCTTCTTGCGCATGTTGCAGCACGGGCACGTCAGGCGGGCCTGCAACACACACACACAGAGCTGTGAGGGGCCCTGCAGCACACCTGCCGTGCTCAGAGATGGCTGAAGATGAAGGTCCTTCCATTCCTCAGAAGGACAGTGTGGTTTCCTCAATGCCAGAGTACAGACAAGAGATGTCAAATACTGAAAGTGTGCCTTACAGACCTTCTGACTGAAGTCAAAAGGGAAGTTGATAGACACAGATACCTTGTAATCCTTGATTTCCTCCATCAGGATCTCATCACAGTTGGGAACCATGTCAGGCTTCTTTGTGGTCTCCAGCTTCCTGCGCAACCTAGAAATATCCTCCTGCATAAAAACAGGACACCAAGTGAATGAGCAGTACATTCTCTGTCACAGCTTCTTCAGGGACCAAAGAGAACATGCACCTAGCTAAGCCATGCCACCCATAGTTTCATCCCCTATAATCCAAGAAACAACATGATCATCTGATGCCGCAGTTATGAGTGGACAACACCTGAAAGAGCCAAGACCTGATGAAGCCGAAATCGAAGTGAAACTGGACACCAAAAGAGTAGTTTAGCTGAAATCCTCTCCAAGCTCAATGTACAAGGAGAAGGACACTAAAGCAGACAGATATTGAAGGACTCTGCATAGGATAAATACCTCAGCCCTTTTGAAGTTGAACATCTCTTTCTCTCTAGTTACTCTGTTTTCCACAATCTCCTCCTGAAAATCATGTAACTTCTTCTGAGCCAGCTCCAGCTGGGCCTTCAGATCGTCTGCAAGCTGGGCTGCATCCATGGCCTGAGAAAGAAAACCAGTATAGAAGTACCAAACACAGAAGAACAGCTCTAGTGATTTCCAGTCCCTTGTTATAACCTTATTGTTAGAAAGTTCTAAACATTTAGCTTCAAGATTCCTTTCAGCAGAGCCAAACCTTGTCACACTGCAAAGCATATCACTTAGAAAAACACTCATGAATACCCATCTTCTTAATATATTTTCAGCCTTCCAGCTTCCACATTTTCTCTATTCAATGGTTCAGAGGCAGTTCTATAGCTGAACTAGATAGAACTGCAAGATTCCTACTTCTAACAATCTCTCTTCAACAGTTCTCCTCTAACTTTATAACCAAGTTCCCTTAATACCACTAATTGTTGTACTAAGCACAGGTGACTGTTGAATTCTCTCCAGCTCCTCTACACAGTGATATTCCTGCTTTCCTTTCTGCCTGTTCTAATGTAATTTCTGCATTTCTACTAAAACTTAACAACATAGGCAGCATCAACCAGAAGACTTAAGTCTTATTTTACCAGTAACACACCTACTTTATTGATCTTAGGCATTTGTTAAAAGTGTTCACATTCCCCAGCTGTATTTTCCTTTTACTTATCCCATCTTTCGTACAAAAGCTTTGACCCCAGTTGACTTCATCTGGCTGCTGTCTCTTTTTTCACCATAGGTTTCCTACAAAGGCACCTTACTTCTGCTCCCTAATTAGGCTTTCACAAAAACACATACGACCTGTTCCTCCTTATCAAAGGAAAACATCAGTCTATAGTACTTTAATCATAATTCTTTCCAGGACTCCTCAGCCTTCTGATATACTCATCCAAAACCAGGGAATACCATGTTCTGTAATACCAGTGGGAGCTCAGAGCCCTCTATGCCTCCCACATGGCAACAGCTCCCCCTTACAACCCAAGAGGAAATGAAGCCATCACTCACCTTGCGTTTGTTCATTTCCAGGGCCTGTGTTCGCAGACCCAGCTCCTTCTCTCCTGTTCCAATACTGCTCTGCAGTAAGTGTTCCTTCTCCTCCAGCTTACGAACAACCTGCAGCTGGGCATCCACCTTGGAAAGGGAGAAAGTACAGAAGGTATGAATGCATGCTCTGTGGGTCTTCAGAGCTGTCATTAAAGCTGCAGGCTAAAACCACCCCTGCCTCCCCGTCACCAAGGAGTACATCTTCAGCTTGCCTTTTTCTCCCTGAACAGCCATGCCTGTATCCAGACAGCTGTACCCAGATCTCTCCGGTCAACAGTTTGAAACTCAGCAGTCAAATATTTGCAACAAAGATGTCCTAATTTTTGGACAGTGGCTTAAAGAATTGCTGCAAGGCAGTAAACAATTCACCAGTGCTTCCAAAGATGACAGGATAGTGTCATAGAAATGGTCTGGACTGGAAGGGACCTTACAGATCATCTAGTCTCAAACTCCCTGGGATAACTTCCACTAGGCCAAAGTCCCATCCAAGCCTGGCCGTGAACACTCCCAGAGATGTGGCATCCACAACTCTGGGCAACCTCTAGGAGTGCCTCTGCATCCTCTGAGTAAAGAATTTCTTCCTAAATCTAATCTAAACCTGCCCTCTTTCAGCTTAAAACCACTGTCTCTTGTCCCATCACTATACGCTTGTATAAAAAGTTCCTCTTCCTCCTTTTTCTAAGCACTCTTCAGGTACTGGAAGGCTACAATGAGGTCTCCCCAGAGTCTTCTCTCCTCCATGCTGAACAACCCCAGCTCTCTCAACCTATTCTTGTAGCAGAAGTGCTTGTCTCTTCTCATCATCTTTATAGCCTCCTCTGGACTCTGTCCAACAGGTCCACATGTCTTTCCTGTGCTGAGGACCCCAGGGCTGGATGCAACACTGCAGGTGGGGTCCCATGAGGGCAGCCTAGAGGAGCAGAATCCCCTCCCTGAGCCTGCTGCCCACGGTGCTTTGGATGCAGCCCAGGATGCAGTTGGCTTTCTGGGCTCCCAGCATGCGCTGCTGGGTTGTGTCCAGCCTCTCATCCACCAGAATTCACAAGTTCTTCTCTGTTCAAATGTTCTCAATGATTTCTTCTCCCAGTCTGTACCCATGTCTGAGATAGTTCAAACTGAACCATGGTTTCCAACTCCTCCTGCTTGTTACCAATATATAGAGGTATAGGTAGAAGTACCATTACAACAGGAAAATGACTTCCCCCTTTCCCTCACCCATCTGCTCTCCATAGCAGTGAACCTGTAGGACATTTTAATGCTCATACAGCAGTCTCAGTTTCTTACTAAGACAGGCCCCTTTGAAACCTGATGCATTCCTAGGCTGGTGAGAGGAACATTCTCTCCTGAACTGATTTTGGTGAGGATAGTTAATTCTCTTCACAGCAGCTCACATGCTGCTATGTTTTGCATTTTGGAGAAAACAGTGTCAATAACACATCACTGTTTTGGCTGTTGTTGAGCAGTACTTACACAGCACCAAGACCTTCTGTGACTCATGCTGCTCCCCAGCATGCAGGCTGAGGGTGCCCAAGAAGCTGGGATGCCACACAACCAGGACAGCTGATCCAGCTGGCCCAAGGGGCATTCCATACCCTACAATGCTGTGCTCAGCAGTAACAGCTGGTGGAACAGAAGAAGCGGGAGGATATTCAAGACTGCATTTATTAAATAACAATAACGCATGATGAAGCCCTGCCTTGCTGGAGATGGCTGAACTTCTGCCTGCCACAGGAAGTAACAAATTAATTTATTTCTTGCTTCGCTTGCATGGACATCTTTACTTTAACTGTTTAGCTGCCTTTATTTCATCTCACCTGTTCTCACTTTGACCCTTCTGATTCTTTTCCCCTTCTCCTCAGGGGAGAAGTAAGCAAACAGCTGTGTGCAGCTGCCTGATACAGATAACCCACAACACCTCCACCCTCCCCAACAGTTCTCTTGTCCTCTCTCCTTTTTCCATATTACCTGTGTTTTCAGTGTCAAAACTTGGTCTGCCAGCTCCTCCTTTTCCTCTTTCAGCAGCTTGTGGATCTGGTTGGACTTGATACGTTCTGACATCAGCTTGAAGTTGGCATCATCCTTCTCCCGCAGCTGCTGCATCAGGCGGATGTTCTGCTCTTGCATGTCTTCAAAGGCTTGGCCTGTGACATCCATTTCGGACAGCAGGGCCTCTTCCTCCTGCAGAAGAATCACAGGCTCTGGCAAAACTGTCACCTGGTCCCCCTACAGTTACCCTGAACATTTTACTCAGAGACACCAAACCTAGTAATGGTGTCAGGAAACAGCATCATCCCAATAACCAGAAAAAGGTAGTCCCTAAAAGTCCGCACCACAGCGGAGATACTCTGAATTTGAAGGTGTAGAGAAAAGATGGTCACCTGTGGCTTGTCTGGCAGAATCAGCTTTGACAAAGGCATTGCCAGAGCTGGGCAGAAACCAGCTCCCAATTTCCAGCAGCTGAACAGCTGTCAGATACACCAGGCCAAAAATCCTACATGTGGACAGCTTGACAGTTTCCAGCTAACCGGCTGCCAAGCCCCTTAAACTCTCTTTGGCCACTTCAGCATTGACAACGTAGAGCAGCTCTGCTCTAAAGAATCTGAATTCTAAAAAAGTACACGTCAATTCATTGGCTTGCCTCTATCCTACTGAGGTGGTCCTGCTCTCTCATTGGATTAAGCCTTTTTTAGCAGAAGGTATGTACCAGTTCCATGCAAATATATTCACTACATGAACTGAGGAGATAATAACTTTTTAAAAGAAATTGTAACCTCTTCCTCTAATGGCTGATAAAGCCATTTCTCCTCTGTGTGCTTCATCAAGGCCACACGTTTAATTGCTTATTTAATGTTTAATTGGTATTAAACATTTCCCACCATCACCTGCCTGTGATACACCAGAGTTGAGGGTTGAGGGGGTTATTTTGTTGGTGGTTCTTTTGCCTGTACAGTTTTCTTTCCCTTGGGTAAACAAGAACCAAACTCACATCTCTGGCCCATACAGATATAAATTCCTTCTCTTCCCAGATGTAAACTGAAGGCAGCTCCTTCACAGGTCATCCAGCCAAAAAAGAACTCATCACAACCTTCTCACCTGCTTAGCCATGGCTAGTTTCTTCTGTAAATATTCAATTTGTTCCTCCACTGCTCGGATCTTGCGGAGAGCATCCTCATCAGCCATCTTTTTACTCTCCTTTTTTTCCTTGTCTTCCAATTCTTTCACCCTCTGCCTCAGTTCTTCAAGCTACAAGAACAAACCAGAAATGACATTAAACACAAGGAGGTACCCTGAGCGTGTTAAGAGCCTGTTTTCCCCATAGCTCTCTGAAACACTCAGGACTGCCTTCAAAGCATGGCAAAAAAAACCCCCATGTTATTTTGACAGAGTATTACTGGCAGATGTACCATTGAGATGGGCTTGAAGCCCCAGACCTTGACCTCAACACCTCTGAAAATTTCACAGTATCTTTCACCAGAGTAGGAACATCAGTCTCTTGCAATTGCACATGTATGGATATGTGGACTGAGTGCATCTCCTCCTTTAAGGGCATCTGGTCAAGGACCTTTTTCCATACAAAAAGGAGGTAACAGGAAAAGGAGGAAGTAAAATAAAACATATAGAGACACAAACTTGGCAGACAAATGATGAGGGAGGCAGTGATGAGAATGAAACCTGGTCAGTCACACTAACTGATGAGAGCACAAGAGAGTGTGAAAATGTTTGTTCCATTGAGGTTACCTGAGTGTGGGAGAAGGAGAAAACCAGAAACAAAATATACAGAGACACAACCCCAACAAAACAAACACAGAGACAAAGGGAGGATGCAAACCTCTCCAGTAACAACATTTGATAGGCTTCCACGAAACTACAGGGATCACTTCCAGGAAGAGCAACTTGGACTTTGTAACTGATGACACCGTAAACCAGGAATAGCTCCTGAACTGGGAGGGCTGTGGGAATCAAGAGCTGTTCAAATCCAGAAGAAACGTGCACGGAAATGGAGATCAAGAATGAACAAACTGGGGTTAGACAGAGAAGGGTATAAAAGGAGCCAGTCACTTGTAAAATATGGGGAGTCAGTACACATTTGTCTGGCTCAGCCTTGCACATGATCATCACAGCCTGTCCTGTCCTATCTTCTTGTATCTTTTTATGACACATTTTCTTAAGTATCACTGTGTAATCAAATGTATGTGTGCTGCACAGAGTAAGTGCTGCATACAAGTGAGACCTGCTTGTGAAGAAGAGGGGCTTGAAACCTCAGGGGTACCAAACAGAGGGACATGCTGTTAATTGAGGGATTTGCAAATGTGTCTGTGCTTATGAACCTAGAGATTGTTGTGTGCGCATGCCTACAGTAGCAACTAGTTGCTGTTTATCTCCAGACCATTCCAATTTCTAAGTGACAAAGCTGAGAAGACTAATTCAGTTTTGAAGAGAGAAACACCAGAGTTCCACTGGAGAGTATCTGAAAAGAAGTTTAAGTAACACATTAAAAAGAAAAAAGGAAGAGAAATTTGAAATACCTCAGCTTTTGCCTTCTTCTCAGCTGCCATCAGCTGTACTTTGTCTCTCTGCTCTTTGGGGGCAGAGCGGTACATATCTAGAAGGAGTTTCATCTCCTTCTGGCTCTCCTGGGCCTTCCTGGAGAAAGGGAGACAGACCACTGTGAGAACACAGCAGGAAAGCCACACTTGGGCAGCCAGCATGAGAATCTGACAGTATTCTCTCCATCTCCCACATGGATGTGGAGTCATCTTATCATGGTAACCTAAAACAGCAGATGAGAACAGGCTGGAAAGAAATCAGGCATATGGGTTAAAAAGCAATTAGCGGGGTGAAGATGAAACATGTATCCTAACAATAAGCTACAAACTATCCACCTTTGCTTTTGGAACCTTTCAGGAGAGGGAAGACTGCTGCGTCCTCTATTAAAAACCTGCTGCTGTGAAGTTTTATGCAATTGTTATGACAGCAACAAATAAACATTACTTGACCCACACCATGAAGTATCTGGTTTGGTAATTCATGCGTTAGGCTGTTGTAGGAAATACACTACTACATTCACCAAACCACAATCAGATACAGAGGGTGTCAAGAAACTCTGTTGGCTTCAAACTTCAGTGATGCTAATCCTGTAAAAGTAAGAACACACGAACACCCCAGGCCTGGACACTGCTCCCGCAGAAAAGGGAGAGACAACAACTCTTACTTGAGCTCAGCCTTCAGCTGCTTGATCACTTCAGCCTCCTTCTTTCTTCCATCTTCATGCTTCCCTTTCTCCTTCTCTTTGGACTCTCTCTCCTTCTCAGATTCCTTCTGCTTCTGCTTTTCCCGCTCTCGTTCCTTTTCCTTCTCTTTCTCTTTTTCTCGTTCTCTCTCTTTCTCCTTTTCCTTCTCTCGTTCCCTCTCCCGTTCCCGTCTCTCCCTCTCCCGTTCCTCTTCATCTCGCCTGGCCTTCACTTCATTAACATCTTCAGAAGCAGCCTTGGGAACAGACACTTGGGCAGAAGGATCATCAGGCTCCTGTTTGATCTCTGGAGGCTCCTCCTTTGTGTCTTCAGTGCTGGACTGGGACTGTAGGAGAGCACTGCCACTGCGAGAGCGGATCTGGGGTGGAACAGCAAGAGAGATGACAAAGAAAGAAAACCATTAAGTTCTTAGCCAGAAATCTTCCTTATCCCTTTCTCCCTTGTCTTCCCAGATCCATGCTTCCATGCCCCCTTTGTAACTGCTCCTGCTTTTCATTTCCTTTTCACAGCTACAAAGGAAGAGCATTCATTTGGTCAAAGGAAGCAGCAGAGTGCAGAGCTCCACAGAAAATTTCACTGCATCCTGCACACCTTATCAGAAAGGTTGATATTGCTGGTGAGAGTGACAGCATTCCCCCTTCCCCTAAGCACTTTCTCCTCTTTTCTAGCATTTCCTGTGATACCTTGCTCAGGTCAGACTGGGCCTCTCTCAGTTTGCGCTTGTATCTCAACACCTCTCCCTTCAGCTGGTGGTTGTGATTCTGGAGGCTGCTGATGAGGTGACGCATCTCCCGATTAATTGGGCCTGCAAAAACAGAAACACCGCTGCAACAAATCACACTTCTGCCAACCTTCTTGAGGTCTGTCATGGAGATGGAGAACAAGCTATGTGACAATGATAAAGAACAAAGTAACACTGTTACCATGCTGCCATACAACAGAGCAACACAAAACACTTGCAGAAAAAAGTCATGCCAGTTTTATATGCAAACATAAGTCCTTGCAAATTCACAGTCCTAATTTCCCACTAACTTTACTTTTCTGCCCATGATCCTAAGGGAAATGTGTCATGCTACAAAAGAAATCTGATTTAAACGCTACTTCAGAAGTAACTTATTTCCTCTGATGAAATTTAAGAATTACTGCTTTGCTATCCAGATTGTCCTTCAAGACTTGGAAATTAATCCTCCCCCCACAAGTAATTTTTAATAATGCAAAATACCCTGTCATAAACCAAATTATTAGCAAAATGTATCTATTCTGCAGCATCTACAAAGAAGTCAGATAACATGGAACTGGCCTCCCAATAAAACAAGTGATGAGGTTTGTTTTTTGATATTAAGACACCTACCAGAACAAGTATTTAACAGTAATGAAGAGTCAACCCAGCTGTTCTAGTGCACTGTAGCCCCTAATGGGCATTGGTGGGTAGGTGGCGTTTGTTTTTAGGCATGGCAGAACAACACCATACCTGCTTGCTCATTGGCAGCAAGTGTCTGTTCAAACTCTATCCTCAACATCTCATATTCTTTGCGGACTTGTGCCAGGGTGTCCTCCAGCTGAATCACCTCAGTGCGTAGCTTCTTGTGAAGGCTGACCTCATCCCTCTGAGGAACAAAAAGGGAACAGAACTTGGTGCTTTGAACCTGGAGTATCTCTCACCTCATCAATATTAGGTACCAGAACAGCCTGAATTATTGCCAGAAACGTAAATTTCCTGAGCATTCGCAGAGCCACACAGACCCAGCAGTGATGGTCGGTGACATGACAGATAGGGTGATAAGAGGTGTTACCTCGATCAGTTCCACCTGGCGCTGGTGTGTGGCACGGGTGCCGTGGAGCAGCGTGCGGGCCTCGTCAAGATGTGCCTTCAGCTGGAGACTCTCGTTATACAAAACAGAAAATTGGGACTGCATGCAGCGATATTCCGGGGTCTCCTTCACAGCCTCTTCCACTGCTCGTCGCAGCTCAACCTAGTTGGGACACAAGAAAATGTCACACAAAAAAAAATTATCCCCTTGTCTTTGGTTTCTGTCTCTCAAGACAGGAAAACAGTGAATCAAGCTGCCACAGGCAAAGACAAAAGTAGAACTTCAATAGCATTGCTGTGAAGTAGGTGCAAACGATATGCTTCAGTACCAATTTTTAAAAGTTTCTGTTTTCTCTGCATGCACTTGGCTGTTTCTCTTGCACAGCCACATGACAGAAGTTTTTGACTCTTGGGTCCTGAAATAGTTTCTCTCAAAGATATGAACTTGGAAAACATAATAAACCATAATCATCTAATCAATAAAGATGGACACATAGAAAAAGTATGAGAGAACAGAGAAAATGCATGTGCCAAGTAGGCATTATGCTGGCCTTCTACCAGTAAGACATAATGACTGACAGGAAGAGAAATGAAAAAAACCCAGAAGTATGGAACTGAATTCCTAGAAAAAAAAGTTAGCAAATGATTGTGACTAGCAGCAGTGAAACAGACATATATATACATGCATACAGCTGATCAATAATTAAAAGAAAAAAAATTGTAAGCTAAGGACCATTTCTCTCTGAACAAACTCATGTGGATAAACAGAATCCAGAGGTGCCTCAAGACAGTTCCTGGCATCAGATCTCTGTATTTAGGTTACTGAGTCAGACATTTCTTATAGCTGGCACTAACCACTAAGATGACATTTAAATTATTCTCTCCATCATATACTTATCTACCACAGAGTCACAGCTTCTTGTGTTACCACCTTTAAAACCTCACAAACTCATAGGCTGTTTCCTATCTATCCTCCCCCACACTGGGAAAGACACAAATTCATTGACTCTTTCAAGAACCTCTTTCCCCACACAAGTTCCCTGATTGTTTCTGTTCTCTGGTTCCACTTGCACAGGGCGTGGGGAAGGTGGAAGAGGGATCAATACTTGTAAAGAGGTGACACAGTTTTAACCAGACATGGTTAAAACGTACTGAAAGATCAGAATGGGACACGGGCAGGAAACCATTACAATTTCCAACGATGACCACACGGTGTCACCAAGGCACTGAACTGCAAGTGTAGCCACAGACTTGCTGATTTGTACCTGGAACTGAGTTTAACACAGCTGAAGAGCAGACTCAGGACAGACACTGCTAACGAGGTTTTCTGGAGACCCAGCACTGCAAAGCTGAGGGCAGCCCATCACACAGAACACCTTCATCCTCACAGGTACGGATGTCTCACCTTGAGCTTTTCATTTTGTGTTGTTACTTCCTCAAGATCCTGGCGCAGTTCCTCCAATTCATTGAGGCGATTCCCAGCAAGCTCTTTATTCTCTTCCAGCTCTGCATTCATCTCCTCAAACTGTTGGGATAAAGTACTTGTAAATCCTACTGTTAATGTGTCTCCTGAGAGTACTAATGAAGTATCTGTTTATGCAGTAACAGCAACTACAGACTGAACATCCAGGTAACGTGACCAAGTGAGACAGACTCTAATTCCACCAGATGTTCCATAAGTAGGGAACTGGTACACAGTCAGAACGGCTTACCCAGAGTCACCCAGATTTGTGGCACGGGATCTAAAAATCATCTAAAACAAATATCTAAATGCTGTCAAACTATGCACGAGTTCTCCTTGACTTTGTTCTTCCCCTTGCCCACAACCCAGCTCCTGCCCTTACCTTGCGGGCATTAATGGTGATTGTTCCTCCATAGAGGCTGCTCCCAGCCCCATACACCTTGTAGCCTTTGGAATTTACCTGCAAAAAATGCAAGAGATTTCCTCAAGACCCAATTAAATACTGACAAGACTGATGCAGCACACCCAAGACCAAAGAAGGTACCCTGCAGGTTCTCAGTTCTCCCAGCACAGTACCAGAGAGGCTGTCACACACCCATCCAACACCGCCCCCGTTCCCAGGCTTCCTGGCCAGGAGGGCAGCGCTTACTCGTTCCAGGACGTCGGCCAGGTGGCGGTTGAGCCTCTGCTCCCTCTTGCGGATCTTGTCGATGTCCCACTGAAGGTCATCAATCATGGTCTCCAGGACAGACACCCGGGACTCTGCTGTCTCCACCCTCTCTTGCAGCTTGGAGAACTGCAATCAAAGGAGTCTTTCAGCCAGCATATGGGATAGAATCAACTTTTCCTGAGGCTGCTCAGGAGTACTTTCTTTTTATTCATCATGTGCTTTTCATCTCTTGCTGTGGTGACAGACTATTTGATGAACTGTCCTGAATTTTACAGTGGCCAAATTCTAAGACAGTAACAAAAATAAGACAAAACTGAAAATGGAGAAAGAGCAGGAAGCTGGCAGAACACACAGGCAGCCACCTCAGCTTATTCAAAGGCTTGATTTTAATCTTTTCAATCCCTATGTCATCTACTCTACAGACCACTTAAGTGCTCAGAGGTCTAACCTGAGCAAGATCACCACTAACACAATTTTTAAATGAACTGAAATATCTGCAACAAATACTGCTAAGAATGTGAATCCCTTAATGACTGGGATCATCTTGTATCTGGTATCATTACGCTGTCAAATGACACAGAGAAACCAAGGAATTCAGAACGACAGGGATGTCACCTCGAGTGTTCCAGGCGTCTACACAGCCACCTCAGCATCACGTGCCTCTGCTCTCCCCTTTTCTTTTAAAGTTTAGTCCATTCAACTCACTGACTTGCTTATATCCTTTCCTTTAGTGATGTAACAAGCCAATCAATCCCACTTATACAGAAAATCTATGCACAGCTCTCCACAACAACATAATTTTCGTAACTTTCAAACCATGTTTTTTCTGTGCCTCTCCAAGGAAATAAACTGCTTTCCGAACTATGGTAACCATAAATTATGCTAAGCAGGACCCCAAAGCAGATTTCTTTCTCTCTCCTTTTTATACCTCCTGAGACATGATTCTGTGCTTCTCCTGAAGAACATCTGCCAGTTCCTGCAGCCGTCCATTCTCATGGGACAGGTAGGAATTAAGCTCCACTACTGCTTCTTCCATCAGTGAAATATCTGAAAGGTGCACAAAGAAAAGGAAATTAATGGAAATCAAGGAACACTGGTTTTAATTCCTAAACAGCAAAGAGAGAAAAGGAGATTTCTGGGTTTAACTTCAGTTTACTGCACCTCTCCCACAGGTGGTTCCCAAGGGCCTGATCTCCATCCACAGGGAGCTTTGACTTGCACTCCCTAAGCAAAAGGCTCTGCAGTTTAACAATGCTGCACATTTCTGACCCAGGTGCCACCCCCTCACACCAGAGATCACTTCAGCTGTGTCGGTACCAGCAACCCAGAGCACGCCCCTGGAACCCGGGACACCCGGATGCAGGCCAAATTCATGCATAAACCTGCTACAACAGGTGACAGCTTGGGATGACACACCAGGTGACAACTACAGCACCTGGGTGACAGGTGAAACTACAGCACCCAAGTACAAGCTCACATGGCACCAACGTCGCTACTACAGTTTATGATTGCCAGCCAAGGACAGCAGCACTTCCCTACACCAATGCCAGACTTGGTCAGAGCACACAGAAGGCACACCAAGGATGAGCTGATATTCCAGCCAAGTTTTTGTTCAAAAGATTAAAATTCTGACCCTAAGCAAATGAAGTTTTTTAAACAGTCATCTGAGTGTAAAGTGAATCTGCTGCATTAATTTTTAGAAGCTGGTCGTTTGGCTTTCTCTGCAGAACTTTGCTACGTTCAAAACCAACAGCTACACTGAGCACACCAAAGCATTGGATGGGCACCATTCTGCTCAGAACTCAGTGGAAACCGAGCAGTTGGTTATTCCTACACCTTCTACTAAACTGCAGAGGAGGAGTCCAACATCAGTTTCCAATGCTGTTTTCACTTCTTTACTTGTAAGCATGAAGCCTTTTACGTGGTGGCTGAAGACAGCTGGATGATAAGGTTCAGCTGTGTTCTCTGACTTCTCAGGTACATGAACACACTACAGCAGAAACAAGCTGCTGCTTCTTAGCCCAGCACACTGGGCAGAGCTCTCAGCATTCAAACACAGAGGTAGCTACAATACACTTCTGGCACATGGTCCTTTATCAGAGGTTTTGATAACGAGAGTTTGGAAAGCCAGACCAATTAATTTTGGAAAATAAATGCACATGAGAAGGAACAGACCTTCATGTTTACAGGATCAGGCCTAAGGTGGGGGCAGATGAACACTCTTGAATACCTGCCACCGGGGTCATACCTCCACTATTCAGCTTGTGAGACAGCACATCCACCTTCTCCTGCAGCTTGTCATACATTGTCACAATCTGGGCAACAGCACGGCGGGAGGACTCCACACGCTCCTGCAGCTGAGATTCTATCTCCTCACTGGTACTGCTGGCTAGAGTGGCCAGGAAGGAGAATGCTGGCTCCAGTCCTTCCCCTGGGAACATAAAGAGGTGAAAAAAAGTAAATGTGCTCTAGAAGGTAGCATATCACTGATCTGTACAATCACAAAAAAACTCTCTGTCAGCCTTTAGAAAGGGACATCAGCATTGTCCACAGCCGAAATTCATCTTTCCCACTGTCCCCAGGCAGGTGCCTCACCTCGTTCCCTCTCATCTTTGCGCTCCTGATTACTGTCAGAGTCTGGTTCAGGTTCTGGCACCACCAGTGCTTTCCTTTCAGACAAAAGGTCTCCAAGACCTTGGTCCAGGTCGAAGCGTTTAAGAATGATGCGGATATTTTCATCAAACTGAATGATGGGACAGGCAAGGCAAGACAAGATAAAGAATGCATGTGAACAAAAGGAGTGCAGTGGTACAGGAGAGACAGGAAAACAGCATGTATGAAGTAACAAAAGCTGTTACCAACCTGATTCCAGTATCGGTTGATGATCAGCAGAGAGGCATCATCGGTGGCCTGCCGACGCTCCAGCTTCTCGATGTGCTCCCGCAGCTCATCTTCGATGGCCTGGCGCTGGTCAAGCATCTCCGCGAGCTTCCGGTTCTTGCTCTGCAGGGTCCGGATGTCCAGCTCCTCCTGGGCACAGGCACACGGGACACAGGCCAGGTCACAGAAGGGCTCATACTGACCCCCGAGACATTTCTGCCTCCAGATGAAAAAAACCTGAAGGTGGAGTGGGGGTATGCAAGGAAGACATACGGTTGAAGAAACACCACCAAGTTTAATGGTCTCCACAGTGGTGCCCGAATCTTCAACCCCTGCCTTCTTCTCCGGAGGTGCAGAAGGGCCAGGCTCTCCAGCTGTCCGTTTATTGCCAATTCCAGACATGGTTGCCAAAGCGTACAGATTCCCACCTTCTCCAAGATCTTCCTGAACATTAAAAAACACTGTTAACGAAATGCCAAACACACATCCATGTGATCAACTTGATTTGGGGTTTTTAACATGCTGACCCATCACGCTAACGAGACGACCATCATGGAACTCTGAAGACTTTGAAAAGTACTTTTTGGGAGGAATGGGTTAGAAGTGGAAGACTGATAAGGAAGACTGTAAATCACTCAAGTGACCTTGCAGCTGGGAACAGCCCTAGATGAGCCACTGATCCTCTGGCAAGGGCTGAGTTTAAGGGTGCCCACATCTCTAATACTGTAGCTCTGCCCTGGTGGTGCTTCAGGGATCTCACAGGTAACAAAGTAATGGAAACAAATCTACTCCTCCTGTTCTGACTGTGAGTTTGTGCCAGCCTGTGCTGACTCACATTCTGGTCCACCATTAAGCTGTAAAAGACATCAGCGGGATCAGCGCTGCAAACAGAAAGCTGATGGGGAAAAGATCCAGTGCTCTGTAATGTTAAAATGGAAGCGCCGTACCTTATCACGCTCTTTGCAAAAAAATCTTCATCCGGGTTCAGTCTCTGCTTTTCTGCATTAACAAAAATCAACCAGGTTAGACTTTAACAAACAGCTGAGATGGTGTGTATGTGGCCCCAGTTCACTTCACAACAACCGACTGAATCTACACACAAAGCCAGTCAGAGCTGAGGGAGCACCACCCTGGAAATGAGCCCTGTATCCAGAGGTCTCACAAATCCCATGGAACTGAAAAGCAACTTGGAGCCAAGCCTTGTAAGACCCATTTCAAGAGTTTTCCTATGTACCAGGAGACATGGGAGACATGTTTGAAGAGAAACCATTCCTAACAATGCAGTCTGAAAAGCTCTGGACTAACAGAGAATCACAGAACAGCTGAGGCTGGAAGGGAGGACTGGAGGTCACCTGTCCCATTGCTCCTGGATGAAGCAGGGTCAGCCAAAGCAGGTTGCCACGGGCCCTGTCCAGGCAGCCTGAGCATCTCCAGGCACAGAAACTCAGCCACATCTCTGGGCAGCCTCTCCAGCACTTGATCACCCTCAACATTAAAACAGGTTTTTCTCATGTCTGAACAGTATTTCCTGTAGTTCCCTAACATATTATTGAGCAAAATTACAAGTGTCTCCAAAAGAAATGCAGTTGCTGGAGATGGAAAATGGAACCAATTAGATCTTCACTAGACATGAGCTGCATTCTTCTCCCACAGTCACTGATGCTGTGCCAGCCTCCAGACTGCATGAAAACAGAAGTGAACGAAATGCAGACCACACCAGTAAAACCTGAGTTGTTCCATTTAAGCCTAAAATGGCATTTACAGTCAAACTAGGGGTTACAAAATGAACCTTCCATTTTTAGCTGTTTGCTTTAATTAAGCAGTTCTACTGAAAGCAACAAGGCCATTGTATTTTTAAGATGAAGCTGGTACACTGCTTTGCCAAACCTCAGCATTTAACAAGCATCTCAGCTTGGCATTGCCCTTCATCATATGCAAAATAATATAAAGATTATTTCTAAGTGAGCTACTGAAACAGCACATATGGTGTTCCTGTGAGGTATCTTCTAACATAAGCATTACATTGCATCTCAAATTAAAAGACAAAGGCAACCGCCACAGAACCATTTTCCTTCCAGCACTGACTTCAGCTGGAATTCCAAGAGCTCTGGAAGGGGTGGGGATACAGCTGTCACTGAAAACATCTCATCTGTCCCCTGTCAGTCCAGCAAGCCACCAGTGACCACTGCCTTTCACACTTTTTGTCCATGGACAAAACACCCCTTCCATCGCCTCCTGGCACCACCCCCCTCAGCTCCAGCTCCCCTCTCCCCACCTCCTCACATACTGTACACCAGAACCCAATCCATTCATTTCTCATGGCCACAGACCCTCTCTTTCACAGAATCATTTAGAATGGGGAAAACCTCTGAGATCGAGTCCAACCTCTGAACCAACACCACCTTGTCAGCCACACCATGGCCCTGAGTGCCACGTCCAGCCAGGGACAGGGACTCCTCACCTGCCTGGGCAGCCCTTCCCAGTGCCTGACAACCCCTTCTGCTGCTCACACACAGAAGAGGTAAAGAACTCTAAGCAAGACTGTACACTTCTTTGAGTGTCAGATTTATTTCCTTTTTGACATAAAAGAGCTGATCTACTCTGCTAGCTAACACAGTAAATTTTACTTACCCTGTATTTGCTTAAAAAAAAATGGATGTCTGATGACAAGCCCTACAGATTGAAATTCAAATTAGATCTTCTCATATACTACCATTTTACAACTAAATCTAAAAGCCTCAAGGTTTTATTACACTTGCCACCATCAGCTGTTCCTGCCACAGTACAGAAACTACACCGCACACATACAAACCTGTATTTATGCACAGACACAGACTCACAGAAATAAAAGCACCGTGGAGTTTTAAAAGCTGCTGTTTGAGCTTATACTCCCCAGCAGGAACACAAGTCAAACAGTGTTCCATCCACAAGCCTAATAGGGATTTTTTCACGGCTTCAGGTCAGGCTCATCAGGAATATCTTAAGCATGGAAGGAGAAAGGGGAAAACTGCCAACCCCCTGCTCTGCCTGGCCCTGGTGAGGCATGGCTCGGGGGGTGCTGTGTGGAGTTCTGGACTCCTCAGTACAAAGACAAGGAGCTGCTGGAGAGGGTACAGCGGCAGACACAAATATGATGAGGGCTCTGGAGCATCTCTTTTATAAGGAGAGACTGTGAGATCTGGGCCTGGTTAGTCTGGAGAAGAGAAGACTGAAAGAGGATCTCATTAATACATACCTCCAAGGTGAGTGCCAAGAGAGTGGTCCGGACTCTTTCCAGTGCTACCCAGCAACAGGATAAGGAGCAGTGGCCATAAACTAAAACGCAAAAAGTCCTACTTCAACATGAGGAAGAACCTCTCTCCACTGAGGGTGGCAGAGCACTGGAACAGCTGCCCAGGGACGTCATGGACTCTCCCCCCTCTGGAGACATCCCAAACCCACCCGGATGCGCTCCTGTGCCACCTGCTCCAGGTGACTCTGCCTTGCCAGGGGGGTTGGACTGGGTGATCTCAACCCGAACGATTCTGTGATTCAGCTTCCCACACACACCAGCCGCTCCCACACCTCCTCCGCTCTCCCACATCCCGCGGGGGTCCCGCCCCTGCCCCCGGGATCTTCCCACAGCGCCAGCCGGACACGCCTCGAGCCGTCCCTCCCTCCGCGGGTGTGCGGTGCGTCCAGCGCCCAGAGAACCCCCCTTCCTCCGCACGACCACCTCCCGGCTCTACCCGGCCCCGTCCCGCCCCACAGACCCGCCGCCGCCGCCGCCGCGCCCTGCACCGCCGGCAATGGCCGCCGCCGGCCGCCCCTTCCGGCCGCCATTTCGCCCTCACCCGTCATGGAGGCGCCGCTTTGCCCTGGCCCGACATGGCGGCGCCGCCGCGGCGCCCGCACCCGCACCAAAGATGGCGGCGCGGGCGGAGCCGCCCCGCCCACACGCGGCCCCGGCGGAGCGGCCGCCTCCGTGCCCGCCCCTGGAGCGGCGGCAGCTGCTGAGGGAGCGCGGCCGAGCTGCTCGGTACCAGCCATGGCGTGGCTGCAGGGCCAGGGCAGTGATGGTCCCCCTGCATTCGGCACGGGAGAGGCCACACCCTTGTTCCCCTCCAGTAGAAGGAAGTAGTGTTCTGCTTTCCTCAGTGTTGTTTGTAGATGAACTGTCACCTCCTTGTGAATTGTTGTACAGAGGCAACACAGCAGATAAGGGAAAAAATACAAGCAAAAATCTGAGTGGTATGGAGAGAAAGAGAGGGATTAATAATACTTGTATTAATACTTGAGATACTTCTGTGAAGAAAGTGGGAGAGCCGAGCAATCCAATGCCAGTGCAGAGGAACTGCAGAGAAAGTCTTGCAGCAATTTGCAATTGCTTACAGTCTACCAGGCGTGTGACAAGTAAGGCTGCTTTTTCCTGAACCTCGCAGGTTCGACCAGTCCTTCGCTTGCAATTGCTGCAAGAGAGAGTTGAGCACGTTACAACATTATAGTTGGTTAAGAATTTGAGTGACTGAAGCAAAGTATTTCTTGGAAAGGATGTGCAGTTGTTCTTAGCATAAGGAGAGGGGTGCCTGATATAAAGAAAATCACCAAAGACCTAGCGATGAACTGAGTAAATAAAGCTGTGTACCAAACAGCTTAGAGAGGAGACAATTTTGAGCTTGCAGTGTTGGTGTGCTTGAGCTGTGGCCACAAAATGACACTCAGACTGATTCTCCTTCTGTAAACAAGAAACGCACAGCCTTGTGACCAGGGCTGTGCTAAGCATCACCCGCTACCTACTCCAAACCTCTATTCCAAATCAAAAGGATCTACAAAACTTCAACTATTGTCTCTCCCTCAAGTTGTAAGAGTAGTAGCATCCACTGAAGTTTGCTATGAAAGCCCAACACGTTGGTGTGAAATGCATCCTCTTTGGTAAGCTGGGAGGCAGAGACACGGCGCTGTGACCTGTTCACATATTACCCAGATGTGTCTGCAGATATGCAGTTAAATTTGAAGCTTTGGCACACCCAGGACAGTACCTAAAGTGATCTTTGACCCAGCAGAACTGTGCTGCTTCCAAGAGGAAAGGCCATATGGGAGAGCTGATACTGCTCCCAATTGTTGGTGAACCTGAGATTGTGGTGAGCAGAAGGCTCTGCCCTGGAGGGCAGAGCGAAATCCTCTCTTTTGCGAGAAGATTTGTGTGCCTGGAGTCTGCTGAGGAAATACCAGAGCACAGATTCATCCCAAAGGTGGGAACAGAAGAGCTTTGGCCAATCAGCTCCAGGTGCTGTCAGTGGCAGATGGAGAAAGGGATTGCAAGTTGCACACACAAGGAAAGAGGCTGGACAAATGGACCCAAGGACACAAGAAGCAGCCAGCCTAACATAATAAGGTGGAAAAATTATATCTTCAGACAACCAGTGAATGGGCAAAGCAAAATAGTACCCACAGCACTCACAGCAGACTGACTGCCCTAAAAGAGATAACCACATTCCAAATTCAATGGAGCAAAGCTCTTTCCATTAATATTTCTGTGGTAAAGGTGTATTTTTGTGTCAGCACACAAATCAGCCTTTCATGTCCTAGGTTGTTAACTGGAACCACAGCAGCTACTTCGTGATACGTCAGTGCCAGGCACCATAGAAGAGCAGGTATGAAACACAGCCCTCAGTGTGTCCTGTGGCAGCTGGCACATCTGTTCAGTGCCTACTGGATCAGATCACAGAGGTAAAGTAAAGGAAGGAAAAGTCACAGAAATAAAAAAAAAAAAAAAAAAAAAAAGAAAGAATAAGAAATGCATGTTAGTATGTTTGGAACATACTTCCAAATAAAAGTACCAGATCTGTCATATGTGTGTACAGGTCTTTGACTTCAAAGCAAATGAGGCTCTCTTCTTAAAAACAATTACAGTTGATAAATAAATAGGATGAAGGGCTTGTACTGAGCTTCCTAACCTCTTAATTTCCTCATATACTGGCTACAGACAAGGTGATTTTATCTTGCTCTGCTATTTTGATTGTTGGTGCTTTGAAGCAAAAATAGAAACAGCAGTGTCTTAAAAGAGATCCCTTTCTTAATGGCTGATTTGTGCAAGAGGCACTTTCATGTTACCAAAGTGTGATAAGCAGTAAGAAGATTAATTTTAAAAGCTGACCTTTGAAGCACAAAGCTTCAGTCCTTGCTCAAACTTTTGTCCTTTAGGTTTGTTTTGGTGTCCCCTCCTCTTGGCATGACTTCACCTCATTGTGGCTAAGGATGTGCTGTAAAAACAGAATAATTTTTGGTTTTCCTCTCAAATATCATGAAGTAGCCTATGTTGTTGCTGTGGGCATGAAATGCAATGAAAGGTGATGCTGCAGGGTGCTGTGCTAGGTACACATTAATTAGGGACAACAGTGGAATTTACTTGATAAGATCAGGTACTTTACCTAATGATATCCACCCAGTGCAGTGTGTACATCAGATCACACTGAAATGCATCACTCCACAGCATCCTTGATCTAGCCAACAATTGCTGTTTATGTTATCTAGGATGTTACAATTCTCTTGAGAGACAAGCTGACTAAAAAAAATGAACACACATAAAGCTGTAGCCAATGCACTTGACCTGAGTTCTTGCTTTACCATAGAAAGAAATTGCACTACTTTTTTCTAGTATTATTATTATTAAAATTGGACAGTTATTCTTACCTAAGTAGCATACTAGAATACTTACAACACACATCTGGGAAGAGAGACACTGATCCTATTTTGCCCAGGTGTAGGAAAGAAATTCAGTTGTCACCTGACCAGAACTGACATGGACAGAAATGTTTCAGTTGCTTATATATTCTGCACAAAAATTCTCACTTACTTTTGTTTTGTCATATTCCTTCCCTAGTTGTCTTCCTCCTGTAGAGAAACACTTGATGCTCTAAGTTAAATGGAGAATATAGGTGTGATTTGAAGGGGCTCTCTCACTCCACTGACACCCAGAACATCCTGGCAGGCAATCTAAAAAAGAAGCAATGAAAGATTGCAGTCAGTCAGAAATCCAGGCTGGGAAGTCTCAGCAGGGATTATTAGCAATTGCCTTGCTGCCTCACTACCCAGCTGCCATAAAGATCAGGAGAAATAAAAAGCCCAGGAAATGGAGCACAGGCTCTACCGTTGGTTTTTTTCCCTTTCTCTCTCTCTCTTTTTTTTTTTTTTGCTTTGTTGGTTTTTTTTTTGTTGGCACCCCACCACCTTAATTTGCAGTCTGTGCACAGAGGATTCCTGTGTGCAAATGGTCCTGGAAACAGCGCTGTGAAGAGTTTCCTGAAAGGGAGCTTATGACCACTATCCATACTTATTTGATTGCAGTAGATGCATTTGAATTTTAAGGACAGGCTCTTCAGAATCCTGGTAAGCTCTTTACTGGTGCATTTAGAGACCAGAGAAAGAAAACAAGCTGTGTTTGAAAATATTAATTATTCAGTAGTGAAAAGTACAGACTTTGCTAAATCAATTCTAGAGAAATCTCTTGCATCTTCATGCTAGCCAATGTAGCTCTTGTCATTATATCAGGTTTTCCTTGTAGATCATGGACTAGTCACAAGTCTTGCTTAAGTCTAAACTTAAGACTTTCAAACAAAAAAATTACCTGAATGAATTAAAAATACGAACTAAGAGTGAAGTACTTGAATCTCCATGTTACATCTACTATTAGATGGAATGAAAAAAGGTTAACAAAACACCATGCAGCTACATGGAATTAAAACCTCTTCAATTCCAAATAGTGCTGCCCCTTAGAGATTTGAAGCAGTTTTAAAATAATAATTTTAAATAATAAATTTGATGCAATTTTCCTGAGAGTCTTTGTGTAGTTAAAACCTTGTAAGAGTGGTACTCAGACTTGCCAGCTAGACAGGCCATTTCTCTCATGCCAGCATCTGACCTTTAGCTCCAGAAGTG
The DNA here is from genome assembly GCF_020740725.1 of Corvus hawaiiensis. NCBI lineage: Eukaryota > Metazoa > Chordata > Aves > Passeriformes > Corvidae > Corvus > Corvus hawaiiensis. The sequence goes on from NC_063255.1 coordinate 26,213,339, forward strand.
CTCACCTAAAATTTGCAGTGAGAGAGAGCAGAACAATTACTGACACTGTGCTTCTCACACAGATACAGAATTTGTTAGTGAAAAGTGCCCAGTGACCATACAAAAAAACCTTACTCCATTTTGCAAGAGAAAGTAAAAGTTTTCCAGCAGCCCCTGGGGAGAAATTCCTCCTCACTCAAATTTGGAAATCTGCTGGTTTGCCTCTTCACCTCATTCTCTTTTTTTAGCATCAGCATCTTTTTTTTAGCAAAAAGTACAGTGTTCCAGGCCATTCTTCTATGCTGCAAGACAGAGCAAGTAACTGAGAGCCAATGTATTTTAAGAGACATTTTGAAGAGCCACTAGACTTTATGTCTAAATTAAAATGTTTGTTCGTTTCTTAGAAATATTCTGTGGTCTGCAAGAGTCAGAACGTTGGAACAAGACAGGAAGGAAGTTGGATCACCAGAGCATATGCCACTAAACTGACCAAGGTACATCCATTTCTGTGAGTGTCACCAGGCTTGCAGTGTTTCTGCAGTTCCATCATCATTTAACACACTTCTGTGTTGGCTCACTCTGGTGTTCTTTTAGCTACAAACAGCCTTTTCTCATGGTTTGATCAGAGAAGTTAAAGAAGCATAGAAAAAGGGGGTGGGGGGGAGTGCCCAATACTCTCTAAAATGAACTGGACTACAGTGAGTGTGTTTCTGTCATCTTCAGATGTGTACAGCTTGGGTAAAAGAGATTACAGGAATACTATTTAATAATTCATCTGCAAGATGAATTAGCTATTGGTATGAGCCTGAAAAGTCTGGCTGTGGTTGTATGTAGGACACTCTACAGAGGGAGGCCTTGGGAAATATATGAAGGGTGGTAAGTCCTAAAGAGAACCAAAATCAAATGCACAGACCAGGATGAAAATGAGATTAAAATATTTCAGCCTTTTCAGAGAATACTAATGTACCCTAGACAGCCAAGCCAACATGAATCCATCCCCGCTGGAGCTGTGTTTTCTCTGACTATTGCTGTCTAAAGTTAAACACAATAGGCCACATATAAGCTCATTATGTCTCCAGTAAACAGCAAAGGACTTTGAACACTTTTTGTCCCCAGTGATCAAGATAGAGTCTAAAAGAAAAAAAGAGAAAGCCACTGCCACAGTATGTAATTTGGTTATCATCTATATTCAAATATTCTATTCAGAATAGCCATCAGAAATGTCTGCTGCTTCTTACAAAAGCAGAATGTAAGCAGGAAATACTTATTGATTTACTGTGTGGGGTTTTGTTCCCCTATAAATACTTAACAAGGGAAGAAAATTATTTTAGCAGTTAGTCTGTGAAGTGAACAGCAGATACCTACAAGGAGAATGTATGCATTGTGCAGCTGTCAGTACAGGAATAAGCAGGCAATTGTTATCACCTAGTATCTGTATGTAAAGGAATAGTGCTGTCACTACAGAACTCAGATTGTTTGTGGAAGAGGCACAGCCTTTACAGGTTATGTACATAGTGGCATAACATGTTATGCTAAACACATTATTCATTCCTCCTGCTGGAATGCAATCGCTTTGGATTTTTTCCTAAGGAGACCAGCCTTACAAAACTTTTTCCTATGTCTCCTTTTTATTTCTTTTCTGTCTTTTCACAGCTTCCTCCTTGTCCCTAATAAGTGTTGAACACACTTCTCAAATTTCATTGCAACTGGCTGAAGGAGGTAAGCCCCAAACATGTCTGTGCCTTGCAGAGAGGAGAGCTGAGCATGTCCACCCTGCTGAGCAGAACCTCCAGCACACCCCGAACAGAAAGCTGTTTGATTGTTGGCTGCATAATCAGCACAAGCAGCTCGAAGTCAGCTGGGTGTGCATACCCTCGTGCCCTTGCCTTCTGGTAAAAAACATGAGGCAGTGGGAGGAAAGCCAAGGAATCGGGAGGGGACATGGAACACGAGACAGGGGTAAGGCTATTTTGACAGTGATGCATAGGGCACAAATAACACAGCTCCAAAGACACCAGGCTTCTCAGTTCAGGTCTCCCAAGAGCATGAATTTCTGCCCTGCCTGCACATTGTGCAAGTATCTAAACACACCTGCCTGGCTTGTCCTGCCTCTAACACTCATGCTTATGAAAAGCAGGAGCTGTACCCAGTCTCAGGCAAAGCAAAAGGAAATATTATTCCCATTTCCCTGCACAAATGCTCAGTGCCATCAGAGCTGTTACAGTGGATGGCAGAGGGGAAAGGTGCTTTGGCAATGGAGAATACTGGGATTTGAATGGTTGGGCTGAACCTTCGCTACTTGGATAAATTCTCATCCCAAGATTTTTTTCTGATTGTAGTTTTTAAGTCCTGTCCTGTTATTGTACAAGCTGAATCATTTCATAAGTAACTATTTCTTCTGAGTTTTTCAGGTTGCAGTTATGTTACTGCACAAGCAGTGGTGTCCCCAAGTGTTCATCTCTGCTTTCCAGACCCCTCCTAGCTGTGCTGACAATGTCATTTGGTGTGGGGAACTGAAGGGATAAAGTGACCCAGCTAAGACAAAACCCACGAAAAGAAAAAGTTTATTTTTCAGCTACATCAGTGTCCCTTATGCTCATGCACAGCAGGAGACAGCACCATGGTAAGAAGGAATGAGTAGTCAGGAATGACAGGCTTCCACTGTCATTCTGTGCCACTGCCCCAAAATCACTTGAGACTCTTCCCCCTCAGTCTTCTGGGCCTAACAGAAGTTGTTTTAAAGAGATAATTGTTTAAGGATGAAAGTCAAGTGTTCCTTGAAAAGCGTGCAAGTGAGCAAAGAGGGAGCTGGGAAGACTGCACAAAAATCACACAAAATTACAATGACCTAAATATTCCCAATATTCCCAAAGAAAAGGCCTTCTGGACTTCTTTTTTTTTTTTTCTTCTTCTTTTTTTTTTTTTTTTTTTTTTTTTAATTTATTACCCCAGATTGTTCTGCTGGCTGAAACATCACCCAAAATGTAATCCTGGGCGCAGTGTGACGAGCCTTTCTGCTGATGTTGCCCAGTAGTCACTGTCCCACATGCACACTGACACAGAAGTGGAAAAAACCATTTTTTGTTTCTCACAAATTCTGTAACTCTTAACCTGGGAAGAACATAATAATGGACCTCCTAGGAATGCATAATCTTTTTCCCACCTCCAGTACTCTCACATACCCTTTTTTCTCTGCTCTGTTCCAGGATCTGCTATGTTTCCAATGCATCAACTTTTGAAGGCACGAGAGCATTTAAGCGGAAGGTACAGTATAAACCACTGTCATTAAAAGCCAAAAAAGAAGCAGAGGTCAGCAAAGAAGGATTTGGGAAAGCAAATCATCTGAAATGATGATTTCTTCTACTGTCTTTCCTCATTATCTTCAGAGTAACATGGCTGAGTAAACTGGTGGACCTTCCAGCATGCCTAACCTTTTCTGAGGAAGTCACTGCAGGAACCCAACTGCAGTGCTTGATTGTGTTGTTTATTTTCAGCATTACTGCTTCTCTGGCTTTCCCCCTTTTCGTCCTTGTTGTCTCTGCAATAAGAAGCCCTTGGTGTGGGACAGCTTTTGCCAGGAGGAAGAATAAGGATCACAGGCATGCAAAGCTGATTGCCTTTGTTCATCATGTTTATTAGAGGGAATAATAGAAATTGTGATCTTAAAATTAAAAGCATACATTGTTGCAGTGGGGATACTGCAACACGCATATATCAAACCAGGAGTCCCGTGGAAAGGAAATATATATGGACAGACAGATTCTTGATAGCTGTTTCAGAGATGTTTATTTCTCCAGCCGCATGGCCGGAGCTCTGCCCAGGAACTGTTCCAGTCACGGGACCAAGGGTCCTTCTGCCCGCGCAGGGAACACAAACCAACCAATGGGAACGAGGCTGAGCAGGGACAGGGAAGCCCGTGTCTGTGCCCTCAGGGCCCCTCTCCCAGGGCTCCATGGCAGGGGAGGGACCCCAACACCTCACCCGTTTTATTTTAATAAAAGGAGAATGAAAACAACTGGATAAACATAACAAGAACAGTTTCAAAACAAAACAAGCCACCCTCCTGAGTCTTTAAATGTCCAAACAGATTCTCTGGAACATCTTAGGGCTGACAGAAGGGAGACAGAATTCTCTGAGCATGCTTTGTGGGGAAACTGAGGCAGGAGAGGGTTTAACTTCTTCCCTCCCCCTTTTCATCCCCCACTCGGCATTGGAAAGGGATTTTTGGGGAAACAATTGGCAAAAGCATGGTTTTGTGAGGGAAACCATGGGTGAAAAAACGGATTGGGAATACACTGGGGGTAATAGGACATAGGGTAAAAGGGAAAGGTGGGATTAGGAAAGGGAAACTGTAGGGGGGGCTTACAATGGAGATACTGTCTAACATGACTACGATTTTTTGCATATATACTGCCTTTTACAGGAACACCATCAGGCCCAGTGACCTGCGATGCTTGTAACCCTTTTCTCCCTAGTACAATATTAAATTCCACCACCTCTCCATCTCCCAAGCTTGGGATCCATTTTTCAGGGTTATTCTTTTTAATAGCAGTTCTATGCACAAATATGTCTTGCTGGTTGTCATACCTTGTTATAAAACCATAATTTTGCTTAACATTATACCATTTTACTATCCCTAAGATCTTAGTTACTATGATTTTTTCCTTTTTCCGAGTGGCTGCTGTTTTCTGTCTCGCTGCGTCTTTGTTCTCTCTTTCGGTCGCTCCCGTGTTGGAATTCTCGGGGCTGCTCGTGCCTGCGCGCTCTTCCCGGGGTCGCGTTCGGGGCTGTGCGGGCCGGGCCGGGCCGTGCCGCTCAGTTCTCCGTGCGTCGCCTCCTCTGGTCGCAGCTTCGCTGCCGCTGCCGGGCGCTGCACCCACGTCTCGGCCGGGCCCCCGAGCGAGGACTCCCCCGCGCCCTGCTCCAGCGCGCGTCTCGGCTGGGCGCGGCTCCGTTCTACCGCCATCGCCGCCAGCCGCTGCCCGCGTGCCGCCTCTCTCGGTCGGGCGTTCACGGGGCTCGCTCCACCACGCGCTGCACAGGACCGGGCGGGCACCGCCGGGTCCCGCCGCTCCCCGCTCCGCCACCGACACTGCGGCTCGCGTGGCTCCGCCCGCGCGCGGGAACTGCCTCGCTGCTGCTCGCAGAGCGCTCGGTGCACGTGGCCTGGGCCGCACGGTCCCTGCGCCAGGCTTCCCTTCGCCAGGACACAGCCGACATTGCTCAACAGTCTCAGTAACTAAATAATATTCACGAAAATATTCTTCCATCGGCATATATTTTGACTCCAATATTAACTGTGTCCAAACGGTTTTCCAAAAGCCCTTGGTAAGAATTAAATCCCAAGAAACATAGAAAAAGTTCTTAAACAACCATGCCAGGAAGTGTTTCAGTTCTTTTTGAGCTTGAATCAAGCTAAAATTTACAAATCGTTGTTCAAGAATCATTTTAAGTTTAAGATAAATGTCCATATGCGGCTCTGAGAGCCAAGAGTCTTCCCACGGTTCCTCCATAGTTTAGATATGGAATAGCAAAGCAAAACCAAGAAGAGGAATCCAAAGTTTCCAGGGTTTACTCACACAAATCAGTCGCTTAGGGATCGGGGATCGTTCTGCTCACAAATCTCCACCATTTGTTGCAGTGGGGATACTGCAACACGCATATATCAAACCAGGAGTCCCGTGGAAAGGAAATATATATGGACAGACAGATTCTTGATAGCTGTTTCAGAGATGTTTATTTCTCCAGCCTCATGGCCGGAGCTCTGCCGAGGAACTGTTCCAGTCACGGGACCAAGGGTCCTTCTGCCCGCGCAGGGAACACAAACCAACCAATGGGAACGAGGCTGAGCAGGGGCAGGGAAGCCCCGTGTCTGTGCCCTCAGGGCCCCTCTCCCAGGGCTCCATGGCAGGGGAGGGACCCCAACAATACATCATGCTAGAAGCTTCTGATTACAGGACTGGGCACTAGCAAAATTGTAGTTGTGCTCAACAGAACATGGTGTTTTACTAAAACAACCTAAGGTGGTTTCTTGGTGGTTTCTTTTCCTTTCCCCACTGATTTTTCTCAGATGTAAGAGAGGTCAGAGCCTGAAATAGTTGAGCCCAAATACATGCACTTGCAATTTCTGGAGCTGCAGGCACAAAACCAAGGAGTTCCTACAATGACAGACAATAAACTTTCCCTGGAGCATCTTCCAGGTAACCAGTTAATTAGGTATTATGGTCACAGGGCTGAAGGGTATGTGTGTACAAGAACAGGGAAGTGGAACACAGAGAAAAGTGGTGAGGGGGCAGGAGGGAGGGGGAATGAACCGGTCAGAGGCAGTCTTGGGGCAATTTGATAAAAACTGTAAATACTGAACAGCCTGATAAAATTTTTTGTGTAGCTAATGAGCCTCCCCACTTCGGCCAATACATCTGTGAAGGTTTCGCTGCAGGCTGAGACAGTGAAAGCTTTTTGTTTCCACCTGTCACGGGTGAGACGCACATAAAGAACCTGCTGGTGACTCTTGACTCTTTCTGCTCGAGTTTGCGGGGCACTGGTGATCCTCCCCTCCCGGGAGTGAGGCGAGAGGTCCGAAGCATCCAGCAGGTCCCAGCGGGGAGGGCAGCGACCCAGAGGCGCGGGAGCTGGCAGGGACACCCGGCAGAGGTGACACCCGGCAGAGGGAACACCCGGCAGAGGGGACACGCGGCAGAAGTGACACCCGGCAGAGGTGACACCCGGCAGAGGGAACACCCGGCAGAGGGGACACGCGGCAGAAGTGACACCCCGCAGTGGTGACACCGGGAAGAGGTGACACCCGGCAGAAATGACACCCACTAGAGGTGACACCCGGCAGTGATGACACCGGGAAGAGGTGACACCCGGTAGAAGTGACACCCCTGGCTGGGGATGGGCTGGGGGAGCTGCGCTGCCCCTGCGGTTGTCCCGCCGCTCCCGGATGGAGCAGGAATGAGGAGCTCCGGCTGCGCAGCCGCCTCCGCCCCGGGCGTCCTCCCGAGGCTCGGGATTTACTCCTGAACCTGCTTCCAGGGGCCGGTGCCCTCCCCCGTGTACGGTGACCCCCTCCGGCCATCTCCCCTTCCCCTCGTTCCTTGAGCATCCCTGTGCTGGCGGAGTCACATGTTTGGTCTTTGATGCCTTTAACCCCACCCTCAGCACCCGAGAGGGAGGAGAGAAATTCGCGGAACAGAAGTCAGCCACACACCGAGAGCAGGATCCCCGCGGGAGCGGAGCTGCGTGCGGGGCTGCCCAGCGGATCGGGTAAATCTCCCGCTCGGATCGGGTAAATCTCCCGCTCGATCGGGCTGTCCCGGGGGCATGCTTCCCCTTCCCCTGCACCGAGGCTGGGGGAGCACGAAAAGGGGGGCCACGAAGTTGTGGCTGATGAGCAGCCACAACTGCTCCTCAGGGCTGGGCTCGGCTGCTGTGGCTGCGGCAGCCGAGCCAGCAGGGAAGTGGAAACCCTCCAGGGATCGAGGCGATGTTTCTGTGCTTGCTCCGGGGATGTGCCTGTACGTGGTGATGAGCTGGAGGACAAATGGCCGGAGCCTGGCCGGGCCTCAAGAAACGGCCCTTCCCTGAGGGAAGATAAGTGGAACTCTTAAGGGAACGGGGAAAAGCCAGCCAGCTTCTGTCCTGTGCTTGGTGCCACCCAAAGGAGCCCCCGCCCGAGGTAGAAGCGTGGCCAGAATCTCTCTGGTCTGAAGTCCGGGCAAGGAGCTGAGGACTGGGCACACTGAAATGCCATCTGTGCCTGCTGTCCTGCAGGGAGGGCAGAGAGTGGAGGTGGGATCAGCTTTTCTTATCTAACGCCCTCTCCTCTTTGACTATCACACTGAGGTAACTGCTGTTAATCCCAGTGCTTTACGGGTCACCTTGTGCTACCTGGCAGCTCTCCCGAAGGGCACGAGGAGCACCTAAGAAACCCAATGGCCGAAGTTGCTGATGTTACAATCAAAGGCTGTTGAGGAGATCTGCAGTTGTGCTGCGATGCAGCAGTACACGAAACTATGCTGATGTACACTACAGGTTCCTGGGCTGGCTTCTCTCCTGCGGTCGCTGAGAAAATCATTTATGTACAACCATAAATTTAAAGGCAACCATGAAGGCACATCAGGTTCAGCAAGCATTTGCAAGCACAAAAGCCAGGAGAAACACCCTCCTGCACATGTGAAATTTGCTGCTTTCTTGTCTGTCCAACAAGGGCATTACTAATTATACCACAGATTATTTTTCAGCTCCTGCATTTACCTCCTGTTCTCCCCTTGGGGCTCAAGCAGACCACCAGTATCCCCCAGAACCAGGGCATGCCATTCACCACGCCCTCCTGTGCAGGATAAATGCTCTGGTTCATCCGGTGCCAGGGGGAGGGGTGGAAGCAGGTGTATTCCTCAGGCAGAAGTGGTGAATAGAGAGAAGTCAGTAGTTTAACAATAGTAGAGTCTCTTCAAAGAGGAATGCTTTTTATCAGCATGACTAAACATTTTTCTTTCAAACAGAGGTTTGAATCACAGTACTCTGGTTGTTGCCTTGTACAGTTTTCCATTTTGATTGTTACATAGACCTGTCCCAACTGGAAATTTACAGCCTTGTCATCAACAGCCTTTGTTCACAATTCTTCTATTTCCTCATTCCTGTGCTTTATTCTCCACAGTCATAAACAAACAACAGTAAAGCTACAACATCTGCAGTGTTAGCAGCCATCACCACATCTGTTTCCTTTTCTGTCCATCTCCCCCATAGATCCTTCCCATGTCATTGTGAAGATAACAAAAGAGATTTATTAATGATTCTATGATCAAGTGATATTTAATCAATTATTTAATGTAAATAAATTGCAAATGGTGATTAAGGAATAACTGAATGATAACAGTGTTTAACAATGATTTAACAATAATTAATAATTAAGCTGTAATGAAATGGTAATTGAACCATGTTTTAGTTGATGATCTCAACAACGATTTAAACCATTATTAGACTCTGCTACTTACTCCACTTCTAAACCTAAAGCTATAGCTGGATATATAAATGTCATGAACATATAATATACATTTAGGTTTAATGCAAAATGCGTTACCTCACTATAGACATCGGGTGCTGGGTAAGGGGATCTCAGCCTCCAGGAGTGTCCTTGAGCAATGTCCCTGCTCACGGGGAGATCTCCGCCAGGCCATACAGGAGAGCTCTGTGGGCTCACAGGGGCCACAGGAATCTCCAGCCCACGGTGACCGAGTTGTAGCCAACACTTCTTTGGTGAAGGTGCAGGGGTGCAGCTGTAGCAGCTCCAGTTTTGTCTAATCCCAGCTCGGGCTGGTACCTTTAGCTCCTGTGAGGCATGGCCTAGACACCTGAATTCCTGGAAAGACAGGCCTGGCACAGTCACAGAATGGGTCAGCGTGGAAGGCACCACAGTGGGTCATCTGGTCCCACCTCCCTGCTTCCGCAGGGTCATTCCAGGGCCCATTGCACAGGATTGTGTCCAGGTTCTGGAATATCTCCAGTGAGGGGGACTCCACAGCCTGTCTGGGCAGTCTGTTCAGTGCTTGGTCACTGCACGGGAGAGAAGTTCTTCCTCATCTTCAGGTGGAGCTTCCCAGGCATCAGTTCCTGCCTGATCCTCTTGTCCCACTGCTGGGCCCCACATGGGTCCATCCCCCGACCTCTCCCTGCAGACACTGACAGACATGGATCAGGTCCCCTCTCAGCCATCTCCTCTCGAGGCTGAGCAGCCCCAGTTCCCTCAGCCGTTCCTCATAGGAGAGATGCTCCAATCCCTTCACCATCTTCTGGAGCAGGTAGTTTTTTTGCCAACCTTTCCAGTCCAAGGGAAGGGCGTTTGAAATCTGGCAAACCAACAAATGGTTGCAGGACTGGTGCCACAGCCAGGGGTCCAGCTTGGACCAGAGGATGTACTTGGAGAAACCTGTTGGGACTGCTGGGGTTCTTCTCACACAGAGGAGTAATTTCAGTGACAGGCTTGCCAAGTTGGTGAGGGCCTTAATTTAAAGTTGCTGGAGGAGGAGAACTTCAGCCCATCCCAATCCTTTGAGCTAGCAAGAGATGCCCAGAAGATGGGGAGGGATCACAGGTCAGCAGGAGACCTGAATGGCAGCACAAAGGAATTCCAGCCACTCCAGCCACTACTTTGCCTTCATCAGAGTGCAACATACCTGCCTCTGTGTAAAGGCATGGGGAATGAACAGGGGGAGCTGGAGTCGCAGGCACACCTGCAGGGCTGCCAACTTCTTGGCATCATGGCAATGTGCTGGGCTGGCTCCTGTGACTGGAGTGGTGGAATGGAAGGATACGGAATCTTTAGCAAGGGCAGGTGGGGGAGATGAGGAGGGGTCACCCTCTATGTCAGTGACCAGCTGGAGTGAATGCAGCTCTGCCCAGGGATGGATGAGGGGCTGTCCAAGAGATGATGGGTCAGGATTAAGAGAGGATAGGGACAGGTGACTTTATTGCGGGGGTCTGCTACAGGCCACCCCACCAGGAGGACCGAGTGGATGGGTCCCTCTACAGACAGATAGGAGCAACCTCGTGATCACAAGCCCTGGTTCTCTTGGGGCACCTCAACCACCTGCCACACCTACCAAAATCACAGGCAGCTCCTCACAAAATTCATTGCCTTAAGTCTCTGTGTTTAGCTATTACCTTGCAGAACTCTTCTCCAGGCTGCTCTCCACTCCCACTTCATGTGATCTACCTGACTGCTTGGTAGCAACAGAGGGAGCATTGCTTTCCCGTGGGATTGCCCTGCAGGGAGGCAGCCAGGTGAAATGGGCTCTGTTCAAGTTCATGTGGCAGAGGAAAATTAATACACATGAGAAACAGGACAGAAGTTGGGGAAGTAACTAATTAATACATATTGAGTTCACAGCCTCTTTCACTGGTGGCAGTCTTATCCTCTTAGTTCGAATAAAATGGGGAAAGTATCATTCAGCTGCCACATCCATGTCCCTCCTTTCTTAATTCCGTAGCTTTCAAACTGTGCCTCGTGGATTTCTAGGGATTTATGAACAACCTGTAAAAGTTAACAACAGTCCAATGAGAATAGCCATCCAGATTATCACTAAATTGACATTCAAGGTTTAATTCTGCAGTTTCTGGTGTTACCTAACTGAACAAGGTTACACCCTGCAATAGTGCTCTTTACTCTACTATTGGAATTTACTCTTCCAATAGTGCTTAAATTCCATCTCCTTGGACAGAAAAGGTCTGCATGTTCACTGACAGGCCCTGAGGAATGGCAGATCAAAACAGACAGCAGTGCCTTCAATTTCTATCTCATGCACCACATAACTTTTGCAAAGGGCCAGGTCCTCTGCCCCTCTCTAGCCACTTCTCCCACACTTCAAGCTGTCATTAATCTGTTAACTGCAGCAGTGTTACACCTTTAGTACACAGATCATAAGAAACAAAAGTTCTAAGGGAGCTGAGGGATTAAGTGCAGCATCCCTGATCTTTGCCTGGCTTATTTTATCTGATAAGATGATAGATGGCACTCATCATCTACAAACAACATAATGACAATTGCTTTCAGCAGTGCTTGAGGTGAGAGATATATTTGGTACCTGCCAGTAAAATACAAAGAACAACTACTGGTCTCTTACCATTAAGGTTCCTCTGAATAAAAAAAGCAGCCTGCAAAGCTTTTTTATTGACACAACTGGTGGGGACCCCAGAAGGGACTTCTACATTAGTAGAGCAGGGCCCATTAGAACCCTATAGAGCATTCATCGATCGCCTGACACAAGCCTTGGAAAGGCAGTGTGAGGATGATGGAGCCCGAGCACTTCGCAACCTTGCATATGCAAATGCCAGTGAAGAAGGTAGAAAAGTCATTCGAAGTCTACCTGAACAGGAGCCTACCCTACCACAAATGATAGAAGCCTGCAGCAAAATTGGCAGCCCTCAACAAATAGCTACCATACAAGCAACTACCTTGGGAAAGTCACTTGAAAAAGCTCTCCAAAGTCAGTCAGAAGTAACAGACCAAAGATTTGCAAAAACCCTTGATGCCTCAGTTTAACAATTCAGCAGAGCAGTAAGTTAAGCAAGAGGAGATGGGCAAAATTTAGCAGCACAGCTCTTGCTGGGATGGTTTGTGTTTTCTAGAGAGCCCCACTCCCAGTTTGGCACCGAAGTGCAGTGGTCAGATCCGTGGATGCTTGGCTTCTACTGGACACTGCTGTTGTCAAGGCGGGCCCGACACATTGCAGAAATATTATCTGGCACCTGACCTACTAAAAGCTGTCTGAAAACAAGAGGAATTGCAGATGAGAAAAGCTGGCCATCTGGCCCAGTAATAGGGATCAGCTCTTGGCAGAGACCTCAGGTTTCCGAATTTGAGGATATCTGTACGTTCCTTGTCAGCGTGTATGTTACAGGAGGAGATCTCTATGGCTCCTTGGGAAGCCTCCATCGGCTTCCTCAGATTCGAGCAGGATGTTTGTCACAGTATGACAAAGGCCTTGTCTCTGCAGAGAGGGTTCATCAGCAGAGGAGCTGGTCCTGAGCTGGCAGCTCATCTGCATGGTGTTAGGCTGGGACATAGAAAAGCTTTTCACACAAAGGTTTCAGCTTGGGGTGCTGCTATAGGATCAACACACAAGTGAAAGGTACCACTCATGTGAGCACCATTACTCCCACCACTGCTGTGGCCCAGCCGGGGACTGTGACAGCCCATGACATTTTCCAAGAGCCTGCCTTTGTTTCCCAGAGATGATTCTATGCCTCTGACCACATGAACTTCATCCAGCTGTTTTTATGTTAGGAAAGAAATGGCTTTTCCCACTGACCTGGAAGATCTGAAGATAGGCAAAAAGGAATCATTTAATATTGTAATAGTACAGGAACACTTGTGTCCTTATCTCATGGAGCAGGAAGTAGAAGGCAGATGCTCTCTCTTACATTAGCTATCCAGGAACCTAAAATTTTTCAGTTTTGAAACATGCAGGAAACTTTGTTCCAGGAACACCTCTCTGTGGAGAGGGGTTTGGAACAGACAGAAAATCAGCTTTCTCTCTTAAAGCACAAGCACAGCAGACAGTGCTCTGCACCCCAAAGAGTACATTACTAATTCTTCTACTCTTCCTCAGTGTGCGAAGAGGTGACTTTTCCTGAACAGTGTAATTCACCCAAGTAATTAGGGGACTGATGAAGATGTGATACAGATTTGGAATCAGGTGTTTCTGGAAGGAATCTTCATCATGAGTATCTAAGAAAAAAAACAAGCCAAACCTACAGCTTTACATCACCACAGCTTCTAGTTGTGTTTAAGCAATAGCTCAGTTCTACATAGAGTATGTATAAATCTGCCCTCCACTGCAAGAATTTATATGGTTGCAAAGTAGTTACTATTCAGTTTAATAAAGTGGGGGTTTTAAAGGCACTATAAAATCCAAATCTGATTCTTGCTTTTCTCATCATACTTCATTTTTTTTTTTTCTGTCTGAAATGCCACTTACCTGAAGGACAAACAAGATGATTTTCCCCCTAGGAAGGGAAAAAAGTTAAAATGATAGTACAAACAGCTTCTGAAGAACAGAGTCTCTTACCTGAAGTCAGAACCATCCTAATGGCTAGAAAACAGCCTGAGCAGAAACTCTGGATTCAAATCCTGCAGATAAGAGCAAGCTTCACCTCTGTAGAAGAAAATTTTTACCTATATCTTGAACTATCAGGTTCCCAGTGATACAGACAAAAGGTGGGAAGGAGGTCAGTCTGTTCCCTCTCTTCTAGATTCTTCAGCTTGTTTTTTACATTAACGACAGTATTTGACCTACTTTGATACATTCATGACCATTTTTAGCCTCTGTGGTTATTTCACTGCCCACTGAAAACGGCCTCTTCCTCTGCAAATAGAGTGACAGAGTGTGGCTGTCAATGTGAGAGTGAACATCTCAGGCAGCAGAGGAAGATGTGAAGAGAAGCAGTAGTGTCTGTGTGTGATCACTGTTTCCTTGAGGCTCCCTGAGTTGCAGAGCCAGAATAAGAGCTCTAAGATCTTGAATTCTGTTACTCGTGAAGTGAAGCTGGGGTTAAGTCATAACGTTTGGAACTACGACACAGTGACCTGCATGGGTGCCTTCCAGTCCTGTGTGCTTTTCCAGGGGAAGCTGGAGCCAGGAGGTACCTCCAGAGAGGGTGGTGCCCACATGCACCTCACCGACCCTGCCCTGAGCCGGGAGCTGGGACACCAGCAGGTGGAGCCCCCGCACCACTTTCCAAGCACTGTCAGCCTTTGGGACTCAGTGCGAGTCCACCTGCAGGGACGTGGGACATGACCCTTGAACAACACGGGTTGCAGAAGGGCAAGACGTCAAGTGAGGACTTGTTTGATTCATCTCATGAGGTTGTGGCCCTCCCAGCTCTGCTGGCCAGCGGGGAGGACAGGACACTTGGTTTTTTCCTCTTCAGTAGACAATGGTGTGAGGGAAGGAGGCCTCTCCTTGGGTGAGCATTATCATCACAGAATCACAGGATGGTTTGGGTTGGAAGGGACCTTAAAGACCAGCTAGTTCCAACCTCCCTGCCAGATGCCACTTACTAGACCAGGTTACTCCAAGAATTATTAATGAAGAAATGCTCAAAGAATTATTATTAGTGCTTTCATGTATATCCCAAGAGCTCACTGCCAGCTCATAGGTTTTGTAGCTCAGAGCTTCAGCATAGCTGGCAGAGGAAAGTAAACTTCTTTACTCCCTGAGAACTAAAGCACCTTCTGGTTTTCTCATCTCCTTTTCCCCACTGTGGTCCTCACTTTCAAGTTTGGAGGCTGGCTCAGATACAGTGCCCACAATGATGCTCGTATCAAGACAAGGCTCAACAGCATGAGCTGTAGAATATGATTCTGCATTTTTGTGTTCTCTTAATGCTTGTGACAGGTTAGCTGGAAAGCCCAAGATTTTGTATGAATAAATGCATTTAAATGCCAGATCTTTGCATCTGATGGATTTCAGGTCTTCACATCGTGAATCCTCAGCTGAAGTGGATCTAGCAGCTGAAGTGCAGCCATCACCTTTAAGGCCTTTACAAGGTTCACTGATGCAATTCAATGCAGTGTTTGTGAAACGGGATTGTGTAACCAGAAAGAAAAAGAAAGCTATAAGGGAAGAAACTGAAGATTCTAATTCATCAGCCTGTAAATCTGTTCTCTGTTTAATTACTCTAAATCTTGTCTTGAGCCCTAAGAAAGCACAACACTGATGCCACTGTCTCTCTGAGGATGGTTTGAGATCTCACAGCATGAACTGCCTGTTCTCTAACAAATATTTGGAATAACTCTGGTATCTTTTGCATCAATCTTGTTAAAAGGCGTTTCACAGACGGTTGTCACATTCCCATATGGAAATGGGAATAAGTTCTCCTAATGGTAAAAACAGCAAATCTGTGACCACTGTAAAGAAAGCAGTTTTGAAGTATCCCCAGAGCCAGACCCTGCTCTGTGTCCTCAAAATCTTTTCTTGTACAAGATCCATTTTTCCGAGACAGAGGAGGAAAGCCATGATTTTTTTCCATCCACCCAACTTTGCTTAGGCTTCAGATGACAGTGTAGAAAAGGACAAAGAATAACATTTTGGTCTGGAACCACCATTTGATGATCAGAACTTGATGAAGGCAGAAGGTTAAGAATTGGAGAAACTGTGCACTGAACACCCAGTGCACATTCAGTTACCTCAGTGAGGGGAACATGAGTAACTCAGTTCTTAGGGAGAGGGAATAGGAAACTAAAGGGAAAATGAAACAGCAGATTTAAAAGTGAGACTACTGACATAAGAGAATTCATCTGAACAGTCTAACTGCCCAGATTTTGGGTAAACTTCTGTCACCCAGGCTGTGAGGTGTTCAGGGTAGCCAGAGAAGCAGATATGGCAAAATCTAACTTTTGTGGAAGTGAGTATTTGCTTAAAGTGAATGTGTACACAAAAAATATTACATATTTATATGAATACTTCAGTTTAAAATTCAAGGCATATACTTCCAAATTGCATACTTTTACATAAGAAATATGAGTCAATGGCTAAATTACAACATGTTAATGTTGCTGTGCCCATGTATTTCACAGGGTCTAGCAAGGACAAGACATCGGAGAGAAAAAGACAGACACACACATTACCCTTAGCATACACAGGCCCTCAGTGAAGTAAATTGGTGTCTTTGTTATCTGGCTTCAGGCTCTGGGGAAGAGTGTGGAAAAACACACATTTGCAAGTGTGTGAGCAGCAGGAGGGAAGCACGTGTGACTCCAAAGAGGTAAAAGTTTGTCTCTCAAATATGTGCTAGACTAAGATACAAGAGATCTGGCTTTGCTTCTTGGCTGTGATCTAAACATTGCTATGGCACTGTGACCAGACAGTGGTACCTGAGTTCTGTGCCTTAAAAAGAAAGGGATTTCCACACATCCTGCATCCACCTGGCCTGTTGTTACGTTTGAAGCACAGTAACAAACACACAAAGTCCTTTCCAACTCAGATCAGAGCTCCTACTTGCTGAAAAGGCCTTAGGGGCACTTTACTGGAAACTAAATTTGTCTCATCTATTCTCAGCCTCCCAGGACTTTTCTGTGATGCCTCCACCCCAAGGGACTCCACAGGGGCCTTGTATTTTAGCTTACTCAGTGACTAGCCCCCCGCTTTCAATTTTCTCTGTCAGTAGCTATTTCAGTAACCATCCTTTTTCCTTCCGTTCTAGGCTTGGACAACTTGTGCAGGTTTGGCAGCAATGGCCCCAGTGATACCCTGCAGTCCAGGGCGAAGGATGCATTGGAAGTGAAGGATTGAAGGCATGAAGGATGCAGGAGTGCCCTCCTTCTGCAGGAGTTATGTTACCCCAAGCCTGGCAGCTCTGGGGGAAGTGGTGCCGTTGGTCCAGCCCTTTCATCCATCTTCTCACCCTGACTGTGGTGACTTTTGGTGTGCTGGCACCTTTGATCTGCCACCGGCTCCTCCACTCTTACTTCTACCTGCGGCGCTGGCACCTGAACCCCATGAGCCAGGAGTTCCTGGAGCAGAACCAGCAGGAGGGCCAGGATGCCCTCCGTTACTTCGAGAAGATGCAGATGCCAAACGCCTCCGAGGCCTCTGGCAGTGACGCCTTCCAGCCCTTGCTGCTGATCACCATTATCACTGTGCAGAGGCGGAATGATTTCCACTACGTCTTGCAAGTGGTCTCCCACTTCCACCGCCTCCTCCAGAAATGTGGTGCGCGTTGCCAGAGCCACCGCATGCTCCTCTGTAACGTGGAGTCAGACCCCAGCAGCCATCAGGATGTCAGGCTGCTGAGCAGCTTCTTTCCTATGGTCAGTCGTGACAGAGCTGGAGAGAACCCTGACCCCAGCCTGAACCAGTTCGAGAAGGAGAAGCAGGACTACGTCTTCTGCCTCGAGCAGTCGCTGTTGGTGTACAACCCAGAGTACATCCTCCTCGTGGAAGATGATGCCGTGCCAGAGGAGGAGATATTTTCTGTCTTGCAGCACCTCTTCTCGGCCCGGTTCTCCAAGCCCTACCTCAGAGACGCTCTCTACTTCAAGCTGTACCATCCCGAGAGGCTCCAGCGCTACTTCAACCCCGAGCCCATGAGGATCCTGGAATGGCTGGGCCTGGGCATGTTCCTGGGGCCGGTGCTGACCTGTGCATACTGCCGGGCCGCGGGGCGGGCGGGCCCCAGCTGGTGCCTGGTGGCGTTCTTCGCCCTCTACAGCATGGCCCTGTCGGAGCTGGTGGGGCGGCACTACGGGCTGGAGCTGCGCCGCCTGCACCCCGCGCTCTACAACGTGGTGCCGGCCAGCGAGTGCTGCACGCCCGCCATGCTCTTCCCCGCCGCCTCCGCCCGCCGGGCCTCGGGCTACCTGCGGGGGCTGCGCTGCCGCCAGGGCTTCGCCAAGGACACGGCCCTCTACTCGCTGCTGCGGGGCAAGGGCGAGAACGCCTTCGTGGTGGAGCCGAACCTGGTGCGGCACGTCGGAATGTACTCCAGCCTCCGACTGAACAGCAACCCGAAACTGCTGTGAGCTGCTCCTGCCGTGCCACACAGAAACCGCCCAGGGCACTTGCCACGGGGCAGAGGGACAGCGTGCAAACTCGGGCTCTGTGCTGCTTGCACTGGGCATCCTGTGCCTCCGTGTGGACAAAGAATAACTCTCTCTAAAAGTACAAGTTTTCTTAAAAAATCAACTTGTGTACATAGAGACCCTGTTCAGTATGAACTTGGAACTAATCACCGTGCACCACCTGGGAGGGGAGTGGAGGATTCCAGGGAAGGTGGAAGATTCCAGCTGTGGATTGCTCACTCTCCCTAACCATTCCCAAAGAAAAGCTCTCACACCAATATGCACCGCTTTCCTGCCTACTCTGCTGAACAATGGTTACAAAAATCCTTGCCTTGGGAAAGCAGAAATGTTGGACAAAGTGAATGTTTCAAATTTAAGCTGATGAGGAGGAGAAAGCCTTATTTCCCTATCCTTACCTAAGGTCTGATCTCTGACCTGTCTCTGTTCCAAAGCTGTGGTTTTGAGCAGACCCTTCAAAAGCAGAAGTGGTTTGCAGGAACTTTCCCACAAATTCTGCCTATACACTTCAAGTTTATGAAGCCTCTTTAGTTACTGTCTCCCTGTCTGCACCTCCACCATTCCCACTTCTTTTGCTTGGACCAGAGGCTCTTAAAAACAAAACCTTTGCTGCTTCCTCTGAGGGTAGGAATAGGAAAACAGAGTCACAGCCACCGGTGTCACACAGACGGGTCACAAACACACATTTTCATTGATAAATGACACACATTGTACACAACGATTGCTGTGTTGGGGGGGATCATCACTCGTTGTAGTGGACCCATTAAAAGAGGTCTTATCAGCCACTGATTGAACTTAGGCATTCAACATGAATTTACCGTGACTTCCTCTCAGCACAGAGGCAAAGGAAAGATTAGATCAGGTGCTGCTGTCATGCAGGATCCTTGTTCATTCTGGAGCTGTAATCCACAGCTCAGCCGGAGTGGTTCATTCACTGCTCCTGCATAAAGCAAAATACCTGGGGGAAACAAAGACAGCTGTTCAAAAGAAAAAGCAGCAATAGCACAGCACATCAAGGGGTCGCTCTGACAGTGACCTGTTGTGACCATGTGTCCTGGTTGTTAAGCATCTGGGATAGGTAATTTGCACTAGGGCTGTGGGCACAGTTAAATATAAAAGCATGCAGATGACAAGAGATCTCATACTGAATGAAAACAGGCAAAAATTGGCCCAAGCCCACCTTGGCTTTAGTGGGCTTTGAATCAAATTCAAAATCATTCTGATTCAAATTCTTATAAGTACATGTGGAGTTTGATTGAACTATTTTTAAAACCATATTCCCTGCTTTGGAATGGACCAAGTACAATATTTTTTGTTGAGTTTAGTCAGTGGGAGTTGTTCGGGCTTTTCATTTTGTTGACGGAAAGGCTGTGCTTTGAATTTTCTTCTCCCAGCTCTCTCCCAGGTGATTTATGCCTTAAGCTCTTAACAAGTCTGATTACAGTTGTGAAATACATAAAACTCCTGAGAGATGAAACCAAAGAAAATGGCAATCCTCCCTCTGTCAGCAGAGTGGATATTGGTTACACGAAGGCACAGTGCAGACTAGATGAGAAACAGCATCACAGTGGTGCTTTGCTCTCCAGTAGTCAGCTGGGCACTTCCAGAACATCTCTGGAAACTAGAGTGAGTAAAAACTGCTTGTGGGTTCCATGCCATTCCAAAGGTGAGGCCTTAGGCCTCCTGGCAGAGGACACCAGAAAAATGGCACAGGCAAAACCACATTTTGTTCCCAGCTGCTGAAAGCCCTGGAGATACCAGGGCAGTCACACAGTGGCAGGTGGGCAAATCTCTCCTCTGGCTTCCCTGCAGTAGGGTTTGGGTGTCAGCATTTGAGTGTCACTGTGTATTTGTTCCACCAAGTGCCTGCACCTACAACTGGTTTCTGTATCTTCAGCTGTGAATGTTTCAGTGCAAGTGCTTGCTCTTCTCTCTTTTCTATCTTTGTACTGTACAAATACAGGACAGTGCCCTGTTCTTTCATGACGGTCTATTCATATTCCTTCCTGCAAAGAAAACCTCTCAGCCATGTACAATAAATGGGACAGGGAATGGAAAAAGAAGAGGGGAAAAGAAAGAAACCTCAGATAAGAGACCAACTAACTATATCCAGTTAATAAATGCTTTGATGTGGGAAATGATTTATCCACTTGTCTCAAAGTTATTCTCTTGTTTGTCCAGTAGTACTTTATTTGTCATCCCAGAAGTCCAGGGGAGGTCAGTAATTTCACTGAACCTCGTAGCTGAAAATTAAGAACACAAATTTGAGGCACCCCTTCTAAACTAGAAGACAATTTTCATGGCATAACAGATGAGAGAATTTGACTGTGAGACCAATGTGCAGAGGGCTCAGGGCTTGAACTTGCCAGTGTGAGAGTTTCAGATAAACCAGTTGAGAACAAACTCCTTTGTGCAAGAAGCAGGTTAATAAATTCTTTATGTCCTTCCGGGACAGTTTTCTTAGGTGCACAACTCACCTTCACAACAGAGGCACTGCTTCACTGAGCCTGCAGGGAGCTGTTCTGAGTTACTCAGGTACTTGCACAGTGCCCACCGTGCCAACGGGGCATCCCAGGAAAGTCTCCTGCTGCTGCTGCTGCCTCTGACCTTCCACAAAGCAGATTGAGTCTTGTTTCTCTTTCCTGTGCTGCATGTTAGACTAGAAATTACAAGTCAGAGAAGTGCACATCACCCTCAGAACACAGAATGGGAGGCTACTGTGAATTCTTAATTCCTGTTGGATTTTGTTCCACAGTTCAGGCTCAAAATGCAGTTTCAAACACTCAAAAGCCTTTTCCCTCTCTTTTCTCCCAAGGGAGTGGAGCTGAGTTGCCCCATCTCAGACTATGAAGTTCAAAGCATGGCATTAGCCCCTTGAAATGTGGCCTTAAGAGCTTGGTTTCTTTCACTTTAAAACAAACTCAGTGACTATTTTGGAAACAAACAGTATGGATTTTCCTGGGTGTTGGTTTGTTCCCAGTAGTTTGGAGACTATTCTTCAATGCAGCAGCTGCTGCTTGCACAAGAGGAGTCTTTCTTGATGGGCCAGCAGCAGGACCCACCCAAGGCTTTATAGTCCAAGACAGTTCAGGGGAGTTATTAACTTAAACAAAAACTACCTTTGTTTCCAAGGCATGTCCAACATAAGCATGACTCCGGCAGAACACAGGGCATAAACTGACAGGGTGCTACAAGATTAGAATTCTGCCCAAGAGGATTTTCTAACTCCAGTAGGCATCAATGTCTTAATGAGAAGGCACTGCATTTGAAGAGAGAAAAGCCTTCCTTCCTGGGGTGAGGAGCTGTGAATCATTGGCCATTTCAGCAGCAATTTGTCTGGATACAGGCTGAATTAGTTTTTTTTTTAAATAAAATTATTTACAAGCAAACTTTCTACAAAATAAACTTCTTCCTATAAAAACTGTGTTAGTAGTCTCTTCTTTCTGTGTGCCACTGTTTGTTTTCCTGATTAGTAGATCCATCTTTCCTGACCACATTTGACCAAGTGTAGCGGGTTGAGTTTGAAACCGGGCAGAAACACCAATTAAATGCAGTGGTTTTGATTCAAAATATTCATTATTTACTTATTTTCCTTCTGTGAGATAAGAATTAGGAGAAAAGCAAAGCAGGCACAAACCTTAAACAGTTGCAGTACAATGAAAGAGCTTTATTACTAACAGAATTAAAAGTAAAGAGAAAAACAACAAAACAAAATTAAAGTAAATTTCCCCCCCCCCCCCCCTTCTTTCCAGCACTTCTCTCCTTTTATCCAGCTCACACAAGGGATAACAGAACATGGGATGTTAGTCAGTGTTGCAGTTCTTGAAAAGTCTCTCTCTTATGCTTAAGGAAAAAAGGGTTTTCCTTCAGTTGCACGTGGTTCCCAAACTGCCACCAATAGCAGACCCGCCCGGAAACAAACAGTCTGCTATGTGTAGAACATCTCTCCCATGAAGAATTTCACAGTTCTTTCACACTACAGAACATGGGCCATCATATGGGGTTATTCATCTTTTTAAGGATAAGTTATTTTGGCCTGCACACAGAGGCTTTTCTTCGCTACAAGTCTCTAACAGCCTCTCACTGCTTCTATATAGCCTGGCATAGGCACTCTTCACAAACTTCATAGGCACACGTTGATTCTCCACCCCCCCCCCCCCCATGTTCTTCAAATGGATTAAAGAGACAAACAGTTTGTGGTATTACAGTTTCTTACCACGGCATGCAAGAAGGTTTCTTTTAAGCTGCGCGCCAGAATCGCGGCACCGCCCTCTTTTCTCCTGTCGCCATGCTCAGCTCCGTCCCACGTGACTCACTTCTCTTTCTCTCTGACTCTGAAGCCGCCATGTTGAAGGGTGTTCTTGTTCGGGCTTTACGGTGGGGAAAGCCTCGCTCCCTCTGTGCTGCTGGCTGCGTGGTGTCCTCTTCAGTTCAGCACGGAGTGTGCTGGCTGCAGACAGGAGGCTCTGCCGGCTCCCGCTGGCTCCGCCGGCTCCGCATGGAGGGGAGAGGGACCCGCCTGTCCCCAGAAGCCGCGCTGGATGGTTTTAGCTGTGAGCAGTCCATGGCTGGTTTTAGCTGCCTGCGGCTCTGGGACAGTCCCCCTCAGTGACCCAGGGTCCGTGCCGCAGCGATGGGAAAGGGGGAAAGGGGCAGTGGCCCCGGCCCGGCCCAGCGGGGCCGGGAGGCTCGGAGCCCCCCCACCTTCCAGCAGGCGAGCTCCGACCAAAAAGGGGAAGTCCCGCCTTTCCGTGCGGTTTAAATATGTAAATTGTGAGAAGCGTAATTGGTCTTAAAGACTGTCCATCAACTCAGGGTCAACCCAACACATTCCACCCCTCGCTTCTTAAAATTTACATATCCAAAAGTTACTTAAAATAGCAAAACCAGAGCTAAAAGAAAACAAATTACATAAACCTCCACCCCTAGAATTTTTTACCACTACTACAAAGCAAATTTCTTCTATTATTCTACTTAATTTTATAACTTTCTACTTGCTTTGCTTATTATTTTCTCCTAATTAATCTTCATCTCACAGCGTTCATTAATTGCCCGCATTCTCCACCATAAATGTAGCGGGTTGAGTTTGAAACCGGGCAGAAACACCAATTAAATGCAGTGGTTTTGATTCAAAATATTCATTATTTACTTATTTTCCTTCTGTGAGATAAGAATTAGGAGAAAAGCAAAGCAGGCACAAACCTTAAACAGTTGCAGTACAATGAAAGAGCTTTATTACTAACAGAATTAAAAGTAAAGAGAAAAACAACAAAACAAAATTAAAGTAAATTTCCCCCCCCCCCCCCCCCCCTTCTTTCCAGCACTTCTCTCCTTTTATCCAGCTCACACAAGGGATAACAGAACATGGGATGTTAGTCAGTGTTGCAGTTCTTGAAAAGTCTCTCTCTTATGCTTAAGGAAAAAAGGGTTTTCCTTCAGTTGCACGTGGTTCCCAAACTGCCACCAATAGCAGACCCGCCCGGAAACAAACAGTCTGCTGTGTGTAGAACATCTCTCCCATGAAGAATTTCACAGTTCTTTCACACTACAGAACATGGGCCATCACATGGGGTTATTCATCTTTTTAAGGATAAGTTATTTTGGCCTGCACACAGAGGCTTTTCTTCGCTACAAGTCTCTAACAGCCTCTCACTGCTTCTATATAGCCTGGCATAGGCACTCTTCACAAACTTCATAGGCACACGTTGATTCTCCACCCCCCCCCCCGCCATGTTCTTCAAATGGATTAAAGAGACAAACAGTTTGTGGTATTACAGTTTCTTACCACGGCATGCAAGAAGGTTTCTTTTAAGCTGCGCGCCAGAATCGCGGCACCGCCCTCTTTTCTCCCGTCGCCATGCTCAGCTCCGTCCCACGTGACTCACTTCTCTTTCTCTCTGACTCTGAAGCCGCCATGTTGAAGGGTGTTCTTGTTCAGGCTTTACGGTGGGGAAAGCCTCGCTCCCTCTGTGCTGCTGGCTGCGTGGTGTCCTCTTCAGTTCAGCACGGAGTGTGCTGGCTGCAGACAGGAGGCTCTGCCGGCTCCCGCTGGCTCCGCCGGCTCCGCATGGAGGGGAGAGGGACCCGCCTGTCCCCAGAAGCCGCGCTGGATGGTTTTAGCTGTGAGCAGTCCATGGCTGGTTTTAGCTGCCTGCGGCTCTGGGACAGTCCCCCTCAGTGACCCAGGGTCCGTGCCGCAGCGATGGGAAAGGGGGAAAGGGGCAGTGGCCCCGGCCCGGCCCAGCGGGGCCGGGAGGCTCGGAGCCCCCCCACCTTCCAGCAGGCGAGCTCCGACCAAAAAGGGGAAGTCCCGCCTTTCCGTGCGGTTTAAATATGTAAATTGTGAGAAGCGTAATTGGTCTTAAAGACTGTCCATCAACTCAGGGTCAACCCAACACACCAAGAAAGATACTCTCATGTTCATGCATACACAGATGTAGTAATTTTGATCCAACCCCACTCAAAGCAGGTCTTAGTAGACCAGGTTTCTCAGGCCCTTCTCCAATCAAAATCGAGGCATTTTAACAGGGACCTTAGGGAAAATCAAGCCCTGAGTGACGGAATTTAACGTTGGCTTACTTTTGTACAGAGAGGGTACATAAAAGGTAATTTTCTGTGGGAGACAGTTGTAGTTACAAAGGCATTGGCAGTTTCTCTCCCAAAGTCAGTTTCATTTTGTGTATTTCCACACCAGCTCTACAGACATCATATCCAAATTCAGCAGATGGCAAGGCCCAACGTGTGGTTCTGAATAATCTTCAGCAAAACGCACACCTGCCAAAAATGCATAGAGAATTAGGTACTCCGTGGTCTGTGCTTCTTCACTGCATGTGTCCCTGCTGGAGTAACTTCATTTCCACAGACTGTCTGTCCTGACAGCTTTGGGAGAATCCACCCCATCAGCCAGTTTATCCATGCACCTACAGGCTAAGGGTCAGCAGCATCAGTGTCCCTTCCCATGACTTCGTTCTTCATGGCAAGCTAGGAATGCCACGTTCCCAGCTGTACAATGACAGTGATTTTTAAATGTTGATGAAGAGTTACATTTTATTGTTCTGTTGTTAAGCCTCTGGGCAGCTGTGCCTACTTTCTCGTAGAATTTCTGCCTTGGAGTCCAGTGTTCCTGGACAGAAACCACATCTACAAATGGTCTTTTCAGCAAGCTGGTCCAGTTCAGACATCTGTTTTGGTTTGTATTTTACAAATATGTGTGTGAATATTAACATGCAGCACCTAACTGTGCTTTTTTGGGGGACTGTGTACTGCTCAGATAAACACGTAATAAACAGTTAAATGTCTTCCTTTATAGAAGCCAGTTGTTTGCCTTCTTGCTTTTTTAAAAACAAAATGTCAACAGAAAGGCATGGAGACCAGTGTCATTACAGCATATACCTTCATGTCCTGTTACAGCTGTTTCTCACAGCCCAGGAAAGTTGTCACAGGCAGCTCAATTTAAAGTTGTATCCTTCTTTGCTGTACCCACTATTGAAATTACTGCAAAGATCTGTGTTTTGGTAACAGTAGTGTTGTGTGCTCCTCGCCTGTTTTTCATTCCAAGTCACGACGTTTGTTGCAGCCCAGCTTTAAGTTGCACAGAATGTAGAACAAAGCAAACCCTCCCTTGTGCGATCCCCTTGGTGGGCCTGGGTCTGCTCTGCCCAACACCTCCCAGCCCCCCCGATGTACATGTCTGCAGACACTGCTGTGGAGCCAAACACACAGGGGCATTTCTTCCAGAGGGGTTAAACAGCCAGGCTCTTCACATTGAGGGTGAGGGCTGTAGGTGACTGGGGAAAACAAATCACTTAATAAACAATACCTCTGATTAGATAGGGATGAACAAGCTGGACTTTGAGACAGTTAAGCAAGACTGCAGAGTACAGAAAACAGGAAACATCCAGCATGGTGGGGAGAGGTGGGTAGGAGGCAGACTCCACTCTGCTCCAGCCTGCTCAGATTAGACTTTAACCCCATCACGCAGGCAGCAGCCTCTTGGGGCAACAGAGCCAGGTGTTTTTCATGTGGATGCATATTATTCTTGGACATCCTTCCAACTCCCAATGTTTTTTTCCATTGCAATCGATTTTACAGGTCTGACCACATCCAAATATAGTACTTAATTTACTTAAGTGCAGAGAGAAGCTGTAAGTTTTAAATTTTTCTCATGGCAAACACATCGTCTCTGAAGTTGCTTAAACCATGTCTTTCTTTTTCATCATTCTTTTTGAGGTGTATACTACAATTTATCTCTTCCCATTTACTTATTTTTTTATAGAAAATGCTAGTTCATTTGAGTAGTTAAAGGCAAAACATTACCAGAATTATACTGCTAGAAACAGACAGTAAAAATCACAATCTGGAAAACCATAAGCAATTAAAATATTTTTATCTGTTGTCTTTAAAACAGGCTTTCTGTTTATATTAATATACTTTATCCAGCAAGACTTCACCTAAAACTGAAATGCACAACTGTCAGATCCTTTGACAACAAGGCTGGGTACAACAAGGACAGCAATTAAATTAACTTCTACTACAAAAATCCAGTACGTACATTGTCAAATTCCAAAAAGTAGACCCACAAATTAAGAACTAAGTAATAACCCATGCCACATGTGAATACAGTTTTCAATGGTCCTTAATATTTTTACATGCATACTTCTGTCCACTTTTGTACGGCCATTTCAGTTCAAAACAGAGACAAAATTTTGACACCAGCAACATCTCCAAGCCATTCAAATAGAAAATTCACTTACGTTGTGCCACATTTTTGAGAGGAAGTGCTAGACACTTGTGTTTTAACCTTACCAATCTCCATTATAGCTAGCTACCACCTTCTGTTTCTGTGCTATAAAAGGCACAATAATGAACATTTAAGCTCTGTAACTAGTTATGCATCTTGTTTGCAGTGATGTTTCAAACACAGGTATGAAGTTTTTTATATTGCAAGACAGTTTATATCAGCTCTTTCATGAACACATAAACAAGCCATAACCTGTGCAGAAAACCCTCGGTCACTGCATGTAGTTAGATAGGTATTTAAGCAATCAATTCTCAGACATCCAGAACACAAAAGCAGCTAGTAACCCTTTCTCTAATAAAAGATTACACTCTTCACTAAAAAAGTGTATCAGCAATCACGGCAAAAGTCTGCATAATCATTTTTAAGAATACAAAAAACTGAGAGTAATTGTTCTTTGGTGCAACTGACCTCCCTTCTTGTTCACCCTATCCTTATCCTTTCCTGGCATCTTTGTCCTATGTCTTTCTCCCCATGCCAGAGGCACAGGGGGATGAGGAACCCTAGGGATGCAGAGGAGAGATGGTTCTGCCTCTGAATCTGAATTCCTACTGGGAACCCTGCCTTCATGGCCATGGGAGAGGTGTGAGAGTTGCCAGTTCTGAGTTCAAACACTACCTCTGTGAGAAAGAATTACAGTTTGGATAATACACCAATTTTGCCATGGAATAGTTACTGCAGGCAGTGATTTTGTACTTTTTATGGGCCAGGTTAGTTGTTTGGTTAAATGCAAGTGCACTGCATTCCCCTCATGATGCAAGCTTTTTCCTCTTATTATTATTTAAGAAATGATACTACTATAACTTATTTTTTAGAAGTACAAGTACTCCCAAAGTATCATTATGTGTGGTAGAAATATACTCTTTTCCAGTGTCATTTTAATATCACTGTTATTTCTGCACAGTATGGGTCTGCATACTAACACCTTACAGTGACATAATGTGCCATGATTTCTCATTCCATATTCCTGCCTGAAAAGGCTCCCACTTCTAAATTAAGTGAAAAAGTTAAGCATCATGTCCATTCACTTTTTTATCTCCTCTGTCCTCTGTGACGACAGTAAGTCTCTGTGAGGACCTGTAATCCTAGTGCTTGGATTGCTGGATTGAAGGGTTAGAAAGCCTAGAAAGGCTCATAACAGCAAGCATCCACCTGTAAATACTTTTATATACTTCTGAAAGAGTTAAGAATGCAAGCTGGGCTGCAGGGGATTATTTAAAGTGGTATCTAAGTGTCTGACACTGCTTTTTTTCAAGAAGACTCCCACAGATTTTCTGTAATAGCCTGTCAGACCATATCACAGCCAACACTGGGAAAAAAACACTTCCAAGTACTTCCCTCCTGTGTCAGCTTCTAGCCAAACCAGGAACAACAGGACCCAAACTCTGGTTTTGAAGAAGAAGACCACCAGTATGACACCTTCTTGGTCTCAAGAGGGTCTTAGATAATGTATGTCATTAAAAATATTTGTAATCTATCTTAGATGCCTCTGTTGTGGTGGAGAAACTTTAACACAGCATGGGGTTTGTCTTTCTGAGGATGGGAGAAACGGAATGTAAAGCAAACACTGTAAAGCAGGGAAGGCTTTATGTCCATGTTATGTGCCACAGCACCCTTCAGCAAGAAAAAGCAAAACAGCATGGGTCAGGAAGGGCAACGTGCAAGAAAACAGAGGAACACAGGCACAAGGCCTTCGACTGGATGGCGCTCTCAGCTCTTGCAGAGGTTTCTCTGCTGACTGTCAGGCTGGCAGCTTCCTGAGATTTCCTACAAGCACTGACCTTGGCATGCAGAGGCACAAGAGAGGCTCAAGGACAAAGTGAGGAAGTGCCCTAGGGAGGACAGTATTGCAGAGAGAGAAATCAGGTGTCTCACCCTGTCCATGTGGAGGCCAGAGGGGTCACTGCATGAGCCAAACAAACGGAGAAACGACGTCATTCTTCAGGCAAACACTGGGTCTTTGTGGTAAAAACGTGCCAATGTCCAAGGTTGCAGAGGGTGTTGCTCCTGAGTGTATGATGTTTGTCCAGCAGTGCCTGTGCTGTCCTTCCCTCCAGGAGTACTGGTCTGCAGGATGGGGAGAAAGAAAATAAAGCAAATAATCAAGTCTATGGGTCTGGACTTGGTGAATGGCTGTTGTGTGGATTCATATAAACTGCAGTGCTGGTACACTGCTTGTACAGCATCAGTATTTTTCACTGAAAAACTTTGCTAAGCAACACAGAAGTCTGTATGTCGCTGCAATATGGGTGGGCATGTCAGTGGGATTTGGGTGGGAAAATCTGGTTTGCAGCTGTGCACCTCCATGTGGGCATGTCTGGTCTGACAACCATTTTTTTCACATGTACACTGTGTTACAGGACATCAGAACTTGCTCTTTCATTAAACCTGACACTGTAGCATCACATTTTGCCTTTCCATATACCAACTGGAAAAGGAAAATATGTTTCCATTCTAGACTTTCCAGTGAGGAAAAGCAGTGTAACTCTTAGGAAATCATAGAAATGGCACCAGCCTGATAGAGCTCAAGAAGCCTTGGGGCAATTCTCTCGGGTACATGGTGTGACTTCTGGGACTGGTGCTGTGCAGGGCCAGGAATTAGACTCGATGGTCCTGATGGGTCCCATCCAATTCAGCATATTCTGTGGTTCTATGAACTTTCCAACACCTGGACATCACTTACAGCTTGTTGCCTGCTTGATTAAATATCCCTTCCTGTCGATTAGGCCTGAAAGAACACAAAGGCCAAACATCAAAGAACATCCTTCCCGAAGGAAATTTTCACACATTCCGCGTTTCCCGGCAAGGGCGGGTGGGGGGTTGAGGGGCGGACTACATTTCCCGTGAGGCTTTGCGGGGCGCGACGGAAATGCGTCACTCGCGGTGGCCGCGGGAAGGCGCCCGGCGCGCCTCCAGCATGGCGGCACTGCGGGCGCTGCGGGCGGCGAGGCAGCGGCTGCCGGGGCTCGGCCCGGCGGGGCTCAGGGCGTTCTGGGGCGGCCGCAGGTACCCGCAGGGCACGAGCTGGGGGTGGCTTCTGGCCTTGTCCGCATGCTGGGCCTTCACCGGGCCGTGGCCCTCTGGAGGTCACTTAGCCGGACACCCCCTGAGCAAGTCCCTCAGGATTTGTCCAGGCGGCTTTGGAATGCCCTTAGGGAAGGAGACTCCACAGGTTCAGCAAGCGCCCACGAGGTGCACTGCTGGCGGGCGGGTGCAGTGGTGTAGGGTTGGAGCCTTTAGTGCTGTTACTGCTTTTATTACGAGTGGGAAAAGAGGGATTTCACAGGAATGAAAAATAATTCCTCTCTTAACATTTTACGTGAAACCACGCGTGCGTTGTTGACTGAGTTGTGGCAGATGAGAAAGTCAAATTTTTTACTTAAAACTGGTGATGATGTTTTTTTACAGGTGGGCACTGATTTTCTTCTGTAGTAGTGGTTATTTTCTGTTGTGGTTTTTATCCACAGCAAATTAGAACATGGAGCTGTAACAGGAAACAAGTAATTAGTCGGGTTAAAGTGCTGTTTTCACTCAGACCAGTGAAATAAGGTGAGTGGGTGGGTGACTGCCTTGCAGAGGCAGCCTGTGTGGTGAGCAGCACTTGGGGAAAGCCAAACCCTGCCTGGGCACTTCTGTTCCTCATGGAC
Organism: Corvus hawaiiensis; assembly: GCF_020740725.1. NCBI lineage: Eukaryota > Metazoa > Chordata > Aves > Passeriformes > Corvidae > Corvus > Corvus hawaiiensis. Next base: position 26,243,844 of record NC_063255.1, read on the forward strand.
AATAGACCTGCTGTGTCCATGGGATGTGTGAACTGTCTGGACTGAGTCTGATTTAAATCACCATGAATACAAATGTGCTCTGACTCTGTCTTGAGTAGCCCAGAGGCTGAAAATGTTTCTGTTCCGGTGCCAGCAGGAAGGAGGAGAAAGACGTGGAAGCAGACGGAGCAGCTCCTGAGAAGGAGGAGAGGAGTGAGTGCAGCCTGATCTGCCCCCCGGCGCGCAGCCGGAGCTACCTCCCTCCCGAGAACCTGCGGACCTGCCTCGAGTCCCACGTCAGGGAGGTCTTTGGGCCGTGTGTCCCCGAGGACTGGCAGCAGACTCCCTTGAGGGAGACCAGGCTGAAGCATCGCCTGCTGGCCCAGCTGGCCGCAGAGCTGGGCCACGCTGTGCCCAACTCGCGGCTGCACCAGCTGCGCCGCGCCGGGGACGTGCTGGGTTTCTATCGCACCCCCGTGAAGGACGGGACCAAGTTCGATGAACTCGCGGCCGCAGAGCTTCCCCCGAACCTGAAAATCATCTGGCAGCAGTGAGTCCCCGTGGAGCGTCCCCGTGCCTGGCTTGTGCTGCAGGGCAGCAGCAGAGCCCTCCCGCTGGGGTGAGGTCTGTGAATTTCACTAATAAAGATTCACTGAACTGTGCTTGGGTTTGGCTGTTCCTGTTCTGCTCTTTTTTCCCTGCAGACCAGTTCTGGTGAGGCACTGGTGCAGCGTGGGCGCTGCCAGCTGCTCCCTGCCGTTTCCCTGCTGCCAGGCACTGACAGGATCCATTGGGGATCAACAAGGGGACCATCTCCACAGTTTCTGCCCTGCACCTCTGTGCTGGTTTTGGGGTAGAGTTAATTTTCTTCCCAAGGGCTGGCATGGGGCTGTGTTTTTGACCTGTGCTGAACTCAGGGCTGATAATACACAGATGTTTTTGCTAAGCAGGGCTTGCACAGAGCCAAGGCATTTCCTTCTTTTCTTACTACCACACTGGTGAGGGGACTGGGGGTACATGGGACAGCCAGGACAGGTGACCCACACTGACCGAAGGGATATTCCAGACCATATGGCATCAGACTGAGAGTATAAAATGGGGGAAGAAGAAGTAAGCAGGGGACATTTGGAGTGATGGCATTTGTTCTCCCAAGTTGCCGTGATTTATGATGGGACCCTGCTCTGCTGGGGATGGCTGAACACCTGCCCAGCCATGGGAAGCCGGGTATTAATTCCTTATTTTGCTTTGCTTATGTGTGCAGCCTTTGCTTTCCCTATTACATTGTCTTTATCCCAGCCCACAAGTTTTCCAGCTCTTACCCTCCCAATTCACAGGACTATGCCAGCGTGCTCCCCACTGCTCACACTGTGGCTCACACAGATCTCCTCCTTTCCTTCTGTTTCTCTGCTGTGAAAGCCAACACCCACGTGGCCATTCCTGGGATGTGCTTGGCAAGCATTGGAGCACAGATGCCAAGCTCTGGAATGCTTTTTCCAGGACTGATGAATGGGACTGTAGCTGTCTGCCTGGCTGGATTTCTTCAGCCTGCTCCTGTTTGCCCCAGATCTGGCTGTCAAAACTACTGAAGGAGTTGCCAACATGACTGGTGTGAGGATAAGTCTGTGTTACCTGTTCTAGCCTTCAGGATGCTGTGATCTTTCCATTTCCCTTTCTCAAAAGGAAAAAAAACCAACCTCAAAATATTTGTTAAAATATTTGTTCCATTGACCTGTTTCATATTGTCCTGGGGTGACTTTATGATGTGTATCCCATGTCGCTGCTGTATGCCCAGAAATTAACTTTGTGCCTTTCTATGCCTCTAAACTGAGCCTGAGAGGGGGAAGGAAAAACTGAGCAAAACTTCTTCAAAGCAGTTTGCAGCTTGTTCAAGGTCACACAGAGATAGCGTTTTTTTCCCAGCTGCCACAGGGGAGTGAGGAGGCACCCGGATTGCTGCTTCCCAGTCAGCTTTTGGCCAGTTGTTCAGTTCCTTTTCTCCGGAGAGAGACTGAGAGTTGAACTTTGCTTTTCCTTCCCTGGAATTTCGGATTTTCTCCCTTTTCTGCTGGACTGCTTCAATATCAGAACACATCGGGAGGACTTTCCACTGAGCACAGAGGGCCTGGCCCTGGGCCAAGCCCCAGCTCCGAGGAGACCAAAGGGAGGACTCGAACACTTTCCCAGGTTTTTCTTCACAGCGAGAGATTTTATTATTTAGCATTATTTTCCTTTCCCGTGTGTTTGTTAAATAAATAGTTTTATCTCCTTCACTTTCCTTCGAGGAAAATTTATTTTTTCCCGAACCTGGTGGGGGAGGGGTGGTTGTGCCTTCTCTCAGAGGATGCATTTCTAAATTTGGCCAAACCGGAACACATATCTTACCATAAGTCAACAAGGGCTCTTACAGAATGAAACGCTCAACATAGTCAAAATTTATGTTTTCTTTACAGAGTATGAAGCATGCTGGGTTTTACAACACACAATGCAGTTGAGTTTCACTTTACTTCTGCTTTTACCTAAATTTACTTTCACTTGAAAACATCAAACCACTGTGTACTTGCAGTACAGTGTGGCCCAAGTAATCTGTGAATTTGTGGAACATGCCACCAGACTTTACAACTTTACATCCCTGAGTTGTGGATCAGATGGGATACATTCTCCTTAAGCATCCAGACAGTTTCTACTTAAAGGAAAAAGTAACCATTTAATTATTTTCTCTGGAGATCAGATGTCTGCTTTTAACACTCAGCATTCACACGTGTTCCAGCCAAGTCAGAAATTTTAAATCAAAGTGCTGTGTTTGCTGTGAAGTGCTGGGGTTTAGTTTTAATTACTTTCCTTTTTTTATTATTATTTTGAGTGGTTTGGGTGTTTTGTTGGTTTGTTGGGGGTTTTTTGGGGGTCGGGGTTGTGGGTTTTTTTGTTTGTTTGTTTTTTTGCTTGGTGTTTGGTTCTTTTTTCATAAGTTTACACATAAATTCCTGTACATGAAAGAGCAGTTTATATTGTAATCTTTTCAGAATTACAGTCATGCAAAGCAAAACAAGTGTTCATTAAATTCTGAAGGAGAGAAAGTTATTTCCCATAGCATTTTCTATTTCTAGAATGCAATCAATAAGTTTGACTGTAATGATTGGATCTCCTCTTCCTGGAGATTTCACAGCCTTAGAAGAAAACAGATCCCTGCAGAATAATTTGGAATAATTTATATCTACACAACTGTGGATTCTTTGGGATTCTTTCTACTTCTGTTGGCAAGTGGAATAGTGAAATATCAGGAACACAGAATTTATTTACTGGTTCTTCAAGCAGTCAGATTATAATGGAAAATATAGACAAAGGTAATAAATTCATAATGGAAAGCTGCACAAGGACACCAAGCCTCACGTCTTCATTTCCCTGTCTACTGAAGCTGGAAGTTTCTCTTTCTTCCCCTTCTGAACAGGGGGCAAAATCTTTGCCAAAATCAGTGACAGGATCTTTTCAGTTCATGGGTCTAGAATGAGAGCAAGGCAGGAAAGCCGAAGGTTCTTAAAAAAAAAAAAAACTAGTAAAGGGTAGAAAAAAAAGGTCTTTGTTTGCTACTAAATGTGCCTGGAGAAGGTGAACGGTTGTTTTGTGTCAGCTTGATGAGGAATTGGGCCAAAATCAAAGTGTTTTGGAGGATGCAGTTCAGCCTATTTCCTGTTGTGTGTCCATAAAATGGACTTGTCGGAGTGTACTGACCATGGCATTACCAGGCAGATAAAAACAAAGACAGATAAAATTAATTTTGCCTGTAATCTATAACAATTATATCTTCTCTAAGATTTACAAACCACAATAAAGGATGGAAATTATAACGAGCAAATACGTAGTCTAAGGGATGTAAGACTGAGAGATCACAGATCATAAATATGGATCTTTGTTCACAATATGTGCACCTGGCTGTCTTCTGCTCTTTAGGTTTTCTTGTTTGGGTTTTTTCTTCGTTTTTCAAAATAGCTGAACAGACAGTTGAACGCAGATGACTGGCTGAGGGAAATTAGAATTTTCTTTCATTCTTATTTTCCTATATAAAATAGTGGGGAAAAGGAAGAAAAAAAAAAGGAAGAGGAAAAAAATATGCTGGATGCAGTTCTGGTATGTTAGCGTGAAGGAAACTGCAACAAGCATTGACATTTTGGCATTCAGAACTTGCTTTTACAGGGGTTGAAGTGGTGGAACGTTAATATTCTTCACTTTCTCCTAGTGAAATATTTGCTATAAAAGTGTAAATGAAGACCAAAGAGCTTTTTCTCCACATCAGCTTGCCAAAACGCCTGGATTCGTGTTTATATGTGTTTGCATCACCGAGTTATCCTCCCGAAAAGACAGCTCTTTTCCACCCGGACACACACCGCCATTCCCTCATTCCACACGGTCCCACAGCGTCACGTGACGAGGGGGAAGGACTCCTCAGGGCAACGGGTCCTGGCAGCTGTACGGGCGGGACAAATAACTCCGCTGCGGGAGGGAGGGATGGACGGGACTCCCGCCGAGCTCCGAGCAGAATCTCGCTGCTTTCTGGTTCTGATCCCCGCTCGGTGAGAGGCGGAGCGCACCTGGAGCGCACTGGAACCTGGCGGAGCGCGGGAGCGCACGCAGCTGCCAGGACCTACCCAGAGCTCTGCTGCGCCTGTGCGGCCCGCTCTCCTTCTCCTCACCCTCCTCCTCATCCTTCTCCTCGTTGTTTTCCTGATATTCTTTCTCCTTTTCCTCTTTTTCTCGTTCCTGCTCCTCTGCGGCCATGGGGAAGCTGAACGTGGTGATGCTGCGGTACCTGTCCCGAGAGCACTTCAGAGTGCTGACCGCGGTGAGCGGGCACGGGCAGCGGGGCCGGGCCGGGCCGGGCGGGGCGGTGTCGCAGCTGGCGGCGGGAGGGGCCCGCCTGTGGTGCCGCTGGGGCTCCGCGCTGGCCTGTTCTGCTGGGGAGGGCCCGGTTCGGGCCGGTGTTTCCTTCGGCCGCCCGGCTGGGGAGGATCGGGAAGGGCAGGGGGTCCGTGGGGACGCTCGGGAGTTTTCTGGGGATGCCCAGGAGGGTCCCTGGGATGCCTATGGGGTCGCTGGAGATGGCCGGTGGATCCCTGGATATGCTCGGGTGGTCCCTGAGGATGGCCGGATGATCGCAGACCCATCACGGTGAGGCAGCATCACCAGCGCCTCCGCTCTCTGTGCTCCCCGTGACTGGGACTAAAATCTAATCAGCCACTCATGTTGTGGCTGGCACTGAAGAACTTTCCAGGGTGGGTTGTTGTACGTAAGCTGCCAAGGAGCAGTGAGGCAAACTGAAACGTTTGTTAAGTCTTAAAACTTAGAAAACGAAGTCTCAAAGTCTATAGTCTTTAAAAATTGCAACCTTGAAAAGGGATTTTACTCTTGAGTGAGATCTGATACTTCATTGTTGAACACAGGGCTGACAAATCTGGTTTTAATTTTCTTTTAGGTGGAAATGGGCATGAAGAACCATGAAATAGTTCCTCCTAGCTTAATTGCTTCCATTGCCAGCCTTAAACATGGTGGCTGTAATAAAATTTTGAGAGAGTTGGCGAAGCACAAACTTCTGGCTTATGAACGAACTAAAAGTGAGTTTGAATTCTGTGTTGGAGTCCCTTTCTCATCCTGTCCCCAGTGCCTCACAGTGGTACCTGCCCAGCAGGTTGGGATGTAGGAGTGACCAGAGTGTTTGCTTTCCCATCTCTTGGACTTAGCCTGGGAATGTGGGTTTGTGCAGCACCAGATGCTGTGTCTGCTATGTCTGTTTGTAGCTGTAGAGGTGACAGGCAGAAAAAAGATTCTTTTTTGTTCAGAATAAGGTAAAAAGAATCATCACATCACAATCAAGTGCATATAGGAATCAACTGAAATGATATCCTCACAGTTCTGGAACAGACTTGGACATTTCACCACCTCAGGAGCAGCTGCTGAAGCAGTTTTTATTATCTGCCGTGTGACAAAGTTGTGCAGGCCTTTCCCCCTTCCCTTCACCCTTTTAGTTGGATTTGGCCCTGAAAACACAGCAGGGAGGTATATGGGAAATACCTCTCCCTTTTGTCCCAGTTCTTCAGAGGACTGAGGATTGCTCCAATCCAATTTAAACATCTCCACCATTCAGTTGAATTGGGCTGATAAGAGCCAAGGGGTGAAATATTATATGGGTGTTATGTATTTTAGGAAACAAGAAACAAGACTAAATTGAGACTTACTTTAAATATGATGTATGCATAATAAGGAGTGAAATGTGGTTTATTTTTTTCATAGCTGTCCAGGGTTATCGGTTAACTAATGCAGGATATGATTACCTGGCTCTCAAAACTCTCTCTTCCCGACAAGTCATCAATTCTCTGGGAAACCAGATGGGTGTCGGCAAAGAATCAGGTAAATTAAAATAACATTTTTAATAATTTTTTTAAGCAAACACATCTGCAATATTGCAAATATTTTGCTAGAAACTAGGGGAGCTCTCCTCTGGTTAGGCAGATCAGTTAATCTGTCAGACACCAAGATGTATTTGAACATAGCATGTTCAAGTGCTGTGTGAGGCTACATTTGAGTATTTTTGCACAAAAGTGTAGTTGCACTTTGCCCATTTTGTCTGTTTCTTAGTTCATCATTTAAAAAGGTACTTTGCAGACAGGTGCTGCTTGTGTTGTGCTTTGTGAAGAGTTTCAAACCATTTAACTAAAAAATAATTTCAGCTTTTTCATCCCATGTAAAAATAAGGTAATAAAGTAAAGTAGGCTCAAAATTATTGGAACACTATCTTGGTTCCTCTTATGTGCATGTATTTTGACACAGAATGTGACTTTTGTAATTGGAGAATGGGATTATTTGGGACAAATGCTAGAAATTAAATTTAGGGTATTTGTTAACACTTTAAATTAAAGGATCTGGTTCCTTGAGTTGTCTGTCCACTCAGCAGGAAGGAGAAGCTGTTCCAGGGTGTGGCTAAGAACACCAGAACACTGAAAGATGCTTCAGATCCCATCAGCATTTTCTCTATTGGAGTACCATGAACTCTTATACAGTAATTTCTTCATGTTCAGATTTCTTATACACACAATGTAATTAGCTGCCTTTGCTAACTCTGGTAGAACTTTTGTGTCAGGATCAGTGAGGAGTGAGGTAACAAACTTTCACTGCACTTTTTTGGCTGGCTTGTTAGATATCATTCATTTCTTAGATCTGTGCTGAAGATAAATGTCTTCTAGATATTTATATTGTTGCCAACGAAGAGGAGCAACAGTTTGCACTGAAATTGCACCGGCTGGGGAGAACCTCCTTCCGCAACCTGAAAAACAAACGTGACTACCACAAGCACAGGCACAAAATGTCCTGGCTGTACTTGTCCCGGATAGCAGCAATGAAAGAGTTTGCCTACATGAAGGTAGGTGGCCACTCACACAGTGCCAGCAGTGGTGGGACACACTGGAAGATGCCTCTCAGGCTGTCTTTTCATCAGTTTGTGTTTGCAGTGCTGGTAGGATTTGTGCTTCATTTTTTCTTTCCCCTAATGGACTTAAAGTACACATTTCAGAAACTTTCAATGCTACATGCTTTGTACACTTCCTAGTGCAAAAATAAGCTTTGCCATGGAAATAACATGGAACAGAATCAGGTGCCATGAGAGAATTTCAAATTTGCATCATTATTTATGGTAAGACAATCTATATATCACCAATTCTGCAGTTTTTCCTTTCAAGTTTATTGCATGAACTAGGAAACAGCTGTCATTTTTTAAAATTAATCTATTTTTTATTTTACCAAGCTTTCACTTGTTGCTGTGCTGTTGAGGGAAATCTTTCAGATCAAAACTGGTGTTTTGATCTAAAAAGGCATACTTAGTTCTGCGCTGTGAGAAAAGATTTCATTTCCAAGCATATACTGCTACTCTTGAATTCTGTGGTTTTTTACCTGCTTTAAAAAACCACAGATACTGTATAGTGATGAAAGATGATAGCTGAAAATTAATTATTAATAAAAAACTAGTTTTCCTTTCTCCTTCTGTGCTATCCAAGAGTAATATATACATAAAATATGATTTTCTTGTTCTTCTGAAAAAGAACCATGATGGATTCTCTCAGTGGCCTGAACAGAGAAAGAGAGAACTGACACCATAATTTAGAACTTCTGTATTGGTCCAGGTGGTCCAACTGGTAAAGCCTTGTGTGGTCAGAACTTGTAGGAATGTAATTGTGGGGGTCCGTTTCCCTGGGCAGAGGGTTGGGGCAGGATTAATTGAGTGCTGAAAAACAGTAATAGTATAATACTTAAGCAACAAAAACTGTATTTGTGTTGCTTTAGCTTAGGACTCTATCTTAGAAAAGTTTCTATCTTAGAAAAGTTCACTGGTAACAACAGAATGAGTAAAAAGAGAATGAACCCATTAAAAAGTTGACTGGATTGAGTGAATGACTAAATTTGTGCTAGAAAAGGCAAACAGGAGAGCTTCAAAATATTATGAGCCACCTTTGGTTAATTTTAAGTGTGGTATTATGCTGATTATTACTATTTAAGAATGAACTTTTTGTTTTTACAGCAACTGAGTATAGGTTGACTAGTCAGGCAGGAGTGTATTGGCAGCAGCTTGATGTAGAATTCTTTTCTAATGCCCAACACCCTATTTCCAGTTATCTGCTGCTGATTTCTCCAGCTAATGTACTGGATAAGGTTCTGTCATTTCTCCACCCTGTTGTGGTTTTCTTCCAGATGCACAGTTATTAAACCTTGGGCAGTCCACTCAGTGTCTAAACTTAGGAATTTTATTTTTCTTGGCAGTGAAAGTTCAAATGGCTGTGAGGCTGTTTTCCTTCTTAAGCATGTGATTGGGGCAATATATGCTGCTGTCATAGTGATATGTACTGCTTATCTTAGATGTGCGTCTGTCAGTATATGTAATATTTTCTTAACTATTTAATTTTAAGTTTTCAGTGTGTTTTCTCTTTCCAGGCTTTGCACGACAGAGAATTTCCTGTTCCAAAGCCCATAGACTACAACAGGCATGCTGTTGTTATGGAACTTGTTGATGGGTATCCTTTGTAAGTAGTGAAGCTTGAACTCTCTGTGTTACAGGGACCCTAACAACCCTAGGAAAAGTAACAGGGTTAGGGTTTTTCCTTGTTTTATACACAGAAATTGCACATTCTAAATGTTACTTTATATACAGAGTATTGGATATAATATCGGTCATGTTCTGAGCTCCAGTTTGTGATCCTTACTGTCTTAATTCAGTTGAGTTTGTAACTCACTGTTGTAGAACTTCTGCTCTGTTTATAGAGAATACAATGTATAATCTGGTTTTGCACCTTTGAGAAATATTATTTTTCTTGAGTTTTCCAAGCTTTAAAAACAGTAAATATTATTGAGGTTTGTACGTGAAGGGTTGGTTTGGTTTTGAATGCAAAAGGCCTGTCTGTTTCATACAATATACAATAACCCAGATCCGATCTCAAGATTTAAAGTGTTTAGTAATAGAACAAACCAGCCCACGCTCCTGTATAGTATTCAAGATCTGAAGTTTAATCAAGAGGGAATTAATTCCAAAGTATAACAGTTGAAGAGTAATGTGGAAAAGACTTGATTGTGTTTTGTCTCCCCACCTTCATTTGTTTAATAATTCCACATCCATTGTGTGGAACACCAAGTTCTTGTGGAAGTCTGCAGTGGAAGTTCACTTTTTCTTCTTTTCCTAACATAATCTAGAAAATCTGATTTTATAAAAGAAAATGCAATGGCCTATTTGAATTTCAGTGCAAGAAGACTTAGGTTCTGCTGACATGATAAGATTACCTAAAACAGGAGAAAAAGTTTGCTGCCCTGTTATTTACATAATGCATTATGACAGCAGTGCTCCATGGGAGACAGTGAGTGTGAGTTTAGATGAGGTTTAGCCAGGGTGTAAGGAGGTATTCTCTCCTCTTGAGGACAGAGGGGCAGTGGCACAGGTTGCTTGGGAAGGTTTCACAGGCTCTCTCCATAACTGGAAGTTTTCTATCCTAACTAAACAAAGCCCTCAGCTTTGGTCTGTCTCTGATTTGACTCAGCTTTGAGGAGGATGCTGGACCAGAGAGACCTGAGGGCCCTTTTGACTTGAATTACCCTGGCATTCTGTCAGATGTATTTTGTGTACTTTATTTGTATTTTTAAATTAGGTCTTTCAAGGTTCAGAATATTTTATTTAACTTTTCAGGTGCCAGGTGCACCAAATGGAAGATCCTGCTGCTGTCTACAGTGAATTAATGGATCTGATTGTAAAACTTGCCAATCATGGTCTGATCCATGGGGATTTCAATGAGTTTAATCTCATCTTGGATAATGACGACCATGCCACTTTGATTGATTTCCCTCAGATGATGTCAACATCTCATGCAAATGCTGAATGGTAGGTTTAGATTTAAATGTGTTTTCGAGGTCAATCTGACAAATGTTGGTGACAGCAAACAGTCAACCATGACTTGTTTCCATAAGTCTTTTCCTGAATCCTTCTCTGCAAGCACAAGTAATGTTCCCAACAAAGAATGAGGAGAAATGTTTCTGCAGAATAAATACGTGATTAATTGCTTCTCAGAGATAATAATATTGTTCTGTTAAGAAATGCTCAGAAATAAACTGCATCCAGTTTCTCTTCCTAGCCTTTTCACTTGGGATCACTAATAGAAATAATTTTCAAATAAAACCGTGCTTCTCATTGCAATAGCCTTCACTGATTTTTAATTTGTACAATTCTGTATTTTTTACAGGTATTTTGACAGAGATGTTAACTGTATTAGGGAGTTCTTCAAGAAACGCTTCAACTACGAGAGCGAGCTCTTCCCAACATTCAAAGACATCAGGTAGAAATGACCAGATGTGTTTGAATTGTTCTACTTATGGCAGTAGTGTTGGTTTTCTGAGAAAAATGGATGCCTGTGAGAGATGCCTGTGGGAGAAATAAAAAAAAAAAAATAAAAATAGGCCCAACTGTGCAATTTTAAGTTACATTTTTGTCATTTCTGTTGTGTTTTCTCCCAAGTTACTGTAAGTGGTTTTCTAAAGCTAAAGTGTGCTTTAAAATCCTCTGCTGCCTTCTTTATTTTCTTGCAACCAAGGAAGAGACATCAATCTGAAATCTTGATCCAAATGTTAAATGTCCAGGAAATTTTAACAGTGATGCAGAATCAGCCTGTTTGACAATTCTAATATATTGAGGCTTAACTTGGGTTTCCATTTATAACTATTTTTAAAATGCTTGTAAATAGGGTGACTGCCTCCTCAGGCATTATTATATTTAAACTTTTCTTCCTAATGTCTTTTGCTCCTTCTGAAAAGTTAACTGATTTTTCACTCATTTTAAGATGGAAACTGTTGCAATGAAAACAGTTTTATTTCATCCTGAGCACTTTTCCTAAGGAATTTCACATTGTAATCAGCCTTCGTATGTCAGACCCTTTATTAATCTGTTTGCTTAAGCATGATTTGAACTTAAATCCAAATGTTATTCCTGCTAAAGTAAAACGATTTCCTGTAAAAAAAACCAAACATAAATGCAGGTTGTGGAGATAGAATCATCTTCTGGAGAGTTTTCTTCTCTCGGATTACATTCTAAGTTAGTACTTTATCTAAAGCTCAGCACCATCACGTGGTGTTTTGTGTGTTTCAACAGAGTATATCTTCTTTATTGATAGTGTGGGTAATTTTAGTCTAGCTTGATTAGGATTTTAAATCCAAAATGTAGTATATTGGTAACTTGGTTTATTGAATTTGGCATATTAAAAGAAAACATTCCTCTTTCACAGGAGAGAGTGTTCTCTTGATAAAGAGATTGCTGCCAGTGGCTATGCAAAGGAGATGCAGGAAGATGGTGAACTGCTTTACCCCGCAAGTTCTGACGAGGATGACAACACAGAGGTGTTAGAACTTGCAGAAGATGCTGAGAAGGAGCTCAGGTTCTTCAGCAAAGATGAAGAAAACAGTGAAGACTTCACATGTGAAATGGGTGATTTCACTGAAAGCAGAGCCTCTGACAATACTGTGAGCAGCAGTGAGGAAGAGGCTGATGCAGCTGAAAGCAGTGAAAATACACAAACACTGAATATGGCAGAATTGAGTTCAGCCTTGGAAAAAGCTGAAGGGCCAGCTGTGCCATGGAAGTCCAGTGAAGATGCAGAGAGTTCTGCAATTACTTCCTCTAAGGGCAAAAGATTAACTGAAAATGCTGCTGAACTGGAAGATCAGGCAGGTCAAGGAGGGTGCTGTGAGGGTAAGGAGAATGAAGACGAGTGCCCTGAGCTGGTCAACTCATCAGCTTTAAATGAGGAATTCAGGCATTACAGGTAAAGATTCACATTTACTGTCTAGGAGCGTGGATCTTCCCCCCAAAAATGTAAATCTTTCAAGCAGCTCAAGAAGAACTGCTCTTCAGCTGTCCTTGTTTAAACTGAAGACTAAAAACTTAATTTATTTTGAAAATATTGCCGTGAATACCTTTCCTATTGGTATAATGATTGTCCAGCTGTGTTGTAGTATCTAATGAGAAAATAGGTCTTGCACTTCATAGACCAGCCTATTTTCTGTGGTGGATTTTTCCCCCTATTTCTTCATTTCAGCTAATATTGATAGTGAAGTAGTTCTTGATGTTAAAATATTACTTCTAAAGACCTTTTATGAGTAAGTGTGTAATTCAAATATTTGTGTCAAAGGCAAATGTTCCGCTGCTCACTCACCTGAAGTTATTAAGAACAAGCTCCTTGCAGTCTGTCATTCAACTATATTGTACTGTGTGTTGTTCTGGATTTTAATTCCTTTCCTGACAAACTTAGAAATTCCTGCTTGCCTTCAGACTAACCCCTTGTATGTGAAAATCTGTTTCCTGAGTTTGCCATCCCACCTTGTATGTGGATACAGAGATCAAACTGATACTCCTCCTCATTTGCTTTTGCACTTCAGTTAAGTGATTGTCAAAACACTGTGCAGGATCTAAAGCGTTTTAGTGCCCTGAGGTTTCTCTTCTTGTGCTCTATATTTATGTGGCTGTTGTGCTACAAATTCTTCCTTTCACAAAGTGCCTGTCTTGGACAACCAATGTGATTATTTAAAATAGAAACACTTTGTAGCACTTGCATGTTCTGTTGCGAGTTTTCAAGTTGTAGCCCAGAAAGTGAAGACTCAAACATGGTGCTTATAAAGGCAAAGGATGTTTATCTTGCTAATGGAATAACACATTGATTTGTTTGTTTCAGTAATGAAGAGTGCATCGTTCCCGTTGCTGAGCACAGAACAAGGACTAAGAGCATCACATCAGTCAGAAGCGTTGGGAGCTGTTCAACCATTCCTCCAGTAAGTATTATTTTGTTATGCTGGCATCTAGTTTACCCTCAGACCACCTTAAATTGCACATAGCTGTTAGTACCTGTTTCTGAAAATGTTCTCTGGTATTAATCATCTTTAAAAACACTGTTACCATCTACCTCTCCAGTTTGTCTCTCCATTCCTACAGAAAAATAGGATTGATACGGTTTACAGGGAGTGATTTCCAGCACTCTCCTTCATATTTTGCTTTTTGGTCTCTCACTGAAGCTCCATATCAACATTAACAACTCTCATTTACCCAATAACTAATTTATATTAATGTATGTTAATTCACTAACAGTATCAGTTAATCCATTTCTGTTGCTAACCACGATTAATATTTTTTATTTTGAACCTGGATACTTGAGTCTAGGTTTAATTTGGCCTTTCTCACCTGTCTTCTTAGAGATTTCTTCACATTCTTTTCTGAAAGATTTCTGTGAACTCTTATTCAACAGCAATCTCTTTGGCAATTTGAATTTGACCTTCTGAATTACTTAAATCAGGACGTTTTCAGCAGAATTTAATGTGCTTTTCTTCAACCCCAGACTAGGCAGTAGGTGATATGTCTACCTTAGCACCGAGAATTTTGCAACATATGTAGGTTGTGACGATGGAAAGACTAGTGAGTGTTTCCACCAAGTGCTGCAGTTCAGCATAGAATTTGGTGAATTTACATTAGATTACATGTCATAATGGTGTCTGCCTTGCAGAATTTATTCTAGCAGGTTCCCAGCACAATATGATTCCACCATGATGAAACGGATGAAAGTAATTTGATTTCTCTTTTTCTTCCAAGAAAAAATACGCAAATGTGTGCCACACTTGGCATCAGTGTGGCAACTTGAGTAAGGACCATGCCACAGTCTACCAAATCCTGGCTTCGTTTTTGTTACGGGTAGATACTGCCATCACAATGGAGAGCAGAACTCAGAATGAGGCAGAGGTGCAAATAACAGATGAAATTTCATAGAACTACTTCAGTTTGATGGAATGGGAAAACTGGAGGAGGGATTGTAAATCGCTAACTTCCCGTTTCTCTTAGCCACACTTGTGTTAGAGTTGTTGTTTTCCAGTAGAATCAGTCATATTTAGGGGCATATCTAAACTTCAGAATAATCAGGGTGCTAAAAAAAACAACACAAAGCAAATAATTACTGCTGGACATGGAATGTTTTACATTTTGGTGGAAGGCCTGTGTTCTGCACTGAGAGGTGTGGGTCCTTTAGCATCTCTGTAAGAAACACACTTGAAGTTTAATTTTAAAATTAAAAAGGATTTAAAATGCTATTTATTATAACTCAGAAGATAATAGCACAGATAAGCCCATACCCCTTTATGTGCTGTGAGTCCTGAGGGTGTAGCACACACACAGCACTCCGTCCAGACCTTGTACATACCAGAGAATCTCCTTTTTCAGTCAGCTGAGCCATTTTATGATTTTCTCACAAGGGAAAAGAAAAGCTTTGTTGATCATTTCTCCAGTCAAGGTGAATATCATGAATGTTCATGTTGGTCCTGAAAAAGTTCTGTTGTCAGGTCATGTGCTAAATGATTTAAAGGAGTTTTGATTCCAAATTGTGTGTTTGTTTGTAGGAGCTGGTGAAACAGAAGATAAAGCGACAACTGACCAAACAGCAAAAGTCTGCTCTGAAACAGCGGCTGCAAAAAGGGGAGGCAAATATTTACACCAAACAACGTCGAGAAAATATGCACAACATTAAGTCAAGCTTGGATGCAGCCAATTTCTGGGGATAGCTTATTAAAGCTCACGTGGAACATGAGGAATGTATACAGCTGAAAGAATCGTGCTAATTTACCAATAACCCTTTTATGTAAAGGAGCAATCTCTGCTATGCAAACCAGATATTTTTCTGGAAGTTAATAAACCTCATTCTCGTTCCTGTGACTTTAACTGGGAGGTTGTGTTTCTAGTCAGAACTCTTGACTGTAATTTACATTGTATCAGTAGAATTGGTTAAGGTCATGATAGTAATTCCCAGCAGTGTTTTGTCATAAATGAATTGTGGTGTGTTTGTTGTGCAGAGGCACAAAAAGATTTTTTCTTTTCCTCAATTCTAGATGCACAATTATTTACAGAAATGTAAATTGGAAATACTTTCTGCTAAGTTAGTCAGATATGACTTTAACTTCAAAAAACTTCCTTTATCTTCAAAAACTTGGGGAATTAGATGTAACAAAACTTGGTTTCATGTCTGAAATAATCACTTAGTGCAGGATGTCGCTTATTTGCTGTATCTTAGAAACATAAATAGGAGAAATCATTAAAATGTTTGTTGGCACAAGCATATTTTTGAAGTGCTGTTCTACAAAACAATATTGAAGCACAAAAAACCCTACTGCCATTAAACGACTATTCTGAAGGTAAAAGTGGCTTACAGTGGATCTAAAAAGCTAATAATCTAAAATTTGCCTGAATTTTTAATGGAATACTAAATACAACTGACAAAGATCTATAAAAGCATTATTAAGCAGTCGTTTAGAAATCTTTCAGTATTTTGCTTGTGAGACTGTTCAGCCGTCATACGTCACTGTCATTGGCACAAGGAGCTACCTCAACACCATTCCATTAATATTTCTGTTTTAATCGTCAGTACTGGCAGAGCTGACCAACAGGAGTTTACTCGTTTGTGTATCCATTCTGATTAGTTCTGGACTTGTTTGGTGGATGGTTTGTTGTTTTTTTTAGAATATACAGTGTCTTCACATGACCTAGACAGTACTCAGTAAGCAGGAAACGCCAAAACATTAAAAAGCCCCTAGAATACAATCCCTGGAGATAAGAGTGCTCATTCTTACACCAAGAGCATTCTGCAAACACCAGAGCATTTATCTTCCTAGTTACCATAAGCAGACGCTGCTGCTGTTCTACAAGCAGTAGCAGGAAGTTGGATTTTTCACATTTAACACCCCAAACTATAGTCTGGCAGTTTGGGATGCTAGATGTGAAAAATCCGATTTCTCATTTTCACTGGCACTCACTGCCCCTGGATATTTCCGCCTGTGTCTCCCAGTTCCCTTCACCCTCCCCAGGACCAGGGTGCAGCAGCGGCTGTCTGCACGAGGGATGCTGGCACAAGCAGCGGCATGGCAATCAGCAGCTCACAGCCCAGGGTGAGAGTGAGGTGTAGCCGCCTCTGGCATCGCCGTGTCCCCCGCGGCGGCAGGACAGGCTGGGGAGGGCAGAAGGAGGAGTTTCCGCGGTTGAAGCCTTTCCCCGCCGAGGACCCGGGCCCTGCCCCTCCCCGGCAGCCCGTCCCGCGCCCCTTCCCGCCGGGATGGCCGCAGGCTGGGGAGGCGTCGGTGGCTCTGCACTGCCTGGCGCTGCCTGGTCGGGCGACAGGAGCAGCATCCGCCGGCGCTCCACGCTCTGGGAGGAGCGGGCGGTACCTTCGCCGCCGCCGCGCACCGGGAGCGCGGGGCCGGGAGCGCCGCCGGCCGGGTCCGCAGGCGAGGACAGCAGGACGCGCTCCGCGGGTAGGAACGAGCCGCGCTCGTAGCCTGAAACTCCTTCCCTGCCTCCTTTTCGGTCCCCCGGGCATTTCCCCAGCCAGAGCCCCTACCCCGCCGTCGCCTGCCCTCTCCCGCACCTCGTGCATGCCCCCGGTTCATCTTCCTTTTCCCCGCTCCTTTGTATGATCAAGGAGAGATGTTTGACAAGATGTAACATTGGCAGTGAGTCCTATATTTTCTTCCTTTCTCAGAAGTTGCATCCTCAGGCTTGTTAACTCCATAATTCTTCTCAAAGAGGTAGTGTTCTAGTGATCTCTATTTTCTGGAGGTTCTAAGTGCAAGGAAGGGAGGGTGAGAATTTTGTAAATGATAGTTAGGCATAGATGACAGATATTTGTCTTTCCATACAATGGAAAGTAAAGTGCTAGCAGAACTCTAAAATCTCTTTATTTGTTACTATGTGATTTAATTGTAATAGATATTTAGATTACGTGTTATTAGCTCAATATTAAATACGTTCCTAGTGCAGTTATGACTTTTCATGGTCTACTGAAGATTAAAGAAAACCATGATGTTTTTAAGGAAATACCTCCTACACAACACTGGTTTCAAAAGCCAGTTGCTGAACTTTTTTAGATGGCTCTCAATAGGGAAGATTTTTTGTCATTTAATCACTACCTTAAATTATCTACTAATATCTTATGAAGGAATCTTTCAGATGTCTTTTTCTATAGCTATAAATCCCTGGCTTCAGAGAAGCAATTCCTGCTCTAAAAACATCCATCTCTCTGCTGTCATGATTCCCAGACCTGTAGCCTGCATTTTCCTTCCTGCTCTGCTCTCCCTCCCGAGTTATCCTGTGGGATTGGGGTGAGACACAGACGAGGCTGTTCCTCTTATCCTCACTATAGCTTCAGTGCAGGTGTGTATTTGCAGAGTGTGTGTATCATTCCCCAAGCTCTGACTCTGTGTTACTCTGGATCTGAAGTTTTCTTCATAAGACTGACAGTATGTGACCTTTGTGTGTGAGCTGAAATTTTGCCTTTCATCTGCTTCAAGACCTTGGGTTGTGCCTCCTCTTTGCATCTGAAATATAAAACCATGTTTATTATGCTAGATATAGACAGACTTTTGATTTCATTTCACCCTTTGTGCCTTGTAACATAAATGACAGGAAGAATATAAAAGGACAATCCTGGGGTTTTTTTGACCTCGTTTTAGTTAAACTGATGGATCATATTTTAATGTGACTTTTCAGATATCATACTACCAGAGGCATCATGTAGTCCAACTTACACTTAGCAATATGAAGCCCATAAACTTTCCCGGCTTCTGAATATTTGTAGGATGCAATATCCACAGTAAATGGAAAGTTTAAGGGAGGCCTCCTTAAGTCACATGAAAATAACAAAAGGTAACAATGGAAGAGACAAGAGACACTTTCCAGTATGGATATTGTATCATCACATCAGAAACTGTAACATGTTTTCTTTCCTGAAAAACCTTTTTTTTTTTTTTTGAAAGCCTGGCTGATTGAAAGCTGGAGATCATGATCATAAAATTAGTTCTCAGATGGTGCAATTTAGAATTTAATCTTGGATTCACAAAGTGAAGAATTTCTTTCATTATTTGACTGCTGTAAGCAAATGTGACATGCAAACTTAGGCATGTGTGTGAAAAGATGTTCCCTCTCCATATTAGAGTTCAGGTATAATGCATCATAAGCAGAGTCAAGCTATCCTTTTATCTCCTTTAAAAAACCCAGTGTGAGTGTGGCACTAGGAATAAGTGAATTTCATTGTTGTTTTCTGCCTAGAGAATCATTTCACGTCATTTATATTAACATATCTTAGTTGATGAAAACTTTTATAATTTGATTCTCTTACAATATAAAGCAATACAAATGTTTTTTAAACTACAGGTCTTCACAGTAGTTAAGCAGAAATAACTTTCTTCTGTTTCATCTCCTGAAACAGTAACTTTTAAAAGACTAGTTTTCCTCTGTTGTAATTGTCAGTAATTTTTTTTTTTATATTAATGGCATTGCACTTCAAAGGTATAATTTTATTCCTCGATAGTGTTATGCTTTTGCAATACCCTTCTGGCTGCCTTGCCTGTCCTCTACCTGAGTTACTCTGCTCATTCTCTAAATCAAACTTATAAGGTTCAAAGTTGAAATTAACTGACCCAAAGCCATAGTAATTTGTGATACATGTCTAAAATACAATAACAAGCAATACTTTTTCAGTGTTTTCCTATATTGTTAAGATTTTGTTGGTATGCTAACAATACAGATCTGTGATGTCTTTTACTCTGTCTCTCCTCACACTTTACACTTTTAAAATTTAAAAGAAGACAAATATAGGAAAATATATAGAATTTATTGGGAGAAAAAAGGGGTGGGAATAGCCTCTAAAAGAAGTAAAAGAAACCTAACATGGACACTTGTAACATAACCAGTTTTACTCAGATCTAGTGGAACAATTTCTATTTATTTCAATTGGGTTAACTAAGGCCTCTCAAGGAGGAAAGGAAAAGCCCCTGAATGTATGTGACATGCTTTTACTTCAATATTTTATTTTTAGTAATAAATGCAGGGTTTTGCCATAGCTTGGTATGAAAATTTTAGGAAAAAAAGCAATACAGCAGTGTCACATGGGGTCAGATATCTCTGCAACAGTGAGCTAAAGTAAAAAGTTGAGGAGGGAGTTATGCTGAACAGAAAAACTGTGACTGGGGTTCTCACTACTAATCTGCAAGGAAACATACAATCTTAATATTTCTGTACCAAACTGATCCTGGTTGAGAAAGGTTGGGTGGGGAGTTTAATTCCAATAGAAGGAGCAAAGGGTGGTTAAGTCTGTGAGCTGGGCATAGACAGAACCTGCAACAATGCTAGAAGGTGTGACTGCCCAGAGGGAACCTGTGCAGAACAAAATAAAGGGTTCATGATGGAGCTTGAGCAGCGGCAGGTGGGAATGCTACAAAAAATTTGACAAGTGAGGACTATTAGGAATTCAAGAAATAGTTGTTCTTTTGTCACATTCAATGCCTACAGGACAAGCTAATTCTATACCAGCTCCCACCTGTCTTCACTTCTGTTAAAACAGCCCTACAGCAGTTTAAATCACCAGATCTGTTTTGGAACAGCACTGAAGATGAAAAGCACATGGAAAACCAGTACTAGAGTGCAATATTTGTATCTGCTGGCAGTTTTTGCAGGGGGCAGCAGTCCTTGGCAATGAAAAGAGAAATCACACTGAATTGTTGGGCATGTAGGAACTGAAGCAACTCAGGTTCTTGCAGAGAGGTATCTTCACAAAAAGGGCAGTCAAGCCCAAGGAGGTTGTGCAGACTCCATTCTTGGAGGGTTCCAAGATCAGACAAAAATCGAAGTGACCTGGCCTGCCCTTGTAGCTTATCCTGCTCTAAGCAGGAGATTGAACTAAGTGAGCTCCTGAGGCCTGTCCCAACCTGAATTTTCCTAAGATTCTTCCCACTGAGTTCTGATTTCCAGATTTCCCTTCCCCTAACTCCTCTCCAAGGCAGAAACTGATGTTACTCAAATTATGCATAATCATATCCTAATCCACTAAATAATTCCCTAAGGAGTTAATTTCAAAATTTAGTTTAAATTATTCATGTGGTGTGATACATCTTGAGAAAAGACTTGGAACTATTATTAGAGGACATTAAAACTGCTGACATCATAAAATACAAATACACTGTGTTTCAGAAAAATCCAGTGGGTTTTTTTGTTCTTTTTTTTTACCCTTTTTCCTTGTCCAAACAGAAATGGAAAGTCAGTAAAATTATGGTACAGAACCAGAACATACAGAATGAGAGCATGGATATAAGGAAGTTCTCATGAGATTGAGAATGTACTGAGGAACAGATAAGAAGCAGGACACATTATCTTCAAACTGTGAGAGAAAGAGATGAATACTAACAAAGGCATGCCTAGAACACATAATGCAACAAAATGATCAGAGGAGAAAGAATTCCAAGACCAGTGCAGAACTGCACAAAACAAACTAAAAAAAAAGCAATTAACTTGTAGAATTGCAGTAACTTTTTGAGGAACCCTGAGCACTCTGTCTTCAGGAGAGATTTCATTCCCTTCTCCATCCCCAGATTCAACTGGTGTCTAGAAGGGCTCAAAGACAAGGGACTAACGGAAAAGGAGAGCTTGCTCTTACATCCCATTTTTCTGCCTCTTTACACCCCTTTCAATTTTAATGACAGCACAAAACAGCTTTGAAAAAATGAGCATAATATCCCTTAAATTAATACTCTACATACAATTGTTTATATTCGTGTAACTTGCATATAACACAATTTTTCTTCAATCACATAAATACTTTGATTCAGTTCTATTAGGAAAAGGTCACCTCTGAAGACTTACTGTTTATCAGTAAGTTTATCTCACATGTGTGACTGACAGAAAATCCACTTTCATATTCCTTTTGTCCTGCTAATAATGTATAGTATTTAGATATTTTAGAAAAATCAACATCTTTGTGGAAGATTTATACAGAGAATGACCTTGCTAAGTAACTTCTAAGTTTATTATGGAGGAAGATGGATCAGTAAAGGGATCTAACCAGGCTGACTGCTGGCTAAAGCTCCACAGCATTTCCTCAATCAGTTGCACTAACTCTGGGTGACTTGTACAAGGAGAAAGGCACAGACACAACATTTTACCATCAGCATCTACACACTGGTAAAATTCATAAAAACTTGAAGGCAGAGTAGGTCCTCAAATTGCACTGACCATGCACATTCCCATAAACACCTCTGATGATCATAACTGTCTCACATAGTAATGACCTTTAGCAGGTCAGAGCAAGCAGCTCCCCAAGAATAAATATAAAATATAAGAATTTAATTCAGGAAACAGAGACAACCATAATCAACTGGAAAACTTGTATTTAAGCAACAAGGTAAAAGTAAAACCTGTTTTACCAAGCAGACTTTGTGCAGGAATAGTCAAACAGCCAGTGAGAAAAACAGTAGAATTAGGGAGAGAAAATTGTAGCAAGTGACAGCCTTCTCCAAACTTGCTTTCACTTTGTGTAAGTAACTGCAAAACCGGCAAACAAAAAACCTTCAGTAATATGCCAGTGTCCAGTGCAAAGCAGTTTTAGTTAACAAAAGTCATTTCCCAACACTCAAAGTGCATGTTAGGTATTGTGCATCTCTCTCACCTACCTGGTAGGCTTGCACAGAAGCACCACTATCTGCCTACATCAAAAAGAGAACAGTTTCAGTATGAACACCTTGCAGGCAAAAGCCATAGTCTGTGGAACTTTCATCAAGGGCTTCTGACACTGGTGAGGTGCTGTCCTCTGAATGACGCATTTACCTCCTTTGGTTTCATGTCTCTTACCACAAGAGCTATGACATGCACTTCATGGGGACTGTGAGGTAAAAATTTAGGAAAGGAAGACCCTCTTGCTTTCCAGGTTAGCCACAGATGTACTGGGCCCACAGGTGTCTACATCTTCTCCTCCTCAGTCTGTCTGAATCCCTGGGAGACCTTTACAGATAATATTTTAGAGGGAACAGTGCAGCACTCTAAGTCTGCATTAGAACTCTCATGACCAGAGATACACAAAAGGTGCAGCAGAGTGGGCACATTCCAAATCCGAAAGGCACAGTGTGGTTTACTGATCGTTGTGACAGAATAAGGGTTATAAACCATCTGCTATCAGTTACAACCCTATAACCAGATCTGGTTATGAACACACTGGTATCAGAAACCACAAGCAGTAGTATCCCCTTGGAATAAAGGTTACCTGACAGGCACCCTGTGGAGAAGCAGAGGGGTACAACCCACCAGCCATCCCAGGATACACAGGGGGAGTCTCCTCCAACCTCCCTCCCCTCCTGTGTTGTATTTATAGTTTTTTGGGGGAGTGGGAGAAGACAAAGTTCCAGCTGATGTCATTTCATGATTACATTGAGATTGAGTGACTTCAGTTTACACATGTGAAGTATGTACGGGTTTTACTTCATTAGCGTATGCAGCTGTGAAAGGTTTTATTGTATTTTCAAGCCGGTGAAACAAAATTCAGCTTTTGGTCACTGGTGGGGCCCTTCCTTGGCTTAGTTCCCGTTGGCTGCATTGCTTTAAACAGAGCATCACCACAACACCTCTGTGCCACTCTGTCCTTTGTTTCCTGCCTCTCTCAGGGCAGCACCCCAAGCTCCCTCATTGTCCCTGCTCCTGGGGCTGCAGTTTGTTTCTGGTGAACTACTGCCACCATGGACACTTCCCTTTGCTTTGTCTTTTAATATTTCTCCACAAGGACTGAAATAAAATGTTAGCTTATGGCACCTGTACTCGAAAGCTACAGAAAACGTATGTGAAGACCGCACCACAACCAGATGGCATTGCTGTATGGGCACTGAGAATAGTAAAAAAGCAAGATGAGTCCATGCAAAGTGTCTTACCTAAAGAGTTCTCTAGGAATGCACACTGTTGGACAAAAGCATAATCCAAAAAAAGAAGAGAACTAGTTATTGTGGAAATGTAAGTGCTGTGGATAAAAGCCCACTGACCAAAAAGCACAGAACAGCCTACAAGCATGCCAGGAGGCACCAAAATTTCACACCACTGTACAAGAAAACAGTCTCCATCCAAAAGAATCACATTTGCAACATACTGGAGGTCTTTAAAAGCCTCTGGACACAACCCTGAGTAATGTGCTCTATGGGACTCTGCTTAAAGCAGGTAGGTTGGACTTGATGACATCCAGTGACCCCTTCCAACCTCGCCCATTCCGTGATTCTGTGATAATAAACAGCAAGCCCAAATCCCTTCTCACAGTTCCTGTTATTATTTTCCTGTTGGCTTTCAAACCATGTTGTTAACATTGCTCTCAGGCTCACAACCAGATGAGAAAGAGGGGAGAAGACACAGCAAAACACAAAGAACAACTCTTTTAGGCATCTCCTCAGTGTTTATTTGTATTACTTTGCATAATCTCAAGCACTTTCTGGATATGGAGATCTTTATTCACTGTGCAAATGAATAAGCTCCTTCTGCAGATATTTCCATGATAAAGCTATTTCCAACTATCCTAAAAAGCGATGACTAAGCTACACTGATTCTAAGGTCTTTAGCTGAGCAAGGTCAAGAGTTTCACAGGGGCTTTTTAACTAACATCACTACGCCTGCAGCTGCACCAGCAAGTCTGAGGTTTTCCAAAAAGCATAGGAAGTATTTTGCTTAAGCAGCAACTTACTTTACAAGGTTTCTCATAATGTTTATAGAAGACCCTCTGTACCCTGAACCAAAATGGTTCCAGTGGTTCATGTAGTGGAACAGCTGATAAAGCTTTAGGCGTTTCTCAAACCCTGTGGCTCTGGGGATTTTATTGTGATAAGCAGAATAAAAAGGACCACTGAAGCCACCAAACATCCCAGCTATTGCAAGATCATACTCTGAATGGCCATAGAAAGAAGCTGGATCGAAGATAATTGGACCAGAATCATCCTCAGCTACATTTCCTCCCCAGAGATCCCCATGCAGGAGAGAAGGAACGATTTCTACACCACAGAAAAAACTGGGTATCTTCAGCTGCAGGGGGGAAAAGCAAGACACGTAAATTACTACAATCATTCACCTTAAAATGTAGACGTTTATCTGCATACTTCAAACTTTTTAAAAGTCAGTTAAATAAACCTGTAACTTCAAACAGCACAGGACCAGGTCAAAAGAGATTCTGAGCAAATCCAGAGGATTCCTGTTTTTCATAAAAGCCAGGAGCAGAATAGTCATCCAAATCTCTTTTAGGAAGACAGTAAAGAATTTAAAACTGCATTTGGTGCTGTAATATTGACCAGGTTTAACAACAACAACCACTGCCAGTTCATCATTAGAAGGCTCAGGCATCTCTCAGCAACCTTGAGGAATTTCCACCCAAAGAGCCAAAGTTGCAGTCACTTAACCAGATACAAACAGTAAATGAACAAGGTGCAGAACAGTACTGTTTATGTACATTTCTCATCATGCAAGTGTTCCAGGGAGTGAGAAATATGAACTTCATCTATAAGGTTTCCCAAACAGACAGGCAAAGTGTTATCTGGCACTTCGGAATTCACTCTGGAATGTTAGCATAGGGTGATGTGGCAAAAGCCATTACACCTTAGAATAAAGGGTGTTTTAATCCCCAAAAACTGGAGTCTCTTACCAACAGAACCAGGTGCAAACCAACAAAAAGGAACTTTGTTTTAAGATAATAAAATCTAGATAACTGATACCCAGCTGTCACTATAATGAGAACTGTGAGAATGGCTTGTACCTGAAGCTGTGCCCAAAGTTCTCTTGCTTCCCTGTCTCCTGAGCTCCTTTCGATCAGGTCCATCTGGGGCTGGATCCTTTGTCTGGCAAAGAAGGTCACCCAGTCACTGCGCCAGTTGTTCACCTGAAGGAACAGGACTGCAGACGTCAGTCCTACACCACACAAAAGGCAGATTTTCTTCTTTTTCAAATAAGCCTTTTGAGGATTACACAGCCTTTGTGCTGGTACCATCCAGGGCAGTAAATGCTGCCATTTAATTGAACGTTATCTTCAAACATTCAATTAGGGGAATAAATAATTTTCTCTCAGTGATTAAAATCCAAGAAATTGAGGAGCCATCAGTGTCCAATGCAGCTATAAGTGCTGTCCAAAGCACTACTTTTCTTAGCAGGCTAAACCATGCTTTTTCTTATTCATGGCTCCACAAAAATTCATTTCTTTACATTAGGATAATTTTGACCCTTTTTGTCACCCAAGGGAAAATGAGATAAACTTAAAATTCTATCAGTCTGATGAAGTACAACCTACCTGCGGAAGATAACCACAGCAGGTAGCTGTATGAAAGCCAAAACGATCCACAAACTGGACTTCCATTTGCCCTTGTCCTTTACCTTTCAAATCAAAGACAAAAATTCAACACCAATGACAAAATACTGAGCATCCACAATGCAAATGAGCCTTAAAACTATGCACAGGTACAATACTGCTTCTACTGAGAATAAAAAAAAAAATGCACCTTAATGTTCTTTTTGTTACAATGGTTGCTGCTGCTGTTTTTTAAATTTAAAGCTCAATGTAAAGCAGCTATATTACAGTCTTTATTTTTCTTTATTTTTTTAAATTTTAAGGTACAGTATCTCTACTGATACTCTACTGATGTCCTTGTAGAAACTGTGGTTCAGGCTCCCAAACTGAATACATGTTTTGCTCACAGAAATCCAAGCAGAACAAACAAAAGTAAGAAGAAGAACACCCTGCCTGGGTGTTTCATCCCAACGTATTCTCATACTACCTATTTTGGAAGAAGATGAATCTGTCCTGAAGCGGCAAAAGATATTTTAACTACTTTGTAAATTATTATTAATTAGGTAAAATTTGAAAACAGCTGTGTACTGTACCAACTGTGCTCCCTTCTTTCTTCATCTTCTCTCTAAGTTGCTGGTTATGAAGGTGAAGATCAGCCAGCTGAGTTCCAAGCAGCGCTGAATGTCTAAGAAACAAAAATAATGTTAGCAACTCTGACACATGAATGAATCCAGACCCTGATATTCCAGGGGTCACTTGAAAACGTTTATCAAGCACATAGAAGTTCTCCATCTCTAATAAAATAACTTCACAAAGTATTCCAGTATTATAAACACTTTATCTTCCTGTCAAGACTGCATATTAATATAGACAAAATGTACTTACTTGGTTGTTTCTGACACCACTATTGAAAGTGAAATCATAAATTTAGTAACAATTATAAACTATCAATCCTAATTCCTGTGTGATATCACTTCTACAAGCATTTTCAGTAAGGTATGTGTAAGAAAGCATGTACATAACGTGGAACATGTTGTGCCTTTTTTTTTGCCCTCTGGCAAACTGTCTTTGGAAAATAGAACCAAACAATGCTGATCCTCTTCTTTCTATCACTGTTTCTGGCTGCTCTTCTCTAAAAGGCCTCAAAGATGGGTGTCAGGTAGGCTTAGTTTATTATCTATTTTTCATAAAAGCTGATCCTCTACAGAGTTCAGAAAAGTCTTGTAGTAATTGTAAACAATCCTTACAGCCAGTTGCCCTCCATGTAAAACAAAATTATGTTCCTTTTCCTTTATTTGACCTTTCTCAACTTTCTCTGTTCTAAAAGCACAATCATTTAAGGCAAATTTAGTTCTTCATTTTGTTCCTGTTAACACAGATTGTAACTCTCCCCCAAAATCTGCACCCTGAAGGTACCATTTGAAATCCAAACCAGCAAGGTCTTTGCCATTTCTCTTGGGACTCACTGAGGGCTCTTCATAAATCAGAAACCCCAGCAATAAGCAAGATGATGGACAAGACTTTAAACTGGCTACAGAAGTTCTGAAAGTGAGATAAGAAATTGGTCATGATCACCTTCCCCGTGGAATCAGACAGACAGATTCATCACATTAAGTGCTAGTCACAGAGAAGGGACAAAATTTTGAAACTATCAAAATGAAGGTTAAGAGTTGCAAATATATGGAGATCAAGACTAATTCATTTGGGAAAGTGCCTCTGCACACTCATGACAAGCATTAGAGCACTGGTTCTTATATCAAAGGCTAGTACACAAAACAGGTGATCAGGTCATTTTCCTTACTGCAAAAAGGAACCTTATTATAAAACCACTAAGTACCTAAACAAACCAACCCAAAACTAATCAAAACCCAGACTCACTTCTTGATGTATTATCAGTTTGCTAGGTGAGGCATTACAGTTGTCTGCTGTAT
Source organism: Corvus hawaiiensis (assembly GCF_020740725.1). NCBI lineage: Eukaryota > Metazoa > Chordata > Aves > Passeriformes > Corvidae > Corvus > Corvus hawaiiensis. Next base: position 26,271,406 of record NC_063255.1, read on the forward strand.
GACTTCCCATATGTCCCTTGACTTGCTTTAGAAAAAAATTAAGTTTTTCCTATGAAAACAAGTTGTTTAATTGTCATAATAGCCAAAATTTCTGGTTAAAGGAGGCAAAGGTAACACTGTTTTACCTGTTCAAGGTCTTCATTTCCAAATGTTCCATCACCAGCACAGTATTGTCCCCAGGCAGTTCTACAACTTTGATGGGTTTGGGCACTCTTACTGTCTGTGTTTTCAGGATGGCTTCCAAGCTTGCCATTTCTCCCAGAAACATTCTTCTGGCCTGCCAGATATTAAAGGAAAGCATTAGTCTCTAGAAGTGTGACTCACAGGTAAAAGGTTAAATAAAAAGGTTGGAGCAAACATTTATTCACACACAAGATACAGACAGAACGGGACCATCAGACTTGATGATAATTCCATGGTTGCAGAAATTTTACTTTGTAAAACAACTGAGTGAAAGCAACTTTGGTTCTAGCATTCTCTATAACTTAGAAACTCTCTTTACACTTGAAGGAATGCAAACTGCATACACACAAAATGCATGCAATATTCTATTAATACAGCAAATGTCTAGGAAGCCATGGACAATATACACCATCAGCTGGGAGACTAGAAGAATGTTGCTGACATTCACACACATCATGACTTTCCAGACCAAGTAATACAGTCAAGCTTCAACAACAGCTCTATTTGCAGCCACAGAATCACAGAACCATAAAATTAAGGTTGGAAAAGCCATCTAAGATCCCTGAGTCCAAGCACTAACCCAGCACTGCCATGGGCACTCTGTGCCAGTGCCTGACCACCCTCTGTGTGAAGAAATTTCCCCAACATCCAGTCTAAACCTCCCCTGACACAACTTGAGGCTGCTTCTTCTAACTTGTTCCCTGAGAGCAGAGCCTGACCCTCATCTAGCTGCACTCTCCTGTCAGGAAGTTGTGCAGAACCAGAAAGTCCCCCCTGAGCCTCCTTTTCTCCAGGCTGAGCCCCCCCAGCTCCCTCAGCCACTCCTGGTGCTCCACTCCCTTCCCCAGCTCCGTTCCCTTCTCTTGACATCCTCCAGCCCCTCAATGCCTTTCTTGTCGTGAGACGTCCAAAACTGCCCCCAGGATTCGAGGTGTGGCCGCAGCAGTGCCCAGCACAGGGGATCGGTCACTGCCCTGGTCCCGCTGCCACACCAGGACTGGCACAACCCAGGGATGCTGCTCCCCTCGGCGCCGCCCGCCCAGCCCCGGCATCCCCGATCGCCTCCCCGCCACACCTCCCCCTCGGAGTTGCTCTTCACGAACACCCGGCCGCGGTCCGTGTCGTAGCTCCGGCCCTGGCTGATGCAGCCGCCGCCAGAGTGCCCGGTCGGCCGCAGCAGCGCGGTGCCCAGAGCTCGCTTCAGGGCGTCCTCCATGGTGGCCGCTGTGAGGGGAGCCACCGGCGGGAAGAGAATTAAAGGCACGGGGAAAGGCGGGGCGAGAAGGGGCGGGCAAGGGGCAGCTGGGGCGGGGAAAGGGCGTTTGAGGGGGGCAAAGGGAATCTCAGGGGGGCAAAGGACGTTTGAGGGGGGACAAAGGGCGACTTAGGCGGCCAAAGGGCGGCGGAGGCGGCTGAAGGAGCCGGGCCCATGACCCAGGCGCTGCTGTCAAAGGGTTCTCCCGCTCCTCTTATGCCAGTTTGCCCCCGTGTTCAGTTTTTTTCTTGTGTTCATGACAGAATAAATTACAGAATAGCAGAACGTTGTGAGTTGGAAGGGACCCACAGGGTTCGTCGAGTCCAGCTGCTGGCCCTGCACAGGACGCCCCAACAATCACACCCTGTGCCTGAGAGCATTGTCCAAATGTGCACCTTGTGCTCTGGCAGGTTGGTGCTGTAACCACTTCCCTGGGGAGCCTGTTCCAGTTGCCAAACACCCTCTGGAGGAAGAAGCTTTTCCTAATAACCAACCTAAACCTGCCCTGACACAACTTCAGGTCCCCTTAGGTTCTGTTGCTGGGCACCACAGAGGAGACATCAGTGTCTGTCCCTTCTCTTCCTTCACAAAGTTGAATACAATGATGAGGTGTCCCCTCAGACTAACTGGGAAAGATCTCTGAGAACATCAAGTCCAGCCTGTGACTGGACACCACGTTGTCAACCAGACCACGGCACTGAGTGCCATGTCCAGTCTTTCCTTAAAGACTTCCAGGGACAGTGGCTGCAGCACTTCCCTGGGCAGCCCCTTCCAGTGTCTAATCACCCTTTCTGTGAAGAAATTCCTCCTAATGTCCAACCTAAACCTCTGCTAATACAGCTTAAGACTGTGTCCTCTCATCCTGTCCTTGTTCCCTGGGAGCAGAGCCCAAACCCCCCTGGCTGCACCCTCCTGTCAGGGAGTTGTGGAGAGCCAAGAAGGTCCCCCCTGAGCCTCCTTTTCTCCAGGCTGAGCCCCCCTAGCTCTCTCAGCTGCTCCTTAATGGACTTGTGCTGCAGACCCTTCACCCATCTGTTGAGTCGGTGGGTTTCTTGGGTTGGTGGCCACGAGCTGGTGATCACAATTTCCCCTGCCACAGTTACACTTTACCCAGTTTGATGACTTGCCTTATTTTGTTCCTCATAATCTGGCATTGTCTTCGCTGTTTGGCCAAGTGTCCTTGGTTTGAAGATGTCAGCATTCTATTATGTCTGGTTTCAGCTGTTTTATGACCTCAATTTACTTGTTTTTATTATTTTTCTATAGCTGCTGCAATTGCTGAGACATTTTAAACATAATTTATCTAATCTGGAAGCCTGATGGCTCATCACTATCAAGTACTTGATTTCTGCCTTGAGATTTAGTTTAATTAGTCTGATCCCAAGGATGGAGCTCCTCTGCTATGGAGACAGGCAGCAAGAGCTGGGGGGGCTCAGCCTGGAGAAGAGAAGGCTCTGGGGGGACATTTGAGCGCCTTCATGAGCCTAGAGGGGCTCCAAGAGACCTGGAGAGAGACTTTGGACAAGAGTCTGGAGTGACTGGACAATGTCTTCAGGCTGGAAGAGGGCAGGGTTAAATTGGATATTGGGAAAAAATTGTTCCCTGTGAGGGTGGAAAGGCCCTGCCACAGGTTTCCCAGAGAAGCTGTGGCTGCCCCATCCCTGGAATTGTCCAAGGCCAGGTTGGACAGGGCTTGGAGCAACTTGGGATAGTGGAAGCTGTCCCTGCCCATGGCAGGGGGATGGAATGAGGTGGTGTTTAAGCCCCTTTCAACCCAAACTGTTCATAGCTTCCATGAAAGCAAAGGTTCACAAAGAGCTCTGCCTGGTACCGCCATTCCTTGTTCTCCTTTGACAGCTTTCAGGAGTTGCAAGTCTTTTCATTTTGTGTTTTGAGGAACAAGTCCCACTCCATCCTTCCATGGTGGTGTTGGTGAGGATGGAGGAGCAAGAGTGGGAGAAAGTGATGGGAGCAGTAATTGGCAAAAATTATGTGTATCTGAGAAAAGAAAGAAACCATCAATAAAAGTTTTTTAAAAGTGCTATGTGATTCATGCTCTGTGCAAATGAACTAACCTTCTGTTTGTACTCATTTACCGCCCATTTTATTTTTCACAATATTTGCTGAAACTGGCAAAAGTTTTTTCAAATTTATGCTTTCAAAATACAACATATTCAAAGCCCATTTTGATTTTTCAGGCAAGTGATGCTATTAAGCTGTATCTCATTATTGAGCAGAGCTACATTCTAGAAAGACCAAAGCCAGGTTTCCTGCTGATCATATGGAACATCTTGAGCTGAAGTCAGTTCACTGCACTGGCTTGATGGTGGAGAAAAAAGAGCAGAGAGATGCTGTTTGATCACTGCTAAATACCAGCCTGAGGATTTACAGCAGCCAGGATCAAGAATTAGTGAGATCCTGTGGGGGGCTCACCTGCCTACATCACTGGCAGCATCAAAATGGTGATGGAATGGAATGCCCCAGGCACGGCAGTGCATTTCCAGCACATTCTGAAGCAGCACACTTACTCAAATGGGCCAGAACAAATCCCCTCCTGTTCACCAGTTGTCTAATGCACATCTTTCCTGTTTCTCTGCCTGCACATGACAGCAGCACTCTTGCACACTTTGTCAGCCACCCCAGCCAGGGAGTCACCATGTGCAATGTCTGTGTCATTGTGTGCGCAGGTCAGTTCTACAGGGCAGGCAGAACACCATCACAGGCCCTGCTTCAGTGGGCTCCCAGCATTTGCTGAACAGCAATGTACACTCCAGGGACACAACAGAGATGCAGATTCACTGCACTGTTTTGCAGCACACAGGCTGTCGTGGACACTCACAAGGCCTCAGAAATGCTCAGTGCAAATGGAGCAAAAACTTCCATCAAAGCCTTGTCAGGTCTGACAATGAACAGCACTGCTGGACCTCTGCAGCAGCACTGACCTACAGCTGCAGTACAGGCACAGCCTGTAACCTAGAGGGTGCAGGCAAGTACAGGTCAGTGCAATCAAAGGGGGGTGAAAAATAGTCCATGAGCTGTGCTGGGTCTTGGTGACACAGGGACAGGGCTATGAATGATCACACACATTGAGGCAACTGTGGCAGCACACTGTGTCCCAAGTGGCGACTCATGTCAGACCTAGGCACATGGCTTAGATACAGGGCACAGAATTCCAGAACAGGTCCAAGTATAGAGAGCTCCACTGCATTTTAAGCTGAGCAGCCACATTGTTTCTCAGGTGGGAGCTTCCCCAGTCCATGCTGCTGCAGCACGACCCCAGTGAGTTCAACAGCCACTGCGTGAGCCCTGAGCACTTGGGCATGGGTGTGCTCAGGACACAGGGCAGGCACACCCAGGGGAATGCAGCTGTGTGTGGAAGGGCTTCTGTTCCTTTGCCACTGAAAGGTGGAGCTGAAAACAACTGCACTAACCCAAGGGACCCAGGGCCAACATGGTCTCAAGTAGGAAACACAAATGTCCCATCCATGCAACAGAAAGGGATGCACTTTGCCTGCCTTTACACTTCCAGGAATGCAGTGCCTTTGAACCCACAAAGTTAAGGAAAAAATCACACTGATCCCATTTACTCGAATGCCTGTTTTCTGGAAGGGAAATATTTTCTGGTTTACAGTGACACACAACAGGGTGATTTGATGATGGAGATGACGTCTGCTAGCCATACTGCCAAAATCTTGTCAAAAGCACCAAAATCAGATTTGAAAACATAATGTTTCCCTTTTCTCTTGGCAGCATTTTGAAATGACAAATGCAGTGAGACACTCAAAGATTTGGCTCAGTTTTGACCAAATAACCTATGTTTTCACAGGATAAAGTAAGCAACGATTCACATTAAAATAAACCAAAAAGTTGCATGAAATGAAAGTTTCTGCTCTTAGGTAATCACAGTAGTTCATAGTTACAGACATGTCATCTTTGCTATATTTCTGGCACTCAGGGCAAAAATCTTTAAATAAATATTTCATATTTATTACATTCTTTGCCTCTCTCTTTTCAAAAAATACTTGATAGTAGCATATAAATAAATACTGACATGTTTAAGTTATAATCTTGCCCAAAACCTAGATTTGTTTCGTTTTTGTAAAGCATTCATTTCCCCAATATTATTAAAGCTGAGGAACTACTGGATTGGGAAATGGTCTCATCTTCCACAATGGAAGCAGCAATTTTATAGGAAAAACCTACAGCTACAAGCAAACACTTTTAGCCATCACTGCAATGGGGGCTGAAGTTGCAGGGGTGAGTTTCTGCCTCTTTAACCCTCCAAAACAAGATGATTTCTTGTTCTTTTGTGCAAATTTCTGGTCCTTCTATCACACTAGGCAAAGAGTTTGTATTAACAAGAAAGAAGAGAAAACAGCCTTAGACTTATCCTAAAGTATTTCAATTCCCTACAATATTTTTCTTAAAATGTGCACAACTTCCCAGGAGAAGTACTGGGTCTCCAGTACCTACTGATAAATTTATTTAAATGCACAAAACCTAAGCCTTGAAGAAAGGAAAAGGCTAGAACAAAGCAGCTTCAAATATGGTATAAGCAATAAGTAGTTACAATGCTGAAACTTCTTTAATACAAAAGACACTAATTTACATAATCTTAAATGATTAAATTACAATTCAGTAATGACTTACATAATCTTGCAGGTATTAATCCTAAATTTTAAGTAAATAAGCTACACTTGATAGACTGGCTGGCTGAAGCAGACAACTGGTGCCAGGATTCTCCTTGCTGATTGTCAGATTCCTGTATTAATCTCTTACTGTGGACAGCTTGTTGTGGAGATACTGGCATCTGTTCTTCACCTCAGCGTAGCTGTGGCTAGACTATGAAGGAGAGATAAAATTAGGGCATGCAAACATTTCTGCAGAGTTTAGAATTTCATGTTCTTTGCTTTAAAGTAGCCTTGAGCAAGACTCAGAGGTTACCCCCTCCCAGAGACTGTTTTGTCTTCTGATACTCTAAGACTTTTCTAAGAAGCATCTTCGAGAAGAAAACCCCCCATGAAGTCAATATGAAGAACATTTCCCCACTACTACAAAATGCAAACTTATGTAAACACTAGAAATACACTCAATTTGACACAAGGTATTTTCTTCTCTGTGAGCCACCACTCTCCTGCTTTGCAAAAACGAATCTCAGGCGCCTGTATCACCCAAGATCTGCAGTTAAACCTGTCAGTAAGCAATAAAAACAGCTCGTGCTCAAAGACTCTTTGGGATGTGTCTCCTGCTGCTGTGCATCCACAGACAGCTCAAACAGGTGAAATCTGAGGGCTGAACAACTCTTTTGGCTGACTTTTGCAAAAATCAGAGGCAGTCCATGCAGCACGTGTGGGTATATGCCAATTCGACAAGGTTTCCTGTTGTCTGCTGGAGTCGAGCCTGGGACTTGGCCTTGCACAGCTGCAGACCCGAGAGCACGGCTGTGGCACAGGGCTGGTGATGTCAATAAAGCAGAAAAAGAGTATTGTATGGAGATCCAGTTCTAAAGTTGTGAAGTTGGGTGTAATGGCATATTCCAAGTAACTGGTACTCAGAACACCCACCACTTCAGGGTGCTCAGAGACTGTGAGACCAGCAGAGTTCTTCGCAGAACTTTTCACTTTTCTGCTTTGGAATGACTGCCTTTAAAATTAATGCCCTTAAAATTAATGTTTATGTTAAAAATAGAGCCCGCAGCATCCTGTGGGTCCGTGGGTGATCAAGGGCTCCAGGCCTCTGCATCCTTTCTCTTGCCTGCTACTTTTGTTACATGTGTGGCACAATTACTACACAGTGCTCACTAAGGAGCTGACGTTGCTGGTTGCCAATTGTTAGTTATGTCCTTACTGTGAACGGAAACATATGGCTAATGGTATTATTTTTTTCTTTACAGACTAGTCTAAAAGAAGAAAAAAGTTCTATTTAAACTTTTAAGAAATTCTCTTTTGGACAACTATTAATATCCAGAAACATTTTTTTTTTCATTGTCTGCACTGTGTCTCAAACTTGTGTTTAGGACACCAATAATCACCCTTTGACATTTGTTGATCATCTTTTATGAAGTGACCAAATGGCATCCCTCCATTTCAGCATGAACAGGAGTCACGTCACCAGAGGCAGGTGAGTACTTTCTGTTTCTAGTTCTGCTGAAGAAAGACCAGACCATGACTGAGCATTTTGAGAGGAGATAATAAAGAAGGTTCTGATGGCTAAACCTGCAGGTGCTCAGCTGGCCACTGGAGTCCCTGGAAAATGCAGTTCTATAACCATAAAAATGAAGGACAAGCCCAGCTGGCAGCAATCTCTAAATGTTCTTGTTCAACACAACCACAAAAGCAGGGCTGACTTTAAAGTTAGATACAGATTCACAGTTATTCCATGTGGCACAGGGTCCTGTTTCAGGGACTAAATTTAAAAAAAAACAAAAACCAAAACAAACTAAGTAAATCCATGGCTGGAGTTCCAGTGAAAAGATTGTACCTCTGCTGGATTAAAACCAGGAGCTTTGGATAGATGGGAAACAAATGCCTGTCAGTGCTAGACACTGTTCTTATTGTGGAGAGAAAGCTAAAGTCGCATAGAAAAAATGGAAATTTCCAGCAACTATTTGTAGTGCTGATCCTATCCACAGTATTTGCTCTGTGCTGGTGTCAGGTTTGTGGAGGGAAGTTTGCAGCACGTGAAATGCAGTGACTGTAAATGCTATAGTATCTTTAATACAATCCATGCATGGAGTTGGTACTGTTAGGAATTCAGAAGGAAGGAAGGAAGGAAGGAAGGAAGGAAGGAAGGAAAGAAGGAAGGGCAGGAATATATATTTACAGTTTAAACAGTGACTTACTGAATGGCATAGTGGTTATTTATTTACCCATGTGTCAACCCATCTACATCTCTTAGTATACTTTGCTGTATGAAATCTCAAAATTACATGAAAAAAGATGATGAAAGAGACTGTATACTGCACATGAAGAATTATGGTGTCATTTCCAGATAAATTTCCTAATGAGAAGTAAAAAGATAAATAAGCTTCATGCATAATCGGAATGACTCAAGCTCTCAATGTCTGTAAGGCTTTTTATCATTGTAGCATATGAACAGTCCTGGACATGTGTCCAGAAATGAGCGGAACATGGTCTCAAATCTGCTACAGTATTCTTCATTTCCTAAGAGGTTCAATATTTTAGAGCTATAGAAAAATAATACTGGTCAACTTTCCAGGTACTTCATTTCATCTAACAGGCTGTGTATGATTTTCTGCATGTTCAGAGCTGAATATTCAGTGCTCATTATTTAGTGCTCAATATTTTTGTGCTTTTATAGTGTTATTATTTCAACTTCTTTCCTCCAGCTGTTTCAGAAGACAGGTTCTATTATTAAGAATTATCAAAACAGAATTTAACTAGGTAACTGTATAATGCAAAAGTGAAATATTTTCTAATTCAGTTCTTGCCTTCAGTGTCTTTTATTGCCTTCATGTTGGTTTTCCTCAGAAGGCATCTTTCTGGCTTTTCAGCACAAGCAAGACACACCTGTACAGAACCACAGAATCACAGGGTCACCAAATGCTTGGGGGACCTCTTGAGATACTCCAGCTTCTCCGAGAAGTTCAAGTCACCCTCATGGCCCTTCACTGGACTCACTTGGCAAGCTGAGCTCTCTGTCCTAAGGGGAGCCCACCAGCTCTGTGTGGAGAGGAAGGATCCCCTCCCTCGACTGCTGCCTATGCTCTGCCAGTCCAGGGGGTTATTGGCCTTCCCTGAAAAGATTCTCTCCAGCCAGCTGGTCCCTAGCCTGTCCTAGCATGTGGATGGGGCTATTCCTTCCCAGGTGCCCGACTGTGTTTCTTCTTGTGGAACTTTATGAGGTTCCTGCCAGCCCTTTTCTCCAGCCGGCTGAGGTCTCTCTGGATGGCAGAACAAACCTCTGGTCTACAGAACAATCCTTTCCATTGTTTCTCACCACAAACTTGCTGAGGGTGCTCTCTGTTCCAACATCCAGGTCATCCACGAGGACATTAAATGGTGTTTTGGCCCCAGTATTGACTGACGGGGTGCTTTACAAGAAATGGTGAATAGGAAACCTTTGTACTTTTTTTTTTCCTTTTTTTTTTTTTCTTTTTTTTTTCTTTTTAGGATTAGTAGATTTTTTTCCCCTGGAGGAACAGTAGAAATTATTTATAGAGAATTCATGCTAAAAAGTACAAGGAAAACCACTGCATAATAGTGAAGCACAGAAGCAAGAGTTCCTGAGATGGAGCCACTGGCAATACTTATAAAACCTGTCATGAAGATGTTCTTTGTTACATTTGAGAACAGATTTTGATATTTGCTACTGGACAAATTGCCTCAAGTCAAGAAAGAATCCTCAAACTTGTCTAATAAAACTGATTGATTCTCACTACCTTTTAAAAAAGCCTGAGTTAATTGTAGATTTAGGTGTCTGGGAAAAAAACTGGGAAGGAGTTTACAGTTACTTAAAGAGAAAAGGGAGGAAATTAATGTTTAAGCATCTGGTGATTTTCCCAAAACTCAACTCCCAAACCTTTTTACTGGGCAAGCAAAGCAGAACAGTCACACAGCCCCAGAAACAGGCAAAAAGTGTCCTTGTGCCATCACCATTGATCCAGCAGGGCTGTAGACATGACAAACTCTGAATTCAAAACCAAATGGGAAAATCTGGTGTAGGTATTGGCCTGAAATGCCTGGATGTGGTGGCCTCTCCCAGGAAGGCAGATGAGAAGCCCTGTGAATAGAGACCAGGGGCTGTCACCTGAGCAGAGCCAGCGCCGCCCTCACACAGCAGTTCCAACTTGCACTAGCCAGCCCTCAAACTAACAAAGATACTCTTCCAAATTTAAAAAGGAGTGGTAGAAGTGCTAATGACTCAAATGATGACAACGGCCCGAGGCAAGAAGGGATAACGGGACAGTAGGGCCAACAGTGGTGTTGGATCCTGGGCTCTCTGGAGTCAGGGGCAAAGGGCCCTTCTACCCTATTTTGGAAGGCAGCAACTCCAGCTCCTTCCTGCAGCTGTGGGACCAGGCTCCATTGCTGGTGGGTTTGAGGAGCACAAAGGCACTGGCTTCCAGAAACATGGAGACTTGGGAAGTGGAAAGGGACCTGTACCGTGGGCAAGTGCCAGTGGGAGCAGATGGGGCTAGAGCAAAAGATTCCTTTCTACTTCTCCCTGTGCTGGAAGCACAACCCACAGGGGTGGGAGACTCACCCAGAGCTGGCCACTGACCACCCAAATCCTCCAAATCCCATCATTGAACAGGGAAAGGCAGTGAGGGGCAGCTGCAGACAGTCCATGCTGACTGCTCCCACCACACTCCTGCTCATGGGAGACCTTGGCAATGTATCAGGAGCAGGGACAAGAGGTGTGACACAGGTGATCAAGGAAGAGCAACACAGAAATGTAGGAGTTCAAAACAAGAAACCGGTCTTCCTTTTTCCTCCTGGCACTGGGCACCTGCAGGGGAGAACATCCCGTCTCACATCCTGGTGACATCACAAGTGGCAGATTGTGACCTCACCAGAGGATGGCTTCTCACATCTTGTATCTCACTGCTCATATGTGGGCACCAGCAGAGCCTGAGTCAGTCTGGTTCAAGCCTTGACTCCTGCCAAGCATTTCTGCAAGTGGGATCAGCTCATGGTGCCGAACTCTCCCCAGCCCTCTGCAGAACTCAGAAATGGCCACAGGGACAGAGTGGAGCAGCCCCATCTGCCAGGACACTCAGAATGACATGGCTTCTGCTCTGCCCTGTCACCACCAGTTCCGTCTGGGCTGTATCCTATGGTGGACAAGGGGAAATCCAGCGTGCCCACTCTGCAGCAGGCCAGTAGAGACTGTCAGGTTTCCTGGCCATGAAGAAGATGACTATATAGAGATGGTCATCAGAGCCTGTGAGGAGTCACCAGAGACCAGCAGCCAGGCATGGAGAGTCCCTTCCTTCCTCCTGGGTGAAAACAGCCCCAGTTGTGCAGCAGTGACACCTTCATCTTCTTCACAGGGAACACTGTCCCCAGCTGAGCAGAGGACTGCAGGACCAGAGCCTGTGGGTGGCCTCCTACTCGAGGTAGGTGGGCAAGACTGTTCCGACAACAGCAGCATCTCCTGGACCCCGTGCAACCATGCCTGCGCCAGAGGCTGGAAGGAATATACTGGGACCAGTGGTGGCTGGTTGAGGACATAGAGAGCTGCACCCTGTACAGCCTTTGTATCTATGGTCCAGATGTGGAGATGCTGCAGCCTCTCCTCAGTGAGCACACAGTGCCAGTGATCCACAGCATCAGCAGTGTCATTGTGGGCCAGTGCAGCGAGCAGGCCCAGAGGCTGCTGTGCTCTCGTCCTGTCAGGGATGAGAACAATGGCCCTGTGGCCAGCTCCAGCTCCAGGAGCTCCAGCAGCTCCAGAAGATCCAGATCCAGGTCCAGCAGCTCTTCGTCCAGTAGCTCCTGGGAGGGGACTCCGACCAGCAGCCCTGCAGCCTCCAAGATGGAGAAAAAAGCTTGTACATCAGCAACTACCCCTGCTGGGAGCCCCAGCTGCCCCTCACCTGCACCCAACCCCTCAGAATTGGACCAGAGCCAGGAGAGACTACAGCAGCCAGTGGTGGCAGGTCCCTCTGCCCAGGGCTGCAGACACAGCCCCCCTGCTCCTGGCCAGGGCAGGAACATCTTGCCCAGGGGGTCCTCGCACCCCCCAAAGCAGAGGGTCCCCAGCTCCCAGGATTCTTCTCCTCCCAGCAGGAGACCACCCTGACAGCAGTGCTAGCAGGACTAATGCAACCCTTTAGTCAGGAAATAAAAAAAGGAAATAAATTGTTGTTTCCCTTACACAGTCTCTGAGCTTCTCTTCCTTCTAATGCCTTTACCCTTCCCCTCATGCCCCACTGTTGGAGGCACCCGCATGCTGAGTGGCACAGCCATGGGCCCTGGAGCCTCAGGGCCATGTCAGTGGTGCTTCCTCCCATAGGAAACCCTGCTGCAGCCACACACCTGCAGTGCGGCAGATGACAAAGGTGGAATGGGCAGGAGGGGCAAATTATCTTGTCACAGGTACATTGAGGATCCAGCTGGGCATCACTCCTGGCTTCTGCTGGCATGTCCCTGTTGCCCCACTTGGTCCCAGTGCCTGAGGGTAATCCCAAACTCTGACCAGCGAAAAGGAGTATCCCCGGAACCCTGGGCACCACTCCAGGGTGTCAGCACGGGGATCATGAGGATGTGTCCCCCCACACTGGCTGTGCCTGAGTGTTGCAGTGGCTAAGACCACAGTACAGCCCCCAAGTTGCCCTAAAAGTGGTCTCTCCTTACAACACTGTGCTAGAAAGTTCTCCCTCTGTCTAGATTCTGCTGGTCACTGGCCCTCTCTCCCCTCCCATCCCTTTTCCCATTGGCCCCTGTTATGCCATTCAACCTTGCCTCTGCCCCCTAGCCCTCAGACCATTGGTTTTGGATGCTCTGCCCGCCTTCGGGAGTTTTTAGGATAAAACTGGCGCGGGCTTTTGGTTTGGTGGTTCTTTCTTGCCTCTGTTCCCTTCGGCTGCGTTGCCGTTAAACGCCTCAGAATTGCATGCAGAGAACCCTTCTCACGTCTCTGTCTCCGGTTCGTGCACAGACTGGGTGTGAGCGGCTGTTCGCAACCACCTGTGAAGGTGAGGTTGTGTGCACATGTAGGTGCCAGGAGAGTGCTGCCTAAGCAGTCCACGAGGGACACAGCAGGGACAAATGTGGCATTGCTTCACCAAAGCCCTCTTCCATACCTGAGGGGCTTGGCGGAAGTATGTGGGCATTGTTTACGGAAGTGGCCTAAATGCCTATGACCAGAGGGGACCCTTCCTCTCACCCAGGGCTGGCCACCCCACCCAAATCCTCCAAATCCTGGCATTGCCCAGGGAAAGGCAGTGAGGGAAGGAGGCATCATCTAGCTACAGGAAGTCCATACTGACTCCTCCCACCACATTCCTGCTCTTGGGACACCTTGGCAATGCATCAGGAGCAGTGACATGATAACATGGCCATGCATGTGTGTCAGAGACTGAAAACAGTTCATGCCTCAAACATTGATATAAAATTTTGCTCCTTATAAAGAAGCTACAACGGAAGAAGCTTCCCTGAAGAGTGGGACTTTGAACTGAAAAGTCAAACTGTTGATTAGATAAAGGGAAACCTATCCTTCAGTCATCTCAGGCTGAGGGAAAGGAATGCATCCACAAAAGGCCAAAGCCACCAGCTGCAACTATCCCTGGCTGAGTTTGGGGTGGGGGGAGAGCACAGCTCACAGAAGCCAGGTTTACACAGACTCCCCCCAACCAAGGGGGGAGGAGGAGGTTTTGGGTGCATGGTGCAACCTCTGGTGAGAGGCAATGAACACCCATCCTCCGTTACACAAACTGGCCCAGCTGTGGAATCCCCAACCCCACAGGACACATCCACAGGACGGTCACGTGAGAGGCTTGGCCCCACAGGGCTGCACGTGGTGCAACAGACCCAGAGTCTGCCGTGAGAGACTGACCCCACCCCAGGGGGACATGGCCGGACATGCCCACCCAGCCTGAGCATGTACACCCGTGGGACTCTGTGCCTTCTGGGGGGACTTCACTACCGAGGAGACCAGCTGGAGAGGATCAACGAACAACATTGGGATCCACGGAGTGGTGATATTTTCCTTATTCTGTCCCTGTCACTCTTTCTCTCCCCCCCATCTTCTTCTTTTTCTTTTTTCTTTTCTTTTCTTTTCTTTTCTTTTCTTTTCTTTTCTTTTCTTTTCTTTTCTTTTCTTTTCCCTTTCCTTTCCTTTCCTTTCCTTTCCTTTCCTTTCCTTTCCTTTCCTTTCCTTTCCTTTCCTTTCCTTTCCTTTCCTTTCCTTTCCTTTCCTTTCCTTTCCTTTCCTTTCCTTTCCTTTCCTTTCCTTTCCTTTCCTTTCCTTTCCTTTCCTTTCCTTTCCTTTCCTTTCCTTTCCCTCTTTCTTTCCCTCTTTCTTTCCTTTCCCTCTTTCTTTCTTTCTTTCTTTCTTTCTTTCTTTCTTTCTTTCTTTCTTTCTTTCTTTCTTTCTTTCTTTCTTTCTTTTCTTTCTTTCTTTCTTTCTTTCTTTCTCTTTCTTTCTTTCTTTCTTTCTCTTTCTTTTCTTTTTCTTTTCCTTCCCTCTCCCTCTCCCTCATATTTATCATCAAATAAAACCCTTACTATTGCCACTGGCATATGGTCTCATTTGCACCTTAATTCGGGCAGAGGCATTTCTAAGAACCTTAAAACTGGATCATAACAATGTGTGACACAGGTGATCAAGGAAGAGCAACATGAAAATTTAGAAGTTCAAACCAAGAAACTATATTTTCTTTTCTCTCTTGCACTTGTAGGGGGGAACATCCATTGTGACATCACCAGGCGCTGGAGGGTGAAATCTGAAGTGGCAGATTGTGACAGCACATCCATTGCTGATTTTATTTGGACACCAGCAGTAACTGGGCCAATCTAGCCTAAGCCTTGACTCTTGCTGAGGAAGACACTGAGGTCTGCAGAGTCAAACCAGGCTTTACCCAGCACTGGTGGTGTGTTGGGGGCTGCCATCAACAGCTCTCCATGCCCATCTTACACCCATCGCTCCTCTTTCCCTGCCCTGCCTGGTTGGCGTAGTTGGGCACTGCAGGTGCAGCACTGAGAATGAGCTGTGCAGGAAAACATCCCTGCACGGTGGCCATGGGGTGGGTGATGGGACTTAGGGAGACGAGAGAGTGTTCTTTTTCAGGGGTCTGGCCATTTCTTCCTCCCCTCCCTAGGACAGTCAGTGACTGCAGCTTCTACAGTGTGTGACGCCAATGAAGGGGAGCAACTCCTGATGCTCAGGTCTCCCCAAAGTGCTGCCGAGCACAAAAATGGCCAGAGAAAATTACAGCAACTGCCTCATCTGCCAGGACACTCCAAAGGATGTGACTTCTGCTCTGCCCTGTCACCACCGGTTCTGCCTGGGCTGTATCCTGCGGTGAACACACAAATCTATCATGCCCACTCTGCAGGACACCAATAGAGACCATCAGGTTTTCTGAGCAGGGTGAACAGGACTATCTGCTCTTTGCTGTCATATCCCCTGAAGAGTCACCATAGACCAGCAGCCACACAGGTGCAGTTCCCATCATCCTGGATGAAAACAGCCACCACAGCCCTCTGGTGTCCTCTGCATCTTCTCCATGGGGAACACTGTCCCCAGCTGAGCAGGGGGCTGCAGGACCAGAGCGTGTGGGTGGCCTCCTGCCTGAGGTTTGGGCAAGACTATTTCAACAACGACAGCACCTCCTGGACCCTGTGTGGCCCTGGCTGCATGAGAGGCTGGAGGGAATATTCCAAGAGCAGTGGTGGCTGGTACAAGTTAGACAGAGCAGCATCCTGCATAATCTCTGCCTCCATGGTGTGAATGTGGAAAACTTGGTCCTGATATTGCAGAACTGCCTTGGGGAACACACAGCACCACTAGTCCATGGCCTCATTGATGTCATTGTGGGCCAGTGCAGCGAGGAGGCCCAGAGGCTGCTGTTTTTCTGCACTGGCAGGGAGGAGACTGACAGCCTTGTGCCCAGTGCCAGCTCCAGCTCCATGTCCAGCAGCTCCAGGTCCAGCAGCTCACGGGAGAGGATTTCTGCCAGTGTCCCAGCAGAATTCAACATGGAGGAGAAAGCAGGAACATTGGAGGCTGTCCTCCAAGGGGGTCCCAGCCACTGCCCACCTGTGCCCATTCCTGCAGAGCGGGACCAGCCCCAGGAGGAGCCAGAGCAGGCAGCAGTGGCAGGTCCCTCTGCCCAGGGTAGCATCTGCAGCGCCTCTGCTCCTGGCCAGGGCAGGGACCACTCTCAGGGAGCCCCGGTGTGCCTGAAAGAGGAGAGCCCCCAGCCCCCAGGATTCTCCTCCACCCAACAAGAGGCCAAGGCAGGCACCTGTGCAACCCTGCAGCCCTGAGGGGCTTTCGTCAGAGGAAGTGATGAAACCTGGACCAAGCAAGCCTACGGTGACCTCCCCTTCCCAGGTCTTGCTTCCATACAGTGCCTGGTGAAGTCCGTGCTGGGGCAGTCCTCTGGTGCCAGGGGTCCAAGTTCCCCCAGTAACTGACAGAACCTGACACACAAATGTGAGCACATTTGAAAATGTAGTCCCAGATACAGCAGTGGTGCTGTATGAAAGAGTTAACCTTAATAAATTTACCTGTTATACTCTTACTCAGTAGCTTATAATTTTGTTATATTACACTGTAATTATTGAACTGCAAGGAGTTCGCTCAGGTGGAATAATGGATAAGGAGACTACTTCATATGTATGTGGAAAACTTGTTTTCCTAAGTGAATGCTTTCTTTGTCTAGCTTGCTGAAAAGCAATTGCTGTAATTGAACTGAAAGCCTGCTTGGTAAAATTTATTACAAAGTACAGATTTAATAAAGTTATATAAAAAGCAAAATATGAATATTGACAAAGAGTCTAAGACTGTTCTATTCTTGGGAAAAATTCTTCTGGTCTTTTTTTCAGTCCCACAATTACAAAGAATGCTATAAAGCTAATTGCAACTGAGTATGCTCAGATCATGCAAAAAAAAAAATTAAGCAAAATAGCAGAAACAGTTATATTTAAGCTGCCTTTCCAAAGGAGGCGGTTTACTTTAATGCTTAAGCTAGAGAAGAGAAATGAGAGGACCTATGTGTTGAACAAAAAACCATAATGGCATTCTGTTCCTCCCCCAAATGAATATTCTCATATTCAAAGCAGCATTGAAGATTGAAGCCAAAATTTCAAATAATTTTATTTCTATCAACTGTGCTAAAACAATAATAAAAGCATTATTGTTCTGGATTAACAAGTGTCTTGATGAATTATAAAATTTGCACATTCTGATACCACAAGTATCACAAAGTGTTACTTCCTTGAATAGGTCAGATTTTTTAGAGAATTCAACACAGATTGAATTAGGTTTGAGTTGGGGGGTTTTTTCTCTCAAAAAAAAACAACCCAAAAGGGCTCACATCTTTGTTTACTCAGTTCAAGGCAAACAGGCTCTGAGGGATCACTTGGCTACTACCAAAGCAAAGTCAGAGATCTTGGATTCTGAGCACTTCCAAAAAGATGTCCTTGATTTTCAGACTTAACACAGAAAAAATGTCATCAAAATGAAAGTGAAATCAGTTGAATTCGAACACTGTTTTGCTCTCCATTAAACCACAAACCTCTACCCTTCTCATTAATACAAACACAGAAACACTGATAGCCTTGGTTTGCAGAAAAAAGAAAAGGAAAGCTGTCAGTACCAGTCACCTTATCATGATAAGAGCAGTCAGTGCTGGCAGTGCTGCATTTAAGTCTCCAGCCATCACCTTGACTTGCTGTTCTTTACTGTACAGAGATTCTACATCTCTGCCACCTAGGCAAAGCAGTCCTGTCCCTCTCTCTGAGCTGTGAGTTATTTTAACACATGGGCCTGACCTTCACAGCTTCCTTGGAGCTGGAGATGTAACAGGGCTATAGGCAAAATGCAACCCTTTTAATGTTCTTATTGACTCCTTGCATTACCCTCATCTCCCTCACTCTCAAATGTCTCTAAGGCTGAATGTGGGGAAATGGAGACAGAGGAATTTCTGCAGAGTCTGATCCCAACGAGACAATTATCTATTGAGCATATAAGGAAATTTCTTCTGCTGTCATTCTTCATGTAGTGAGAAACAACTGCTCCTTCCAACAAGAGGCTTATCATGAACAAATGCTTCTTATAAAAATGTCTTAAAGGGTGTGAGTTATGTGTGTGTGTCTGTACACGTGTGTGCTGGGGCAGGGGTGGGAGCTATACACGGAAAACTTCTGTACATTTTCCATACAAGTAAACTTTTAAAAAGGCACAAGCTCACACAAATAATGTTCTGGCAAAATTGCCACAAGATAATTACGTAGTTTAGTTCATCTGCTCTGAGTCAAGTTGTTACCACAAACTGGTAAAATAAAAGTCCTTAACACCAATGTAGCATTAAGAAGCAGGCAGTCTTTATTCAGCCGGATGCACAAGGGCATATCTCCTCTGCAATATCATGCATTCTGATTATAGGAAAACTTCTGTTTATATATTATATTTTACATACATATCCATTGATTTTTCTGAAATGGACATACATATGGTAATAATTTTCCCCAAATCATTAATGTGATCCCTCCTCTCTGCACATGTGATCTTCTGTCCCAGGGGTCTCTTTGTTGGTCCCTGGTGGTCAGTGACCCCCAAGTCCAACTTGACCACCCAAAGAACTTGTGCTGCTTTCCAAATTAGCAGAAAAGTTGGCAAAACTGGGCTGGTTACTCTCCTGTTCTTTTTTGGTTAATGTTCAACATGATCCTAGAATAAGCATTGTGCAGTTCCATAGGCCAGTGGTTTTTGAAGAATAAGCATTGTATCAGCCCACCAGGTGTGCAAACAGCTCTTCATCTGGCAGAAAGGTCGATCATGTGGTGATAACTCTTGATAGAAAATATTTATCTAATTTTTTTGTAATGCTGCAATTCAATCAGAGCATTGGTTTGGTTTGGAGGTTGGATGGGGTTTTGTTGGTTTTGGTTTGGTTTTTTATTCTAAAATGGGAGACTTATGGTCAGCAGGCCAGACATTTTCTGCAACTAACCAGGTTCTGGAAGTTCCTAAGCAGACCCAGAGAGGCCTTCCTTCCTTTGAATTTTCAAGAGAAACTGGACAAAGCCCTGAGCAATCTGTCGTGGATGATGCTGTGTTGAGCAGGAGGTCGGGCTAAAGACGTCCCGAGGTCCTTTCCCACCTTATTATGTGATTCCAGTGCACGACTTCAGTTTGAGTGTTCCTACCACAGCAACAGACTGCTAAGTTTGGTCTAACAGCAGCCAGTTCCATTCCCCTAGACTGACTGCCCTTCGGAGTCAAACCCAACTACCCACGTGAGTAAACGAGCTCGATGCAGGGAGTCAGGCTTGCAGGAGGAGGCTCCTCGGCAAGGTCCAGGGCTAGGGGTCAGCAGCATTCCTAAAGAAACATCAGCAGGTCATATATTCCCTATTTATGAGGTTGCTTGTGAATGGAGATCACAAAAATAACAGTGAAGAGGAGCAAATAACAGGGTTTGTATTCTCAGAACTACAGCGTGTCCCTACCCATATTTCCCATTTGCACTAATCTATCTCAGGTTTGCTTTCTTTTCAGGACTTAGGTCTCAGGGAATCTCCCTAACAGGACCTTTGTGAACCACAGGTGTCAGTCTCGAAAGTCCCTTTGTTCTGTGAACCAGGGAAGTGTGCCTACATAGGTCACCTTAATCGGTCTGCTTTTCATTTCAAGGCTCAACGACTTGCTAATGAGGCTTGTTCTTCCCACTTGTTTTGCTGCTGAGGAAACAAAGGGAGTGATTTCATGGGCTTCACAGTTAGGCAAAGGAGACAAAATGGCTATTCTGAAAGTCTCTAATGATGTATATTCTTGAATGTTTGGCTATATTTCTTCCTCAATGTACACCCAAAAATAAAAACTCCTAGGATCATCAGGATCATCATTTACATGGGTCAATGGCAGACGTGCCAAATTTCCATTTGCATTTAAATACCCCTATTTCAAATTCAGTATAGGCATTTTTTGGCTGGCAGATGCATTTTAGCATGTAATCTGTTTTTTATTAGCCACCAAAGCAATCATGTCAAATTAGACTTCCCACCCGTCCTGGGGAAATAAGTCATGAACAACAACCTCCAGGTTCCCGTGGAGATACAGAAGAGTCAGATAATAAAGCAGAAATTATGGGTAAGGCAAGGATCAGGACAAGATGTACAGCTCATTTTAGTATGTCCTACCACTGGGATTAATTCAAGCTAGCAAGAAGAACAGTTTAAGTTACTCCCCAGGGAGATCCCCAGGAGAGACCCATGGACTCTTCCCTGCCATCACTGATGTTCCACAGTTAAGGACATGTGCTGTCTTAGCTTAGCTGTTTTATGCTTGGACTGGAGAGGATACCATTGATTCCAAATACAGCAGAATTGATTATCTGTTTTTTCCCTGAGCTGATCTAGGAGAGTAAATGACTGCTTTCAAATGAAGAGTTCCTCTTCATGTGCATGTAAATGTATGTGAAAACCCATTAGTTCTCTATAGTGGACCTATATGTACAGGGGACCTATATACGCCTCAGATCTCTATAGAGAAAAGTAAACAGCAGAGAAAAAAACCCACTTTTGAAACAAAACACCAGGAAACTGAAAGCATTTTATACAAATAAAACATGCTTTGTCTGCCCTACCACTAGAGCAAATATTAAAATGAGCTTCATGTTTAAATCTGCATTTATCCATACCTGCAGTTGCATTCATTATCACAATGAGATTTAAATATATATTCAACAATGATAAAGAACTAGAAATGGCACAAAGAAACTCTGCAAGAGCCTTTGGGGCAGGGGAAGAGAGAGGAAGTTTTTCCTTGTATAAGACATGGGAAGGAAAATATCCTCAAAACCTCACAAAGATTATTTCGGAAAAAAGTGTATGGAAATTGATTTTATCTGTATTTCAACATCCCTGTGTAAAGAAGAGGAAATATCTGAGGCTCAAGGACTCCGCATTCTTGCAAAGGAAGGTGAAATAAGGAGCAGATTGTGAGAAGTGCAGCTGTCTCTGACCCAGGACAAAGTGCCTGGGCTGGTAGGTTCTAAACTCAGGACTTGGGTGGCCAAGGTGCAACTGAAGCTCTTAAAAATGCCGTTTGAGGCAAAACATGAACTCAGAAAACCAGGATACACCAAGGGAGGGGATGTGCCCTCACACCCTGAGCCTGGCTTCTCCCGCCAGCTGTAAGAAATCAGCCAGCAGGAAGCCAGGGGCCCTCCTGCTTCCCAACACGGCCATCGACAGGGGCAGAGCTCGCTGCCAGCACTGCCCAGGGCTGGGTGCTGCAAACCCGCACACAAAGCACACATTTCTGCCTGGCACTCTCACCACCCGTACCTAAGTGCTCAGACAATCACAATGTGTTGCATTTTGGAGCCCTCTGCTGCCTCTACAGATGTATTATCCGGGCAAATATTTACAGAACTGGGGTATTTCCAGGATTATGTGGCAAAAATCTGTAGAGTAAAAAAAAACCCAAAACTAAGACAACCATGTTATGTTTCTATTCCATTGAGGAAGTAAAATCCCAAAGTTAAGGTGTTGGAATGTACTCCAACACCTCCATGGCTCACACGCTTAATCCCTCAATCCCTCATTCCTAACAATGTCATCTGGGCCCCAAAGGTCTTCAACGACGGAGAAGATTGACTTCTCAAACACAGTCCAAGAGCTGTCCAAGCTGACAATGTTGAATGCAGGGAGTCACACTGAACAGATGAAGTGGGCACTAAGGAAGGAGTCCTGCCAGCTCCTGGCACAGGGATGTGCTCCTCCCTCCACAGTCCTGAGCAGAACAGCAGAACAGTCTCATCCAGGCTGCAGCTTTGCAGGGTCTGGATGGGAACACACATCTCTTCCCAAAGAGATGCCCAAAAGGAAGGTGCCTGAGCTCTGGAACACGGAGAGCAAGACTGGCAAGTTTGCCCAGCTGAGGATTTGCCAGATAGAAACTGGAATGGAGGCACCAGGCTACTGAGAGGAAAAGAAAGCTGCAGCTCCAGCCCATCCCCAAGCACAGCTCTGGCAGCGCCTGCACGCTTGGCTCACACAGCAGCAGCAGCAGCTGCAGCCCAGCCCTTGCTTTGCCTTGGCCTTCCCACCCAAAAGAAGTAGAACCCTGATTTGGCTCTGTTGTAGAATTGAGGAATAATTAAAGTTGGAAGCAATCTCAGGAGATCTCTCCTTTTGCCTTCTGCTCAAAGCAGTCCTTCATGGGGTCAGACCAGGTTGCCTGGGGCTTCAGGCAGTCAAGGCTTGAAATCCTCCAAGGTGGCACAATTTCTCCAGGCCTTCACTTCCCCACCTTGTCCTTGTGGGGAAAAAGCTTTTCCTTATCTCCAGCCCAAGCCTCTTGAGTTTCTCCTGCTAAGCTTTTAATTGAACAAAGTGCTGTAATCACTTTGTTGAGGATTTTATTTAAGAGGATCTCAGGAAGTAAAGAAGGAACCAGACAGAGATGGAAAAGGGCAGCTGGGTTAGAGACAAATAAAATGGATGTGCATCAGTGGGTGCCCTGTAATGATTCCTGAAGCATTTTATGGTAGAAAGGTAAAATAGAAAAGCACTAATCCCCTGAATAGGCTAAACAGCACCAGGTAGAGCTGTGTGTCTGTGCTGAAACCGTAGAAGTAGAGAGGCCTTCGGAAGAAACTTCAAATACCATTTCCATCTGTGTCTTTGCAGATCACCACAGAAAGCCAGTTGAAGTGTTTGCTGTATTTTTTATCTGTATTTATTACATGTTAAAACAGAGGAAGGAGCCCAGCTCTGAAGCTGTACTCTCAAAATACTTTGACTGTTCTCCAAACCTGAAAAGTGGAATGTGTGATGGAGAGGCTACAAAAAGAAGGTTGGAAATACAGAATGGCTTGTAATTGATTTCTTCCTGAAGAGCTGATTTTACAATTTTGCAAGGCTGATAAAAGTTCATCTGTCATTTGAATGTGAGGCAGTAAAGGTGAAGTGAAAGATGCAGAACTGATCTTTGAAAACACATCTGAAATTTGGCAAAAAGGAGTCAGGAACATTGTGTTGTGACACTGTAGTCATGACTGAGAAATCTGGAAATTAAAAAAAGTAGAACTAATGAATAGGTAGAATTCAGAATCAACTCGATCAAGAACAAGATAAAGAAACACATTCACCATGACAAGAACTGACAGTCAGCACAAGGCCCTGCATTAAGGATGAATTTGTGTAGTATTTGTGAGAACTGGGAATTAATGGAGGAGAGAGATTGAATCAGAAAGAGCTGATGGAGTCTTTAACAGAAATCATTCTTTCAGAAGGCTGAGTTTTATGACAAACTCGTCCACTCATCTTTGATTGCTGCAGTTAATTAAGTGTTGTAGCACAGTGGGGATGTGGTGGACACTGGCTGGGTAGAAAGCACTGGGAAAATTCAAAATTATCATGGGTAAGATTTTTTTTAAAATGGAAGGCTTTCTTTTGTGTTTGTTTGGTTGGTTGGTTGGTTTTTAAGGAAATGACAGCAGCTTTTTAGCATTTTACAGTAACAGCTATCTTCTGGTCTATCAACACTTAGCTCACATTTACTCACTTCACTGAATCTCAGTGTTACCAGCTGGTCACAAATACCGCAGGGAGAACTAAATTTGGATTTTTCATTTCAGTTTCTGAATACCTGTAGTAATGATAAAAAAGTTCTACCAATACCTAGAGTTTTGCTTGTTTCTTTTTTTTTTTTTTTTTATGCAACCTTTCTATCTCTGAGTTCAACATAACAAATAAGCTGTTAAACAGAAAGCAGGAAGAAAGGTGGACCTTCAGTGTAGTGAATGTGAATGCAGATTTCAAATATTTTATCACTTTACAAAGTGAATATGATGTTAATTGATTTGGGCTAGGGAGCAGAAAAATACAGCAGGAAAACACAGTCTTTATGAACCAAAATAAAAATGTGTGAAAAGTAATGAGAGTGGTCACTATCAATGAAGTTCATGGACTAGAAAAACTATGACACAGTGCTGCTGACCCCTCTGAAATGGTGAGTGTAGAGCTGCAATGAGATTCCAGTAGAAAGACGGTGTGGAATCTCATCTGCAAAGTCCTTCAAGCAAAGACAAAGAAAACCACAGAGAAAGAAAAAACAAAAAAAACCCAAACTAAAAAGAGATAGGTTACTAATATTACAGTGAAAGGACAGAGGCCAAAATATGCTCTCCAATCACACTCCCTGCCAATTTATATACTGGAATTAAACCCTTAGGATTTAAAAATGGCATAATCATAGATGCTAGAACTGGCTACCATTTAATAATAGATTTCTCTGCTGTGACTATATGTAACATTTGGAAATTAGTCACCAGGGACTGTGTAATCACTCTTTTTCTAATGCAAAAAAAACCTGCTCTCTTCCACAGTAGTTGAGAGATTATATCTTTTTAAATGAGCATTTAAAATAGATATTGAATTAGAAAGAGGATAAAAATGGCTGTTTTGAGGAAAATACTCATGAAAATGTTTATTTTAGACATCTAAAGCAGCATGTCAACAGCTAACAAATCCTAATGAAAATGAAAATCATCTGGAAAAAGCCAGTCAAGACATAACCAAATAACCAAGCAACCAACCAAGCAACCAATCAAGCAACCAAGAACCCCCAAACAGACAAGCTGAAGACACTGAGATATCTGAAGCTGTTTTCAGAGCACTGGCAGCTGTCCCTGCCCGGCTGATGGTCTCTGGTGACCCTTCCAGGCCTGTCCCCATGGCTATGGCTGCTCCTGGGGCTGGTCCTGCTTTTCAGAACGGATTTTGATTCCTTATTTTAAGCAGGATTTGTGCTTATAGATCTTCTGATCCTCACTCAGTTTGATTTCTGCTTTGTCCTAATCCATCCCTCTGTCATTGAGGAGAGGGATCTTGGGGGGGAACTGCATCAAAAGCCTTACAGAAATCCAAGTAAGTCAGCAGGCTGCTCTGAAACATCTCCCAGGATAACCATGGAGTGCACAGCACCCACTTTCTCAAAAGCTCTTCCGGCTGCAGCAGGATTTCCTGTGTGGGGAGGTGCTATCAAAATGGTCCTGGGAGCTCCAGGGGCCCTGAGCCAATGGTGGGGCATGGGGGTCAGGCAAAGACACTAGAAGGGGGAGAAAGCAGAGCCTAGGGACTTTGTCAGGGAAATAGAATTTATTTACTTTTTCTTGGCTAAAGGGTTCGTGGAGTCTCGCTAGTACCACCAGCAGGGTGGCCTCTTGCTGGGCTAAAGAGAATCCTGGGATCTGGGGGTTCTCCTCCCTTGGGCATGCTGGGGATCCCTGAGAGAGTGGTCCTCACCCTGGCCAGGAGCAGAGGGGCTACAGATGCTACCCTGGGCAGAGGGACCTGCCCCCTGCTCTGGCTCCTCCTTGGTCTGGTCCTGCTCTGCAGGGTCAGGCACAGGTTGGGGACAGCTGTGACTCCCTTGGAGGCTGGCCTGTGACATACCAGCTTCCTCCTCCACGTTGAAGCCTGCAGGGCCAGTGGAAGGAGTCCTCTCCTGGGAGCTAGTGCAGCTGCAGCTGCTGGAGCTGGCGCTTACCACAGGCCTGTTGTCCTCTCTGGCATGATGGAAGCGCAGCAGCCTCTGGGCCTCCTCGTGGCACTGGCCCACAATGGTGCTGATGACACCATGGACCAGTGGTGCTGTGTGCCCACTGAGGAGAGGCTGCAGCACCTCCACCAAGGCCTCTGCATCTGGACCATGGGCACAAAGGCTGTGCAGGATGGAGGCCTCTGCAGCCTCTGCCCTCCACCACTGGTCCCCATAGATTTCTGCCAGCCTCTGGTGCAGCCAGGGCTGCACAGGGTTCAGGAGGTGCTGTTGTTGTTGGAACAGTCCTGCCCACACCTCGGGTAGGAGGCCACCCACAGGCTCTGGCCCTGCAGCCCCCTGCTCAGCTGGGGACAGTGTTCCCTGTGGAGAAGATGGAGGAGACATGAAAGGGCCATGGGGGCTATTTTTGACAAGGTGGAGGGGAGCTCTCCATGCCTGGCTGTTGGTCTCTGGTGACTCTTCAGGGGAGCTGATGGCAAATTGTATGTAGTCCTGTCCCCCCGCTCAGAAAACCTGACAGTCTCTACTGGCCTGCTGCAGAGTGGGCACGCTGGATTTCTCTTTGCCCACCGCAGGATGCAGCCCAGGCAGAACTGGTGGTGACAGGGCAGAGCAGAAGCCATGTCATTCTGAGTGTCCTGGCAGATGGGGCAGCTCCACTCTGTCTCCATGGCCATGTCTGCCTGTTGCAGCAGGCAAGGAGAGCAGAGGATCAGGCATGCTTGGCAGGAGTCAAGGATCAATCCAGTTTGAACCCAGGATCGGCTGGCACCAAAATACAAGCAGTGAGGGATGAGACATCACATCCATCCCCTGGTGATGTCACAGTCCACCACTCAATGATACCACAGTGGGACATCTGGCGCCTGAATATAAATTGAAAGGAATGCAAGGTCACAAATCACTCCCTGGTGATATCATGATGCACCACTCAGCGATGTCATCCTCCACCATCCGGTGATGTCACAATGGGATATCCATACCTTCATTCCCTCACACCTCGGCACACAGGTCTGGAACTACTGGCAGACATGGCCACGGAGACAGACATGGGAGGGTCACCAGATGCCAGGAGCCAGACTGGGAGAGTGCCCTGAAAACAGCCCCCACTGCCCAGTGCTCCTGCGTGGCCTCATGCCCAGGAGCTGGGCAGGACTTACCCTTTGAAAATGGCATCTTCCAGACTCTGTGTGGCCCTGGCTAATCCAGAGGCAGGAGGGAATATACTGGGGCTGGAAGTGGCTGGCAGAGGCTGTGGAGAGCACCATCTGCACAGTCCAGTGGCAGAGAGGTAGGAAGAAGTTGGCACACTGGAGGCTCCCCCAAGGGCTCCCAGCAAGCCCCCTCCTGCAGAACAGGAGCAGGCCGAGGAGGAGAGGATTTTCTCCAGCTTCAAGATAATCTAGATGCCCTTGCCTATTGACCACAGGGAACTGATAGAAAAACAAATAAAAAGAAAGCAAAGTATAATACAATTTGGTTTCCACTAATGATGCTATGATTACACTCCTCCAGTCTCTAGCTTCCAGTGTCTTTAAAAAACCACTACTTTCACGCCATCAAGACAGTTATTTCCATATCTAACTAGCTCAATAACCAGTTAACTATTTACCAACTTAACAGTTCTCAGAACAAAATGACATTCTGTAGCGGGTTGGGTTTGTAACCGGGCAGAAACACCAATTTAGTGTAGTGGTTTGGCCCAGAATACTCATTACTGTTTATCTTCTGTGAGATAAGCTTTAGAAGAAACGCAAAGCAGGCGCCAAACTTGAAAGAATATAAAGAGGTTTATTAACAGACCTAAAAGAGGAAAAAAAAATCATACCACACCTTCAGAACTCTTCTCCTCCCCCCACTTTCCTCCCTTCTCCCACGGACAATGTAAAAAGACAACCCTTAAGATGTTCAATCTGTTTACCACTTCCATAATAACCTTGTTCAGTCCATTTAGGAAGAGGAGTCTCTCTTGCCCATGCTATGAACACATTATCATGAGACAGCCGCCCACTTCCAAATAATTTTGTTCAGTCCATTTAGGAAGAGGTCTCTCTGCTTGCATGTGAGTCCCTTCCCCCACCTTGCAGCTTTTCCCACAACTGCTTTCAAGGGTCCACTCTTGAAGTTTTTTGGGGTACAATTTTAAGGTTGAGCTGTTCAGAAACAAAAGTTCTCTTCACCCATCTCTGGGAGCATTTCATCTCTAAGAACAGAGGCCCTTCTCCTTTCCTGGGAGCAAAGGGTCTTCCTCATCTTCATCTTTAGGACTATCTCTGAGAGCATCTCTAGGAACTGAGGTTTCTCTTTTCCCATTTGGAGCAAAAGTCCTCATCGCTTCCATCTCTCCCTGTCGAAGCTTCTCATGAAATTACAGCTGCGTCAGCATCTGCCTATCTCAGTGCAGGTGCTTTTGCATACAAGTTGAACACTCCACCCCCCCAGATCTTCATGAAGTTACAATGGGATACTCTGATATATCATAGCTTCACAACAGAATTTCAGCTTTAAGCATCTCCTCTTTCTCTTCCCTCAGGTTTTCAGCTCTTCACAGCAATAAAAGAGTTAATCTCACCTCGGCCTTGCAGCTGGAATTTCACTTATTGCAGTTGGTCACAAGACCTCTGCCGGACAGCGGTGCCGCTTTTGCTGAAATCTTGGCCACAGTGGAGAGGGAGGGGGGAGCCGAGCTGCTCTGGCTGCCCACAGCCCTGCTGGGGGTGGGGTTCCACCGGTGGAACCGGGCCCATCAGCTCCAGGATGTCCATGGCCTGGCCTGGCCTGGCCCGAGCAGGGCCTGGCCGGGCCCGCTGGCCCCCACACGGGGCCTGCAGCCACCCGTCCCAGCACTGGAAACGAGAGAGAGCTTGGGGGGGAGTTTGTCTATTTTTAAGTGTGGATCACAGAGGCGGTCACAACTTTAAGTGGCTTAAAGAATTGTCCATATTCAAACTGGCCAGCTGATAGGTTCTGTTAGGTCATAGAGGAAGCTGTAAGAAGAACATCACTCCGAGACTCAGTTTGCTAACCTATGACACATTCAATCAACTTATGATATCAAAACTAATCACAGTCAAGGGCTTCAGCTACTTTTCACCTTACATGGGAAACTATGTGTCTTAGTAGTGTTAAAATCTGCTTCAACCTGCAAATTTGGATTGAGCATGTGCCCGATTTATCTGATGCATACTGGATATATTCAGTAGCCAATAAAAAGCAGAAGTATGTATGAAATAAACCTGGCTAAAAGATGCATTGCATCAGATATACATCAGTAATGCTTTCTGAAAGATTAATATTGGTCTGCAATAATTATGAAGTTCATGAGTTGCCTACATTTTTCTGTTCTTAAAATGTAAAATTCTACCACTCTCAAAAGTAAGAGCCTTCCTCAGGCTGCTAAGTGAAAAGATGTTTGCAACAGATTACTTCAAATAAGAAGTGTTTCTCAAATCTTTTACAAAACTTAGGGAAAATGTTCTCTTGCAAAATTCACATTCCTGTACAGACCCAAGCCAACTGTGCCTAAGCAATCATAATCACTCACACAATCACTGTGTCCTACTGTTGCAGTGGCCCAGCCCCCTTTGGGGCTGTGGCAATCAAATACAGTGGGTGGATTTTCCCACTCAAGACAGTGGATCCGAGGGCAGATCCATGGGCAGCACTGAAGTTTAAGTTGCATCCCCCTGGGTGGCACCTTGGCCCAAGCTGCCTCCCCCGCTTCTGGAAAGTTCTCCATTACTTAGTTATCTATTGGTTCCCAGTTGTAACTCCCGCCTCCCTGTTTCCCCATTGGTTAAAGTTGTCTCCTCCCCTTTGCTTGTAGCCTATTGGTCACTTTCCTTCTCCCCGCCTTAATCCACCCCCTATAAAAGCATGTGGAAAACGCTTTACCAGGCTCTTCTGGTCTCTGGACCCTCCTGTTAGTAGCCGTGCTGGAGCCCACACCAGAGGCCGTCTCTTTTCCTTTGCCTCTGGGGGACGTGAGCCCAAACCATCGGCTCCCTGATGTCCCTCCTCTGTAGAGGAGCCAGCATGCGTGACCAGTTTACGCATTACCTGCACCGAAGACGTCTCTACAGGATGTTGTGGAAGAGACGCTGCGTCCCCTCTGACTGAGGGCGCGCCGGAGCTCAAGCCCATGAGCCAGCACCACATCATCATACTACACTACAAAGTATGTATTATTTAATGTCAGTAACTTCACTTTATAAACTAAACTGAAAGTTTAAAACTTTCCATTGGGAATCAAAGTGTATCTGACAGTGTCTCAGAGACTAAAGGTGTTAAAATACTACAAATATATAAAACTACAATCCTGTACAGCATGTAAACATAGTAAAATAAAATATCATGACAGTTATATTTTTCCACTCTAATCTTTTCCTGAAGCTTTGCATAAGTACCAGGTAACCAGGCTGGGCTTTGTGCATCCCTGCAAGGACCCAGGAGCTGTGGGCACTGCCCGGCCAAACCATGAGCATTGTTGCTCCTGATGCACGGAGTGCCGGCACAAGGGCACTGGCCCCAGGCAGGAGCTGTCATGGGGCCCCTCCTGCAGGAGAAGGGATTGAGCTCTGCTTGTTAACCTTTCATTTTGGTCACTTCTGTTGGACAGTAAAAAAGGTCAAAATGAAACATTGTCCAGCCATTTCCCTCTTGTTTACCTTTTGGGGCCAAAGCTCTGTGCCCCAGGTGGCCTGGGTGTGTGCAGAGAAATGCAGCCCCCACAAAGCCCTTGGTTTTCCCACAAGTCATCACTACTCATCCCAGCTGGGACTGGCTGCTAAAGTTTTCAGTTCCTTTTTTTTGAAGAAATAGTTGCATTCTCTGAATGGAGCATGAAGTGTGTTTAGCAGGGCTTTGGGGAGTGTTTTTTGTGTTTGAAATCATTTTCTGATCCCCGATCTAGAAGAAAACATGGTCACCCACTGAAAAGTTAAATGTTGGAGATGATGACATTAGTAAGTAGGAAAAATGATGCCTGTAAATCCAAAGAAGCCAATAGTTCCAAGCATGTAGTCAAGCATTTCTTGCAAACTGCCCTGCCTTTCAGTCTGGCACACACAGAGGATTGGCATTAGGACAATACGCAGCCTCCCAGATTTCACCGTCTGCATTTGGCCAGCTGCTTTCTCCACTGCACTTTGTGGGCTCATGCACCGGCCAGGGGTGGTCCTGGGGCTGGGGAATGTGCAGGCTTGGAAAAAACTTGAAAAACTTGTGTGGAGCCATTCAAAAATCTAACGTGGCTTCCTATCTAGACACGCAGCTAAAGCCCAGCTATTTCTCTCTCCTTTTTCTTTTTAACAGAGAAAGGAACTCACAGGTGATTGGGGCTCTATTCCACATCTGTTGGGTCCCTGCCTCGTAGCTCCCAATTTTGATGGAATTTACCCATTTGGTCCCAGTGGCTTCCTCCTCCCACCACCTTCTAAGTCTTCCCACATTCTGTTGTATCTTTCTTCTTTGGTTTCCTTATGGCCATTCCAGCCCCATCTCTGCAGCTCACAGATGTGCCCTGGGGAGCTCCAGGGGTGAGGCACAGGCCACACGTGCTTCTTTGAGATGCCCTGGCACTGCAGCAGCAGGCTGATGTGTGTGCAGCAGGTTTGGAAGAGGAACAGGCATTCTCGGGTTTAGTCAGAAGCATCAGTGGCCAAAGGTGTGGTCTCCTTTGCTTTGGTCCCATCTCAGTGTTCACTTGGGGTACAGGCTGTAGGTGCTTGGGGCACTCTTTGAGTTACTCTTGGACCCCTTGAACAGCAGGGTTTGGCCCACGAGGGGAGTTTGTGCTGCTTTGTGACAGAGGAGAACTTCCCAGGCTATTTTGTGTTTGCTGCAGGGAAGCTTGGGTTGCTTTGCATCAATTCAGACCAATGCAGAGCAGCTGCTTTGTGATGTCAGGGCATGGTTGCCACGTTGTGGTGCTGTCATCAGAAGGCTGCCTTGGTGCATGGAAGGCCTCAGTGTCAGAGCAGCTCTTGGGCTTGCTCAGAGCAGGAGCATCCTCCTGGCTGAGGCCTTGTCAGGGGGCAGCTGCCTCCTGACAGGAGCCTTGTTTTTTCTTGTGTTAGAGCACAGTCTGCAAACTTGCACAGCAGTGCTAAAATCATGGAGGCACTTGCTGGTGCAGTTTGCACTGTGTATGGCATTGGCTATTCCAGCTATTACCTGACTAACCTGACACGTGAGTAGAGGTTTTCTCTGGGTGTAACCTAACCTGGCTTGTGTAGGTCTTTCCTGCTCTTTCTTTCTTGGTAACTGAGTTGATTTTGAAACAAACAGACCATTAGGATGCCACTGCTTTGGTAAAGCTCCTGTCAACACGTTCAGCTGAAAAGAGGGTGTCTGTAGCCAGGGAGGTGCGGGCAGCATTTGAAAGGGAAGGTGCAGGGGTTCCCTTCCCTCCAAGGGAGAGTCTGTGGCAGCAGAGTCTGTCATTTCCTCAGTGTGCTGGGTCAAGCAGGACAACTTTGAAAAGGCAGACTGGGAGGTGTTCTCAGAAGGCCTTCAAAGAACTCTGCAGTTCTGCCTGGAATTCAGAGAAAGCTTCTTTTTTTCTAAATTTTGTCATTAAAGGATTTTACTGTCTAACTCGACCCTTTACTGAGTGCTAAAATAGTGATTCTTTTTGCAATGAAGTGCAACCTCCAAAACAGTGAGTGTCTGCTCCTGAACCCCAGAGCTGCTCCTGGGCTGTTTCACAGTAGAACTATGACATCTCAGGGGGGTTTGGGGGAAGATTTTCTGGGCAAATTTTTTCAGTAACATAATGGGAATTAGTGCATGCAACTTATATGTTAAAAAAAAAGACTTGAAGGAGAGGATAAAAAAGGCTGCTTTAGCTGTTAGGCAGAAAAGAAGCATTGAGAGTTAAAGAATGACTTGCATTTTCTTGATCAAGTTTATATTCATTCACTGGCAAAATAAGCACAACCAAGAATATAGCCCTGCTCTGTTGCTGGCTGTGAGGAAGAAATGTGTCTGCTGGAGGGATGTTGTGAAAGGAAAATACTCTCTGTTTGGGTGGACTTGTTCTGCGGGATTCACCAGCACAGGCAGTATTTTCACAGAATTTGGGTCATTTTCCCTTGCCCACTGCAGGTCACCTGATCCGTGTATTCGTAGGTGCTGATCCTGAGGTGAGTGAGAAAGGAACCTTTGATGTTCCTGGCGTTTAAGAATTGTGGAGCAATCTGTGAGCTTGGCTTGTGGCAGTAGAGTGTAGAGGGCCAGCTGGGTGGGCTGAAAGAAAATGCATTTCCGAGTCTGC
This sequence comes from Corvus hawaiiensis, assembly GCF_020740725.1. Taxonomy (NCBI): domain Eukaryota; kingdom Metazoa; phylum Chordata; class Aves; order Passeriformes; family Corvidae; genus Corvus; species Corvus hawaiiensis. The sequence continues at coordinate 26,304,330 of NC_063255.1, forward strand.
AGCAGCAGTAGCAAAGGCATCGCTGTGGAATACCTGCTTTTGCATTTCAGAGCTGTGGAAGAAGTAAAAGCCCGGTTTTGCAGAGAGAACGTTGCTTGCTGAGAGTAGCCAGGGTGGAATATCTAGTTCAGAGCAATATGCAGTACTGTTGAATTAGCCCATTTTACTTTAGTTGGAGGCACTTGGAATGCCATTGCTATCCAAGGTTATGATTGCTCCTTAGCAGAGCTGGTTGTAGAGCTGAAGAGAGATAAGGTTAGAAATGATAGGTAACTGCCTGTCCCTCATGCTACAACCTGTCCACAGAGCACAGAACCAACTGCAGGCTCTCCTCTGGCTCCCTCTGCTCCTGGAGAAGAGGCTGAAAAGGAGCAAAATGTCCTGAACTCTCCAGCCGTGGTCAGACGCGAACCTGAACGTCGTGAGCCAGTAAGTGCCAGTTCTGGTTGGTGCTGTCTTTAGAGGAAATGAGAGCTGCAAGTTTCTGAGCGGCCAGCACTTGCTGGTGGTGGCCGAGGATGCTGAGTGCTGGAGTCGTGCCAGGACCTAGGGATTCCCCCCAGCCAGTGAGAGCTGGAACATGGCCTTTGACCTGTCAAGTTTAGGCCCCAGCTTGCTGGGATTCCAAGAGGGGCAAACGTGAATCATGAAGGCTCCCCTGTCCCCAGAGGAGGGAGTGGTCAAAGGACACCGCTCTCAGCCTTGCCAGACACGTAGGGGACACGGTGGCCTGGAGAGACGTGTCCCACTCCACAGGCTGGCCAGGTAGCTGCTGGCACAAAAGCTGTTGATGTGAGCACACAAGTTCTTTGGGGTGGTTTGTCGACATGAGCTTCTTGGGTGGGCCTACCTGGGAGTATTTCAGAGACGCACTGGGGACGGGGAGCTGCTGCTTGAAGTCAGGGACTTTGATGCCTTTGTTGCCAGGTTGTTCTTTCGCCTCTTCAGGCAGAGCAGTCAGGAGCAGAGCTGACAGGGGCTCTGAGTGCGCCTGTGGTTTTGCTTGTGATAAGCTGCAAAGAGATGGTTGTGTTGTCCATGGACCTGTGTGAGGCCACTGTTCTCCCGTGTGGCAAAAGAAACAAAGTGCGCAGTTGGGAACCCTTCTTCCGTGGCAGAAGTCAGAGGCTGCCATGTTTCTGCAGCTACTTTCTGTTGTGAAGTCTGCTTTTAAAACTCCATTTGAAAACTCCATTTGAAAACTCCATTAAAGCCTAGAGTTGGGCAAAGCTGTAGCTCTGAAGCACGTGACACTTTCGTCTTTTTGTTTGTTGGTTTGTTGGTTTGCTAGGAGGTGAAGCCCTGTATTTTCTTTCTCGGCAAGCAAAGGTGCTTTTGCTCAACCTTTCCTGCTCTTTTCCTCCAGCACTGGACGAGATTCTGCTAGAACTGTAGTTTGCAAGAGGGCGGTTCTGGAAGATGAAGTATTTTTGCATGAGAACACATAGTTTGAGGCAGGGATGTTGGTGCAGAAGGAGCTGTTCTGGTGGCCGGCCAGCCAGTAGTGCCTTGCATATCACTTTCAGGTTATCAGCCCCTGTTCATTTTCGCATCCCAGGGGATCAGAATGTGTTGTATTTCAGGTATGGGATTTTTCAGCAGGAAATCAACGCCCTTGCATTCTGGCTGGTCTTCAGAGATCAGAGGGGCTGGGATGGGCTTCATTTCTGATTGCAGCCCCTTTAACATTGTCAGTCTGGTTGAGTCCAAGAGAAGAACTTGCCCCAGTTCAGATGCACAAAGAGTGCAGTTCCCAGTGCAGTGCCCTGGGTCTGATCGCATTCCTTAAGGACCTTACTGCTCCAGGTTCTCCAAGAGTGAGGTTTATTGAGGCAACAGGAGAGCAAGTTCAGGATTGCCGCTGATCAGGGCACTGCCTACCGAGTGTTGTTGTGTGTAGTGATGGAAAGTATAGGAAAAGTGAGATGATAACAGTGAGATAGATCTATCTATCTATCTGTCTATCTAAATGAAACTCCCTGGCTCTGCTCCAAGGCAATTGGAGGTGCAAACTCACCTAAAGACATCCTTTCAGGAGAGGAGGAGAGACATGTTCCATCGATCGATCCCGAGCAGGCAGAGATGTTTCCCCCTCCAGAGATGGTTGTTTCTTCCCCTCAGAGGTGTTTTCCTCCCCCTGTTTATCCTTTAAAGTTTGGTCTGTCCTATGGGTGTGGAACAATCCCAGCCTCTTGTTGGGGTTTGGTGACTCTGGTCAAACATGCATTACAGGACACATGGTTTCCTTCATTGGCATCCTGAAGGGTGTCTAAGTTAATTTGTTAATAGGGCCTTATGAGGGTCTCTGTTACTGCCGGTCAGAATTCTCAGTTGACAAAAAAGGGAGGACAATAAACACCTTGGTCCTCCTCCATATACTGAGGTGGCCATAGAGGCCCTCTGACCTCCATTGGAGGGTCTTTGTGCGCATCCTCATCTCCTGAATAATCCAGGATCTGTAACAAGAGTGTAGATGTCAGAAAGGCAGGAATGGCAGTGCAGGCCTGAAGAGAACATGAACTCCAGAAGTGTCTCTCACAAGGAGCAAGCTCACACAGGAAGCCACCTGCAGAGCCAGGGTGGGGCTGTGGGACAGGGCTGGGTGTCAGTCACTTCTAAAAAACAAACAGGACACGGCAGAAGAGGAGCGAGGTCCTCAGCAGAGCCTTGAGAAATGCCCCACGTTCCCTGTCAGATGCCTAAGAGTCTGTTGGAGCTTCAGTCCCAGATGGACCCTGATTGTATTGCCAATGTCACTTTGGAATCTGTGCCTCCCCATGGGCAGAGAAGGACCCAGGAGAGCAGCAGCACATTGCTTTGGGAATGTGTGAGCCCATCAGTCTTTGAGTCCTTCCCCACAAATGTTTTATGGGAAGTTGAAACCCATCTTCTCTTGCTTTCTGTGCAGCTCCTTCTAGAGAAAGAGCATGAGCAGATTGCTCTATCAGAGTTGCCATGCCAGACTTGGGGAGAGCTGTTCCCAGCCCGAGAGCAGCTGGAGCAGCTCAGGCAGCAGGTGGAAGAGCCACAAGAGAATGGCCAGGTGAGCCTGACTAGCCAGGTGAAAGAGTGAAGGGCAGGAACGGGGACATAAAACGGAGCTCTTGGGACTGAGGAGGCCAGGAGTCCCACAGGCACTGAAAGCACAGAGCCTTGTCATCTGCAGAGACCAGCCCTGGGACGGGAGGGTTCCAATGGAAGCAGAGCTGGGTAGGGAAGCAGAAGGGAGTGGCTGAATGAATGTGATTTTGAGGCCAAAAGAGGAAAAAGCTGAGCCTGATGGCAGCTCCCAGTCACTTGCTCTGCATTTGTGTGTACAGAACATCAAGGCAGAGCCACAAGCAGAGCTGCCCGAAGCCCAGAGTGACATCAAGGCAGCGAAGAGGGGGAACAAGGAAGACATCGGAATCATCCAAGAGAAGAATCTCCATCAGCAGAGGGGCGATCTACAAGACCAGGTGAGTGTAAGAGTGGAAGCCACTCCACTCATGAAATATCCTCTCTCTTGTTTTTTACAGAACTTCAACAAACAGCTGCAGGCAGAGCTGCAGGCAACTGAGACTAGGTTAAGAGCAAGGGAGAAGAGACTGGATGGAAAAACAAAAGTAGCCTGAGAGAAACTGAATGTCCTCCTTCAGGAGCAAGAGGCTCTAGAAAAGCAAGTGAGTGAAGCAGAGATAGCCGCTGCAGTCACCAAACTGGTGGTTTCTGCCCTTCCTACCTTTCCTCTGCAGAGCAGCAGGCGGGCTGGGTGATGTCTCTGAGTGCCATCCTGCTGTGGTCTCTATCACAGCCACTCTGAAGGACACGTCCTGGGCTGCTGAATCTCAGCTGCTGCCCTGGATGCAGCCGACAGCATCTTCCTAAGGGCTTGCATTTGAAATGTGATCTGGTGGCAATTTCTGCCAGCCACCTTTCTGACACAAACTCATTTCTTCTCCCAGATCTACACAAGCTCTGTCATGCAACATGCTGCTGCAGCAGCATTGTTTAATGATGTCTCCAGTCCCCAACCTGAGAAGTGGAGCCTGATCAGCTCTTTTAGGTCCAGTGTGGCTGCAGCTGCTCAGAAACAGGAGATTGAGGAGAAGTATCTGGAGCTACTGAGTACGTCTTGCATATTTCTTGTGTGAGGGACAGTGTATTGTGTGCATGTGTCAGCATAGCTGTGCCAAATGTTCCTCCGCAGTTTGGTGTCACAGGGACATTTAGGACTCCTCACAGGAACTGCTGTGCTGCGAGGCAGCGAGGGAGTGCTCTGGATGTTCCTGCTGCCTCTGAGCACAGCTCGGACTGCATTGGGGTTTTTTTCATTTGTTTTTGGAAGTTTTCTTGGGTCTGGTTTTTCTTTTTGTGGAGTTGTTTTTTTCTTTTCCTCCATCCCAGAGGAGCTCTCCTTCCACAGGTGTCTTACTGGTGTCATGGACTATTACAAATACCACTACTACATCTACAGTTGGTTTTTATGACAATGCAACATTTTTGTCAGTGAGAACTCCTTTGAAAGAACATCAAATGACAGCACAAATAGAGAGCAAGAGGTGTTTTCCATGTACCCGCAAAGAAAAAGCAGATACTTTTATAACAATCTCTATTTAATATCCTAGTTTCATGCTTATAAGGATGTGTCCAAGAGACACATTGATGTGGTGTGGTCAGGTAAAACTGCACTGCTCTCAGGAGTGAGCCTCCAGCCCATCCACTGTCTATTCCTCAGATCCGTGGCACTTTTTCATTCCTGATTCCCAATCATTCCCGTGACTGTTAGAATGCTACCCGTTGGCCCGACCCCTGCACAGCTCACTCTCTAGGAAAACACATGAAGCCCTTTGTGATTCTGCAGCAACAACCCATTTAATCTGCTTCCTGCCCATAACAGCTGCCAGTGCTGTGCTCTCAGGTAAGACCTGGTGGGGCTGAGAACAGAGCCCAGTTGACTCTGTGTCTACCATCACCTGTTGGGACAAAAAGGGCATTGATGTGCACCTCAGTGTGTCTGATCTCAAAGTCAATCCTCTTGTGTCCTGAAAGGGGGCAAGAGCTTGTAACGGGGCTCAGTCTGGCTGTGGCTTCTGGCCAGTGATTGTCAGTGCTCATCCTTGGGCCTTCCCAGCCTTGCTGTGGTACCTGCCCTGCCCCTGACGGCCGGTGCGACTGCAGAGGCTGGAGCCTTCCTTAGCTGAGAGAGTCCTGCTGCTGCCCAGCCGCTGCAGCACGGAACTGCCGGGAGGCAGCAGCCCCTCGTCTGGGCCGGCTTCTGCATCGCACGGCCTGGACTCACGAGAGGCTCAGCATCTCCTCTGGGCAGCTGTCCGTGCCACACCGGCGCCTGAGGAGCACTGCTGTCCCTGCTGCCCATGGCCGCTGTGCCGAGCTGGGAAGACGGGGACGTGTGCGGAGCTGAGAGGGCGAGTCCGATGCGAGCGACTGATCCGCGCAGTCAGGGTGAAGACAAGCAGTGTGGTTCTTCACATGGGGCACGGGCAAGGGCATCTTTGAACTCAGCCTGCCCATAAAGGCTGAGCATCCTGATGCTGAAAGCCCCGTTGGTATTGGTCACAACATGAGCTGCTCTGGTTTACAAAGAGAAAGGCGTACTTTTGGCAAACTGCGAAAGGTGCCCTCCTCTCCTGGGAATGCATCTCTCTGTGCTTTGTTTCCTCTCAAGAGATCTCTTCAGAGGACTGTAGAAAATCAGTCTCAGTGCTGGCCATCTGTGCTGCAGAGCTGCCTGGCTTGTTGCTGTTGCTGTTGTGGTTCTTGTCGCTGTTGTTGTTGTTACCCAGATGACCACAAAAGGCTCAGAGCCCCAGACAGTGGGGCTGCCTTTTGTATCTCCTGGAAATTGGCATCTCTGCTTTAAAGTGAGCATCTTGCACTTTGTTTCCCTCAGGGAAAATGATGAGCATGGAAAATCCGGTGATGAAATACACTGAACTGGAAAATATCGGCAGCGGGTGAGTCCAACCGCAGTTCCTTCTACAAAACCATGGGCCGGGTGTTCTGCTGGTGGAATATCTACCAAGTGTGAAGTCAGGCAAGCTGCAAACATGTTCAGACACTGGGGTTAGATTGGCCCATCCCTCAGTGCTGGTCAGAATTTGTAAGTGTGGTCAGAAGGCATTGTCAGAGACATCTCCATGCTGCCACGGTCTTGCCTGCAGCAAGGAACAGGAGCTGGAAGATCTCCTGTCTCTCAAGTGTGGGACAGCTGTGTGTTAATTTCCTTAGCATTTTTGTATGTCTCAAAATCATATGGCCACACTAATGAAAGGAGAAGAATCTTGCTTGCCTGAAAGAGCAGCCTACCCCCTGGTAGCTGTCAGATAACAGTTCTCAGGAACAGTTCTTTCCAAGAGTTTGCTGAAGGAAATACTCGGTGGTCAGGATTAGAACCACACAGTTTAGAAACTGAAACTCAAGATGAAAGAATAAGCTCTCTTTTTGAGCTGAGGCACTAAAGCCCAAAGCTTCAGGAACAGGCCCAGTGCCCATGCACTTGAGAGGAAAATGCATCATGTGCCCTCTGGCAGACCCCTCATGCCTCCTGCAGGTTTTAGGCACTTACAGCAGAGATCTCCTGTCCGGGCTGGCTTTCACTCCAAGATCTAAACGGCTTCTCCTTTCTTTGCTGCTGTTTTGTTTCTAGGGGTTTCGGAAGTGTTTGTAGAGCATTCGACAATGCCACAGGAGGAGAGGTAAATGTCAACAGTCCCTGCAGATTCTGCAGCTCTTGAGGGCTTTCCCCTCTGGTGTGAGTTGTGGCTGGAGCTTTGGGTCACCGGGAGAGCTGTGCTGCAAAGGCACAAGAAGCACAGACTGGTGCCAGCCTGCAAAATACATTTGGGACAGTCTTTGTCCTTCTCAGCTGCCAGAAGGAAGGCAAGGAGAGCAGTGGTTCCTTTTGGAGAAGGAAGTGCTCACTCGCTCTCAGTGGCTAGAACAAAGGTGGTGCCTTAGAGCATCTCACTGCTTTTTTGTGGCTACAGCTTCAGAGTCCTGAATTCTCATTTCTGGCTGCCAGCAAATACATCTGAATCTTACTGGTAGTTCCTTAGCAACCTGCAGTGCTGCACTTGGGAACTGCACGTAGGGAGGGATCTGCAAGATGTCCCTAAAAGCCCTAAGCCCTGCTTATAGCCCAGGATGTAGCCATAGAGTAGCAAGGCTTGGATTACTTCTCTGGATCCCAGGCAGAGCAGCAGAGAGTGTGGGCAGAGCTTTGTGGGTGGTAGCTGAGACACCATTGATACCAAGTGGACAAGGCAAAACGTCAGTGGCCATGTGTCCTGTTTCTGGCCCCAAGGGAGCGGAGACATGGGCTGTTGGAATGTCAGTTCCTAATTACTCCAGTGTCTAATCACAAGGCACTTTGGCACAGCTTGGCTGTGTCATTCCAAAATCACTCGCTCCATGTGCATTGTGGTCTCGTGCCACCAACTTCTCAGGTACTGATTGTCATTGTCATTGTCATTTTAGGTGGCCATAAAGAAAATTAATCTCCAAGGACTGACCAGCAAGGAACTAACTGTCAATGAACTCATGGTCATGAAGATGAATAGGAATCCCAACCTGGTCAACTATTTAGACAGGTGAGTGGTCGTGGTCTTATCCCATGAATGTTTGTTTACCTACTGCAAGCATGAGAGGTCAAAAGCCCACTTTGGTCTGTGGCAGAAAATAGAGCCATTAATTACTGATCAATTATTATTTCTCTACTCATCTCCAATGGATGGGAAGAGAGTGCATTTTGTCTGCATTAGTCTTCCCTGGCACACATAGTTTGAAAATTCTTCAAAAGCCTGGACCAGCGCTATCTTACTAAGTCAATACCCTCCAAGTTCACTGCCACCACGTTGTCTTGGGGCTTGATTTTTCTCAAGAGTCTTAAATGCTGATGAACCATCCGAGAGAGGATTTCCCTTGGATTGCTGCCCCTCTTTTCCATTGCTGTGCATGCCAGGAAGACTAGGTGCTTTTTTTCCATAAAAAACACACAGCTGTGTGTGACAGCTTTTTATCTGGGCTGTTAGTAAACTGCGTTTTTCACTTGCTGGCCATCTAAGACATCTCCTTTTTCACAGCTGTGCCTTTCTCCTTGACACAGCACAGACTGCAATCACTGCACAGCCTAGAGGGAACGTCTATTCCTTTGAGTCTGTCCTCGTTTCAAAGGGACCTGGAAACAAGAATCAATCGTTGTCTGTTCCAAACAGTAGCGTAGCCATGCACGTTCGTTTCCATGGCCTTGTTTCCTTCTTTCAGCTACCTTGTGGACGATGAACTCTGGCTGGTGATGGAGTACATGGATGGAGGCAGTCTGAGTGATGTCATCAATGAGATGTACATATCTGAAGATGAGATGGCCGCCGTCAGTCGGGAGGTCAGGGATCCCACCTGTGCTTCCGAGGGCTTGGGCAGGATTGTCTGGGAAACAGGGGCTGAGAACTGGAGTGGTTCCATGTGCCAAACTTTGCTTCTGTGTGGCTGCTATGCTATGGGGAAGCAGGTGAACTGCGTGGCAGTGTGCCTGCACTCACTGTACTCTGTTCTTGTACTCTTATCTCCTGCTGTTGCATTCTCACTCTGTCTCTTGTATTTGTATTTACTGTTCTCCACCCTGCCTCTCTGAATGTTTGCCTGGAGCCTGCGCATTCCTTGCCTGTGAAAGCAAAGGTGCTGGTGGCAGAATTTGAAACTAATGATAAAAGGGACTCATTTCTCAGAGTCCTCAGCTGAAAAGGATAGTAGTGCACCCAAAATGCTGTTTGCTTCTGAAAGGTGAGTCATGTGATACTTCCAAGTCTGTGCTGAGGCCAGCAATAAAACCTTTGCCATGCAGCCTCCCACCCAAAAGTGACCCACTTCACAGCAAAGGGAGGGACTCTTTCTTTCTTGGCAACCCCTTGTTTGTCCTCTGGATGAAGAAAGCACATCCACTGCAGCAGCAGTCATTCTGGCTGGTTTGCAGAGGACAGTCTAGAACAGCAATTCCCGTTGGCTCTCTCAAAAGCTGATGTGCCTTCCCTTAGAAAGGTAGTGTTGGAGCAGCAAGCTCTTCCTCTCAATGGCACTGTGTTCTGCCATTACACTCTATTCCCCTGGAAAGGGAATATTTTAGAGCTGTTTCCTTTCTTGTGTGCTCAAATCACACCACTAATTTTTATCCTCCTGTCTCTGTTTTCTCTCTCAGTGCCTGCAAGGACTGGATTTTCTTCACTCAAACCATGTCATCCATCGAGATGTGAAGAGCTGCAACATCCTTCTCAGAACTGACGGCTCTGTCAAGCTGGGTTGGTATATTCTTGGCCAGGCACAGCGTTCCGGGGATGTGGGGTTTGGGGCTGCTTTTGAGTGACTGCCAGTTCCCCCAAAGTGGTGCTGGTGGCAGTGCAGGGACCCCTGCAGCGAGCTGAAGGCACAGTTGCAACATGCACAGAGGTATGGCGAGGAAAAAGCAGTCCAGAGTGGCACTGGTTTGGGTCTGTGTGTGTCCCTTCCAGAGGGAGGGAGCTACAATCTAAAGGTTCCAGGGAATAAAAGCCACTTCTGGGGGCAGCATTAAAAGATGTGGGGATTTTTGGAAGCAGCCACTTCCATATTTCCTTGGCTAAAGTCCTGAGGAAACAGAGCAGGGACGGATTTCCAGGAGATTCAACAGCGCATTCGCAGACTTACAGTGGGGAGTTCTTTTGCTTGGTTTCCTAATTGTACAGAATTTTTTTGTTCTCCTCAGCTGATTTTGGCCTCTCTGCTCAGCTCACCGCTGAGCAGAATCAAAGGAGCTCAGTGGTCGGGACGTCTTGGTGGATGGCGCCTGAGGTTGTGACAGGTCAACCATATGGCCCCAAAGTGGACATATGGTCTCTTGGAATGGTGGGAATCGAAATGGTGGAACGAGAAGTTCCTCACTGTAATGAAAGTCCTATCTCGGTAAGGAGCAAATACTCACTGATCCCTCTGTCTTTTTCACCTATCCTGTGTTCTGTCCTCCATCAGACAAAATCCCATTGCCATCTGCTGGCACTGCTTCCACCAAGGTCCCCTTCTAAAAATGGCCCTGCAGCACATCAGCATCTGCTGTAGTTTTGGTTGCATCAGTGGGGGTACTCAGGCCTTACCTGAGTGCAAACACTCTCCATTCTCAGGCAACACTTTTCTTTGGGTTTTAAGTTGTTCCAGCACGTCTGTCTGTGTAGATGTCTCTAATAACACAAAACACACATCTCAGAGCTGGTGTTACATTTCCAGAAAAGAAGGAAAGAAACCCAAACCAACACAGTCTCTAAAACAGTGGTTTTCTAGAGAAGAACTGCACTCCCTGTACAGTTTCTTGTCACTTGCCTAAAACCTGGGCATGAGGGTGTAAAGGCCACGTAGTGTCTTCTGCTTCTTGTGCAGTGTTGCTGAAACACTTAGTGACCACATTTCTGTCATAGCCCAAGCCACGTTCTCTACGTGACCAAGCTGGAGCCTGGTGACATGGAGAGCCTGCCAAAACCTCCCATTTCTTACCTGGCACTTTCTGGGATGGGCACATCATTAATGCATTGACTTGAGTATCCAGAGGAGCAGAGGGTTACCATAGGGATGGCATTTCTCCTTCTGCTGATTTGACCATGAAAAGTTTTTCATTTGCCACATCAGAGAAGCTGGAACTTGCAGACTGCTGCGAGACAGAGCTGCAGGTGGCTCCTGTGTGCCCAAACAGGCATTTTCATCCCAGCATGTTTCTGCGTGCATCTTAATGTGTCTGTGTTGAACGTGAGGTTGCAAATGTTTCTTTCCTTACCTGAGCAATAACTCCCTTTTATATAATAATACTTGAAAACAGTTAGAGCAAAGTCCCTCTTCCAAATAGTCTGTCAAGCTGGTGTGAATCTTCAGAGAAGCAAAACGTGCTTTTCCTGATGTAGTTGCTAGGTAACTAGGTCAGCCAATCAAATCAGCTGCCAAGGCAAGATCCACTGGATGCTGGAAAAGCTGTGGCTGCTTTGGGGTTTGGGTTTTTTGTTGGTATAGGAAAGTCATCTCTGCCTCTCTGCCAGGGCACAAACTGCCACTGCAGAGTTGAGCTTAAACAACGGGCTCTGGGAGAGCATTTACAGACTTGAAACTGATGCCTGGAGTGGCTACCTAAAAACAGAGACTAAACAAGAATAAGAGAATAAAAATAGGTATTTATTTGAACGGCCTTCAAAGATACACCCTGGGCAGTCAAAAGGCTACATCCAAGATGGACTCTGGGTCATGAGTTCTTCACAGTTTTGTAAGTTTGGTCCATTTCCATATCAGGGTTAATTCTCCAATTATGACCCCAGTTAATGATGTAATTACCCCAAGTTTGCCCCTCTTCAGAGGCTTTCAGTTTACACATTTTGGGCCCTGGGACAATGGAAGTGTCCTTGGAGAGCAAACCTAGAGAGGCTTTGTTATATCTAACTAGCGCGAGAGAACAGTAGCTAACAGGCCACACGAAACTTCAGAGCTACACACTAGGCAGTACAGGACTTGAAAAATAGAAAAATTAAAACCTAAAGCATCAAAAGAAGCAGGTGGAGTCTTGTGTTTCCTTTTTCTCCAGGCTGAACTCCTGTTAGCCACAGGAGGTACCCCACAGCTGTGGCAGCCCAAGCTATTCTCGGCTTCGCTGCGTGACTTCCTGAGCTGCTGCCTGCAGACAAACGAGGAGTGGCGCTGGTCTGCCAAGGAGCTCCTGCAGGTAAAATGCAAAGGGGCTGCAGGTCAAACAGTGTCCGAGGATGGGCTCCTCCTCCACTGAAGCCCAAGGCATCAGATGAGTCCCCTTCCTCCTCATCTCCACTCTTGGTGCTTTTCAAATGAAAATGGTGAGGAATCCTGGGCTGGGCTGGCAGGGACCTGTAAAGGCCATCTGATCCATGTGGCCGGCAATGAGCAGGGATATCTTGAAAGAGATCAGGTTGCTCAGAGCCCCTTCCCACCTGACCTGGAATGTTTCCAGGGATGGGACACCTACCAGTTCTCAGGACAACCTGTGCCACTGTTGCAACACACACCTTAGACCTACTCGGATTAGATCCCCTTTTCATTTAAAAATATTACCCCTGCCTTTGAAGCACTGAGCTTGGAAAATCATGGTTCATTGTTCTTGGTTGGTTTTTTTTCCTTTGGGCAGCATCCATTTGTAACATCAGCCAAGCCTGCATCCAGCCTGGTGCCACTGATCCTGTCACTGAAGAAGTGGAAGGAGGAGGAGAAAAGATTGGAGTGGCAATCCATCCATTCAGGACTATTTTCTCCATGACCAGTTTAGATTAGGATTGTAGAGTACAATTGTAGAGTATGATTGTAGAGTAGGATTCTAAATAAATAAAGTTTCTGAAACCCCAACTCATCTGTAAGATTCCTTATTTCTCACCCTGTGATTAAGCTCAACTTTTCCTTCTGAATTGTCAGTTGTTCCTTAAAGGTGGAAAGTGACACTTATGGCTTCTTTGGTGTGGTTTGTAAGTGGGGCAGGCTCTTCTTCATTCATCCTCTCCAGACCACACTGCCTTTGGAATACGGCACACTGGCCGGTTTTTGTCCAGCCATTGTGCTTGTAGTTGAGGCAGAAAGGGCAATGGCATTTGCAGGCAAAACCAGAGGAGGAGTGCTGCAGCCAAGACATCCTGTGCAGATGCAGGCGTTCAGCTGTGACTCGAGAGCATTGGGGTTCCTGCCACTTGGATTTGTATCCCTAGGTGCAATCTCTTTGGCTCGGGGAGAGTCTTGCTCAGCTGAGAAAGCAGAAAGGTCAGCGAGGGTGCTCTGAAAGGTCTCGTCTGATGCAGAGCTGTCGGCGACCGTGAGGTGAGAGCGGCCCGGCCTTGCCCAGGCCGGAGCCCCAGCAGAGCCCTGGCAGAGCCCAGAGCAGCCTGAGGCTCGGCAGAGGCAGGCTGGCAGGAGGCCCTTGTAGCTGCAAGAGGCAGCAGCCTGGCACTGGGTGCCTCTTCCAGGGAGCGGGCACATCCTCCCATCTCAGAGCCAAAGCGGCAGCTGGCTGCTCCCGAGGGAAGCGTAGCCGTGCTGGGCACAGCGCAGACTGGTGCCATTGGCCGTCTGGAGGTGGCACAGGAGGGAGAAAGGCAAAAGGCAGCCGAGGGCTGGTGCCCCGGCTGAGGATTGCTACTCTTCTGCCGGCTGCCCTGTAACTCCTGGGAAAGGTTAGCAGTGTGTGCAGCAGCCTGGGCACAGCGGGAGGGAGCCGGGCTGCTCCGCAGGCTCGAGCACAGGGCAGCGTCCTTCAGGCACGGCAGTTCTGCCAGGGGCACCGAGGCCAACGGGAGGCAGCGACAGATCTGCAGGAGCCAGTGCCTCACACAGCTCTGGGAGGAAGCGCCCGCAATCCCGGAGTTCTGCACTGAGTCAGAGCAAAGGTGTGAAATGCAGAGCGTTCTGCAGAAATATTCGGGGCCACCAGGCCAGCCTGCTTTGTGCTCTCCGGTGCACGGCAAGCACGGCACCATGCAGCTCTGAGTTGCTGGCAGAGAGGGAATTGGGGATGTTCCCGAGGCTTGTGCTTGTGTAGTGAGCTGATTTAGAAAGGAGCAGAATAAATTTAATTGGCAATCTATGTTTTCTTTATTCCTGTCTGAAAGACAGACGCATCGTGTCTTCATTTAGCAAAAACACAGCCTTTTTTTACTGTATTTTAGGACAACAACTTAGGCAAGACCTTCAAAACAGCAACTGAAGCAACTCCCATGCAGTGAGCAAAAAAATCCAACCCCCCCACATCTTTCTGCTGTAGATCTTGATGTTTTGGTCCTGCAAAGGTCTTGCAAAGGGCTAAGCAGCCTTTAAGGTGTGAAGAGCCTTCTTGTCTTGCCAGCAGGCATGAAGGTTGCTTGGGCTGTTCTGGAATCAGGCCATGAGCTTGTTTGCCTTTGACTTCCCGTTTTGTTGCAGCCCCTCTGTGGCAAATGTCCATAACCCTGTGAGCTTACCGAGCCTTGCTCACTCTGTCCGTCTGTACTGGTTTTGCTCAGCCTGGTTTTTGGTAGCAGGAGGGCCACAGAGGTGGCTCCTGGTAGAAGCTCCTGGAAGTTTCCACCATGTTCAGCAGAGCCAATCTCTGATGGCTCTGAAAGATAGACATGCTGCTGGCCAAAACTGGGTCAATGACAGAGGTGGGTAAAACCTCTGTGATAACATCTTTAAGAAGAAAATCAAAACAAAGTCACGGGGTTTTTGCTTCTAGTAAGAGAAGAGAATGAAGTGAGAACACGTGAGGGAAACAACATGGCAACACCAGGGTCAGTGAAGAAGGAGGGGCAGGAGGTGCTCCAGGAGCCAGAGCCGAGATTCCTCTGCAGGCTGTGGTGCAGACCATGGTGAAGCAGCTGTGCCCCTGCAGCCCACGGGTCCATGGAGGATGTAGAGATCCACCCACAGCCCGTGGGGGAGGTGCCCACGCTGGAGCAGGTGGGTGCCTGGAGGAGGCTGTGATCCAGCGGGAGACCCGGTGCAGAGAGAGGGCCCTGCTTCCAGGCGGGAGCAGCCTGGCCTTGGAGGACTGCACCCTGTGGAAGAGTGACCCACGCTGCAGCAGTTTTGGGAGGACTGCTGCTCATGAGGGTGGACCCACGTCAGAGAGGTTCGTGGAGAACTGTCTCCCATGGGAGAGACCCCACAGCCTCCCAGGGGAAGGACTCCTCTCCCGGAGAAGTAGAAGAAAATCGTGGTGATGAACTGACCAAACCCCCATGCCCTGTCTCCCTGCGCTGTCAGGGGGAAGGAGGGAGGGGCTGAGGTGTTTTAAGGGCTTATTTTACTTCTCATTATCTTCCTCTGATTCTGTTACCAAAAAATTCACTTTGTAACTTTAAGTTAAGCCTGTTTTGCCCTTGAAGTGTTTCTCCTGGTCCTTATCTCACTCATGAAGAGTTCATTCATTTTTTTTTCCTTCCACAAGGAAAGAAAGGGCTTCTGCATTCTGTGGCTGGGAGAGCGGGAGCCGAGAAAGCACCCTGCTTGCTTGTTCAGCCATTTTTTGGGCTTTTTCCCTCCGGAGAGTTGAACTTTGTTTTTCCAGGAATTTTGGATTTTTTCCCTTTTTCTGATGGACTGCTTCAATATCAGAACACATTGGGAGGACCTTCCACCGAGCACAGAGGGCCTGGTCCTGGGCCAAGTCGCAGCTCCAAGGAAGAGGGAGACCAAAGGGAGGACTCTAACATTTCCCAGGTTTTTCTCTACAGCGAGAGATTTTTATTATTTAGCAGTATTATCCTTTTCCCCTGTGTTTGTTAGATAAATAGTTTTTTTCTTTCACTTTCCTTCAAGGAAAAAGTTTCTTTTTTTTCCCCGAACCTGGTGGGAGAGGGGTGGTTTATAACCAGCCTTCTCTCAGAGGATATATTTCTTCTCTCAGAGGATATATTTCTAAATTTGGCCAAACCGGCACAAAATTTAGTGGCAGCCGTGGCAGGGGAGGGTGAGCGAGCGACCCTCATGGGCGCCGGCATCAGGTCAGTGTCAAACCACGACACCATCCCAGTGCCCCTCCCCTCCCTTCCCCTCCCCTCCCCGGGTCCTTCTCTCTCTTTCAAGTCCTCCCCCTTCTCTCGGGCTCTCCCAGGGCTCTCCCAGCATCTCTCCTCTCTCCCAGTCACTCCTCCCTCTCCCAGGTCTCTCTCCCCTCTCCTGGGATGTCCGACCGTTCCTGGACCCCCTCCGGCCCCTCGCAGCCCGTCCCCCGCCGCCTCGCCCGGGCCGCGCCGGGGCCGCGCTCGGAGCCCAGCGGGGTCGGGCCGGGGCCGCCGGGGCCGGGTCAGCTCCGCCCCGTGGAGGAGCCGCGACACCGCCCCGGCAGCGGCCCCGCGCAGGCGGAGCGGCCCCGGCTGCGCCCAGGCTGTGCCTGGCGAGGGGCTGCGGGATGTGGGAGCTCGTCGGGGCTCGCTCAGGACAGTAAGAGCTCCGAGCTGTGCTCGCTTTGTACCTTCAAGGCTGGCGGATGCCTTGCAGTGAAGCTGGAGTGCCCGCGGGATTCCGGTCGCTCCTTGTCCTCAGCTCAGCAGGAAGATGGTTCTAAGTGCGAGTGAAAGGGATGTGTGCGCATCCAGGAGAGGGAGAGAGTGTGTGTGTGTGTGTGTGTGTTTGTGTGTGTGTTTGTGTGTCTGTCTGTCTGTCTGTGTCTGTGTGTCGGAGCTTGATGTGCTCACCCTGGCGGTAACTTCTTGGATAGCATGAGTGTGAGCCTGGCTTTACCTGGGCTTTTAAGTAAGAAAACTTGGAGACATTTTTCTGTGCAGTCCCTAGAAAACAAAGCTAAATTTTCTGTGGTGGTTCTGTCGTATTTTGATTCATCTCTGATGTACTCGTGGGTTTATTTGCTGCTGGAGCAGTTGCTGAATATGAATCATTTTGAGTAATGTGCTAGAAGAAAATAATACTGAGAGGTTGAGCATCTTATGTTCACAAATAGTAGTGGCTTTCCAAAATGTTGTTTGGATTAATTAATTCTA